>NC_092467.1:2327500-2927500 GCF_047495875.1 Pithys albifrons albifrons
ACTTCAAGCTCAGAGTGCTTGAATTGTGACTGGGGAGATGAGACACTCTGGGCTCAAACAGCAGCCACCAGCCCTGCAAGGCTCCTGCTGCCAAATCCTTATTTAGGGGAGAAGGAACATTTCACCAGTTGCCCTTGCACTTCTGTCAGGTTAAAAACATCTTAATAGCCATGAATTACATAAAGGCCAAAGCTTGGGGTTAATCAAGCCCAAACAAGCCCAGTGTGAGCCAAGGGTTTGATTAACACTGAGCTTATCCCAAAGGCTGCTGAAATTCATCCTTTATGGGCAAGGGGGTGAGAAGCAGAAACATTTTGTCTACAAACAACTCCCCACAGTCAAATTCCACCACAACAAGGTCTGACAATGCTGTATTGATAAGCTTCTTCCACAGCACCAGAACAGCTAGGGATTTAATAAAACACACTAACCCAATCTAGTTCGTGGGGGTCCCAAGGAGCTGAGCTGTGCTCTGCACTCACTGAATTTGGAGATGGTCAATGGGTTTCAAGTTTTGGGGAGGGGTTTAGCTCCCTGAGCCACTAATGGGGACACAGACAGCAAGCATGGCTGGAGCAGATCTCTCCAATCCAGATCTCAGCATCTTCACAATACTAGGGGAAGGTTTTTCTGACTATATATGACTACATATATAAAGATATAGATATATATATATATATATATACACACACACCCCCTCAAAAAAGCAATTCTGCCTGGCATGTGCTCATATAAATACATATATCTATAAAAATACGGGTATTTTTACTGATTTCTTTTTTCTTCATTACTTTGCCCAGTTATGCCATACCCCATGTCTCTGTGATCAAATTGATCCCAGGATTGTATGCCAATGGACACAGCTGTGAGCACACACACATCCTCCCATGCAAGGTCTCATTTATCTGAGGCTTCCTTACCCTGGCCTTAAATTCCCTTTATCCCCGTTGCATTCCCAGTCCCTCCAGCATCAGGCTGGTGGAGCTGAGCCCAGGGGGACTCCTCAGGGCACATTTCTCACAAAGGCATCACTTTTTAAGCACTGTGGCACAAGGTCATCATCCCATGGTCATATTTTCATAGAATCACAGAATCATAGAATGGATTGGGTTGGAAAAGACCTCTGAGATCATCAAGTCCAACCCTTGGTCCAACTCCAGTCCCTTTACCAGATCATGGCACTCAGTGCCACGGCCAAGCTCAGTTGAAAAACCTCCAGGGATGGGGAATCCACCCCCTCTCTGGGCAGCCCATTCCAATGTCTGAGCACTCTCTCTGCAAAGAAGTTTTTTCTGATCTCCAACTTCAATTTCCCCTGGCAGAGCTTGAGCCCATCGTGCCCCCTTGTCCTATTGCTGAGTGCCTGGGAGAAGAGACCAACCCCCACCTGGCCACAACTTCCCTTCAGGCAGTTCCAGACAGTGCTGAGGTCACCTCTGAGCCTCCTCTTCTCCAGGCTGAACACCCCCAGCTCCCTCAGCCTCTCCCCACAGCACTTGTGCTCCAGTCCCTTCTCCAGCCTCGTTGCTCTTCTCTGGCCCCGCTCCAGCCCCTCAATCTCTTTCCTCAACTGAGGGGCCCAGAACTGAACACAACACTCAAGGTGTGGCCTCCCCAAGGCAGAGTCCAGGGGAAGGGTCACTGCCCTGGGCCTGCTGGCCACGCTAGTTTGGATCCAGGCCAGGATCCCCTTGGCCTTCTTGGCCACCTGGGCACACTGGTGGCTCCTGTTGAGCTTCCTGTCCCTCAGTCCCCCCAGGTCCCTCTGCCTGGCTGCTCTCCAGCCACTCTGTGCCCAGCCTGGAGCGCTGCAGGGGGTTGGGGTGGCCAAAGGGCAGGACCTGCACTTGGCCTTGTTGAACTCCATCCCATTGCAATCAGCCCATCTCTCCAGTCTCTCCAGATCCCTCTGCAGAGCCCTCCTGCCTTCCAGCAGCTCGACACTCCCTCCCAGCTTGGTGTCATTGGCAAATTTGCTGCTGATGGACTCAATCAATCAATTTTATTCCAGGTGTGTCAGTTGGATCCATTTTCCAACCTAATCTGGTTTTCTTGCTTGTGCCAAGATCATCCCTGGTGCTCTGCAGGGCAGCAGCTGGGCAAGGGTGTCTGGAGGGGCACAAAGAGCCAACTCTTTGTAAAAACCAAGATTCAAGTTTATTCCTCTTCCTCCTCTTTTAAAAAGGACAAAAAATATAAATACATATATATATATATATAATATAAAGCTTCTAATAAAACTTTGTATTACAGGAAGAGGAATATGTAAAATGCAGTTCACACTCCAAGGAAGTTTCTTACCCCACCTCCCACTTTATAATGAGCTTGAACAACAAAAATGGAACACTATTTCCTTTGTAGTGCCTTTTGAGTCATTTGCTTCGGGCTCTCACTAATTTCATCTTATAAGAAAATGTCACTGTTGTCACAGCAGAACCCTGGGCAGAGGATGGGAGGACTTGCTTTAGAACACTTACAAGTTTGAGTGAAGCATCATTTCAAGATGTCTTTAGTCTCCCCTGTATTTTGCTGTTCCAAGGCATGGTGGTGCAATGGCATCACTTTTGGTGCCACAGGGGCTGTGCTGCCCAGAAAGGTGCCATGGTGGGAATTGTTCAAGGCTGGCACAACCCACAGGACAAAAATGTTCCACTGATCTTTCACTAAGCCAAACTTGACAATTTCTCCTTGCTGATAGTCTGCTCTCATGTTCAGAAAAATAAGATTATATCCTTAAACACATTTGCTAACTCTTGAGAAATAAATGGATTTGAAAAGGGTTCTATTCACACTTTGCAGGAAATACTGCCAAGCATTGAAGGGTCTATATTAATGCAACTAAAAGTCTCTCCTTTTAGAAACAAAGCCTTCTCCACTTCTCCATGGATGAGAATGTCTCCTAGAAAAACCACACTGGTCACTGGGATTTTAATTCTGCAGCAGGGACAGGAGGAAGTGTTGGTGTCTCACCCTGTGGGGTTTCTTCACACAGCTGCTAAAAAGCATCAATTAAGGTAAAGAGCACAGAAGACAAAAGTGTAATTATAACTCTGCTCATCCAACCCTGTGTAAAACAACAAAAAAAGACTGGTTTTTATGCACATTACAGATGGGGAAGGGAAACCACAGCTCTGTGATGCAACAGGTTCAGCTTTATAATTCAAGTCAGTGGAGAAACACCAAGAAGTGATACCACAGCACCCACCCCCTGCACTGGGCTGTGGTCCCAGGGCACCCACCACCTGCACTGGGCTGTGGTCCCACAGCACCCACCACCTGCACTGAGCTGTGGTCCCACAGCACCCACAGCACCCACCCCCTGCACTGGGCTGTGGTCCCAGGGCACCCACCCCCTGCACTGGGCTGTGGTCCCAGGGCACCCACCCCCTGCACTGGGCTGTGGTCCCAGGGCACCCACCACCTGCACTGCGCTGTGGTCCCACAGCACCCACCACCTGCACTGGGCTGTGGTCCCACAGCACCCACAGCACCCACCCCCTGCACTGGGCTGTGGTCCCAGGGCACCCACCCCCTGCACTGGGCTGTGGTCCCACAGCACCCACAGCACCCACCCCCTGCACTGGGCTGTGGTCCCAGGGCACCCACCCCCTGCACTGGGCTGTGGTCCCAGGGCACCCAACCCCTGCACTGGGCTGTGGTCCCACAGCACCCACAGCACCCACCACCTGCACTGGGCTGTGGTCCCAGGGCACCCACCACCTGCACTGGGCTGTGGTCCCACAGCACCCACCACCTGCACTGGGCTGTGGTCCCACAGCACCCACAGCGCACCCTCTGCACCTGGTCTGCTTCAGAGGAGGTTTGGCACAAGGGGAGGAAGGTGGACTGATGCTCAGCTGTAAATGGAGGCTGAGCCTCACTCCTCAACACTGCTCTGAGGGAGTCCCTGTGGTTCTCTCACACACTTTACACTGACCTTTCAGTACCAGAGGCCCATTCCAGGTCAGGGCACAGCCCTTTGCTCCCCTCCAGCTGTGAGATGGGTGCAGAGAAGCAGAACTGGCTGCACCACAGGGAAGGTCTCCCTTCCTCACAAAACCAGTGAGATGACCCCAAAAACCCCTGCCAAGTTTGATCTGGGGACAATCCATGGGCAGAGGCAGAGAAAATGAGCATGAAAAGAAGATAAACAGGAATATGCAACCAGAAGATGGGAAATGGTCCTATCAGTATGGGTGACCTGCCAGTGGCCTCCTTTTTGCTCTTTTCTTCCATCTAAAGTTGACCAAGGCCATACTCAAGATCCCAGTATTCCCAAAGGACTGTAAAAGAAGGGAAGAAAGTGATTTGAAATTTCTTGGAGGTGGTTTTTGTTTCTTTCCAAAGCTAAAAGGATCCATTAATTAATCATTCCTTACTCAGCAGAGTTTCTGCCTTTGATTCTTCTGGACTAAAGTTGGGACCTGACTAATAAAAGTATAACTTCTGCTTGCAAATCAAGGATAATTCCAGAAATTTTACCCTAGAAAGAGGTGAAGTAAAAATCCAGACAAGCCCCAAGTTGCTGCATCTTCATCAGCACCAGAGATGAAGGATCATCTTTGCACTGCCCAGGTCTGCTCCTCCCACAGCCCACCAGTGCCAGCAACCCCCAGCACCACAGGCAGGAGAAACACACCCAGGGCACAAGGGCAATTTAAGGAAAAAGGGAAGAAGAAGAACCATGTTCAGAAAGAATAGGATGCAAATGGCCCGGAGGACACATGCAAAGGAACTCCCTTTATCCTGCAAGTGCTGGGCTGTCAGGTCTCTCTGTTCCAGCTGGAAAGGGTTTATCTTGTTGCTCAGGCTTCTGTTTTTAGCCACAATTCAGAGAAGAGCCAGAGCCTCCCAGAGTGTTTGGGGGTGTGTGAGGGGGTGTGTCACACAGCTCTGCAGGGGGACTCTCAGAGTCACCTCCTTTCCCTTGAGGAGTTGGTTGCCCCAAAGTCCACACAGTGCAGTCGAGCTCAGAGGGTTCCATCCAGCCCATGAGAGGCTGCCAAGTCCAAGTTCAGCAGGTGGGACCAGTTTATCCCTGTGTGGGCGTGACCAAAGCTCTGCATTCTAAACCCTCTGGGCCATTGCCCAGCAACTGGTACCAATGGCCCATTGGCAGCAGCTGCCCAGGGCACAGCTGACCCCTCAGGCTGGGAGCTGGCTGGGAAAGAAGCCTGGCAGAGGAGCTGGGAGAACTGCCCTGCAGAGACTCCTTGGCACCTCCACCTGAGGGCTCAGCTCTGCTCATGGGCCAGCAACCATTCCAAAATCCCCCCTGACTCCCAGAGTCAGATCCCCCAGTGTGGAACTCCCTGCCCTGGGGGAGGGACTGGGGGCTCCCACCTGCACCTGAGGGGAGAGAATCTTGGGGTCTGGGGACTTCTGGGACCACTTGTGGGATCCAGAGGAGGAGCAGAACCTGGACAGGAGGAGCCCAGCACTCTCCACCAGACTGTGCCATCATCTGCACCAACAGGTTTGTCCCTTCCTTTTTCTTTGGCCTCGGAGGAACCACGTGGGGCTCAGCACAGGGGCCACCAAACCCCCCTGTGTTTGTGCCCCAGGGGGCTGGGTTGTACTGCTGGGTTTGGGGGTTAAACCCAATTTCTCTTTGTGCCATTGCATTTATTGTAATATTGTTATTGAATTGTAACCTGGTTTATAATCTCTTTTGTGTTGGGTTCATTTATCCTGCTGGTTTACCTTTAAACCAGCACACAAGGGCTGCACATCCTTGTCCTTCCTCCTGGACGAGGCTCAGTTCCCCAAGCACTCATGAAAGCAGCACTGGGGAGACAATCTGGGGTTTGTTTTCACATTCCTAAGAGGACTTCCCAGGAAGCAGTTCCTTGTCCCTCTCCTCACACATGTGCCTGAGGCTCTGGGGCTGCTCAGCTCTTCCCTTCCATTCCTCAATGCTCCTTCCTCTGAGGGCAAAGCAAAGACATTCCCTTATTTCCTCTCCATTTATCTCTCATGTTCAGAAGGGCTTGGGACAACACGACACGACTTGAAAGGACAAACCAATTCCAAAGCAGCTTCTTGTGTTTGTACAGCAGCACCACGGGAGCTCTGGGCTCAGGAAAACAGCTGGGCAGGTTATTATTAGGAAGAGGAAATTTGTTCCCTGGCGTTTATTTGGAAATGGGTCGATGAGAGCCCTCCTGGAGGTTCACAGCAAGCCTTTGCCTCTCCAGGTCTCCAGCAGGACCTACCTCAGTGAGCAGACACAGCACAGTGTGTTCCTGGGACACCTCGACTTGTGACAGCACATAGCCAGGCTTGGGTTTACATCCACTCTTTAATTAGTGCATTTCCCAGTCTGCTCTCATCACTCCTGCCTTTGTATGATGGGTTACGGTTTGTGAGGCTCAGCTCTTCCATCCTGGCTTTCCATACAGCTCTTCCCCTCACTTCAGTCTGAGCTCCTATCAGTCTCACTTCAGACAAGAATTATTGTCTTCTGGTTTGTTTGTCCATATCCAAACTCAAAGTCTTCATCTTTCCATCTATTGCAAAACACTTTATTCAGGACACCAAGAACTCCTAAGAGTGCATCGTGCAAGGGCTGGTAAGAATAAAAGAAAACAGCTTGTGTGTGACAGGGGGTTTATCTGGGAAACATCTGTCTCTCAGATTACATTTTCATTTGGTAAATGCAGAAGTGATCACCAGTAATGGGACTTCAAACACACTTAGGTCCTGACTACCCAACTGTACTTTGAGCAGAGGGTTTTTGGATTTTTGGATTTTGCTGCAGCCTCTGCAAGGGCTGCTCTGCAGAACTTCTCCAGGAGCCCCTCCAAGTGTTCAATATCCACCTGCTGCCACTAACAGGGCAAAGCTCCTTTGGGGGCTCATCCAAACCTGAATTCCCCGGAAGCCTGCCTGCATTTCCTGACTACAACTACATCTCAAGCCATGTTTGCATTCTTGGAGTGTGGCTTCAAGGCAGCCTGTGACTTCCTGAGAAACACACGCAGGGAAAGCCACATAAATCCAACTTCTGTCTTCACTGGGGCTGATGGGCTTCACCAGCCTGATGAAATGAGAGATGAGCCCAGAATTTCCATGAAATATTTTCCCACCTAACAGCATCCAGTGTGGCTTCAAAATACCCTCAAGAGCTTCTGAATCCACAATAACCTTTCAGAGACTTTTCCAGCCCTTATTACTGCTCTTAAAGACCCTTGCTGTGCCTACAAAGTCTCTTCTGATGAGGTGCTCCTCAGGCCCCTGCTACTCATGCAATAGCAGAACTTTCTGGTACCCTGGGACGTTATTTCTTTGCTATTTACCCTTTCAAGCATCTCTGAGCCAAGAGGTTCACCAACAGCCTCACCACAGGTTTTGCATAAACCAAACAGGTCCCTACAAACTGGCAGGCTCTTGGCTCATGAAAAAGCAGAGCAGTGAAAAGGATAACAGAACAAGAACAGGAATTCTGGAAAACTGGACTCACAAAAGCCACCAACAGAATTCATGGGTAGTTTCTGATTTCCAGTGAAAAATCTTGGAGACAGTGTTGGAAAAATGCATCTTATGGTCTCTGCTCTGCTCTGAGCTCTGCTGGTCAAGGTGGACCAAACCTTCAGGAACCAGACAGCCAGGCTGGACCTTCTGGCTCCAAAAGTTTGGGGTCAAATAAAGTCACAGCTTTTTCTTTGCAAGACTCAGGAATTCTGAGGACAGGCCAACAAAGCCCAGGCCTTACACTGAACACTCTGGATCCCACTTCGTGTCCTCTGAGGGACATGTGCCTTAGCCAAGAGCCACAACCCCCCCCAGTCCAGCAGGTGACAGTCTCCTCTTCTGAACCAGCAAGGAGGTCCCACGTCATTATTTCCCCTCCAGAAGTACCTCTGGCACTGAGAGCTGCACACATTGAAAACTTGTGAAAATCATTTTTGCTGCCACTGGGGTGGGGCAGCTCCTGATGATACCAACCCCAGCCCCATCCAGGTGGGTGCTCAGCACCCCTGAAGCCAACCTGAAGTGTCAGTGCCAGCAGAAACTGTAAGTTACAATGTTTGTGTGGATGGATTACAAATCTCTGCTTGCTGTGCCTCAGAGGAACCTGCTGTGAGCAAAATAGGAACACCCAAGATTTCACCTCCTGCAAGAACCACTGGGACAGAGCAATGGGAGGAAAATCAGAAGAGATAAAGCAGCCCTGGCTTCCAGATGGAGCAGACAGGCTTTTCAAACTCTTAATTTCCAAGGGTTCCTCCAATTTGTAAAATACTGTATCTTGAAATTGAAAAAAATCACAGAATTATAGTCAGGAAACACATAAGATTGGGAAGTGAAACTGCTTCACCAGCCAGCAAATACGGGGTGTTCTTTAAAAACAGTTACTTGAATCAAACTAAGTGTCTCTTGAATGCATCAGGCCCAGTTTTCTTGCAAATCTGCTCTGGAAAACTCTTTTTTTAAACATACTCTCTTTGCTTGTCCGCTGTATATAAATTGCATATCTTTTGATTAATATATTATTCAGTCTGGAGTAACTGCACATCAGAGAGCTCATCTTTAAACTCTGCAGAACTGAAATAAGATCCCAAGCATATTTCATGAGTACAGAAGGGTGTCAGCTGACAGATCCATGGCACAGTCCATATTACTGTGGCTGCAACCAAGAACCACCTGAATGAATGTCATGGGCCTGCCTTTGCATTATTCAGGACTAGGAGACTTCTGAAGGAATGCCAGAGTGTGCTCCAGGATTGTGAGGCTTTGGTGTGAGATCAAACAAAACTAGTCCCACAATATGGTAAAGAAACCCCAGAACTGGAGCAAAATTGCCCTTCAGCAGCAGCTTGAGCTTCACTGGGAGGCTCCATCAGGTTTCCAGAATCACAAGCAACAATGGATAGAAACACTTGGATTTACAGCTAGAATTGACAAAGAACTATTTGCAGTCACCATAACCACATTGTTTCAGACTGACATCAGACCAAAGCTATCCCAACAGGAAAACCTGTCTCAGCCAACAGCTGCAAAACTAATCGCCTGACTCTGCAAGGAAAGGGGACTTAGTGCTTTTTACAGATGTCTCCATTCTCCTCATGCAAAGAGAAGTGGGGACTGTGAGTGGAGAGCAGGGCCCCATGTGCAGCACAGCTCTCACATCCCCCCAGGGCTGTGCTTGCCCTCAGCCCTGGCACCAAACTCAGTGCCCTGCAAAGCATTCTCAGAGTCCACTGGATTCCAGGGGCTGCCTCCCAGGAACCCCCCAGCCCTTCCCACAGCATCCCCAGCCCTTCCCACAGCACCCCCAGCCCTTCCCACAGCATCCCCCAGCCCTTCCCACAGCACCCCCAGCCCTTCCCACAGCATCCCCCAGCCCATCCCACAGCATCCCCCAGCCCTTCCCACAGCATCCCCCAGCCCATCCCACAGCACAGCTCCAGACACTGAGCCATCATAGGGGCTCTGCATTGATTCCAGGGGCTGCACTGATTCCAGGGGCTGCACTGATTCCAGGGGTTGCACTGATTCCAGGGGCTGCCACCCAGGAATCCCCCAGCCCTTCCCACAGCACCATCCAGCCCATCCCACAGCATCCCCCAGCCCATCCCACAGCACAGCTCCACACACTGAGCCATCACAGGGGCTGCACTGATTCCAGGGGCTGCAATGATTCCAGGGGCTGCCTCCCAGGAATCCCCCAGCCCTTCCCACAGCACAGCTCCACACACTGAGCCATCAGAGGGGCTGAACTGATTCCAGGGGCTGCCTCCCGGGAATCCCCCAGCCCTTCCCACAGCACAGCTCCACACACTGAGCCATCAGAGGGGCTGGATTTTATGGCCAAACCCATGGGAACAATGGGACCAGTCAGCGCTCACCTCCCAACACTTGGTGAGATCCAGGTTTAGGAGCAACCCCTCAAGGCAAGTGTGAGTCCTGCTCATGCTCCTGAAAGCAACACCTGCCACTGCCAAGAGTTGCAGAGGGAGCACAGGGACTCTGCAGCTGACCACACACACTTCCTGCTGCTGAATAGTTAAGGCAAAGCCTCATGGGGAGATGAGTGAGTAACAAACCACAAGCTGTTGCTCAGAATTACCACTCCGAGCTTTGCCCTCCTCCCACCACGGTGGGTTCAGCTGTTTGTTTAGGCTGGTACCTCCCTCCTCTCTCGGGGTGGTACCAGCTTTAGTCATCCCCATTCTGGTACAAAACGTGCTGAGCAGCTTCGTGTTTTTTCCAGCATAAGGGAAGTTGGTGATAAATTGAGATGGAGCCCTTCCTCCTTTCATTCACTCTGAACACAACTTCTTCCTCCAACCAACCCCAGTGCTGCTTCAGTTTAGCGTTTGCCCCCAAGGCACACAGCAAGCCCCTAATGCCCAATCTCCAGTCTTCTACAGAAGCTTCTTTTGTCACAGATCTCGGGAGTGTTTCACACCAGATAAAGCCTCAGTTTTGTTCTGGGCACTCTCCTTCCCCACAGCCTCCCTTGGCTTTGGTGGGACATTATAGAAACATAGAAAAGGACTCCAAGATCACCAATCCTGCCCTGTGCCCAACGCCCACCTTGTCCCAGCCCAGAGCACTGAGTGCCACCGCCAGTCCTGCCTTGGGCACCTCCAGGGCTGGGCACTCCAAACCTCCCTGGGCAGCCCCTGCCAGTGCCTGACCACCCTTTCCCTGAGGTTCAGGTCTCCCTGAACCTCCCCTCGTGCAGCCTGAGGCCATTTCCTCTTGTCCTGTTGGAAGGACAGCTTTGTCCAAGTGGAAGTGTCCCAGGCCAGGTTGGATGGGGCTTGGAGCACCCTGGGCTGGTGGGAGGTGTCCCTGCCCATGGCAGGGGTGGCGCTGGATGGGCTTTGAGGTCTTTTCCAACCCAAACTGTTCTATAACTCTGGCCTTTTTTCTTACAAAGCCCACCATCAGCTGACAATCTGGAAGGGTTTGGGGCTCCTCCTTGCAGACACAGCAGATGCAGCCCCCACATCCGGACACCTCCCTCACAAACCATCACCAACCTCAAACACTCCTGGTTTCAGTCATTTTGCTGCTGCTTTCCCGGGCTCAGGGCACAACCAGCACTGGTTGAAGGTTCTTTCCTTTACCATCACACTTAAAAATACCATCTCCTCCTCCACTCCACCCAGGACCTGCCCCACTCACTGCAGTGCTCACCACGTCTGTGGCACCCTGAGTGGCAAAGAGCAGGAGCCTCAGGTACCTCTCAGGCAGGTACACACCATCCCAAGGAGTGAGAGCCAAACCTGTGTCTGCAGGAGAAGCTCCCAGATGGCTCCTGCCTCCCTCTGTCTCCGCCTTACAGCAGTGCTGGGTGTCTGCAGGCAGAGGGGAGCACATCCAGAGCCAGGCTGGAAACTGGGGGAGAGCTTTAAAACAGCCAGTTCTCTGAAAAATGAAGGACCAGGTTTGTCAAAGGCCCAGAAGAACAGTCAGAACTGCCCATGCATGAAACCAAACCCCACCAGCTCTCACAGCAGGAAGATCAGCTGAGTGGTGCCTGCACAGCTCTTTGTAGCTTGGCAGGTGTACAGGAAACCTCAGAAGGAAAGAAAAAAGCCCAAACAACAAATCTGGGGCTTCCTACCAAATGAAGCCAAGAGGAAACGATACCTAAAAGCTGCCTCTCCAACCCTCTGGTCTCCTTTGAGCATCAGTGCTGAGTTCAGGGCTTCACATCCATGAACTTCTCAGCTCCCACAGAAGCTCAGGGGGCACAAGGCTGTGTTGGCTTTGCCTGCAGGGGTCAGGAGCTGCTGCTGGTGGCTTTGGGCCTGGCAGGTGTTTTCACAGAGGGCAAACGTGGCAACAACAAGGTTTAGTTCAGCAGGTGAACGTGGGGAATGGTTAAAACCCTTCCCACTTGCACTGGTTTCCCTCTTTCCACCCCTACAGCCCCCAGGCCCTTCTCTTCTCCTGCAGGACATGCCTGAACTGCTGAATGGAACATCCAAAGAGAGGAAAAAACATGTTTTCTTTAGTTTAATTCACAAAAAAAACTCAAAAAACCAAAAACCAACCAACCAAAAAACCCAACACCACCAAAAAAAAAACCACCAAAAAAGCCCCAAACAAACAAAAAACCCACAAAAAACCCTCATCCATTTTAGCTGCAGTTTACTCCAAATGGCAACTCGAGGCAGGCAGTGTGGAACCCTCAGTGAGGGCAGCTGAAGGCTGGCACAGCCTCCTCTGCCACTGCAAACAGTGGCAAGAGTCTGGCAGACTGAACTGCAATGATATTGCTCTACAAAATATCCCCAAAGAGCAAAAAACCTTTTCTCCTTTCCTTGCACAGACCTTGCCATTAAATCTTTGCCTGGGGATGATGAAAGACTGACTTTGCTCTGGTGGGACCACTATAATATTTGCAATATCAAGTGAAACTGCAGAAAGATCCTCTGTATCACATCCAATAAAAGCAAGTCAATCTTCAGACAACGTTCACCCAAGATTGTAACCTCCCTAGAGCTGCTTCAAGAATCAAGTCTCTGGCTATCAGCATCACAAAGCCCTGCAGAGAATCACAGCCCAAACAGCAACTGTGGTTTCGTGCAGAGGAAGGAAAACACCATGTGAAGCTCCAAAAAAGCCTTCTTGAGACAAGAGAGGGGCTGAAGGGGAGGGCCAGATGAAAGGACAGGTGGGTGCCCAGTGGTGGGATGGTGGTGGCACCTGCTGCAAACCTGATATCCTGAGAAGAGCAAGGAGAAGCTCTTGGCTGGCACCAACTTCCCACCTGGGGCACAGGTGGTGGGTTTGAGCTGGAATCCCAAGCACTGAACGCCAGTGGTCAATCCAGGAAGGCATTGCTCCTGTGGCCCAGCCCAGGAAGCCAGCACGGATCTGGTGGGCATGGCCAGAGAAGACTTCCAAGCCCCTCCAAACCTGCAGATCCCTTTACCTGGAACATGAACCCTCAGGGGAAAGCCCAGATGGTTTTATAACAGAAAGAAGCTGGAGGTATTTTTTCCTAAGGCTGGATTAAAGCATTTAGTGAGAGGGTGGGAGAAGAGAAGGCTTTGGGGAGACCTTCCTGCAGCCTGTGCCCACCCCAGGGGGGCTGGAAACGGGAGCAGAGGGCAGGGACAGGGCAAGGGGGATTGGGTTTGAACTGACAGAGGGCAGGGCTGGATCAGCTGTCAGGAAAACATTCTCTCTCAGAGGATAGTGCAGCAGTGGGAGAGGTTTCCTAGAGCAGCTGTGGCTGCCCCATCCCTGGAAGTGTCCAAGGCCAGGTTGGAAAGGGCCTGGAGCAGCTCGGGCTAGTGGGAGGTGTCCCTGCCCATGGCAGGGGATGGAATCAGGAGCTCTTTAAGGTCCCTTCCAACCCCAAATGCTCTGTGATTCTACGACTCGATGATCACAAGAAGGTCCAGCTGGTCCCTGGCAGGTGTCTCACCCAGGAACTCCCCTGGCTGGGCCCATCAGCACAGAGCAGGCACCTGTCAGGATGCTCCTCCTGCACCTCTGCTTCATCTCCTGCTCCAACAGCACACAGCCAAGTCCAAGGATTGCTCTACCCTGGTTGTACCATGAGCACTCCTTGTGAGGACCTACATGTCCCCAGACAACAACCAAGGTGACATTCAGCACCAGTGCCCTTTGCTGAGAGCTGCCTGTTGCTGTGCTGTGCCTGCTGCTGTGCTGTGCCTGCTGCCAGGAAGGACCTTGCAAAGCTCCTTTGAATCTCTGCTTCTGGATTAGAAAATCTATCTGGAAAAGAATGACTCTACTCCTGATTTATTTCCCAGAAGAATTGCAACAGACAATCTCGCTTTAACTTCTTCCTCATCCAACCAGACCAGCCCCAGAGTGAGCAACACTTTTGTTTCCTACTTCTTGCTGCTGCCAGCTGAGACAACCACTGGGCTTTAAAAAGAAGGCAACAAAAAAGATGAAAGAACTAAACAAGAGCAGCACTTCAATGACTTAAATATTTCAGCTTAAAGCTTCAGTGCTTCCCAAAGAGCAAGAGCAACTACCTGTTCACTCATATCACACATAGATTAAGATTAAAGGTCTTTAATTTCAAGAATTGACACTTGATTAAATATGTAGAGAAACTAATTCACCAAAATCTTGGGCTGCATATACCAAGATGAACTTCAGCACAGGAGCCCCAGCAAATTGTTTTTACCTGTGAGAATCATAAAAAGATACAGGATAAAGTTTTTAGGAGACCAAGCAGGCAAACCTTTTCTTCACACAACTTTGAGCCATTTGCACAAGCCTTAATCTTGCTTTGATCCAAGAGCTGGCCTCCTTTCACCACAAAACCACAAAAGAAAGTCAAATGCCTGCCTGCATGGCTGTTCCAAAATTCAAACCCAACTCCAGCTGCTGTGTGAGTGTGAAGAAGAGAGCACGTTCACTCCATGCAAAGGAAAGAGCTGCACTTTCCAAGCCCATTCCTTATGAAAATCATCCTTCCCCACCACACACAGGCCTGGCAGCTCAGCTGCCCAAGGGCACCACCACCTTCCTCATCTCACTGCTGCTCCTTCTCCCTCTAATATCCATAAAATATCACATGCAAAGATTGTCCTATAATTTGTGGCCAAGCTGCATTAATTTAAGAACCATTAATCTTCAAGACTTTGGGAAATATCAAGTACACAAGTGCAGCAAGTTCCACACTCACAGTGTGCCTCCCAGCCACAGATTTTTTGGCAAGGGTCAGCCTATTTCTCACTGTTTCTACTGAGAAGACACCGATGCCTGTGCCTAATTCAACACTGTACATACTTTCTTCTACAGAGACAACAGAAAACCATGAAAAATAACACATCTTGCCCTACCCTGGGTGGTTTCCCTTCCCTCACACCACCTAAGAAAAGCCCTTCTGTAGCAGCGAGAAGCCACCTTTCATTTTCAAACCCAGTGATGCAGCTCATCATCCTGAAGGGTAATTCCTGTATTTGGTGTGAGGGAGCTTGAGCTGGTCCTGCTGAACAAGGAGAGGAACCCAACATCCCCCATGGGAGGCAGAGCTGGGACACAAAATGGGCAACTGGGATTTCTGGGTCTAGGAAAACCTCCAACCCTTCACAGAAGGTAAATGGGATGTGATCACAGACAGCTGACAAAGCAAAGAAGATCTCCTGCTCTGATTAGGGATGTTCTTGGCCATGCCTGCTGCAAGACAAAGTGTCTGTAAACTTCCAAAATTGCTTGTGGTAATTCTGATCTAAGTTACTAAATGGGACTCTGTGAGCAGTGGAAGCTGAACAGAGAAGGCACATCCTGCCTGAAACTCCCAAAGCTGAAATCTGCAAGTTCCCAAGGACAGTAAATTCTGCTCAAGTTGGGTGGCAAACACCTTTCCCATCAAGCACATCCCTGGATGCCTTTTGCTTGCACTCAGCTGAAAGCCAAGAGAAGGTGCCTGACCCCCTGAATTCAGGGCTGTTAAACCCAAAGAGAAGCTGCCTCTCCTCTCCAGCACAGGCAGGGAACACATATCAAAAATATGGGATGAGAATGTGCCACTGGCTCCAACAGCAACAACCTCTCTGAGCACTAAAACTGCCCAGAAAACAAGCCAAGCCAAAAGGATTTTCCTGCAAAAGCTCATTTTTAAAGTCCTTCAAGAACTCGGAAACTTTGCAGGTGCATAAAACAGAATCTCATATCCTTATTTAACTCTGAATTTCCTACACATTTTACTTCCCTTTTTCATTCCACAGGTATTTATGCCTGTTTGGATTGGACTGGATGGAACTGTCATGAATTTGGGATTCAATGTATGTTCATAGAAGAAAATATTATTCTGGCTCTTCCTTAGATTTTGGGAGTTGCTGATAAATCCTATCAGCTTTTACCACAAACCTTAGAACATCTAAAGGAAAAACATCCTCTAAGGGCTACAAAACAGAGACACCCCACTCACAGAGTCATGGAATGGTTTGGCTGGAGGGGACCTTAAAGCTCCTCAAGTTTCCCACCCTGCCACGGGCAGGGACACCTCCCACTGTCCCAGGTTGCTCCAACCTGGCCTTGGACACTCCCAGGGATGGGCTCTCCTGCTCCGTGTGATGTCACAGCCACACTCCTCTGTGGGGAAGAAAAGGGAGGATTTCCCAACCACAGCACAGCAGGGCCTGGAAGAGGCTGAGGGCACAGGCAGTGGGTCAGCCAGAGCCTGCCAAAGCTCCAACACCTGCAGTCACACCCCAAAGGAGAGCCAGAAGGACCCTTGGAAGCAGAACATCCACCATCCAGTCTGAGCCCCTGTCCCAAACAAGGCCAACTTGTCCACTGGTAATCCCAAGCCATCCTCCCACCCTCCAGCACCCTCACTCGTGGCAGAGTGACCACTGGCTGAGAAGGTCACCCAGAGCTCCAGCAGCACTGGGGCTCAGTCCCTCCCTCTCTCACCGTGGGAATTGTCTCCATGCAGCTGATGACACTCACTCACATTGTCTCCTGTAAGGCCAGAGACCCAACCCACCCCTGCCCTCCTCTTGCCTGTCAAGCCAAGAGTGAACCAGGCTCCTCTTTAGCCTCTACAACGTGACACAACAGAAGTGTCTCTGCTGTCCCAGGTCTGCTGCACCTCGTAGGGACACATCTACACTGTCCCACCACCACTGCCTGAATTAACCCCACACTGGAACACAGGGCACAACAAAGGGCTGCAAAGGAACCTCTGACAGACATTAAGGAACAGCTTTCACTGTCCCCTGAGAAGAAGGGCTGGAAAGTCTGCCTTGAAAAACATCCTAAATAAAGAGAAAACCCTTCAGGTACATCCCTGGGTGCCACAGGGTCACAGCACTGTCACTGTCCTCCTTGGCTGTGCCATCCAATCTGCCTGGCTTGAAGAAAGAGACAGAAAAGAAGGCAAAGAGGAAAGAAAAACTGCATTAAGCAAGGAAATCAACAGCAAATGACTCCAGAGCCTCGTTCTCTGCACAGATGCATGTGTGTAGAAATGGGTGGATGGGACTTGGTCAAGCACACTGAGCACCTTTAATGAAAAACAACCTTAGAGGAGCTCCATTTTTGGCACACTGAGCTCTCTGGAAGAGGCACCTGCTGAAATTACTGGTGTTGGGTGCCTGAAATCTCTGCACTTTACAAAAAGAAGTGTTCCCAACACACCCCACGTGGCAGAGCAGAGCCTGGGCCCCCCCTGTGCCACTGAGACTGCAGAAATGAAGATCATCAGGACTTTCAGGGCATTCCCACCTCCTGCCTGCTGGGAGATCCACTTCCATGATTGTTCCTTTTCTAATATTAGAGAGCCAAAGCAAAGGGTTTCCATCAGCAATGCTGAAACCTCCAGCACAACCTCTCAGAGCACACTGAGCTGCTTTAGCAGGCGATTATTTATTCCCAATTCCATGAGCCTGTGACTCCCCTGTCCCAGCCTGGGCCCCTCCCTGGTGGGTGTAGCTCTCATTAGATGCCAACCAACACCTCCCATTGTATGTCCAGCCCATGCCTCATCAAACTGAAAGCAGCAATTTTTATAATAAACTCTTCACATGACCAATTCCCAGTTTCCTAATTGTTCCTGCTGTGTTTTAAACTCCACTTCACTTGCACACTGAATAATTCCCATGTCATTCCACCAAAACCCCACAAAAAAGGGATTATCTCTGCCACAAGTTTTCAAGAACTCAGTCCAAATCCTGGAAGAATTACTATAAAATTTCCTTTCCATCTCAGAAGGTTTTAAGTCATTTTACTGCTTACAATGCGTGTGTGTGTTTAAAATATCTTCTGGATCTTAAATAAATGGAAAATCATATTTTTTCATAGGTATGGTTAGAAAAACAGGCCTGTGCTGCAGAGTTTGGAACTGCTCAGGTTTCCAGGCTGGCAATGCTGCAGAGCAGGAGGTCTGGCCTTGTGCCCCACTGCTCCTTGCTGGCACTGCGTGGCCTCCCACTCTGCCCTAAATATCCTCCACCCCCTTCTTTGGACACAAACTGTTTCCAGCCCTCACAGGAGTCCCTGCTGACTCATTTCTCCCTTATGACAGTCATTTCCTTCAGGTAGGAGTAAAGAATATCAAGCATTGACATTTTATTCACAATTTCAACCCAAAACAAGGACCTATTTTCACTAATTTCTGCTGTGATGGTTAGAAAAATGAGATATGGTTTCTTACTGCAGAGATTTTCTGACTCTAAAAATCATTTTGCAAAGCATTTCCATGCCCAATAAAGTTTTTAGGCAGTTGAGTCAAACTCACAGGGATGGTCCCTGCCTTTGCCATTCCAAAGCCTCACACATATCACCCTGCACAGACACTGGAAAAAATCACACACTGGCAATGTATATTCTCTTCTCAGGCACCATTTGCTGCAGGAAATGCACATTGCCAGACCAATAATTCTATTTGCTGACTTTCAGGTCATGGTATTACCCAGATATTGCCCCCTGCACAAGCACATCCAGCTCTGAACGCTTTGCAGTTTGGCTGGTTCAACCCTTCCACCTCTCCCTTGGAGCACAGAGGTGGGAAGGAGTTTGAGGTGGGAATCACAGCCCTGGAGTTCAGTACCCAAGCAGGATGCCCCTGATCTCCTCTGGGATTCATGTCTCCAACTGGTCTGACAGGGCTGCAGCTCCCCACGGGGCCCCAGCAGCATCCCCAGGCTGTCCCTGGGGGTGCCCACGCCGAGGGGCAGGTTCTGGACGGGCTACACAGACACCTATTTGAATGTTTTTACATATTTTAACATCATTCTACAGATCACATTTCTGTGATCATTTGGTCCTCCTCTCATCCCTCCAACCATGTGAGCAAATACTTTTGAACTTAGAAAACCTGTCTCCATGTTGATGGCGAGACTGTGTCAGAATCCTGGAATATCAGAGCTGGAAGAGGCCCACAGGGGTCATCGAGTCCCACTCATGGCCCTGCACGGGACAACCATCCCCTCAGTCCTCAGCCCCTCTTTCCATTCATTACATTGTGCTTCAGCTTCAGTGTTGTCTAAATGAACTACAGGGTTTTACAACACATTTAATTTCAGGCAAATTAAATCATCGTTAGGGCAACAAGAAACTCAATTACACCATCATGACAACAACCATGAACTAGACCAAACTCTCCCTTGAAGTCATACTCAGGATTTCCTGTCTGGAGGCCAATCTGAGTGAGCATCCCCAAATGCAGAGTTTGGGGAGTGCTGGTGGCTGCAACCTCTGGCCGAGAAGTGTGAGCAGCATCCTTGGGCTTGTTGTGCCCCAGTCTCCCTCAGCAGTGCCATCCCATCTCATCCCATCCCATCCCATCCCATCCCATCCCATCCCATCCCATTCTATCCCATCCCATCCCATCCCATCCCATCCCATCCCATCCCATCCCATCCCATCCCATCTCATCCCATCCCATCTCATCCCATCCCATCCCATCCCATCCCATCCCATCCCATCCCATCTCATCCCATCCCATCTCATCCCATCCCATCCCTGTGCACTGACAGTTCTGCTGACAGACTCTTCCTTCCCTTTTCACTGAGGACACCTCTGCATCGTGTGGGGAGGAAAAGAACCCCAAAAGCTCCCAGACCACCCCAAACCCCACCTAAGCTTTCCAAAGCCAGCTTTCCAAAGCCTCCAGACTCAGTGGTTCCTCCTTGAGCGAGGGGAGCTCCCCCCAGCCCACCCTGCACACACATCCCCCCCAAGAGTGTGAGACAAGCGAGGTTTGAATCCTGGCGGCTCCACCCTCCACATCAGCAGGGCTGAATTGCACTCTGCTTTGATTTCAGATGCTCTTCCTGATTCCTTTTCCTTCTTGGAAATGCTAATTCACAGGCAGCCTGTGTACGAAGTGCCTCATTAATTATTCTTCAGGAGCTGAGAGTGGGGGATCCTCCCTCTCAGACATGCCAGGGGACAGCACGGGGCTTTAACTTCTTCCTCCACAATATTCTGGCTTCATCCCTTGCCTGTGCAAAGATGTGCCAGGCAAACCAGAGCTGTGTGTGAAGAGCCGCACAACTCCCAGCACAGCAAAGGGCGCTGTGGAGAAGCCTCAGACACACACTGGGAGTTCCCAACCCTCTGGCATCAACTCCCAGTTCTAGTTCCAGATGATGTCCACGGCAAGGACCTGCACAGTTTCCTCCTGCACAGCTGGGAAGAAACTAATAAGCTGCCTGAATTTCCTAGTATATTTTTGCAGTAAATAATCATCAGCCTTTTCAGGTGCTCGCAGCTCAGGGACCAGAAACTCGAAATGCTGAGCTATGGAAATGCAGTTTTGGCTCCAGCATGGCAATGAATGCAAAGGAAAACAGAAATCCATGGGGACTGCACCCTCATGGCTCTGATGGGACCTAAAACTACCCTGGGTGGGGCAGGAAAAAATGACTACACTGAGAGGACACTGTAGAGAAATCTCTGCATGTGAGGCCGGTAGCTTTGCTGACTGCTTCCTAACATTTAATAACTGGACATCTTTCCCAGTATGGGGATCTCGTGAAAGACCCACTGTGATTCCAAAAGAGTCCTAACAGAGGAGCAGTTCAACATTTTCACTCCCTTTACACCACAAAAAAATGCCAAAGCAACAGAATCCAAGGACAAGCTGGGCTGTGGGCACCACCCAGGAGTCACCCTCCATCCAGCCTGAATCCTCGGAGTCTGATCCACAGCCCAGAGGACTCTGCAGGCTCCCCGTGCAGAATCCATCAGGTGCTGCCACTGGGCTTCCTTCTCTCAGGCAAACTTTTATTTCACTTGTAAATCTCCATCCTCAAAATTTGCTTTGTAAATACACTACCTGCTGCCTCACTGATAAGCAGCACAGGTAGACCGGCAAGAGAAAGAGGTATTTCTTATTTAACTACTCAAGTAACAGAAGTATCCCCTAAAATGCAGATTGATGCTCTTTTCCTTCATGGTAGCCACACACATAATTCAAAGAGGTTCTGTTGGTTTCTCTTTCCTAACATTTTAATGGGATAAAGACCTGTCCTTGCACCGTCTGAACAGTTTTCCCAAATACTGCTCTAGCAGCATTCCCACTGCCTGGAACGGGCTGGGCAAAACTTCAGGCCCCGTGTGAATGCCAGACTGTGCTGAGCTGGACTGGACCCGCACGGATCCCCGAGTCCCACTCTTGCCCTGCACGGTCCCATTCCCAGAGCCAGGAGCGCAGAGCGGGATGTGCTGCCCCGGCCAGCCCCGGTGCCTCCGGCGCTCGGGCACCTCCGGCCGCATCGCCCCAAACTCCGCACGTCCTGCTCGTACCCCCACACCGGCAACTCTTAAAGCGCCGCCGCCGAACAAGGTGCTCCCAACTCGCTCGGACCGGCCGAGCCGGCGCAGCCCCGCGGCCTCGGAGCGCTGTCCGGCGCGGGGGATGCGCGGGGTGCCCCGGGAGCGCTCCCATCGGCATTCCTAGGGCATTCCCAGCGCATCCCCGCCGGCATTCCCCGGGCATCCCTGCCGGCATTCCCAGCGCATCCCCGCCGGCATTCCCAGCGCATCCCCGCGACTGCCCCGCCGAGCCCCCGTACCTCGGATGTAGGTGCACTTGCTGTCGTCCAGCGGCCCGGAGGCAGAGCCGCCCATGGTGCGGCGGTGCGCAAGCGATGCGGGAGCGCAGCTGGAGCGGGAGCGCTGCCTGCCCCGCCGAGCGCGCCCGGCCAGAGCCACCCCCTCCGCAGGCACCGCCCCGTCCCGCCCAGCCCGCACCTCCCTATCCTGCCCTCCCTGTCCTGCCCGCACCGCCCCATCCCTCACCGCCCCATACCGCTCTCCCTGCCCGCACCTCTCGTCCCGCACCGCCCCATCCCTCACCGCGCCGTCCCGCTTTCCCTGCCCGCACCGCCCGTCCCTCACCGCCCCATCCCGCTCTCCTTGTCCTGCCCGCACCGCCCTGTCCCGCCACATCCCACCCTCCCCATCCCTCTCTCCCCGCCCGTCCCGCACGGCCCCATCCCGCTCTCCCGCCCCGCACCTCCCCATTCCCGCCCGCCCCAGCCCTCCCGCGCCCCTCCAGCCTCCGGACACGCGTGTCCCCGCGGTTTCCTTTGTCCCCACTGCTGTTTCCTCTTCCCGCTGCCACTTGTCACCCCACCACAAAACCACATCCCTGGAGACACGCTTAGACCCTGCAGTTTGGAGGCCTCTGGAAAGGCTGTGCCACACCAAAGCCCCTGGCACGGGGTGCCCAGAGAAGCTGTGGCTGCCCCAGCCCTGGCAGTGTCCAAGGCCAGGTTGGACAGGGCTTGGAGCACCCTGGGCTGGTGGGAGGTGTCCCTGCCCACGGCAGGGGTGGGATGGGATGGTCGTTTAGGTCCTTTCCAACCCAAACCATTCCATGATTCATGACTCAAGTCTTTGGGGCGGGATCTTCCCCCTCCTCCCAGGGGCACTGAGCTTTGCCAGGGAACGTAACAATTCCATGGTGAAAACAAACCTACACACGCAGGCACAAAAAAATCCACCGCAGTGACCCCTGTCCATGCCTGAGCCAACCTCCCAACACATGCCAGAGCTCCAGTGTGCACTTCTGGGCACAGCATGGCATGGAACACACACCCACATTGCCTTGCCTCTGAAGAGCAATTTCAGTGAAGCTTCAGAGCAGCTGTGACGTTTTAAGGTATAACCCTCTGTTGTGCTGTTTTTATAACAGTAATCCAGCTGACAGGCAATGGGCAGGGGGGCATCCTTGCTGTGCCTCCTGTGCTCTGTGTGGAGCTGATAAATTGCAATGACTATGGATTGTGCTGACCCGCTGGAGCTTCACAGTGACGGGAAGTGATGCATTTTAGCCTTAAACGCTTCATTCGGGCTGTGCACGTCTGCCACTGGCTGTGAAACTGCACTAACACAGCTCAGTTTGGCTTGCCTGGGTTCTGTGGTAGGTACATTTAATGCTTTGATCATGGGATGGGTGAACATCTGGGGCTGAATCTTTGTAAACCAACATTAAACTTGATCAGGTTTGAAATATTGAAGATGATACATAACATCAGGATTGAAATATTGAAGATGATACATAACATCAAGGTCAGTATTCTCTGCTAAACAGCCTCTTTCCTTCTGAAGTTCACACTGGGCACACAATGGTTGGATCCAAGAGTAAAAGAGCATTCACTTGATTACCTGGAGGAGACCAGGCTCACCCAGAACATCCCACAAGCCTACAGAAAGCTCAGCTGGGATGCAACACTAAATTAACAGCACTTCTAGAGGTCAAATGTTATGGGAGACGGGTGTGGACTGAACAGACGATCCAATATGAATTAGCTGTATCAGACGTTTATTAATGCCCGTACAAGACTTACATATCTTTGGGTGTGGGGTTCACGTACAGGGTTCCTGGCTCAGCCCTTGACGATTGGCTAAAATGGCCTCGTCCACACAAACAAAAGCTCTTCATTATCGGTTACCCCCAGGTGTTCACGAGGCTCCTCTGATAGGCCGTCCTGTTGCCAACTCTGCAGCGGGCAGCGTTCAGCACCCCCAAAGCTGCACCGCATTAGGCCACAGAGGCAAACCCAGGATTTCTATTAAACAGATCTTGGCCTTTTGGCCTAACTGCATATAAAATTCCTACATCTCCCCCGTTTTTCTTTTGTACCACCCAGGTTTGATGGATTGTACGTAAAACAGCTTGTCTGATGCATCCAAATAAACATCCTACAACCATAACACAAATAAGCACAGCAATAATGCAAACAAGACCTTGTTTAACCAGGTCGCGAAGCCAACCACTTAAGCCTAGGGAGTTGAACCAGGAATCTAGGGGGGAAACATTAACCGTTAACTTCTTCATGTTGTCTTTTAATTTCTTAATGTTGCTTTGAATGGAGTTGGAGTGGTCGGAAAGGTTCATGCAGCACATGCCTTCCAATTCCTCACAGCTGTGGCCATGTAACAACAACAAGAAATCTCTTGCTGCACGATTCCGCAGAACTGCGTGGCGGACACTGTCCACGTCGGTGGCTAGATCGGACAGAATGTTGGAAGTAATATTAAACTGATCGGATGCCCAGCATCCAAGTCGCATTACCAGCTGCAGTGCCTTTTTTACGCTCACTGGTGCAAAGATTGAAGCAAGAACATCAGCCGGGTGGCTCCAGTATTCATTCAACTATTGTCTTTCCAGGCTACCGACAATAAGTGTGTGTTAATAGCTCTATTGAGCGCCTGCTTCGGTTGTGGTGTGTAAGATTTAACCATTGCCTGACCGTAGGGGTAAACACAGTGAGCTTACCAATGAAACATGGTGCTCCTATAGCTTGTGTGGGAATTCCAGCCCAAGCTCGATCCCCGCAAACAAGAAAATATCCTGGCGGCAGTAGCCTGCGTCTGCCTTTTTTAGTGGAAACCACCGTATCAACAGAAAACTTAGCACTACCAGTGGCATTCCAGCACCAGGAACTGCTTGACTGGGACATATTAGCATATAAGGGCTGATAAGGAGTTACGTCTGTCCATGTCACATTAGCATACTTAGCTGACCATTCCAGCCGTTGTTGAGCATTGGGCGTACGAAACACAAAACACGAACTGTTTGCCGAAACAGATCCTAGAAGTTCTAACTCCTGAGGCTCCTGAGCCATTGAGATATTCAGTTGCCGCAGGGCTTGTGCCCTTGCGTGCCCGAGACAACTGCCTGTGTCATGCTGACAGCAGGGATGGCTACTGGCAGGAGCACGATTCAACGTGTCTCGCAATTAAGGAAGGGAGCTCTTGCAGCATTTCGGCAACGGGCTGGTTCTGCTCCTTTACAACAGCCCCGATCGCCTCGGCAAGGAGGACTTTCTGTGTTTGCGCTTCCCCCCGGCAACTCTCTCTGACAAGTCTCCAAGTGGAGCATCCTTGGGCAGGGTACTGAGCAACAGCCTAGTGTTTGGGTTAGCGTTCTCGAAAGCCAGTGTCTCTAGCAAGTTCTCCTTCATGTCACCTTGCAAATGCGCATCGGAATCGAAGGCTTCTACCAACCTGTTCACGTAATGTTCATAACTTTCCCTATCACTTTGCCCAATGCTCCCCCAATTCGGTCCCTTTCTCTCTAGCGGTAGGCGCAGGAGCGCTTTATGTGCCGCTTCAGCAGATGCCCTGTGGAATTCTGCTGGAAACTGCATTTGCACAGGTGTGGCAGCAAACTGACCTTGCTCTAACACCATGTCTAATTGTATAGCATGTCAAGGATCTGCTTGAGGGCGAGGAGCATTAACGATTTGACGGCTCTCCCCGCTTCCCACAGCTTTTCCCAATGCAAATCCTGTGCAGGAGTGCACACCGTTTTAGCAAGAGCCGTGCAAGCATTCGCACACAACACTTGTGAACCAAAAATATAACTTAACATTTGACGTGAAGGCTCACTATGCAGCCCGTATTGGGTCACTGTGGATTGAAGCTGCTGGAACAGCTTCCAATCAAAAGGCCGATGGACCCCTGCAAGCTGACCTTGAGCATTAGTCTCATGTACCACCGGAAAACCAAAAGTGGACTCAATTGCACCTGCTGCAACCCAATCCCCTTCCAATAAAGCATCCCGAACCACGCCAGACCACCGCCCATTGCCCTTTTGGGCGTAGCACCAACCCGACTCAATGACCGCATCTGTCCCAAGCTAAGTTTTAATGTTGTCTGTAATGCCGGCGGGTGGTGGTGGAGCAAATGGAGGCGGGCGATGACTTGGAGCAGAGGGAGGTTTGGAATTCCGCACGCGCTTCTTGCGGGCGATGTCGTCATCGGAGTCTGAGTCGCTGGAACTACTGGAACTGCTGGAACTCTCTGGTAACGGGGTGGTCTTAGGGGTTTTCGGGCGGCAGCTGGGTCCTTCGGCTTCCAAGGTCAATGCAGAAGAGAGTCGTTCCTGCCGCCTCACTGACCTTTTCTGCACTCTCAAGCACCGGCACCTGAACACCTGGGGCCACAGGGACTGTCTCGAATAGTCTAGACTCTCCCCCGTGATCTTCATCAGCATCCAAGAATTGTTGAGCCGCTAACACCACCTTCTTTTCAGCTTTGTATTGCTTGAGGTGCTTTACCTCTCGCCAAATTGGCCCTAGCTCTTTGGCTTCTTTACTGCCATCTATGGTTTTTTCCCAAAGACTGGGTCCCACCTCTCGCCGTTCTCCGACATCGAAGACGGACGAGGGCCACTTAAAGTGTCCCGTCTTTTCAGCCCAGGTAAGCAAATTCTGTAGCCTTTTTGCGGGCACGGCAGCCTCTCGCAGAGTAAGAAATTCTATAAATAAAGCATAAGCTGCTTCCTTCGTCCTTTGACCGAGCTGCGCAGCTGATCGGGGCACCCGGGGTGTCGACTGTCCCTTCGGTGCGGCGACCTTCCCTCCCAAACCTGCCCTCTTGCAAGGGCTCTCGCACGTCCGTACCTGCGGATTTCTGCGGGTCAGCAACCCTGCACGTTCAGACCAGCTGAATTCTGCGGGGCCCCCACACGTCCACGCTTTTGCTGGATTCTGTGGATTGAGCGTCCACGCCCGTCCAGGCCAGCTGAATTCGGCGGGTCTGGGGTCCCTGTTCGGGCGCCAGATACGGGAGACGGGTCTGGACTGAACAGACGATCCAATATGAATTAGCTGTATGAGACTTTTATTAATGCCCGTGTGTGTGTGTGGCTCAGCTTCGCGAACGAAGCTTTGGGCAGGGCTGTCCCCACGTGCCCTTCCAGCCTGCGCAGTGGATTTCAGGTGAGGCTCAGCGAGCACAGAACTGGCCCCACCGTTTCAGTCCTGAGGTTCATCTGCCACGGCCGAGCGAGCTTGGATGGTGCCAGTGAAGTCCTCAGGACTAGAACCTACAGCCCCCGGCATTTCCCAGGAGGTCTCCCATCCAAGTACTAATCCGGGGCTGACCCTGCTGAGCTTCCGAGATCTGACGGGATCGGATGGCAGGGAGGCATTTAACTGCCTACACATTTAACACACACATTTAATGCCCGTACAAGACTTACATATCTTTGGGTACAGGGTTCATGTACAGGGTTTGTGGCTCAGCCCTTGACGATTGGCTAAAAAGGCCTCGTCCACACAAACAAAAGCTCTTTATTACTGGTTACCCCCAGGTGTTCACGAGGCTCCTCTGATAGGCCGTCCCGTTGCCAGCTCTGCAGCGGGCAGCGTTCAGCACCCCCAAAGCTGCACCGCATTAGGCCACAGAGGCAAACCCAGGATTTCTATTAAACAGATCTTGGCCTTTTGGCCTAACTGCATATAAAATTCCTACAAAATGTCGTTTACAGGCTCTGCCTGGGAGCTCACAGAAGTGGCTGCTGTGGTTTCTCACTGCAGTCTGAGCTGTGCCAGCAGACACTGATGTGCAAATAGTGTGGGGCATTTTAAAGGTGTTAGACGAGAATTTGGGCTGTGCTCAGTGGAGCATGTGTTTTATCAAATGGAGGTGAGAAGGTTTTCATAATGTACAGTCACATGGAATATGCAAGTCAAGCTCCAGAAGTCTGGGGAGATAAACTGTGGAAAATTCATGAGCTGTAAACTGGCTTTCTGTTCTGTCTCATCATTTAGCAGAAGAAAAGATGCCAAATCCCAGAAGCTTTTTACCCAAGAACAGATGTTGGTGTGTGCACTTCCCTGTCTAATTACAGCTGGGTAAAACAGAATGGGAACTGCATACTTTACTTAATTATAACATTTTATACTTGGTACTACCTGGTCCCCAAGCACGTCACAAATGGTAGCTAATTAAAGGCTGTCATTTCCCTTTGAAGACAGGGAAATGCTGTGTTTTAACGGCAAAGTTTGTGTCTTAAGTATCCTGAAAAGACACCACGAGAAACGTGAGCCAAGTCAGGAACAGATATAAATGATCCTGTTTCTATCCTGTTAAAAAACAAACCCACCCTCTCTAGAATAAGAAATTGGCCATGTCAGATTTTAGGTTGATGTGACATCCACACTGCAGGTATTGATGATAAACGAATACAATCAAAACAAAAGTACCACCAGAGCCAAGAAAAAGATCTCCCCACCTTTGCTCCTATAAAATCCTGATCTTTGAGGTGGGTTTTTTTTC
Source organism: Pithys albifrons albifrons (assembly GCF_047495875.1). Taxonomy (NCBI): domain Eukaryota; kingdom Metazoa; phylum Chordata; class Aves; order Passeriformes; family Thamnophilidae; genus Pithys; species Pithys albifrons. Next base: position 2,355,485 of record NC_092467.1, read on the forward strand.
CCCTTTACTCTCCATAGAAGTTCCTTCTTAAAACACTTGTTTTGTATTCTATCCTAAAGGTTGGATAGTGCACTAAAGGGCAACATGATGGAGCTCTGCCCTCCCACAGAGAAAGTGAATTCGAGAGAGAGCAGGACCCAGAGAAGCAAAGGAATGAAGACCTGTCTCCAGTGCCTCAGTAACATCACTGTGGCACAGGGACATCAGGACAGAGGTCTGAGCTTGCTCGATCTCTGCACCCACAAGGCAGCCAGAGAAAGTCCTGGGAGTGCCCAAACTGTCAGGGCACAGCCCCCACACGGCCTTATTCTGCGTCGGCCTCCAGCTCTGGTTCAGGAGGGAGAAGGTTGTCTCCACAGTCCCTTCATTATGGCCCTGCAGAGACCTGTAATGGACCCCTGATGCTCCCCAGACACCAAGAGGAGCTCCTTTCTCAACCCCAGGGGCACCCCATGCAATGAATTCCAGTGGGTGTGAGCCTAACCCAGGCCCTCAACCCACCACAGAGCTGGCAGTGTGCAAATGTGGCATCAGGGGCACTGATAACATCTCTGCCACCTTGTTGGCTGCTTCTCCTTGGCTGGCTGTAGATGAGCAGTGGCAAGGAACCAGTTCCTTTGGCATGGTCTGTCCCAGCACTGGGCTGGGCCCTCCTGCAGAAGCTCCTCTGGGAGTGCTCTCCCACACTCAGGGGGTTCTCCAACACAAGCACTTCAGTGAGATGTGTGAACACCATTGGGAGAGATGACAAACTGTCCAAAACTACTTCCAAGATTTCTCTGAGGGAAAGTAGCCCTTTCAAGCCTGCTGACTTTGTACACAGGATAACAAGGTGCTGGGGACAAAGCTGCCAATGGAAAAAAACTGTTGTGCACAAATAATAATGACCTGTTGCTAGAGGAAACTCTTAATCATTCTAGTGTGAAAGTCAAAATCAGGTTGCAGAAGGAGTGCCAAGAAGTGTTGTCACAAGATAAAAACAGCCCTTTCCTCAGGGCAGGCTGTTGGCTGAAATATATTCTATTTAATTAACACAAAAACATTATTCTTAAGAGTTATTTTTCAATAGGTTGGAAGGAGGTCTTAAAATCTGGCTGCAGAAGATACTCTCAGAGAATCACAGCTGTTCAGGCTGGAGAATCAAAAGAAATCTTTTGATAAAACAGCCTTCAAAAGAGAGGTGGAGTTGGTTGCTCTTCAGCTCTTACCTGATTTTGAGAGACTGGCAAGAAGCACTGAAACCCCACAAAGAGCAGGGTGGATTTGAACAGGTTCTTAATCACAGACTCATGAACAGCCCAGGTTGGAAGGGACCTCAAAAGACCATCTGGTCCAGCCTCTCATGGGAGAGGAGTCTAATGAGATTATCTAACACCTCATGCCACTGCACCTTGAGAACTCTCAGCAACAGAGACTCTCCCACACCCTTGGTGGGGCTGTTCTTGCTATAAAAAATACCTTTCTTATATCAAGGTGAAGTGGAAGGTATGGTGGGGACACAGTATATGAAGTGCTGCTTCATGTTCTAGGGAAGAGGTAAAAATGGTGGGTTTGGTCACTTATCAAAAAAAGAAATCAGCTAAAGCCTCTTATTTTTGCAACTGCAGGAAGTATTGATGACAGTCTGAACCAGTCATGAAGGAGGAAAAGCAAGGCAAAGGTACATCTCAATAGCAGATGGTGGTAAAATGATTTTATCACTATCTTTCAAAGGTTGTTAGAATCAAAATAAAATCAGGCTGCTGAGTGCACAACATTCTGCAGCAGGAGGCTTTTCTGGCTGCCTTCCTCACTCCTCATCTTCCTCACAGTTTTGTTTTATTGCCATTCACCATGTAAATGACATTCACTTGAATACTCATTCAATACCAGTGCTCATAAAATACCAAATTATAACTAACATTCATCATTCTGCCCTGCTTGGTAGCAAATAATTTCTAAATGTGTGTGTGTGTACATATATATATAAATGTATATAAATATATATATACACACACACACACACACACACACTTATCCCATAGCAAGGCTTAGCTGGACATTAGCATTGCTACAAAACTAAAATTCCCATCCTCAATGTCCAAAAAGGACACATCTTGCCTCTTAAAAAGTAAATACTCTTGAGTGGAAAGGTAGAAAACTTGGGATAAAAACTCTCTTTTCTTAGTTATCACAGGGCGAGGTGAGGTCCTGAAAGCTTCCCTGGAATGAGGGCTGGAAGCTTCTCTCTCCACTGCCACCTGAGGTTCTCGAGTGGGAGGACTGGGGCAGTTGGGCCTTAAAGACATCAGGGAAGCATGAAAAAGCTTACAGAGAATTCCTCCCCAAAACTCAGGAGCAGAGCACACTGCTCAGGGTGGACTCTGGAGAGGAGCTCCTCTCTTTCCTCTCCCATCCATAAGTGTCTCAGGTTCCCAGTTCACAGGGAGTGCAACCAAACCCTTGTAGGTCTGTTTTGAGCAAGTTTTAATCTTTATACCCAAACACACAAGCTGTTAGTACTTAGGGCATAATTACCAACCTGCATGGCAAGGCTGCTTCTAAAACAGATTCTAAAACACTTATTACAAATCAACAGATTCCTGCAAGCTCCAGGCAGTGGCTGTGGAGAAGGGAAATCACACACCTTGAGGATTTATGTAAAAATACCCTCTGAACCCAATAACTCCACAAGAACTTTGAAATCATTATCTTTGAGGCCTGTGGTGAGAAGTTGTCCCAGACTTCTCCCCTCCCTGGAGTTCCTGCAGCAGTGCCCTGTCCCTGCCACACCAGGAACCTGGAGAACACTGCTTTGGGTTTGTTCTGATGTCAGCCCTGGGACTCTTTGAAGCTGGATCCTCCATCTGGAAGGATCCATGGTGGATCTGGAAGAACGGGACAGAAGAGTTGTAGCAAACCCAAGAGCAATGGGGATCAGCAAGGGGGAAACTGTTAGGACATGGCACAGGACCAGGGGCATTGGGGACAGGAATGAAAACTCTCAACAGGGATGCAAAATTCAGGAACTTTAAGATGTGGTTCTGGATTTTATTTCCTATAAAGTAGGGAATCTTAGAGCTAAATTGAAATTAAAGACATGTGTTGAACTTCTCTTGTTTACTAAATACTCAAATCATATTTGGTAAATTCGAAAACCATTTCCTTCTCTGCTTAGTCACTAGTTATGAAATCTGTTAAAGGACACAGCTAGAGCTGCTCATTCCTGCTCAGCTGCCATTAGAGGCTGTATTTTAATTAGCTGGGACATTCATGTCAAAGCAGCTCATGCACAGGCCTTCACAAACTCACTGTTGAAGCTCCCTCGTTGTCAAACATGACACACTGGTTCGTTCCCTCGGGCAGAAGTGGAGGTGGTGCCCAGGAAGCAGCAAATAAAGCACAGCTGAGTGCCCTTCCCACTGCCCAGTGCTCTCAGGAGAGCAACCAAGAGCACAGCTCAACCTCTGCACCTCAGCAGCAAAGCCAGGAGGAAAATCCAGCTGTTGGAGATCCAGGGGATTCTTTACAAAAAGCTTCCCAAGTGCTGGCAATGAGTTTGTGGGGTGGGATTTGCAGCCTGACTGAGACATCCCACTGCCTCTGAAGAGACTTTAGCACAGCAAGACACCAGTTCTAGAAATTAGACCTGTCATTTTTCCTTCTTAACTAAGGAAATCATAGTGACTCTTCTAAGAGGAGTAAGAAATTCTGCTTCCATCTGATTAACAAAGATGTGACTGAAACTTTCCTCCCAAGAGAGCTGCTGTTCCTGCCTTACTATTGCCCTTCAGAAGCACAGCAGGCTCAGGCTGCAGGAGCTGAATGATCCAGCAGACATGATTAATGAAGGAGAGGACTAAATCCCCATCCCATCTGGATCTGCTTCCTCTGGCCACAGATGGTTTGGGTTGCTTTTCATTCCGAGGATATTCATTAGGACTAAGCCCAGGGTTTAAACACAGCCTTCCCGTTCCATTTTCCATGGAGAAACTTCTCATCAGGAGCCTGTCCAAGAAGGCATATGTAGCAAATGCAATGGGATTTGCTAAACCACCTTCAACACTGCAAGAGTTCAAAAGGAGATACACAAAGCAAAGCTGAATAGTTTGGATTTTTGATGTATTTCCCCCTCTCTAAAATAGTTGTCTCATCTGCTTCGTTTTCATCCCAGATAATTTTAGAACAACCTCAGCACTCTCAGATTTTGAACTTACAATAAAGAGATCCCAAAATGTTTATGAGCTTTCCTGCTCATTAAGTTTGGATGAGGCAGCAAGAATCTTACCAGTTATTACCATGACTTATTGGGGGCATAATCTCTGGACACAGAGTTTTTCATCATCCTTTAGGACAATAAATGTAATTAACTGGTGGGTTCCTGACCTCTGCACTGATTTACTCATCTTTACTCCTCTAGTTGCCATTGTAGGTAACAATAATCTGCTTTTTTTAGCACATTACCTGGCTTGGGTTCTCTCCTATCTCTCTAAATACCCAACAGAAGAAACAGCAGTGACCTTGTTTAGTGATGTATTTAGGCTTTATCAAATCACTTGTAATTCTGGGGGAGTTTTTTCAAAGCAATTTTAGTGTTTATTTGGCTTTTTTTTCTTTTTTTGCTTTTTTTTAGGAAAGCATAATACTTACTTCAGGCAGTTAATGCCTCCCTGACATCCGATGGAAGCTCAGCAGGGTCAGCCCCGGATTAGTACTTGGATGGGAGACCTCCTGGGAAATGCTGGGGGCTGTAGGTTCTAGTCCTGAGGACTTCACTGGCACCGTCCAAGCTCGCTCGGCCGTGGCAGATGAACCTCAGGAGTTAAACGGTGGGGCCAGTTCTGTGCACGCTGAGCCTCACCTGAAATCCACTGCACAGGCTGGAAGGGCACGTGGGGACAGCCCTGCCCAAATCTGCGCAGGCTGGAAGGGCACACCCAGGTGGGGACAGCCCTGCCCAAATCTGTGCAGGCTGGAAGGGCACGTGGGGACAGCCCTGCCCAAATCTGCGCAGGCTGGAAGGGCACACCCAGGTGGGGACAGCCCTGCCCAAATCTGCGCAGGCTGGAAGGGCACCCACGTGGGGACAGCCCTGCCCAAATCTGCGCAGGCTGGAAGGGCACGTGGGGACAGCCCTGCCCAAATCTGCGCAGGCTGGAAGGGCACCCAGGTGGGGACAGCCCTGCCCAAATCTGCGCAGGCTGGAAGGGCACCCAGGTGGGGACAGCCCTGCCCAAATCTGCGCAGGCTGGAAGGGCACACCCAGGTGGAGACAGCCCTGCCCAAATCTGAGCAGGCTGGAAGGGCACCCACGTGGGGACAGCCCTGCCCAAATCTGTGCAGGCTGGAAGGGCACACCCACGTGGGGACAGCCCTGCCCAAATCTGTGCAGGCTGGAAGGGCACACCCACGTGGGGACAGCCCTGCCCAAATCTGAGCAGGCTGGAAGGGCACCCAGGTGGGGACAGCCCTGCCCAAATCTGTGCAGGCTGGAAGGGCACCCAGGTGGAGACAGCCCTGCCCAAATCTGAGCAGGCTGGAAGGGCACCCAGGTGGGGACAGCCCTGCCCAAATCTGAGCAGGCTGGAAGGGCACCCAGGTGGGGACAGCCCTGCCCAAATCTGAGCAGGCTGGAAGGGCACCCAGGTGGGGACAGCCCTGCCCAAATCTGTGCAGGCTGGAAGGGCACCCAGGTGGAGACAGCCCTGCCCAAATCTGCGCAGGCTGGAAGGGCACGTGGGGACAGCCCTGCCCAAATCTGCGCAGGCTGGAAGGGCACACCCAGGTGGGGACAGCCCTGCCCAAATCTGCGCAGGCTGGAAGGGCACGTGGGGAGAGCCCTGCCCAAATCTGTGCAGGCTGGAAGGGCAACCAGGTGGAGACAGCCCTGCCCAAATCTGAGCAGGCTGGAAGGGCACCCAGGTGGGGACAGCCCTGCCCAAATCTGAGCAGGCTGGAAGGGCACCCAGGTGGGGACAGCCCTGCCCAAATCTGAGCAGGCTGGAAGGGCACCCAGGTGGGGACAGCCCTGCCCAAATCTGAGCAGGCTGGAAGGGCACCCAGGTGGGGACAGCCCTGCCCAAATCTGCGCAGGCTGGAAGGGCACACCCAGGTGGGGACAGCCCTGCCCAAATCTGCGCAGGCTGGAAGGGCACACCCAGGTGGGGACAGCCCTGCCCAAATCTGCGCAGGCTGGAAGGGCACCCACGTGGGGACAGCCCTGCCCAAATCTGTGCAGGCTGGAAGGGCACACCCAGGTGGGGACAGCCCTGCCCAAATCTGCGCAGGCTGGAAGGGCACCCACGTGGGGACAGCCCTGCCCAAATCTGAGCAGGCTGGAAGGGCACCCACGTGGGGACAGCCCTGCCCAAATCTGGGCAGGCTGGAAGGGCACAGTGGGGACAGCCCTGCCCAAATCTGCGCAGGCTGGAAGGGCACACCCAGGTGGGGACAGCCCTGCCCAAATCTGCGCAGGCTGGAAGGGCACCCAGGTGGGGACAGCCCTGCCCAAATCTTTGTTGGTGAAGATGAGCCACACACAATACTTACTTTAGAAATTGCCTGCTTTCTGACACATCCCTCATCACAAGTCCAGCTGTTTTGCTGCAGAGTATTGAACACACTGACATATTTACTGGTGTTTTAAAGCCCTCCAAAAAAAGATGATTTTATTACTTGTTGAGGATGTTTAGCAGAAACCTTATTCTCCTGGTTACCTGTGCAGTTCAACTTTACCAGACTGCTTTTGACCACAGACAGTTGCACCAATGTTTGTAAGGGAAATGCAACCATTGCTTTTCCTTCCTTTTCTATTCCATAATAAAGTCAGTATTTCCGTAGGCACTGGAATCCTCATTTGCCTGACAAGGGAGAAAATAACAACATTCTTCTGTGATCCCAACTTTGAAACATGATGATTAAAAGTATTCTCATAGAGCACAGCAAAATCCAGTTTGGGAGGGACTTCTGGAGCCCATGTGCTCCAAATTGCTGCTGGGCTGGCCAGGGCTCTGTCAAGCCAAACCTCCAGTATTTCCAGTGAGGGAAATTTTACCACCTCCCTGGCAGCCCAATCCAATGTTTAATTGTTCTCACAGTGGGTTTTTTCTGCTTAAACCCAGACAGAATTCCTGCTTGAGGCGAGCTGTTTGTATTAACTTTAATGTGTTTTGCCTTGATGTGTTTAGATGCACAAATGAGCTCTTGCCTGCCTGAAGAACCAGCAGAAGCAGCAGTGGCCTTGTGTTATTTCTGCTGTCATGCTGGGTATTTAGTGATGGAATTGCTTTGGCCACACCTTTCCCTCCGCTTTGCACAGCCCAGGGGTAGAACCGAGGGTCTTTCAGAGCTCTGCAAGTGCCAGAGAAGGCAGAAACACAGCAGTGGGCAGGAGGCTGAAATCGGGGTGTTGATGTCCTGTAACAGCCCCCCACCCATTTTAAAGTGATGGTTCGGGAGGATTTTGTCTCTAACTGAGCTGTGAAGGTCCCAGCCACTGCCTGAGCACACCCTTCCCTGCAGTGGGCACAAAGCAGTGTGCCAACCAAGCCTGGCAGTCCTGCATGAAATTACCTCTGACTCGGCACAATGCCCAGAATTCAAATCTTGCAAAATTTTAGTCTCCATTTCTCTGCTATTTCTGTAGCTATTTGAACACCCACCAATAAAATAAAGGGGAAAAAAAGAGATGATAAAAATGTTTAGATTGTGGGCTGAGCATACATAATGGTCTGGCTACAGTTCCCTTCTCTTTCCCCAAACACTTGAAAGAATAACAAGAGGAAATACTAAAAAGAACCAGCAATCTAAACAAAGGTTGTGAGATCAAACTCTGCCTTGCTCCTCCTTCCTTCTCTTTATCTCTGGTGGTCACTTGGCTGCTGGTTCCCAGCTCGAGGCACTGCTGGCATTGTTAGTCCATGGACAAAAACAATACACCACAAAAGAGGTTTTGGGGGGGCTCAGTGATAGCTTGAGCTGTTCCAGAGTTTTGCCTTGTGCAAAATGAAAACCCTCTGAAAACAAGAAAAAAGAAACCAAAGTTCATGTAGAATTGTAGAATCCCAGAATGGTTTGGGGCTGGGAGGGACCTGAAAGCTCCCACTGCTCCAAGGCCCTGCCATGGGGCTTAGGGGGGAACCTTTAACAATGCCAGCCTTGGGGAGAATTCCTTCCCAATATCCCACCTCTCCCTGCCCTCTGGCAGTGGGAAGCCATTCCCTGTGTCCTGTCCCTCCATCCCTTGTCCCCAGTGCCTCTCCAGCTCTCTGGAGCCCCTTTAGGCACTGAAGGGGCTCTCAGGTCTCCCTGGAGCCTTCCCTTCTTCAGGTGAGCCCCCCAGCTCTCCCAGCCTGGCTCCAGAGCAGAGAGGCTCCAGTCCCATGACCAACTTAGTGACCTCCTCTGGACTTGTTCCAGCAGCTCCACACCTTTCCTGTGCTGGGGTCCCAGAGCAGGATGCAGCACTGCAGGTGGGGTCCATGAAGGCCCAGGCCCAGCTCTGGTCACCATGGAGGACATTCTGTCACTGGAATCAGCTCCACAATGGGCAGTTGTGTCTGTGTTTAGCTGTGTCTGCACAGCAGGGGGAGGGAAAGCCCTTTGGAGGAAGCCCATTCTGTGTGAGGACAGGATGGGCAGAAGCAGCTGCCATGGGTGCAGCTCACCCAAACGATGGCTGTGCCATGGCACAGGAGGGAGCAGCCCCTGCCTGGCAGTGCCCCAGTGTCCTGCTCCTGAAACGTTCTCCTGTCTGCCAGGGGCAGGCACCCTGTCCTGCACAGCCCTGAGAAGGAGCACAGCCCGAGTTGTGCCTCTTGCCTCATTCCATATTCCAGGAGCTCAGGCAGCCAACACTAACTGGATCAATGGAGAGGGTCTGTAAGTGAATTTTCCAGTTTAACAAGGAGCTGGTTCACTGTAGGCACTGGTAGTTTGTTCCCTGGTATCCATGGCTGTAACTGCTGTGACACAACACAAACAGAGGAAGCTGTACAGTTCCTACTAACTTTGCTCTCACACGTCTAAGTATAGAGGAGTAACAAAGATTACCCTCCCAAGTGATCAAAGCCTGGAGATGCTGACAGGAGTGACAGCAATCAGATTTTCAGCCCATGTTCATAGAACCTGCCTCTTGCCAGGAATGTTGAATGCACGAGCTACCAAAGCCATGGGTGCTCAGTCTGCCACTCTGTCTCAGGTTATGCAAAATAAAACCTCAACCAAAACTTTCAACTAGCTGTTCTCTTCCCATTTTAATGGGAAGTAACACCAAAAGTTACTCCTTGCTGTCTGGCGCCCTCTCGTGCACATTCACTGGTGTAGGATGTTCGGGAGACACAGAATCCTCCTCCTCCTCCTCCTCCTCCTCCTGCTCCGGTGAAGTCTTTCGCTACAGAAGCCCCAGCTGCCCCAGCACACCTTCCTGCTTTCAGATACCCGAGCTGTGACCACTCACCACACTCCAGAAGCTCCCAGGCAATCTTAGCTTTGTAAATGAGGAGTTCTCAGGCAATTAGTTTTCTGTGAAAGGCAGAACCATTCCAAGCATCCTCAACTTAGAATCCCAGAATTCCAGGATGGTTTGAGCTGGAAGGTCCATCCAGTCCCACCCCTGCCATGGGCAGGGACACCTCCCACCAGCCCAGGTTGCTCCAAGCCCTGTCCAACCTGGCCTTGGACATTCCTAGGGATGGGGCAGCCACAGCTTCTCTGGGCACCTGTGCCAGGCCCTGCCCACTCTCACAGGGAAGGATTCCTTCCCAATATCCCATCTAGCCCTGCCCTCTGGCAGTGGGAAGCCATTCCCCTTGTTCTGTCCCTCCATCCCTTGTCCCTAGTCCCTCTCCAGCATTCCTGGAGCCCCTTTAGGCTCTGGAAGGGACTCTCAGGTCTCCCTGGAGCCTTTTCTTCTCCAGGTGAGCCCCCCAGCTCTCCCAGCCTTCCCTCACAGGAGAGGTGTTCCATCCTCCTACCCATCCTCATGGTCCCCCCACAGCACCAGCAGCACTCCTGCCCCTCCCTGTGCCCAGGCGGCAGTGACTGTGCCAGGGCTGTCCCTGCCCTGCAGAGGCAGGAGAAGGAGGAGGGACACAGTGTGGCTGTTCCCAATGGGAGTGCTGTGCACAGGAGCCCCATGGCATGAGCAGCAGAGAGTTCAGAGAGGTGGGACTGAGCTCTGCTCCTTCCAGGGGGGGCTCAGCTCACCCACCACCATCACCACCTCCAACAGCAGCTCCCACATGGAGTGTTTGCTCCCTGGCTGTGTCCACTTGCCCTGGTGTGAGAGAGAACATCCCCACCTCTGTCTGGAGATGACAATCCATGGTCCCAACTCTGGCAAAAGACAAGGAATGAGGCACAGACCCTGAGGAGTTTAAGAATTCCTAGAAGAGGAAGCAATATGGGGCTAGCACTTAATCACCACGTTTCTCCATCCTCCTCTCACGGGCTGGCTGCCAAAGCACTTTCTCTCCTGTTTCCTTCCTCCTGGTTGTCTTTTTTAGCCCTGTCAAGTCATCCAAACTGCTTCCTCATCCCCACTCTGTGTGCCAAAGACCTCCCTTTGTCATATTTTCCTAGTTTACCATCAAAGACCTGCCAGAAACCAAGAAGAGAAATTATGTCTTATAGAACAGCACAGAGAATACTTTGACTTTTGGCCAATGCTCTGTTGCAACGTTTATGGTATTCCATCCATATGTTTTAGAAGGCTTTTCACTCATAGGTTGGGGATGAGAAGCAGATGCCTGTGTGCAGTAAAAATTCAGAGATCCTGGCTATTCATTTTCTGGAGGTGCCTCTGAAAAACCCTTCTGCTGGGTGGCCTCTTTGACTGTTCTCTGATCAGTGGCTACACAGCACCACTGCAAATTATGTCACAAGAAAGTACATTAAAAACTTGCTTTCAGCTGCTTTGTGAAAACTTAAATCCAGCTGCTTTGTGGACACAGCTGTGGACTGCACAGTGTCATTGTCCAAGAACTCTGCATCACTGACTTCTCTGGACACAGATTTTTCATTTACCTGTTCCTGCTGGAGGTCAGTGTCCAAGGCTGTGGATGTGTCTATCTGGACTTCAGCAAGGCCTTTGACACTGTCTCCCATAATATACTCCTGAAAAAGCTGGTAGCCCATGGCTTGGACAAGTGTATCCTCTCCTGGATTAGGAGCTGGCTGGAGGGTCGGGCCCAGAGAGTGCTGGTGAATGGAGCTGCATCCAGCTGGTCACCAGTGGTGTTCCCCAGGGGTCTGTATTGGGTCCAGTCCTGTTTAACATCTTTAGTGATGATTTAGATGAGGGGATTGAGTCCATCAGCAGCAAATTTGCTGATGACACCAAGTTGGGAGGGAGTGTCGACCTGCTGGAAGGCAGGAGGGCTCTGCAGAGGGATCTGGATAGACTTGAGGGATGGACTGATTGCAATGGGATGGAGTTCAACAAGGCCAAGTGCAGGTCCTGCCCTTTGGCCACCCCAAGCCCTGCAGCGCTCCAGGCTGGGCACAGAGTGGCTGGAGAGCAGCCAGGCAGAGGGACCTGGGGGGACTGAGGGACAGGAAGCTCAACATGAGTCAACAGTGTGCCCAGGTGGCCAAGAAGGCCAATGGGATCCTGTCCTGTATCAAAAATAGCGTGGCCAGCAGGCCCAGGGCAGTGACCCTTCCCCTGGACTCTGCCTTGGGGAGGCCACACCTTGAGTGTTGTGTTCAGTTCTGGGCCCCTCAGTTCAGAAAGGATATTGAGATGCTGGAGCGGGGCCAGAGAAGAGCAACGAGGCTGGAGAAGGGACTGGAGCACAAGTGCTGTGGGGAGAGGCTGAGGGAGCTGGGGGTGTTCAGCCTGGAGAAGAGGAGGCTCAGAGGTGACCTCATCACTGTCTATAACTCCCTGAAGGGAAGTTCTGGCCAGGTGGGGGTTGGTCTCTTCTCCCAGGCACTCAGCAATAGGACAAGGGGGCACGATGGGCTCAAGCTCTGCCAGGGGAAATTTAAGTTGGATATCAGAAAAAATTTTTTTACAGAGAGAGTAATCAGGCATTGGAATGGGCTGCCCAGAGAGGGGGTGGATTCACCATCCCTAGAGATCTTTAAATGCAGATTGGACGTGGCGCTGGGTGCCATGATCTGGTAAATGAACTAGAGTTGGACCAAGGGTTGGACTCGATGATCTTGGAGGTCTTTTCCAACCCAATCGATTCTATGATTCTATGATTCTATGTGCTGAGTCTGGAGTTTGTGAGAGCTGATCCTACATCATGTTGTGGATTGAGGTCTCCCCTCCCCGTGCACACCAATCCCCCAGACTTCAGCCAAATAAACCACTGAGAGCAGCAGGAAAAGGAACCCCCAAAGTTTCCTGAATTGAAACTGCCTTGTGGAAGATTTACTTCAGGTAGTTCTGCAAAGAATACAGAAGTATGGAGCAAAGCTTCCAAAAATGCCTACTTTTTCATGGTAGTAAGTTTTGGTATCTATTGAGTTTCATTCCCCTACCCCCAGCTTCTCACCAGGGAGGTCTGGAACTCCTTCCAACCAGCACTATTTAAATTGCTTCCATGGTCTGAAAGAGGCCTGGTTTAACTTGGGTTTTAAGGAAGTGTTCTCTGTTGTTGCTAAAGTATTACCAAAACACATGATTTTTATAGCTCATGACAAAAAAAAATAAAGACAACTTCCTTCCACCTGCTCCCACTAATGTCAAGGTGTTTCAGAATCTTTAGTTTTGACCTTTGAGAAAATGCAGTTTTCAAAGTTTCTCATGTTGTCTTTAAAAGTAGGTGTGGTTTATGCATCTTAATCATGTAGTTACTACAGACTCAGTACCTGAAGAGAATTACTACACTCTATTTCCTTCCTTTCTCAATTTTTTTATTCCAAAGTTGTAATTGAAACAGGTTTTAAAAAACCCAAACCAAGAACCTCAAAACAATGAAGACCTTTTGAAGAACTTACAATCAGGCTTTTGTCTTTCTGATTAAACCTGTCAAATCATGCCCTCAGCTATTTCCTTTCCTTAGCTTTCTAAGCTCAACTTCAAGCTGTATTGTACCTTTTACAAGTTGGACCAGGATAGAAAACAGAACTTGAGCTTTAGCTCCCTCTGCTCTGGAGCCAGACTGGGAGAGCTGGAGAAGAGAAGGCTCCAGGGACACCTGAGAGCCCCTTCCAGGGCCTAAAGGGACTCCAGGAGAGCTGGAGAGGGACTGGGGACAAGGCATGGAGGGACAGGATAAGAGGAATGGCTTCAGACTGAAGGAGGATTGATTTAGATTGAATATAGGCAAGTTTTTTACAGTGAGGGTGGGCAGGGCCTGGCACAGGTGCCCAGAGAAGCTGTGGCTGCCCCATCCCTGGGAGTGTCCAAGGCCAGGCTGGACAGGGCTTGGAGCAACCTGGGCTGGTGGGAGGTGTCCCTGCCCATGGCAGGGGTGGGACTGGGTGGGCTTTGAGACCCCTTCCAGCCTATACCATTCCAGGATTCTACTTAACAGCCATAACCATGGATGTGGCTACTTTGTCAGGCCTGTTTTCCCCCTCTCCTTTTTCATAAGGTGAGAAAACTCTGATTTCTATGCCTGGATGAAAGTAGATCCAATGATCTTCACTGCACTGCTTCTCTTGCTTTTCCCTTCACAATTAATTAAACTTTATAATGTTCTCCAGAGAGTTTTTGGCTCGTTTTTGCCTTTAAGTTTCCTTCCAGCCCAAACCCTTCTGGGACTCTCTGCCCAGGTCTGTCTTGCTGGCTGAGCCAATACAGAGACATGTAACCACACCAAGGGCAATGCAGAACACCTCAAGTGGGTGCTCCTAGTGGAAGCAAATCCCAGCTTAAAGTTCTGAATACAGAAAAGAAGGTTCTTGCCTCAGTGCTCCCCCTTGAGCCCCTCCTGTTGTGCTTCCATTGCACTGCCATTTCCAGGCACACAGAACAGAACACAGTTCCTCAGTTCTGATTTTCACTGTGTTCCCTCTGTAGTGTTAATTGGATTAAACCAGACTCCCAGAGAGGCTGTAACCAGGATAAGCACTGCAGGACTCTGTCAGCTCTCTCTGCAGCCACTTTCTCTGGAAATGTGCAGCCCCAGCAGCCCCCAGTGCTGTGTGATGTGCAGGATGTGCCTGGATCTCACCTGCCACACACACTGCAACAGCTGGCACAGCAAAGGGAGTTCCCAAGGACTGCAACCCTCAGGCACATCACCAATCTTGCCAATCAACTGCCATGAGGAGGGGCATGGCAACAAAATCATTTTAAACGTGTATTAATACTGTAATTTTAAACTCTACAATGCAAATATTGTGGGGAGAGAAGCCCTGACACAAAACTAAAATGACTGTACATCAACAGTCACCATTTTCTTTGTGTGGAAAAATTGGCTTGCTCCATTTTCCCCTCTTTGCCTTCAATAGGTTGTAGCCTTTCCACTGCTTGTTCTAAAGACAGCAGTGAATTCTGGCAACTTTGAACACACCCCCTCAATTCTGTGGGATTTCATTTTCCTAATCCATGTTGTGACAGATTTCACCTGAGGAAACAAGGACAGTGTAAGAGTCAGTGCTGACCTGCCTTTCTTGTCTTGATGTACAGAGACCCTCATTACTGAACCATGTGGAGAATTAGGGTGGGCTTCATCAGCTGGGCTTCTTTACAAGTGACATAGAAACCATTACAACAACTAATTATTTATTTCTCCCCAGCCCTGTGCCTCATTTCACTGAATCCAAAGAGGCTGAGGTGTCCTGTGTGTGTGTGCATGGACATCTGCTGTGCCCACAAACCTGGATTATACATCTTGTGTCTCCTCTTTCTGCAAATTTGAAGCAGATGTGTGAGGGTGGATAGAATAGGTGGAGCTCATATTTCTCCAAACTCTGTTTTTGCTGCTGTTTGGAAGGCAAAAAATTTGCCAAATAGCAGAGCCACAAACTTTGAAAGCAGGTAATGACAAACAGCCAAGATCTCACCTTTCCATCCCTTGACTTGAAAGAAATGAGAGTGGAAGTGGAACCCAGAAAGAGAAATTATTTCCTTTTTGGACCTCTACCCTAATGCAATGCCTGTCCCCAGCACCCACCAAAGGCCACTGCAGACCCCCAGTTCATAAGGCTGTTTAGAAGATGATCTGACCATTGTGATCTTGCAAAGAAGCTCCAACTGCAAAATGCTCCTTAACATGCTGGGCTGAAAGATGAGTGTGTACAACCTGCTCCACCACCCCCAAATCCATGAGTCACACCCACATCCTCAGCAGCAGAACTGCCCCTGAGCTGAGGCACTCCTGGCATTTAGGAGACAAGAGCTGGGTCAGGAACAAGTGGCAGAATTGCTGTGGGGAGTCCCAAGCAGAGTGGGAAGGAGGACCCAGCTGGCAATCCCCTGTTTTCCATAATTGCTTGATGTCACTGCTGAAGCACAAATAATGTTAAAACCAGAGGAGTTAGGAGCAAACCTCACCGAGTTAGATGTGAACACTCAGCTCAGGGATAGCCCTGCCAAATGGAACCAGCCTCTGCAGAGTGTGGCACCAGGACCTGTTGAGCTTCTGCACTCTGGAGACAGTGGGACTGGGGCTCCCGTGCCTTGAGCAGCTACAGAACAAGGCAAGTCTGTGCCACAGGAAACCCTCCAAAACAACCCACCAGCACAGGCAAGGAGGAGTCATTCATTCAAAATCACTGAAATGTATCCCGATAATTTTTTCCCAAGATTTTGCCCCCCTCCTCTTCTTTCCCTCCTTCTGCCCTTTTCTCTTTTTGCCTTAGCCATTTGAAAACACACTTTTGATCACCACTTTTAAGATGGCCTTGTAAAGAACAACACCCTCATACTGATTTACCTTCTGCATGATTTTCAGTGCAAGCATAAACCCTCCACCACTTCAGCAAAGGTTCTCCTGGTTGGGCCGTTCACTGGCAGGAAAATAAATCTGTATTTGCAGAAGGAAAATATCTGTATTTGATTGTATCTGTTTCACACTCCACGAGAGGGCACCAGGGAATTATCTTCATAATTATCAGGACATGGGCTGCTGAAGCACAAATGAAAAAGTTGTACAAAGGGTTTAATGCTGCCCCTGTTTCAGTTCCAATTACCTGCACTGGGCACCATTCTGCATCCTGCTTTGCCCTGACCCTTCTGAAAGTATGTGCAAAACCTTTGGAGGAAACAAAAAGGTTAAAAAACAAAAAGTATTTCTTTCCCCTCGATTCAACTCTCACTGCTGTAGCACATGCAAACAGAAACAATTATTACCTTTGTTCTGGTTGTGGCTAAACAACATGTTTTAGATAAAGGGAATTTATTCTCTGCTCATCCTGTATTAAAGGGATAAAGGAAATGCTTAAAATAAAGATCCCAACAAATGAGAATAATTTTAATCAGCTAATTACCTGATTAGGTGATGACATTCTCTGTCTCCCTGCATTTCTCCACCTGTTAATACACTCTCTTAAATCTCAAATGCAGAATTAATACCAGCCATTAAGTGCAAGCCACCCCTCCCCAGAAGTCCAATGAATCCTGTCTTTATAAAGGATACCACTAATTATCCAGCTCTTCTGTTTCTGTCAAACATCTTAATATGCCTTGAAGACATTTCACAAGCCAAAGAGACATAAAGTGTCTACTCAAAGCACCAATATTATGAAAATATTGTGTATTTTTGAGCACCAGCCTTAAGGCTACAGATTTAGTAAATGCAGGGTTTTTCCAGTGGGGTTTTGCCTCGAGAAGTGTTGAAGAATGAGAATTTCAGGTAATTGTTCAGTTGCAAGGCCATTTGTGAAATTGGAGGCTGTGCTACTTTGAATTCTTTCAAATTGGCCAAACCCTTTGAGCACTGCCTGAAACTTCATTTTATGAACAAATAATGTTCTCTCTCAGCTACTTGTGAAGTTCTTGGCTAGTTTTGACCTCAGTTTTACTTTGCTGACACACTTTCCCAGCCATGCAGTTGAAAGCTGTTAGGAAAACACAGTCAGAAAAACACTGAATATTTCTGAATGACTCCCAGGTACTGACACCAGTTGTCCAGCAGCTGTGGCTGTGCCTACCCTGCAATGCTTCCTGCCCAGAGCTTTTATACCACATTGCAAGTTTAGAGCTGAGATCATTTTCTCCTGCCTTCTTAAAAGCAATTTGCATTAAAGAATTTGGCCTGATGCTGCTCCCATCAAAGCTGGTGAATGAGCTTTTTAAGGCTTTATTAGGATCAGGTACCTCAATATTTTTAGGATACATTGAAGTGCTAAAAACAAATCCTTGACCCTTCCTAAACAAGATTCACTGTGTTACTTCCTGCTCCCACCTCTGCTACTCCCACAGCTCATTCAGCACTTACTGCTATTTTTAGCAGTATCTTTCCCTCTTGGGACAATGCTGTCCAAATTCTGGCTATATACTGGTTTTCAGGGAATTTTTGGAAGCAAGAACCTACTAATGGTGGGGCCTGACTACTGAAGATCCCATAGTGTCTCATGCAAAACTTCTTTTTCAAAGAATTAAAGCTGACAGAATCCTTAATTTGTGCATTTTTCTCCTCGAGATTCTGCTACAATTCCTCTTTATTCCTGTTACCTCTCAGGGTAATTAATCTGCCATGGCTCTCTCCTTCTCACTTATTTTGGTGTACAAGTCTCAAAAGAAAGTCACAACCTTTTCAAATCCTGCAGATCCATCACCAGGGGATTATCTCACCCACCAGCCCAGGAGGTTAATACAGGTTATAGCAGAGCTGACTGACTGTGACACACCTGGACAAGAATCCCTTTCTTCCCTGCTCCTTGCACCTGATCTGACCCTGAGGAAAGCTGCTCTTGCTCACTTTGTAACCTGCATGAAGGGGAATTGCCTCAGGAACCCCTCCTGCTCTGCCTGACAGGGACAGTCAGCATGGAAAGAGGGGTTGTTTTACTGCTGCTGGAGCTGGGACCCCACCAATCACCTCCCCTCATCCTACCCTGCCCACTGTTCCTTTGCTATCAATTATTTATACCCTCATCTTTCTCTACTCTAATGTACCACAGCAGAGTTATGCACAACATGGACATTTTCTCCTAAGTTCTCCCACCTTTTGCCTGCTATTTACAGTTCCCTGCCTCCAGACATTTAAAATGAGAGTATGTTAGTTTTCTTTTCCTTCTCTCTATAGGCTGGATTCTAAAAGGCAGTGAATGGGTGACCTTCAATCACTTTAACAGGTAATAAATATTTTACCTGGAAGGAGGACATGGAAACAGCATGTCTCAGTTGGCTGCAGTAATTTTCTTTACTATTATTTTGCTGCTGCAAGGAGCAGAGGTGTTTCCATTGCAGCAGAACCAGTGGAAACCAGGAGCTGATGAAAGCTTTCCCAGCTCTCATGCTGCAGAGAACAAAAACACTCACAAACAAGGATTTGAAATAGAGTATTATCCATTTTCCAGGCTTTCTTATCTGCAGTGTCGGAGCAGAATCACAGACTGATGGAATAACTTGGGCTTGAAGGGACCTCAGGAGGTCCTGTCCCAGCTCCAGCTCAAAGCAGGTCAGCTCTGGGAGTAGATCAAGTTGCTTGGGGCTTGAACTAGTTGGGTTTGGAAAAGCTCCAAGGCTGGAGATGGCACAGCCTTGCTGGGCAATGGTGCTGCTGTTGAGTGTTCCCGTGGCATTCAGTCCAAACATTTCTTGTTTCAGATTATTGTCACCTCTCACTTTGCCTGAGCAAAGCCTGACTCAATAATTGTCCAAGCTCAGCAGGTGGGACCAGTTTATCCCTGTGTGGGTGACCAAAGCTGTGCATTCTAAACCCTCTATCCCATTGCCCAGCAACTGGTACCAATGGCCCATTGGCAGCAGCTGCCCAGGGCACAGCTGAGCCCTCAGGCTGGGAGCTGGCTGGGAAAGAAGCCTGGCAGAGGAGCTGGGAGAACTCCCCTCCAGGGAGTCCTTGGCACCTCCACACCCACCTGAGGGCTCAGCTCTGCTCATGGGCCAGCAACCATTCCAAAATCCCCCCTGACTCCCAGAGTCAGATCCCCCAGTGTGGAACTCTCTGCCCTGGGGGAGGCACTGGGGGCTCCCACCCGCACCTGAGGGGAGAGAATCTTGGGGTTTGGGGACTTCTGGGACCACTTGTTGGACCCAGAGGAGGAGCAGAACCTGGACAGGAGGAGCCCACCACTCACCACCAGACTGTGACATCATCTGCACCAACAGGTTTTTTCCTTCCTTTTACTTTGGACTCGGAGGAACCACGTGGGGCTCAGCACAGGGGCCACCAAACCCCCCTGTGTTTGTGCCCCAGGGGGCTGGGTTGTACTGCTGGGGTTTGTGGGTTAACCCCAATTTCTCTTTGTGCCATTGCATTTATTGCAATCTTGTTATTAAATTGTAACTCTGCCTTATAATCTCTTTTGTGTTTGGTTAGTTTCTCCTGCTGGTTTACTTTCAAACCAGCACAACCCTCCAGGAAGGCGCTGCGTGCTGCAGGTGCCCAAAGCCCTCCCTGCCCCAGGCTGCCCAAGCCCTGCTCCCATGGCCTTTCCTCGCCAGGAAGGTTCTCCAGCCCCAACCCTCCTGGGGCCTCTCTTCTCTTCCCTCTCCTCCCTCCAGGCTGTCAGTGCCTTCCCTGTTCCTGGAGCCGGACACAGTGTGTGGATGTACCCCAAGGAGAGCTGGGCAGAGGGACTGATCCCCCCCTGTCAGAGTCACCCAGCAGGGCCCTGGGCTGGAGCATCACATCACCAGAAAACCTTCCTGGGGATGTCTTGGCAGAAGGACAGCCTGTCCTTGAAAGGTATTTGGTGGCCTGATTTTACATCCTTAATTAGGGGCAGGAACACCACATTGCAGAGAAGATCCACAGTGCCACTGTGGCACAAGAAATGCAAAACAAAACCAATGCCACGATCCAGTAAATGGATTGGAGTTGGACCAAGGGTTGGACTTGATGATCTCGGAGGTCTTTTCCAACCCAATCGATTCTATGATTCAATAAATATTCTTAGAAATATGATGAGTTGGACACCAGTAACACGGCTTGACTGTGTTGGATTTCTTTGTGTCTCCCTTACAACAAAATTTTCTTAGAAATGTTTATAGCTTTTTAATTTACATGCTACTTTTATTAGAATTTAGTAGTTTAGTTGAGCATTTTGCAGATGATTCCTGGCTGTGAGGGTGGGCAGGCCCTGGCACAGGTGCCCAGAGCAGCTGTGGCTGCCCCATCCCTGGGAGTGTCCAAGGCCAGGTTGGACAGGGCTTGGAGCAGCCTGGGCTGGTGGGAGGTGTCCCTGCCCATGGCAGGGGTGGCACTGGGTGGGCTTTGAGGTCCCTCCCAACCCAAACCATCCTGGGACCCTGTGAGATTCCAACTCCCCTTGCACTCCACCTGCCTTTGGAGATCTGCTCTCCCTACAACTGCATGCTCTCATTTTGCAAATCTTAATTTTTTGGTAACATTCAGCTTTTTTCACAACCAAAAGCTTTTCCTAGTAGTGATACATCAACACTGGAACTTCTTCATTCACCTCAGTGCTGCAGACAAAGAACAAGTGAAGGAATTTCCACCAGAGGACACCTGAGGACACAGGCAATAGTTTGACAATGTCTTCCTTTCCTCAGCACTGATGAACAGCCAATGAACAGTAATTAGTTCTGACCAGTGCCCCTCTAAAGTGAGCAACTTACTGGAATCTCTTGTTCTGCTCTGTACCAGCTTTGAACTTTAACACTGGAACAGCTCAACACAACCCACTGAAGGAAAATAATTCTTTAAGGAAAGGAAACCTAATCAAGAACAAGAAAGGACTGATAAATCCTGTCCCCCTGAGATTTAGCCCAGACATTTGATCACACTTAGAGATGTTATCACTGACTACCTTACCAAGCTCTTGTGAGGATTCATTATATAGGCTGCAGCCCAGCTCACAAGGAGTGGGAGGGAGCAAAAGCTACTGCAGAAAAGAATTTACTTACAACAACCAGGAATAACCTGACATAGGATAAAATTTCTTAAAAATACGTGAAGTTTTGCAAAAAAGGGGTAACACTACACACCCAGCCTTTTTTAAATATTCCAATTATGAGAATATTAACTGTAAAACTCTAGGAAAACTTAAAATACTCAATTTTGAATTGCTTTAATAATCCATATTGAATAATGTTAATTATGTTTTGCACAATTAAAGATTGAAGTGTTAATTCAAACTCAGGTGATCTCTGCTCACTTTTTACCCACACCACATTAACTCACATGAAGCACAGCTTTGCTCTGCTTCGCTGTAGAACAGTCAATGCCAGGAGCAGTCAAGGCACCACTGAAGCCCCAGAGCTCATGAAAACAAATGGAACTTATCAAACATTAAAAGGCGGACGCTGGAAGACAAATTCTCATCTCACATTGCGCTTGCAGAGTGGATGGAGATGCCTGAGAACACCAGTTCCACCTGCCCCTCTCCACCTGCCCCTGCCCCGCTCCAGCTGCCTCCCTGCCCTGCTCCAGCTGCCCCTGCCCCTCTCCACCTGCCCCCCTGCCCCACTCCACCTGCCCCTGCCCCCGTACAGCTGCCCCCCTGCCCCTCTCCCGCTGCCTCGTGCCCCTCCACACCTGCCCCCCTGCCCCTCTCCAGCTGCCCCCCTGCCCTGCTCCAGCTGCCCCCCTGCCCCTCTCCACCTGCCCCCCTGCCCCTCTCCAGCTGCCCCTGCCCCTCTTCAGCTGCCCCCCTGCCCCTC
This sequence comes from Pithys albifrons albifrons, assembly GCF_047495875.1. Classification (NCBI taxonomy): domain Eukaryota; kingdom Metazoa; phylum Chordata; class Aves; order Passeriformes; family Thamnophilidae; genus Pithys; species Pithys albifrons. The sequence continues at coordinate 2,377,179 of NC_092467.1, forward strand.
TCCACCTGCCCCTGCCCTGCTCCAGCTGCCCCCCTGCCCCACTCCAGCTGCCCCTGCCCCGCTCCAGCTGGCCCCCTGCCCCGCTCCAGCTGCCCCTGCCCCTCTCCAGCTGCCCCCCTGCCCTGCTCCAGCTGCCCCCCTGGCCCCTCTCCAGCTGCCCCTGCCCCGCTCCAGCTGGCCCCCTGCCCCTCTCCAGCTGCCCCTGCCCCTCTCCAGCTGCCCCCCTGCCCTGCTCCAGCTGCCCCCCTGCCCTGCTCCAGCTGCCCCTGCCCCGCTCCAGCTGCCCCCCTGCCCCGCTCCAGCTGCCCCCCTGGCCCCCCTCCAGCTGCCCCCCTGCCCCTCCACACCTGCCCCCCTGCCCCGCTCCAGCTTCTCCAGCTCAGGGAGCAGACGCAGCCAAGCCCGGCCCGCGGTTGCTGGGCCTGCTCTTGTCCAAAGGCAACTTCCCAAGGCAGACACAGCCCAATTCCCGCTCTCCAGAGGCTGCTCCATCCCGGGCACCGCGGCCTGGCTCCTCACGGCGCCTGGGGCTGGAAAAGCCCTCCCGGCCCTTGGAGCCCACCCTGTGCCCGATGCCCACCTTGTCCCCCAGCCCAGAGCTCTGAATGCCAGTCCTGCCTTGGGCACCTCCTGGGCTGGGCACTCCAAACAGCCCCTGCCAGTGCCTGACCACCCTTTCCAGGAGGAAATTCCTCCCGATGTCCTGCCTGTCCCTGCCCACCCTTTCCATGAGGAGACTCCCGGTGTCCGGCCTGCCCCTGGCCCGGTGCGGGCGGGCACGGAGTGAGGCGCGATGGGCTCTGCGCCGGATCCCTGAGCGATGGGAAGAGATGGAGACGACGGGGAAAGGGAGCGGGGCCGGGTGTGGGCAGGGCGGGGTAGAAGCCCCGAGCGGGGCGGGGAAGAAGCGCGGAGGAGGAGGAGGAGGAGGAGGTTGCGGGGCGGCCCCGGCCCAGCGGCGGCCGCGCTCCCCCTGCCCAGCCCCGGCCATGAATATGTAACTCCCCTCTATTTCCCGAGCTCCATTGCGGAGCCGCCGCTCGCCATATTGCGCTGCGGGCGCTGCGGCGGCACCGCCGGCACCGGGACCGGGCGGGACCGGCGGGACCCTCGGTGAGCGCGGCGGGGCCGGGCAGGGCAGGGCCGGGCAGGGCCGGGCAGGGGGAGCGGAACGGGGGCTGCGGGCGCTGCTGGGGCGGGGGCGCCGCTGGGGCCGGCGCTGCCCGGGGGGAGCCGGGCCCGGCCCCGGTGCTGCTGCGGGGCCCGGCGGGGCTGTGACTGTGCCTGGAGCCGTGTCTGTGCACCTGTGTGTGAGCACACGCGTTACTGTGCGGGGGTGTGTGCGGCGGCTGCGGGCAGAGGCACCGCACACCCCGCACCGCATCCCGCACGGCATCCCGCACACCCCGCACCGCACACCCCGCACCGCATCCCGCACCGCATCCCTCACCGCACACTCCGCACCGCATCCCGCACGGCATCCCGCACACCCCGCACCGCATCCCGCACCGCATCCCTCACCGCACACTCCGCACCGCATCCCGCACGGCATCCCGCACACCCCGCACCGCACACCCCGCACCGCATCCCTCACCGCACACTCCGCACCTCATCCCGCACCGCATCCCACATCACCGCACCTCACCCCGCACCGCACATCCCGCACCACACACCCCGCACTGCATCCCGCACCGCACACCCCGCACCGCATCCCTCACCGCACACCCCGCACCGCATCCCGCATCACCGCACCTCACCCCGCACCGCACACACCGTACACACTGCGCCGTATCCCGCATCACCGCACACATCGCATCCCCCGCGCCGCATCCCGCACCGCATCCCTCACTGCACGCACCGCACCCCGCACCGCACCCCGCACACACCGCACCCCTCACTGCACCCACTGTACCCGTACCGCATCCTTTACCGCACCGCCCCAGCCGTACAACCCGGCCAGGGGCAGCTGCTGAGCAGCGCGCGGTGCTGGCTCTGGGAATCGCCCCTCGGTACACTCGGCATTGGGTTTGCAGCTCTGCCTTCGCCTCCTTTGCCTGCCCCTGCCCCTGCCCCTGCCCCTGTCCCTGCCCCTGCCCCTGTCCCTGTCCCTGCCCCTGTCCCTGCCCCTGCCCCTGCCCTTGCCCGTGCCCCGTTGCTGTCCGTGCCCCTGCCCCTGCCCCGTTCCTGTCCCTGCCCCTACCCCTGTCCCAGCCCCTGCCCCTGTCCCAGCCCCTGTCCCTGCCCCTGTCCCTGTCCCTGCCCCTGTCCCTGTCCCTGTCCCTGTCCCAGCCCCTGTCCCTGTCTCTGCCCCTGCCTTTGCCCCTGTCCCTCCCCTGTCCCTTCCCTTGTCCCTTCCCCTGTCCCTTCCCCTGTCCCTTCCCCTTCTCCTTCCCGTCCCTGCTCTGTCCTGTCCCTTCCCCTTCCCCTGCTCCTTCCCCTGCCCCTGCTCTGTCCCTGTCCCTGCTCCTGCCCCTTCCCCTGTCCCTGTCTCTGCTCCTGCCTCTTCCCCTGCTCCTGCCCCTGCCCTGCCCCTGTGCCTTTCCCTGCCCTGCCCTTCCCTTTCCCTGCTCCCATTCCCGTGTCCCCTCCCGCAGCAGCAGCAGTGCCCCAGGGCTCCGTGTTGGGAGCTTTACTTGTGCCTCCTCCCTTGCACTCGCTCTTCCCCTACAGATTTAGCACCTGTCTCTTGCCAAGGTTTCTGCTCTGCTGTAGCTGCCTCTGCACAATCAGTGCCCTCCTTGCACCAGCCCCATGGCAGGCACTGTTGTGTTCCTGTGACACGAGCACTGAGCAATGGCCTTCTGGGGATTTTTGTAAGCTGTTGGTTTGTCAGACCCTTTCCTATGGAAAATAATTGGATCAAGTGCCTAATTCCACAGAAACCCAGAGGACGGCTAGTGGAGAAAGATGATCTCCAGGATGATAAATCATAATCCAGCCCCGTTTGGAAGTGGCTGGAGCTCTGTATGTTAACTGTGCACTGCCCAGGATTAGAGGGCATTGCTTGCATTTGGGGAAATGTGACTGGTGTGTGTGTGAAATTATTTTTGCTTGGGGAAAGTTCTTTAATCAAACCTGTCTTTCACTCAGTGACAAGGACTCCATCTGTCAGTCACTGGGCAGCCTCTGGCTGGGACAGCAGCAGGTGGATAAGCAGTACCTTTTGCACGAGGACACCTCTTTGTTTGCAGGGTTAACTCTGTCAGTGGTTTGGGGTGGGAGGAGTTTCCCTGGGCATTGCCAGCCTTGTGGCTGGTGCTGCCTCTGGTACACTCTCTTTCAATGATGACAAGTTTAGAGCATCTTTAGACCTTACCCTGCCAAGTGTCATTCACAGTATTTAATAACTGCCTTATTATTTTCTGCATTCAACTTTGTAATCACGGAGGGACACAGATGTTGCATCGCAGGTGGTTTTTTTCCTGATTCAGTGACTAAAATCCTGGCCTTCCTTTGGCTTCCAAGCTTTGAAGCACCAGCCTTGCTGTCAAGAATGGCCCTGCCTGTCATGTCTTAGAGGGGAAATAATGTGCAGGCTGTGGCAGAATCACTCAGGTCTCCCTTTATCAGTGGTGCTTAAGGGCAATATGTGGTCGTAGGTTGAGTATGGAGACTTGGTTGGGGATCTTGGGTTATTAAAGCAGAATTGTGGCATTTTCAGGGCTGTGTTATCATTCAGGAGAAATGTGGTTGGCACCCATAGGAAAGCCATCAGTCAGATAGGAAATAGATGGTGGGTGAGTTTCTTCAGCTTTCTCTAAACTCCTTCCCTTGCTTACAAGAAGAGTAGGGCTGGGGGGGAAAGGAGCTTCAAAACTGAGATCTAAGGCTGGACTGCTCAGCTGTGTTTTTCTTAGAAGGAGCACTAGATCTGCTCGGACTGCAGCACCAGTTCTAAGAACATGTGTGAAAGAAGTATCAGAGTAAAGGAATTCCTTCCACTTTTTCTCCCTGAATACCTTTCACCTATTTTTTCCCGAGTAGTTCAATAATGGTGTAGACAGCGGGGAAAGAGATTAGAGAAGGGATCTTGCTGACCCTCAGTTTGGTTCTGCTTGTTGGGGAAAATAACTGGCCTTCGAAGCTGACCTTAAATTCTTAATTTTCTGAGGAATGAGCAGCATTCAATACTGTGGAGCTGTTTGGACTTGTTGCAGTGGAGAAATATTTTAGGAATTCTCCCTGTCTGGTTTCTCCCCACTTCTGGATGGTGGTGCTCTCTTGCAGCCAGCTGGGGGTTTGCAGTGCTATCCTGCTAACTAAGGAAAGACCTCATCCATGCTTTGCCTCTCAGGGATGACTTCAAACTGTTTTTGATAATTCTGGGGTTAAACTCTGTAAGTATTGCTCCTCTTTACAAAATGTATAGTCCTATTTGTGGGGGAGCCCTTGAAATGCAAATTGTTCTTCACTGTCACCCAGCTTTGGGCCAGAGCTGCCTGGTTGCCAGATAAACAGTTTTGCTTCTATATATTTATTGTAGCTATTAAGTCAATCATACATAGGATGGCTTGAGTCTTTTTGTCTCTCAGGTGTTGTGGGGGAGTTTATTTTCTGTTTATCAATAGCCAAGCTGTCTTTTGTTCTCATCCAGTGAATTCTGTCACTGTTGGTTGTGGCTACACTGTGATAAGTGGGGGAGAAAGTTTGTATCCATCTAACACAGCTCTGGAAAAACTGGACCCCAGACGTGGTTCCTAATCTGTAATTCTTGGAGTTTCTGCTTACAGTACAAATGCAATGGGATGCTGCTGCTGGCTGCCACTTCTGTCAGTAACTGGGGTGGATGGCAGGTGTGTCGGGTGCTGAAGGGCAGGACACGAAGGGCTGGCTTGGTGTGACCCAGGACACCTGAATTACAGTGGGTTTGCCATGAACTTTGAGGGTGTTTCTTCAAATGTGCTTGGAAGCATCTTGGGCCCTGTGGCCCCGTCCCAGAGCAGCTGTCCAGGAAGGTGTGGGCAGGTTGGGCTGGGGTTTGTTGATGGGATGACAAATACCAACCCCAGGTTGGTTTCCCAATGGAAACAGAAGCAGATGTGTGCTGGCTCCCCAGGCACTGCAGCTCAGGGGCCAGTGTGGGTATTCCCACATGCCTTTGGTTTGAGGCTGTGTTGGGAAGTGACTGTTCCCAGCTCTGCCCCCTGGGCTTGGCATGGGCACCCGAGGGCTGGAGCAGTGCAGGGAGGCAGCAGGAGGGACAGCCCTGGAGAGTAATTAGTACAGAATATTCATATACCAGCTCTGCAGCTCCTGTTTGTAACATCATCCTGAAGTTCCCTTCACGTTTGCAGTTGGGCAGGGGCAGGTGTGGGCCCTGCCTGGCACTGCCACTGCCAGGGAGGTCCTGGAATCCTGCACATCCCCTGCAAGGAGGGTTGGGTTTGTCTCTGAGTATTCACAGTCCTGAAGGTGGAATTGGTTCAATGGTTTTCATTTCACCACCCAAAGCAGGTTGAGCTGTCAGGTAAGAAACAGGTGCCCCTTGGTTTTTTACCTCCTGGTGTAACTGTAGCTGTAGAGGTGATTTTTTCCAGCACAGCCATCAGTCAGGAGCTGTATTCCTCCACATTTCCAATATAAAATCTGAAAAGACTAAGTTTTCTTGAGACCCAACCTTTGCTCCCCAACTAGTCCCAGCATTTGTGGAGATGGGAGAGGTCATTTGAATTACAGTGCAGGGATGTTCACAGGGTTTGTGCTAAAATGTACAGCAAGTGTAAAGGCGGCAACAGGGGCACTGAAATGGTGAGACTTCTTATTGATTGGAGTGGTCAGGGTTGCTTTTGGCAGCTGTTACTTCAGGGAGACAGCAAGAAAGTGGTTCACCTCGAAAAAATGTGCCAGAAGTGCAGGACAAGGAAATAAAAAGTAAATCTCATTAAAAATATCCTGAGGGAACACACATCCTTCCTGGACTGTTTGGATGGATTCAGTTGCTGTGACAGATTCAGCTCTTCTGGAGTTTGAAGTTTTACTTTTGTTTGCTCCCAAAAGTTTCCAGTCCTTTATCCCTCCTATTCTGATCTGATACAGCACTGAAATAGTTTTAGAAAGGCATTTTTGCTTTTCTCCATCCCAGCTGGTTATTAATTCTGAAGTCTAAGGTTGATTTAAGAGACTAAGAACTTCATTTTTGAAACTCACCTGGGTAGTTACATACACAATATGCAGTAGCTTCATAATATGAGAGACTTCTCATAAAATTTAACAGCTAGCAGATAAAATCACAAGTGACTCACTCCCCCAGAGTTCTGCTTAATATTGGTGCTTCACAGGGCTGAATTATGGTTTGGCAGTGGCTCTTTCCCTTTCCATGTGAATTGTTGGCACAGATCTCTGGCACATTTGAGGTCAAGTGCTTGCCTGCTCTGTTGACCCACATTAACAGTGAAAAGCTGCTGTTCCTGTAAGAGTTTGGGGGTTTGTTTTCACTCCTGACAGAAGCATTAATGTTGTATCATGTTTTATGCCACTTCAGACAAGGTATGGATGGTGTACAAGGCTGAGTAGCAGCACTGAGCCTTACTGGATAAAATAATCTCACTGCCTGATGCAGTGAAACAGTGGGCAATGTTTGCTTTGTGTGTGTACCAAAACCTGAACAATTTCCTAATCAATCTCTTCCAGATTAAACAACCCAACATCTAAGCTTTTAAATTTAGGAATAGCTGGGGTTTGGCATGTGATGAGTTTGAGCAGGTGAATTCTGGACTACTTGAAGACATCTGATATAATCCAGAGAGTTCTCTGGGAATGTTGTGGGACTGATGTATATTCCAGTTTCTGCAGCTGAGGAGATGTCCAGGAGGGCATGACACACAATGGCAGATGAGAAGCTGAACACCAAGGACTGAAGGTTATTGATGGTGATGGAGAGCTCTGATGGGGAGGGGTCACTGATGCAGAGAGTGTAGACGGAACTCCTCAGAATAAACCCAGGTTTGAGCAGCAGCTCCATGAGAACAATGGACATGGGCACAGGATCCTCGGATGCTGTTACACTTTCCTGCTGTAAATACCCAGAGAAGCACCGACTCAAACCCACAAACTGGTGTCGTGTCCAAAAGGATGTGACTGTTCCCAACACTGTGACAAAACCACCTGAAGGATCATGAACAGTGTCCTTTGGTGCTTTGTTTTCCTTGCTGCCCTTGCCATCCAGAGCAGAAGGATGGTTCAGAGGTGCCCAGATGGTCTGGGGGAGGTCACACAGGGGTGAGCAGCTTGGAGCCACACTGGGAATACGGCCATTCCTGACTCCCTGCATCCACCCTCCCAGGGCCGGGAAACTGGGACTCACAACTGAGGATTCCACGTCTCAAGGCACCAGGCAAAATGCTTTGCCAGGAGAATAAACAGGCTGAAGGAACTGTGAAAGCCCTTGTGCTTCCAAGCCCAAAGTGCCAGTGTTTTTCCCCCTGTCAGATGTCACTGTCCAGCAGCCTCCCAGACATTCCCAGAATCACAGCATTCTGTGTCTTGTTTTTCAAGGAGGGATTATTTATGTTGAAGAGAAATACCTGTTCAGGTTATGGGCAGACTGTGGAAAAATGGGAAGTTTGGGACTAGTTATCAGGACAACTAAAGAGTGGGATCTGATGTGACTGAGAGGGACAGTTATGCTGGGAGAAGGTCTTTGGTGTCACCAGCTGTTGAGGCTGTGCCAGTGCCTCGGATTTCTCTGCATTCCTTGGTTTTGTTGGCTGCTTTGGGACATTTTTGAGTCTGTGGTGTTGAATTAATGGTGCAGCATCTTTCCCTCCTGGCTGGGAGCACCCTGGGGCAGTACTGGGGTTGTGTCTTTGCTAACTGCTCTTCATAGGCTGACAAACCTTGGATTTCTCAGTGTTTAAAAGCAGAACTTGGCACAGCCTTGAGTGTGTCAACATCAGCATCTGTCACTGATGTGTTTACAGAGAGTTTTATTGTATTAGCAATTTCTCCACTGCCAGTTCTTCAGTTATCTCACATTCAGTGGGACTTGGATGGACCCCTCTGAACATCAGATTTGTGTTTTCATACCAGTTGTCTGGGTTTATTATAGTGAAATTGTTTTCTCAGCCATAGTGGGGCCATATCGATATAATTGATCAAAATATTTGAATGTTCTGCTCTTCATTTCCCTCTGTAAATAAAGTAGGAAAATAGGATGGCAAGAACCAGGGGAAACACTTCCATTGGGATTGTAGGATGGCTGTCACAGGTTTAATTGTGAATGAGTTACAGTAGTGAGAGGGTAAATCTGCTTTAAGTTGTTTCATCACATCAACATCCACCATAACCCACGTCCCCAAGTGCCACACCTTTTAAATCCCTCTGGGTTGGTGACTCCACCACTGCCCTGGTCAGCTGGGACAGGGCTGGACTTCTCATGGAGTTTGGGAAGGAGCTGAGAGAGGGCCATGCTGGCATTTGTGAGGGTGTTTGGGAGACTGAAGGTTGAGGTTGTAAATGGTGCAGCAGATTTTAAACACTGTCAAAGCCCAGTTCAGGGTGCAGGGATGATGCCTGGACATGGATGTGATTCCTTCCTCATTTCCCAGCAGCACTGGAGTTGTTGTGTGCTGCTTTCTCTCTCTCAGTGAGCACAGAGAACATCTTCATATGTGCTCCATGGGAGAGAAAGGGAACATGGATTTAAAACTGGAGGAGAGTAGGTTTAGATTAGATATCTGGAGGAAACCCTTCCCTGTGAGGGTGGGCAGGCCCTGGCACAGGTGCCCAGAGAAGCTGGGGCTGCCCCATCCCTGGGAGTGTCCAAGGCCAGGTTGGACAGGGCTTGGAGCAACCTGGGCTGGTGGGAGGTGTCCCTGCCCATGGCAGGGGTGGCACTGGGTGGGCTTTGAGGTGCCTTCCAACCCAGACAAGCCTGGGATTCCATGATGCTGTGAGACAATTCTATGTCTCTTCTCCCCTGTTTTTTATTTTAATTCAGTGTTTCTCTGCCACAATCACAGTCCAAGGCTGTGTTTGTTTGTAAACTGAGATATCACATGGGTGGAAAGTGAACTGTTGTAAATACCTGTTGTTTGTGATCAGATTTGGCTTCTGCAGCATGAGGTTGCTATTTGAAGTTTCACTTCATAGTTTATATTAATTTGGCATCTTTAATTGTCTTTTAAGTGGCTGTGTTTGTGCTGTGCACAAGGCAGACTTCTGGTTAATGTGTACAGAGTATTTGGATCACTGGCTTTGTGGGAGCTCATTCTGAACTGTAGCAGGCATTGACAAAGGAGCTCACATTACCCTCAGTGTTCACTGATAAAGGGTTTGGTAATGGCTTTGGAATTAGCCCATTAATACACTCTTGGGCATTTTGTGGATAGCTGGAACCATTCACTTGATAACATTAATTTTGAATCTGATCCTCATGAATTTGCAGATTGATGGGTGATCTGCCACCACTTGGAGCTCTGTCCTAAGTGTTCCTTTTCTGAGATAACATGGCTATATCATGTATGTGTGAAGAAAACTCCCTTTAAGCACACTTGGGGATATTCTTCAGAGCATAACAGGAGTCTGAGGGCCCAATTCCCTTGTTGCTGATTCCACAGGAATCCACAAAAGGATTCTACTCTGCATAAAGGTTGTGGTCACTGCTGTCCCAAAAAGGGCCTTCTGCTGGTTGTTCTGTGGGTGAGGAGGATGCTTTACAGAATGGTATTTGGCCACAGAGAGTGTAAAAATCAGGTCCCTTCAGCTTTGCATTGTGGCAGTGGTTTGTTGGCTGGTTAGTGTTGGTTGCTGCTGGCTCTGCTTGGCTGTGCCACTTCCCACACAGCAAAACTAGGGGTAAATGTCTGTGACAGTGAGATAATCCCATCCTGGAGTGATTTGGGCTGGAAGAGGCCTCAGAGGTGATCTCATGGGGCCTCCTGGTGGAAGCAGCTCCCCACCACACCTGGGCAGTGTGAGTGTCTGCCATGCTGCTGGAGATGCCTCCTCTGGGCTCTGGTGCCTCAAGGGGTTGTTGCTCTGTGTGTGGCTCCTGGTGAGAGCCCTCAGCACAAGCTCCTCAGGGTTTCCAGTGGGGCTTCAGTGTCCGAAGCAGCAGGGGATGGTGGAGACAGCTCAGCTCTCCCCGGGGGTGTCGGAGGGGAGCTGCCCATGGTGTTTGGGGGCAGCCCTGACCATCAGCCCCTGGGTGGGTTTGGTGCCAGCCAAGGGCAGGTGTGGGGGTGTCCAGGGAAGGGCACTGTGCACGTGGCCAACAGGATATTGAATTCCACTGGCAGACAGAGGGAGGTGAAACCTTCCTGTCAGGGATGTTGTGACCTTGGACTCGGGTGGAGGACGAGGGATGATGGCTGAGTGACCTCTCTGGGGTTTGGCCCCTTTGGAGATCAGTGTCATCACAGAAATGCCACATCAGCTTGGGGAGGGCAGTCTGAGCAGTGGTGATGATGATGATGGGGAGGAGAAGGAGGAGGCACAGGCAGTGCAGGGCCATCGTTGTTCAGCATCTCTGAGCAGTTCGTTGCAGAGCTCCAGGCCAGAATGTGAACCTGGTGTCTCCCAGGGATCTTTGAATTCAGAGAGGGAAAACCCTTCACAACAGAGTGGATACTGAACACACATAATCTGCTATCAGTTGTCCTGGATTACACCTTGATGTGAAGCCATCTGAGCTGCCAGTGCAGGGAAGGTAAATCTTTCAAATAGTGTCTTCCAGAATTTTATGGATTTTTTTTTTCAAATCGAGCTCTTAGTCAGCAAGTCAAAGCAGAAAAAACCTTAAATTTCAGCATTCTTTAATAGAATAAATTGAAATGATTGAATTGACTACTGTGTGAAAACATGCAGTCTGTCCTCAGCACTAGTTCTAGTGTGAGGGAGAGTAAAATCCAAAAGTCTAATCCTTTTAAGCCTGCAAAGAACTGCACTGTGATACCTGTTTTTAAAGGAACTAATCCTTTGGAAAGAATAACTGGAATGGTTGAAGGTGCTGTTGAACTTGGCACACCAAATAGAGGTCTAACTCTCTTACTGTTTTAACTCTAAATATTTTACCTTTTACAACTTGGAACAGGAATCGGTTGAGCTCTAAGATTTTCAGACTCTGTAAAAATATGGGTAATATTTTTTTAAAAGAACCTGATGCAGTTTTTTTCCCTCAAAATGGTTGTTTGGGTTTTTTTCCTCAGAAACTGGGACACTGTTCCAGTTAAACAGGGGTGCTGTGGCTGTGGATACCCAAATGCCCGACCTGCTGTGAGTCAGGACTGCCCTGGGGTCAGTGTGGCAGTGTCAGAGCTTGTGAAGTGGAGGTGGTGGGGGACAAGGGGGGGTTTAGTCTGCTGGAATTTTGTTTCCAAGCACATTTGGAAGAGGGACACTGGCATAAATTGCCCAGTTAGTGAGGAGGTAGGAGGTCCAAGGAGCTTTCAGATGGGGCTCTTCCCCATTTTTCTGTAACTGCCTGTTTTCCAGGGCTTGAGGAACAAGACTCATTTTCTTGTTAAGTTTTTGAACCCCAAGCGTTTTCCTTCAAAATGATTTAAGAAATGAGCACAAAGAGCAGGGTTGCATAAGCCCTGTTTTCCAAGGAAATCAGGTTAAATAGGAAGTCTTCCAGCTGGAGGGCTGGGGTGCTCTTTGCTGCAGCCACAGGCTCAGCTCCCAGCTCTGTTCAGCCCGTGGGGAGGGTTTGGGTATATAAAGTCAGTCAAACGTTTCCCAAACTCCTTAAGGACAGCACAGGTGGGGTTTGGTTTGGTTTGGTTTGAACACCCCACCAACATGGAGAACTGAGAAGCATCTTGGTTACAAATAACCCAAAATTGACACAATCTGATAATCTTGAACAATCTCCCTGTTTACAGTTCGTGGCCCTTCAGCACCTAAAGGGGGCTACAGGAAGGATGGAGAGGAAGTGCTTACATGGGCACAGAGTGACAGGAATGGGAATGGCTTTAAATTGACAGGGGACAATTTTGGATTGAGGATTAGGATGAAATTCCTGGCTGGGAGGGTGGGCAGGCCCTGGCACAGGTGCCCAGAGCAGCTGTGGCTGCCCCATCCCTGGGAGTGTCCAAGGCCAGGCTGGACAGGGCTTGGAGCAACCTGGGCTGGTGGGAGGTGTCCGGAGGTGTCCCTGCCCATGGCAGGGGTGGCACTGGATGGGCTTTAAGGTCCCTTCCAGCCTCAAAGCCATTCCAGGATTCTACTTAACAGCCATAACTGTGGATGTGGCTACTTTGTCAGGCTTGTTTTGCCCCTCTTCCTTCTTTTCCATTCTGATTTCTGTGCCTGGATGAAAGTAGATCTAATGATCTTCACTGCTCTGCTCCTCCTGCTTTTCCCTTCACAATTAATTAAGCCTTATAATGCTCTCCAGAGACTTTTTGGCTCTTTTCATACAGAACTTGATGAGCTGGGACCTGATTATAATGTATGTGGTAGATGCCAATAGAAAATGCATTTGGCTGCTGAATTGAAGGGTGTGGAAATACAAACCTGGGTTTAAAAAAGTGATAAAGGAAAGGAAGAAAATGCTTCTGCTTCTTCCACCGAGTACAAATGTCTGGAGCTGTAATCTTGCCACTTAGATAGTTATAATTATTTATTTTAAACATACCACTCAGTCTGGGGTAAGTTTTCCTCCTTCAAGGCAGGCATTTTTGGAGGGATGAGAAGGGTTGCCTCTTCTCCCTGAGTGTGAAAGTATCTTTTTGTTACAGAAACATTTTATTCTCTCATTTAAACCTGACTTTTTCACCTGTGTGGTAATTTTGCATCACCTCATACAACCCTAAATTTTTGCTGGGACAGCATTGCAGTTTCTCTGTGTGGTCTTTTGTTTAATTACTCAGTGAGTGGGTTTCAGTGGATCCCTCAGTATTCCCTACACTTCTGCCTGGAAACCCCATGCCATGTATTTGCAGGAGGAGGGAAAAGCTGTTCTGGTGTGCCCCAGGGAGCCCTTGGAGCTGGTGTTCTGTGCCCTCTGGTGCTGCCCCTCCCCCTGGGCAGGAAGCAGCCCCTGCTTTGCCCCTCTGTGCCTTTGTGAGGGAATGTTTGAGGGATATTTTCTGGCACCAGGTGGCATTTGCGGCGTTGGCATCGCTCGGCCAAAGTGTTGTGGCCTTCAGTTCTGAGGCACTTTTGTTTTACAATTAAATGATTTTTGCCAAGTGGTCAGGGCTGAGTGGCTCCCTCAGCTCCTCTGGAGTGGTACAGAGGGTGGGATTGTCCCTGGAGCCTGGCATGGGATGGGCAGGTGCTTCCCCAGACATTCTGCTTCGCTGGCACAGGGGCTGCTGCCTCTGTGAGGACTTGGGAGCGGGAGAGGGAGTGGATCCTGGAGCAGACCCAGAGGATGCTGAGCTGGTGTCTCCTCTCCTTCCAGCCATGTCTCAGGCCGTGCAGACCAACGGGACGCAGCCCCTGAGCAAGACCTGGGAGCTCAGCCTGTACGAGCTGCAGAGAACACCTCAGGTAATCCCGCGGTGGGTGGGGTGGGAAGAGACCTCTGGAGATGCCCCTGGGCAGCTCCTGCCCAGGCAGGGTCACCTGGGGCAGCAGACACAGGAGCACACCCTGTGGGGTGGGAATGGAGACTCCACACCCTCCCTGGGCAGCTGTTCAGGCTGTGCCACCCTCATGGAAAGAAGTTTTTCCTCATGTTGAGGTGGAACTTGTTGTGCTGTAGTTTATGGCTGTTGCTCCTCATCTTGTCACTGGGCACCACTGAAGTGAACCTGGCACTGTCCTGGCCCCTGCCTGTGGAATCTGGCACTGTCCTGTGGGATATTTCTGTGCATTGATGGGACCACCTCTCAGCCTTCCCTTCTCCAGACTAACGATGCCCAGCTCCCGCAGTCTCTGCCCACAACAGGGATGCTCCAGACCCCAAATCATCTCCAAGGCCTCCACTGGACCCTCTCCAGTCTTTCTTGTGTGCTGCAGGGCTGGCCTTGATGGCAGCACTGCCTTGCTTTGTGCTTGCTGTGTTTGTGCATGTCCTGCTCTGTCTGTTTGCCGCGATTCCCTATAAGAGAACGCGCAATCCCCATGAATCCCTGAATTCCCCCCGAGCCCCTTTGCTTTGTTTGGCCCCAGGAAGCCATCACGGATGGGCTGGAGATCGTGGTGTCCCCACGGAGCCTGCACAGCGAGCTGATGTGCCCCATCTGCCTGGACATGCTGAAGAACACCATGACCACCAAGGAGTGTCTGCACCGGTTCTGCGCCGACTGCATCATCACGGCGCTGCGCAGCGGGTGCGTGGCACGGGCACGGGGCACGGCCAGCCTGGCACACGGCCTGCCCTCCCCAGCACAAACCCAGCCTGGCACAGGGCCTGCCCTCCCCAGCACAGACCCAGCCTGGCACAGGACCTGCCCTCCCCAGCACAAACCCAGCCTGGCACACAGCCTGCCCTCCCCAGCACAAACCCAGCCTGGCACAGGACCTGCCCTCCCCAGCACAGACCCAGCCTGGCACACAGCCTGCCCTCCCCAGCACAGACCCAGCCTGGCACAGGGCCTGCCCTCCCCAGCACAAACCCAGCCTGGCACAGGACCTGCCCTCCCCAGCACAAACCCAGCCTGGCACACAGCCTGCCCTCCCCAGCACAAACCCAGCCTGGCACACAGCCTGCCCTCCCCAGCACAAACCCAGCCTGGCACACAGCCTGCCCTCCCCAGCACAGACCCAGCCTGGCACAGGACCTGCCCTCCCCAGCACAAACCCAGCCTGGCACAGGGCCTGCCCTCCCCAGCACAAACCCAGCCTGGCACAGGGCCTGCCCTCCCCAGCACAAACCCAGCCTGGCACAGGACCTGCCCTCCCCAGCACAAACCCAGCCTGGCACACAGCCTGCCCTCCCCAGCACAGACCCAGCCTGGCACACAGCCTGCCCTCCCCAGCACAAACCCAGCCTGGCACAGGACCTGCCCTCCCCAGCACAAACCCAGCCTGGCACAGGGCCTGCCCTCCCCAGCACAGACCCAGCCTGGCACACAGCCTGCCCTCCCCAGCACAAACCCAGCCTGGCACACAGCCTGCCCTCCCCAGCACAAACCCAGCCTGGCACAGGACCTGCCCTCCCCAGCACAAACCCAGCCTGGCACAGGGCCTGCCCTCCCCAGCACAGACCCAGCCTGGCACACAGCCTGCCCTCCCCAGCACAAACACCCCTCACCTCTGTGCCTGCAATTGAAACCCTCTTTTATGTTCTTTTGGTTTTTTCTCTTTGGTAACAGTAAAACAAACGTGACTTTCAAAAATAAGTTTCATTTCCCTGATTCTTCCTTTTCCCAATGATAAATGTCCCCGTGTGTGGCCTCCAGCAGTGGTGCTGCTGCTCTCAGGCTGCACTGCTGAAACCACCCACCCCAAAGCACGAGTTCATTTTGCTTGTATTCTTCACTTACAAGTTCATGTTTTCCCAAACAGAATGCTGAGGTAACTAACAGCAATTATGGCAATGATGTGTTTATTTCTGATAATGGCAATTATCCATGTCATGCTTGATTTGCTGTGCCTGTGTAAATTTTGATGAGTAATTAGGAAAAGTTCATTAGAGGGAAATAGGAAAACCCTCAGGAGTA
Organism: Pithys albifrons albifrons; assembly: GCF_047495875.1. Lineage (NCBI taxonomy): Eukaryota > Metazoa > Chordata > Aves > Passeriformes > Thamnophilidae > Pithys > Pithys albifrons. The sequence goes on from NC_092467.1 coordinate 2,392,736, forward strand.
AAGACACCAGGGTGGCAGCTGCTGAGGCTCTTCCTCTTTCAGGAAAAAGATGGTGTGAACCTGCCATTGTATTTAAATGGGAACAAAACAGGGGGAAGGGCAAGACTGGGTTGGTTTTCCCAGTAATTAGTGCTTGAACTATTCAATAGATTTCTTAACCTTTGTTGTGTCCTGTGAGTGCTAGAAGTCATGAAATTACAGAATGCTGGGATGAAAGTTTGGGTTGGAAGGGACATCAAAACCCACCCAGTGCCACCCCCTGCCATGGGCAGGGACACCTCCCACCAGCCCAGGCTGCTCCAAGCCCTGTCCAACCTGGCCTTGGGCACTCCCAGGGATGGGGCAGCCACAGCTTCTCTGGGCAACCCCCACAGGGAAGGATTTCTCCCTAAGACTGTGCCTTCATGTAATTTCCACTAGACATCCATTTTTTTCTAGGTGAAAGTCCAGCCAGAGTGTGAAGGGAAGAACCAGAGTGGGAGTTTTGAACTCTTCAGTGTAAACAAAGTTTGCTCAGACATACTTTAAGATAAAAAAGCAGCAGGGAGATTCATGTTTGTGACCTTTGTTTAAATACCTGCAGCTACCTGATCTGTCAAGAGACAGAACTCCACCCCAGATTTCCTGTAAGTGTTGGGTCTCAGCAAGCAGGGCAGTGTCAGGGCAGAGCTGTGTTCCTGCAGACCAGTTAGTGCTCTTTGCTTCCTTCTTGTTCACGTCCAGCAACAAAGAGTGTCCCACGTGTCGCAAGAAGCTCGTGTCCAAGCGCTCCCTGCGCCCAGACCCCAACTTCGATGCCCTCATCAGTAAGATTTACCCGAGCAGAGATGAGTACGAGGCCCACCAGGAGCGGGTGCTGGCCAGGATCAGCAAGCACAACAACCAGCAGGCCCTGAGCCACAGCATCGAGGAGGGACTGAAGATCCAGGCCATGAACAGGTACGTGATCCACGTCTGTCCACGGGTCGCCTCGTTTGCACTAACAATGCTCTGCCTGGCCTCGCTCCCCAGGCAGCCTCAGAGTCTTCTCCTCTCCTCTGAACTCTGCCAAAGGAATCTTTAACCTTTGGCAAAGTCATTTTTAAGCTTTTGCCTGCTAATAGGAACTTTTGTACTGCTCCCTGCAGCTTCTGTGGTGGCCTGACAGAGATTTCAGCTTAGTTTTATACCCAATTATGGCTGTCATGTCTTAAATACAAACCATAATACAATGAATCCTGTACCAAAGTACTACCCTTAGTTGCAGCTTAATTGACAGGCTGGAATATCTGGTGTTTACACTGCAGTGAAATTCCTGGTGTCCATTTAACTTAAAAGAGGCAGCTGGGAAAGAGGCCCCACACTTTATATTGTGGTGAAGAATGGAGTGGTTTGTATTTTTAATCACATGTGGATTCATGGTGTGCAACTGTCTGGAAAACAACTGTATGAAGCTAAACTGGTCTTAAAATATGTCAAAAAAGGTGTTGGAGGGATAGGAAAAAATGCTCTTCTCTATTGTTGGATTCACACGTTTTCAGGCTGGCAAACCAAAGACAAATTTGCAGGTGTAGCTGCTCAGATACAAATGGATTGTCTGGAGACCTTGAGCTGGTGCAAAAGCAAGAAAGGAAGCCTGCAGAAACTCTGCAGAGTAACATTAACAGAGCTCTTCTAGAAAGTTAAAATAAGTTGCATTAAGACTGTTTAGATCTGGCAGTTTTGGGGAAATATGTATATTACTTAATAATTAGCTGTAGCTGTGTGATGTTAGATAGTTTGCATGGTGTGTGTAGGATTTAAGATTGTGTGTAACTGTGTGAAAAAGTAGCTCTGAATACAGTCCCTCCTGAAAATTGAATATTCTTGTGCAATTTTAGTTTAAATATTGTTAATGCAAACATAGTTGGACCCTATTCTCCTTTTTCCCTTTTCTCTGCTCCTCTTCCCATCTTTCCACAACTACTGTAACTGATGACAAAGAGGACCAAGAAATTAAAAACCAACAAAGAGAAACCTATAAAATGAGAGGCAATCAAGTGATTTATTTCACGATAGGGGTTGAAGACCCTGAAAAGCCCCTGAAAGGCTCAGTTGAGAACTGTGTCTGTGGAGATCAGGCATCGTGACAGTCTATGAGTATCTATTTCTAAATTAAAATTAGTGTTTGTGCAATGTGTGTCCCTGTGCCCTGGGCCAGTTCTGGGCAGGGCTCAGTTTGTTGCTGTCCCTCCTGCCCAGGTTGCAGAGGGGTCAGTTCTGGGCAGGGCTCAGTTTGTTGCTGTTCTCCTGCCCAGGTTGCACAGGGGTGATGTCTGAGCAGGGCTCAGTTTGTTGCTATTCCTCCTGCCCAGGTTGCACAGGGGTGATGTCTGGGCAGGGCTCAGTTTGTTGCTGTTCTCCTGCCCAGGTTGCACAGGGGTGATGTCTGAGCAGGGCTCAGTTTGTTGCTGTTCTCCTGCCCAGGTTGCTCAGGGGTCAGTTCTGGGCAGGGCTGAGTTTGTTGCTGTCCTGCCCAGGTTGCACAGGGGTGATGTCTGAGCAGGGCTCAGTTTGTTGCTGTTCTCCTGCCCAGGTTGCTCAGGGGTCAGTTCTGGGCAGGGCTCAGTTTGTTGCTGTTCTGCCCAGGTTGCACAGGGGTGATGTCTGAGCAGGGCTCAGTTTGTTGCTGTCCCTCCTGCCCAGGCTGCAGAGGGGTGAGTTCTGAGCAGGGCTCAGTTTGTTGCTGTCCCTCCTGCCCAGGTTGCAGAGGGGTGAGTTCTGAGCAGGGCTCAGTTTGTTGCTGTTCTGCCCAGGTTGCAGAGGGGTCAGTTCTGGGCAGGGCTCAGTTTGTTGCTGTTCTCCTGCCCAGGTTGCTCAGGGGTGAGTTCTGAGCAGGGCTCAGTTTGTTGCTGTCCCTCCTGCCCAGGCTGCACAGGGGTCAGTTCTGGGCAGGGCTCAGGGTGTGTTGCTGTTCCTCCTGCCCAGGTTGCACAGGGGTGATGTCTGAGCAGGGCTCGGGGTGTGTTGCTGTCCCTCCTGCCCAGGCTGCACAGGGGTGAGTTCTGGGCAGGGCTCAGTTTGTTGCTGTTCTCCTGCCCAGGTTGCACAGGGGTGATGTCTGGGCAGGGCTCAGTTTGTTGCTGTTCTCCTGCCCAGGTTGCACAGGGGTGATGTCTGGGCAGGGCTCAGTTTGTTGCTGTTCTGCCCAGGTTGCTCAGGGGTCAGTTCTGGGCAGGGCTCAGTTTGTTGCTGTTCTCCTGCCCAGGTTGCACAGGGGTGATGTCTGGGCAGGGCTCAGTTTGTTGCTGTTCTCCTGCCCAGGTTGCACAGGGGTGATGTCTGAGCAGGGCTCAGTTTGTTGCTGTCCCTCCTGCCCAGGCTGCACAGGGGTGATGTCTGGGCAGGGCTCAGTTTGTTGCTGTTCTCCTGCCCAGGTTGCACAGGGGTGATGTCTGGGCAGGGCTCAGTTTGTTGCTGTTCTCCTGCCCAGGTTGCTCAGGGGTGATGTCTGAGCAGGGCTCAGGGTGTGTTGCTGTTCTCCTGCCCAGGTTGCAGAGGGGTGAGTTCTGAGCAGGGCTCAGTTTGTTGCTGTTCTCCTACCCAGGTTGCTCAGGGGTCAGTTCTGGGCAGGGCTCAGTTTGTTGCTGTTCTCCTGCCCAGGTTGCAGAGGGGTGAGTTCTGACCAGGGCTCAGTTTGTTGCTGTTCTGCCCAGGTTGCACAGGGGTGATGTCTGAGCAGGGCTCAGTTTGTTGCTGTTCTCCTGCCCAGGTTGCAGAGGGGTGAGTTCTGGGCAGGGCTCAGGGTGTGTTGCTGTTCCTCCTGCCCAGGTTGCTCAGGGGTGATGTCTGAGCAGGGCTCAGTTTGTTGCTGTTCTCCTGCCCAGGTTGCTCAGGGGTGAGTTCTGAGCAGGGCTCAGTTTGTTGCTGTTCTCCTGCCCAGGTTGCAGAGGGGCAAGAAGCAGCAGATCGAGAATGGGAGCGGCGCGGAGGACAACGGGGACAGCTCGCACTGCAGCAACGCCTCCACCCACAGCAACCAGGAGGCCGGGCCCAGCACCAAGAGGACCAAGACCTCGGACGACTCGGGGCTGGAGCTGGACACGAGCAGCGCGGCCGTGGCCATGGACCCCGTGCTGGACGGCGCCAGCGAGATCGAGCTGGTGTTCCGGCCACACCCCACGCTCATGGAGAACGACGACAGCGCCCAGACCAGGCCAGTGCTGCTCCTCCTCCTCTGGGCTCTGCTGCTGCTGCTTTTGCTTTCTGTCACTGCTTGGGGCTTTAAAGTTCAGTTTACCTTGGTCATACCACATCCTGTTCAACGATGCCATGGAATGGTTTGGGTTGGAAGGGACCTCAAAGCCCACCCAGTCCCTCTCCCTGCCATGGGCAGGGGCACCTCCCACCAGCCCAGGTTGCTCCAAGCCCTGTCCAGCCTGGCCTGGGACACCTGCAGGGATGGGGCAGCCACAGCTTCTCTGGGCACCTGTGCCTGTGCCAAATGCAAATATGCATTCCTTCCCTCTCTATTGCCAGTCAGGCACAGCTCAACCATTATGAAAAATACAGTAATGAGCTGTTTCAAGTGTCTGGTCACAAATAAAGATGTTTTTAAGTTTTTTACCATTGTAGGTACTGGGATGATGGTGTAGTATCAGCCCCTTTCTACTTATTCTGAGATTCTTTGGAAATAAACAAACCCTGTGTGTCAGCAGTTTTCAGAGCAGCTTTGTGCCAGGAGGGTTTGCAGTCTGGCTATGTTTTGGTGTCCATAATCCAGTCCAAGCACTGACTGCAGATATTGGCTTACAGCAGTGAGTAAATTTGTGGCATTTCCTCAGGCGTCTTTGCTTTCTCTGCTGAGGAGACATGGCTCTGAAATGTCTGTAAATCCAAGAGAAGCTCCAGCTGTGAACTGTCTGGAAGGGTCTTTTCACAGCTGATCTTTAATACCTGGGGGCATTCCAGCTGTTTTGTCCCATACCTGCTGCTCAAACATTATTGTCTTTGTGGTTGCTGTCACAGGTACATCAAGACCTCGGGCAATGCCACGGTGGATCACTTGTCCAAGTACCTGGCTGTGAGGTTGGCGTTGGAGGAGCTTCGGAGCAAAGGGGAGTCCAACCAGATGAACCTGGACACGGCCAGTGAGAAGCAGTACACCATCTACATCGCCACTGCCAACGGGCAGTTCACCGTAAGCACCGCCTGGCTCGCCCCACACCCACCCCTGAGCCAGCCCTCAGACAGAGCTGAGCCACAGCCACCCACCTGGACCTGTCCTGACCCAGCTTAGGGGTGAAATCCATGGCATGAGGTTATTCAGAAGCAGATCAGTTGCTTTTTAGGAAAACAAACTTCGAAAGGTTGGTTGGTTGGTAGAAAAGGAGGCATGGAAATTACTTGGGGAAAATCCAGTGATGCCACCAACTCTGAGCTGGCTTATGCTGTTCTCTTCCAGTTATAATTGAAGAGGGAAAAATAACTATTTCCTCTGAGACTCCTGGGGTTTGGTTAGCCTGTAATTCGTGCCACATTACTGGTGACTCCTTTAAGTCAGTACACTTAGTATTAATTTAAGTAGCCTGTTCCTACAGCACAACCCCTGCAAGCTGAGATTCATTTCTTTCCTGGTTTGCTCTTCTCTTTCAGGTGTTAAATGGGTCCTTTTCCCTGGAACTGGTCAGTGAGAAGTACTGGAAGGTGAACAAACCCATGGAACTGTACTATGCTCCCACCAAGGAGCACAAATAAGCCGTGCTGGGAAACTGGATGGGACTCACTCCTTTTGTAGCTGTGACTTCCTGAGTATCAAGAGAAGGCACCACCAGTATCTTCCTGGACAAGACCTGTGCTGCCTTCAGGCACTCTCAGTATACTCAGTAAATGGTTAGACAGTATTCTGGGTTGTATTTAATTTAGTCTTTGGGTTGGGTTTTTTGGTTTTCCCCTAGGAGACTAAATGACCTTCTCCCGTGCATTCCAGTGTTTGATGTGCTTTTCTGTTCCCAATGCATGATAACGGAGCGAGTGTTCCAGTTTGGAATGTCTTCATCTTGTCCAGGTACCTCTGGATTTCTACTACATTTGACACAGTTACAGTAGCCTCTGTGAAGTACTGAGTGTTGGATGGCCAAGGAAGTCAATTCAGTAGTAGCATATTCCAAGGAATGTGTTAAATGTGTTGGAATTTGGTACCGGTTCTCCATCTGAAAGATTGGCAGAGAATGGATTTCGGCTGATCTTGCAGCTACAGGTAACCCCATCCCCTAGGAGAGGTTTAGTAAGTCATTTTCTTGTTAACAAATGTGGGTTTGGCATCTTGTGAGAGACATCACTGCCCACGGCAGGGAGCTGGAATGAGATGATCTTTAAGGTCCACTCCAACTCCAACCATTCTGGGATTCTGGGATTCCAAATAGAGCTGCAGTGAGAAAACTGACACTTTAAAACCTTACTGTTTACTGGGTTTAGTGTAATACTTCAGTGCAAGGTGATTCATGAGATTGGTTTGGGTTTCAGTCAGGAAAAGCCCAGACCTGTAACTCTTCCTTGTGCAGAACATGCCAGTCTTGATGATTCTCCCCTGTACTCACAGCTCAGCTGAAGGGAACCTTCTGGAGGTTTCACAGCCCTGCGCTCTTCCCTTGAGTGGGATCTCTGTTGTGAATGTGTTAGAATGTGCTGTAAAGAACTGTCTGCAAAACTTGTTTTTTAAAGCAACCCCCCCAAATCCCAGCACATGGACATGAAAATGCTTTGCTTTAGGGACCTGTGCCCCCCCAGCACTGACCTTGCCCTGCTGTGTGAGTAGGGAAGACTTCAACCATAAGCTGCTCCAAGATTCTGCTTTTTTAACTTTGCCATAGCTTTAACAAACATGGCTTAGCACTTTGGAAGACAACTTTAGTACTTGACCAAGTTTACCATTTAGTGTCTTAAATTTAGGTTCAAGTGTTCCAGCCTGGCACTGGGCTCTCATGTGAGGCCCAGGAGCTGCTGTTCATGTGCATGTTCAACCCCTCTGGACTGGGCTGTGGCTCCTGGAAGCTGCTCCTCCTGTCAAGTGTTCTGTCTGAAGGGAGATTCTGTCATCACAAGGTTCCCTTTGCTGATGAGCCCTCACCTCTTTGCACCTGGAGCTTGAAGCAAAGGTTTGGTGACACTTCACACCACAGGATTGCTCCTCCTGTGTCCTACCTGCAGTTCCACCGGTTTTGGCATGTGGTACACCAGTATTGCCATGCTTGGGGGTTCTCCTGGCAAGGATTTACCCTTCCATGGCTCCAGGCCTTCCTAGCACTTGTAAATATGTGTCCTTCCCAGCTGCTGGCCCAGGTCAGCTTTGTCCCACTGAAAACTGCACAGGCTTCTTTGAGTAACTTAATTATGTTCTCTGACTGGAGACACTTGGGGTTTTGTGATTTGGAAGGAAGTTTTGAGGCCTCAGAGCGGGCAGTTCTTAAGCAAAAAGGTCCTTGCTGACTTCCTGGTGTTTAGAGTAGTAGTGCATGTCCACGGAATAGAACTGGGGGTGGGGAGCAGCTTTAAAATTCATGGGGAACTTCTAGGTTAGTGTCAGCATCCCTTGCAGTGTGAGAGCTGCAGGGATGAACAGCCCTGGAGCAAGAGGGGTGTTTGTGAGGCTGAGCAGTCTGTCCAGGAGCTGTCACTTTGGCCCCAGTTCTTTCAGAAAGCGTGGGAGAATGTGAAGCTTTTATTTTCATGTTGTAGTGAATTTCCTAAATATTTATGTTCTTTAAATATTATATATATAATGTAGTTGTTGGATTAAACCATTGATTGCACTGTGACTCCTTAGTGCTAGAAACTATTTTATTTTCAACATGACATTACTCTTCCCCCTTCTAAAGCCATGTTAAAGTACATAACATGTTAGGTATGGCTAAGCCTAACTAAAGTAGGCTCTCCTTTCCAGCTGAAGTCCCACTGAAATGCTCAAATTGACAATAAAAGCAAAAATGTTATCAACCTGTTGGAAATTCCAGTGCTGCCTCCTCTTGTAGTTGGTAAGAGCAGCCCTTTGGGGTGTGTTGTGCTGCCCTGCTGGGGCTTTGCAGGTGCCCCTGAGCTCCCCTGTGCTTGCTGGCACAGCCCCTTGGAAGCTGCTCAACTCCAAAGGGCCTCCTGTGCCTTCAGTAGCAGAGGCACAGAGGAGGCAGCAGCTCTTCCCTGACCTGTCATAGTTGTTCCTGTTCCAGGCAGATCCTGCAGCCTGAGGAAGAGGAGGATTTTTGCAGCTCTCGGGTTAAACCACGATACTGTTGTTCATTTCACTGCATTCAGCAGCTTCAGCCCAAGGCAGGGGAGGGCAACTGTAAATCACTGGTTGAGGTGCCTTACTTGAAAAACTGAACTTTTGTTCCCTTCCTTGTTTTACCTCTTTAACACACAGCGTTTAACCAGAGGCTGTGGCCTGAGGTCAGAGGCAATGCCTGTGTTCAGCAGGAGCTGCACTGCACAAAGTGCTCTCCCACTGTGGACAAGAGCCCGGCCTGCCCATGCTCCTCCTGCCCTCTGGGCTCACGCTGGTTATCCAAGTTGCCTTTGAACAGCCTTAAAGCTTCCCAAACTCCCAGCTAAGCAGAGAACACCCCAGGGCTGGTGGGCTGTGCAGTGGGGAGGTGGCCCTGCCCTTCAGGTACAAACCATCCCATCCCAGGTGCCACAGCACCACTCACACTGGGATCATATCCTGCAGCTTCACTTTCCCTTGTCCTCTGCATTCCCCACCCTCCAGCCTGTTCAGCTGATGGCCTGGCACTGCTCTCCAGCCCTCAGGCTTCCAGCAGTGATCAGTTCTGATTCTCTGTTCAGCACAAGCCCTCTTGATCCAGCCAAGACCTGCTGAGGTCTGTTTGGTGGTGGCACTCAGTGCCTGGCACAGCACCGGGACTGGCTGCTGCACTGGCCAGCTCTGAGCATGGACACAGGACCCTGCCACCACCACCTGGATCACCCTCACCGGTTTCCCACTGTGTGTCCTGCTGTCCCAGCCAGCTGTGGCAATGGGCAGCAGTACAAGGAGGAGCAGGAGGCCCTCAGGATCCAGCCTCGAACCAACACTGGTGTTCAGGGAACTGATGACCACAGGACTGGCCTTACTTTGTGATCAACAGACACAATTGTTGAACAGGAGGAGAATCCCCAGAGGCCCGAGTTACACACACCTTCTGGTCCTTAGAGCAGGCAGAACCCCTCACCCCAGATCACAACAGCTTCTGCCCCTCTGGCAGAGGAAGAAGGCTTGGATTGGATGGACAAGCCTGGATTTCACTTTCCTCCAAACACCTGGGAATAGTTGCCTTGGCTGGGAAAAGGTGCATAACACCTTCTGTCCCTGAGGAGCTGAGCAATCAAAAACCTTTCCCACAAGGGGCTTCATTAGACTTTTCTTTTTAACCTACTTTACAGTAATTGGAACAACCTTTTGCCCCAGGTAACCAACTTTAGGACTGATTCATTCTCTCATGTTAATAACACTACAGTGAGCAGCGTGTTCCCTGCAAGCACAACCTGCTACCAGCCTCCACTGAACAACCCAAAAATGCAACTAGGGAACATGAAATTCTCCTTCCATCCATCTTTCCAATTTGATCCCAAGTGATCTTTGGAAAAAAAAGCACTAAATTTTTGAAGGAAACTCTGTTGCTGTATCCCTGATTCACGATCCCTTCAGTGGGCTCCCCTTGTTATGCATCAGAACAGAGTGAAAGTAACTCAGCACCAGAGATCTGGAAATGAAAAGGGTGTCAGAGGTAGCAACTTCTGGCCTGACAGGAGCAGAGGAAGTTTTTGCATAGTCAGGAGTGTATCAGTCATGTTACTGTAAAGGTTCAGAGATGGATAAATAAGGATAATAACCCCTCATGATCTGCTCTTGGAACCCCAACACCAGAGGCCAGCCTTAACATTGAACCTGTGAGAAACTGGCACCACATGGGAGTTAGTCAAGTGATATAACACACATTGGTATCAGAACAAAGTCTGGGGGAAAGAAAGGACCAAGTCAAGCTTATTTGGCTGGAATGCTGCCATGTATTTAAGGAAACCAGAACCCGCTGCCAACACACAGCATCTCTGCTCATTCACAGAAGGGATTTTTCTCACCTAAGATTTAATACTGACAAACTCATGGCAAAACTTCACCTGAACATCAGCTGCGGTCCCTTGTCCCTGTACCTTTCTGCAGCACACAACAGTGTAACCTCTGAGCAAACAACTACCTAGAGTGACTACACAATTCACTAAGGTTTGGTTATAAACCAGAGTCTCGGTAGCAGTTGTGTCGCTGCTCCTTTCTGTTCTCCCCTAGGTCAGGTCCTGCTTGGAACAAGACTATGGAAATGGACCTGAGCACAGTTACACAGGCAGCTCCAGGTGCATCCAGGCAGGACTTCGTGGCTTCAACTTTGTATTTTATTCTGTGACATTTTCTTAACAAGCCCTCCCTCTGGATTGTACCCACCTAGGTTTTAGGAATGATGCTTTCTAGGAATATGCTGTTTTGCATTGACCCCACACTCCAAAATGCTGAAGCCTTTTGGCTCTGTCCACCCTCCTGGATGCTGCGCTGGCAATAGGGCTTGACCAAACTGAGGAGCAGCCACTTTGATTCAGTGTGAAAGGGATGGGAGTGTAAAACAGGGAACTCTGTGGGCCCTTCCCACAGTGCCCGTTCAGTGACCACAGCCAGGCTGTGATCAGGGCCAAGTCCTGCTACAGAAGTCTAAAAAGCCCCTTTGAAGCAAAGCAGGCAGCTCAGAGGCTCCAACTGCAGTTTGGGGAGAAGGAGTGGCTTGGGGACAGGGTGTGCTGAGTCTGTAACACCCTCTGTGTGACAGCACGATCTGTGTTAATCAGCCGCGCAGTGCGCAGGGTGCGACTCTGCACATGGATCATCCTCTGAAAACTCGGCATCTTCCTCCTTGGGATCTGCAGCAGCTGCAGCCTCTCCTCCCCCGTGGTCCTCCCCAGGGAGATGGACAGGGCCTTCTGTCTGCCCCCCTGTGTAGGTGGGAGTGCTGTACTTCATGAGCACAGTCTTGAACTGCGCCAGGGGCGCGTTGGTGCGCACGCCCATGGGGTCGAAGTGGGTTCGGCTCACTCTGTACCCGGCCTCGGAGAGATAGTTCAGGAACTTGTTCAACCTGCAAAACACCCCAACAGACCCACAGGTTGAGGAAGAGGTCGGTGCTGGCAAGGCCGATTCAATGTAAGGGGGTGGGGTTCTTACTTTGGCATGTTCATGCCCCTGATGCTGTGCCTGTGCACGTTGTAGTAGAAGGCGGGGTGCTCGGCGCTGTGCTCCGCCCTCTGCCGCTTCGCCGCTTTGCCGCGCAGCTCCTCGCCCTTCCTCTTGCCTGCGCCACAAACAGGGCCAGAGAAACCACTGAGTATCCAGGCAGACCCCCAGAACGCCAGGGAAACCTCAGACAGCACACTGAGTGAGCCTCGCAGCACCTCCACCTCTGCCTGCCTTCTGAAGGTGGGATGTGCAGGGGTAAAACCTAACCTGGATTTACCTCCACAGGCACAACAAACAAAGTGGCCTTCATGGAGCACTGAGCATTCTGCTTTCACCAGTATGATGTGATAGATATGATGACAGATGAAGTAAAATCAGTATTCAGTGGGGAAAGACTCTTGAGAACAAAGACTATAAAGACCCCTGCTGAACTGCTACAGCTACAGCAAAATGATCCACTCACCAGGTACCACACAGGATTCTGCAGAAGTGTTTGAGGTTTTAATATACACGCCACACTCTTCTGGAATAGAATTAGAAGTCAAAATTAATTCTACTGTAAAGTAGAAAAATGCTTTAATTACCTAGAGAGAAAGAATTAATTCCATTATTCAGTAATGCATTCAGTTTTATGGATACTCTTATCATAGAGCAGCATCTCCAAATCACCACAAAGCCAGTCCTGCACACGGGCTGCCCTTTCTCTTACCTTGTTTGTTCTCATCACCATGGGTAGAGAAACGTTTGGAAGTTGTGCACTCTGCTTCACAAACTAATGTCTTCAGGAGTGGCTGAGCCTCATCCAAGCCATACTGCACAGCCTCCAGCAGCATTCTCCTGAGGAATCCAGTGTTAAAGAGGCTCCCCGACCTACCACACGCATGAGGAGGGAAGAGTTAATGCTTCTTACTGAAAGCAAAAAAGCTGCTCTAAAAATCTCTCTACAATAAATTACATTACATTTTCATTACATCCTTTCCTTTTACTTTGGACTCAGAGGGCCCACATAGGGCTCAGCACAGGGGCTACTGAACACCACTCTCTTTGTGCCCCAGGGGGCTGAGTTATACTGCTGGGGTTTGTGGGTTAAAACCAGTTTTTCTCTGTATCATTGTATTTATTGTAATGTAAATTAGCAATGGTTACACCAAAGTGTTGCAGCAGGCTGAATGTGTTCTTAACTGCCAAAGCTAAACTGCTTTGTTTGCAATGAAGTAACATCTGTCTTGTTAAAAAAAATCACTAGAACAGTTGTTTTAGTTCTGCCCTATTATGTTGAGAAGCCACTTAACCCCCTCAAGAAAGGTACTGCCAATTGTCAGCTATTTTTAATGCTGCTTTGAAATGGTCAAAAGACTTAAAAAGCTTTATTCTTGCTTCTCACAAGTCTTAACTATCAAGCAGTGTATTATTTACCACTGTCAGCACATGTAATGATTTACTAAAAGAATCCTCCACAAGCATAGAGTAAAAGAGAATTGGTAACAAGAGGCAACTAGCAGAACACAAAGGCAGATGCTCCTGTGCAGACCATGTTCCATCAGTGCACTGAATGCGAGATTTAAAGCAAGTTTGTTATTACATACTAAGTGGTTTGAACAGAAGCAAGAACTGAACACCTGACTGCATAGATCTGTTCCCTGAATTTTTCTGATGCCCCTCTGAGCTCCTCCAAGCCACGTGCCTGGCAGTGTGAGGGTCTGCACTCACCAGAGCGGCCCCAGCAGCACCGCTGTCCTCCCGGGCATGCTGCCATGGCAGTCACAGGGCAGGGGCTGGTACGGGTTCTCTGCAACACAAACAGGGGGGTGAGTGGTGCTGGGGACTCAGCAGTGCCTGCCCCACTGCAGGGACACACAGAGGCTACGTGAGGGTGTCACTGCCAAGCAGCTCGAGATGAGAATTTAGTCACTGGTGACTTGATCTTGATTCAGTGGTAAAACATTGAAGGAAAAACCATGCCACAGAACTTCCTATGCTTTTCTCAAACAACAAGGAAACTATTCACCTTCCTACACTTCTGCAAGAGGCTGTCCAGTTTAACAGCAAATATAACAAAAAAACCAGACACAGCCAATTAGCTCTATAAACACAGTCTGCCTACAAATTTTCAAAGCCCTGTGCAATTAAGGCATTAAGCAAACAATTCACTTGTTAACATCTCTACCATAACACTGTATCTACTGGTTACTCATTCCTGTCCTTAAAACCCTGGTATTTTAAAAACCCTTTTCACACCAAGCTCATTGCATGCTCGTGCACCCGATTTGGAGCAGGACAGACACCACCAGTTATGAGATATCCAAGAACCTCTGACTCAAACAAGGTTTTAGCTTTTATATTCATTGAAACCCTCTCTGGTAGCTACCTCAGTGTCTTGGGGTTTTGGGACTTCTGGTACTAGTCATGGGATCCAGAGGAGCAGAACCTCGACAGGACTGTGACTGCCACTCTTGACCAGGCTCTGACCATCATCTGCACCAACATCCTTTCCTTCTACTTTGGACTCAGGGGGCCCACATAGGGCTCAGCACAAGGGCTACTGAACACCACTCTCTTTGTGCCCCAGGGGGCTGAGTTATACTGCTGGGGTTTGTGGGTTAAAACCAGTTTTTCTCTGTATCATTGTATTTATTGTAATCTTTATAGTAAATTTTTACTCCAACTTGTAGTGTCTCTTGAGTTGGGTTCGTTTCTCCCACCAGTTCACCTTTAAACCAGCACAGATATAAAACATAAGGCATGTAACAGAGAGACAGGAATCAGACCTTCTAGAAATGCAAAAGAAAAGCCATTTACCTTCTACCATATTTCCCTCCTTCTGGAAAATCCTCTCTTCACACCACTGGCAGTGGATGAGGTACTGGATTTTCTTTGCCGAGTTGTCTGCATTGGATGGGCCCCTCAGAACTCTGACCACCACGAGAACAAAGTGCTCCAGAGCCACTGCCAGCAGCACTTCAATGCCTTTGTTACAGCGAGCTGCAGCTCTGGGGAGGGAAAGCACACACATGACTAGATGGGATGGAATTCAGCAGGCAAACCTTGCCACGGACACCTGGACCTGCTGCAAGTTCTGGAGCCCAGTCACGTTCTACAGACATGTACCAAAGTTCAGAGGGATCAGGAGAAAGGGTTGTTTCTGAAGTGCCTTTTATTGGGCCCTTCCTGCCAGGCCAAGCACATTTTGTTTTAGTTCTTTTTATTGCATCTAGAAATAATGGTGTGCCACCTGCATCTTCCCACATGCACGGAGATAGAGAGGTAAAATCTAAGTATGTTCATGTCAGCGTTTGTGCCCTGGCACTCCCAACACCTGTGCACCTCATTTCCTCCTCATCTTCCACAAGCAGTTGTCCCGCCCTCTTGCCTGTATCATTTTTTTTCCCAATTAGGTGTTATGCCTTCATGTATTTAACAGGCTGATTTACTGCCTATCCATATGCAAATGACTAATTCCACAAGTCAGTAATTACATCTATTCTGAACCTTAAGCATGAGCATCTGAAGTGAACATCAGCAAGTCTAACTTTCCTGGGAGCCATTCAAGCAGTTGAATGTGTGTTAATGGAGTCCTCTGCAGCTCTAAAGGACAGAATTGAGAGGGGAATAGAAGTCTGCAAGTCTGTGTATTTTTTTCTATGAGATCCCGCCCCCCTCCCCCTACGATGTTCACCTTGCCTGGTCAGGAATCATTTCTAGCAATGACCTGAGAGTTGTGCAGCCCAGCTGGGCTGGTGTGGCACACCTGGTGACAGCAGCAAGGACAATCCTGGCTGCCAATGACCTGAGAGTTGTGCAGCCCAGCTGGGCTGGTGTGGCACACCTGGTGACAGCAGCAAGGACAATCCTGGCTGCCAATGACCTGAGAGTTGTGCAGCCCAGCTGGGCTGGTGTGGCACACCTGGTGACAGCAGCAAGGACAATCCTGGCTGCCAATGACCTGAGAGTTGTGCAGCCCAGCTGGGCTGGTGTGGCACACCTGGTGACAGCAGCAAGGACAATCCTGGCTGCCAATGACCTGAGAGTTGTGCAGCCCAGCTGGGCTGGTGTGGCACACCTGGTGACAGCAGCAAGGACAATCCTGGCTGCCAATGACCTGAGAGTTGTGCAGCCCAGCTGGGCTGGTGTGGCACACCTGGTGACAGCAGCAAGGACAATCCTGGCTGCCAATGACCTGAGAGTTGTGCAGCCCAGCTGGGCTGGTGTGGCACACCTGGTGACAGCAGCAAGGACAATCCTGGCTGCCAATGACCTGAGAGTTGTGCAGCCCAGCTGGGCTGGTGTGGCACACCTGGTGACAGCAGCAAGGACAATCCTGGCTGCCAATGACCTGAGAGTTGTGCAGCCCAGCTGGGCTGGTGTGGCACACCTGGTGACAGCAGCAAGGACAATCCTGGCTGCCAATGACCTGAGAGTTGTGCAGCCCAGCTGGGCTGGTGTGGCACACCTGGTGACAGCAGCAAGGACAATCCTGGCTGCCAATGACCTGAGAGTTGTGCAGCCCAGCTGGGCTGGTGTGGCACACCTGGTGACAGCAGCAAGGACAATCCTGGCTGCCAATGACCTGAGAGTTGTGCAGCCCAGCTGGGCTGGTGTGGCACACCTGGTGACAGCAGCAAGGACAATCCTGGCTGCCAATGACCTGAGAGTTGTGCAGCCCAGCTGGGCTGGTGTGGCACACCTGGTGACAGCAGCAAGGACAATCCTGGCTGCCAATGACCTGAGAGTTGTGCAGCCCAGCTGGGCTGGTGTGGCACACCTGGTGACAGCAGCAAGGACAATCCTGGCTGCCAGCTCCCTGTAGTACTCGGTCCTGACGATGGTGCAGCCGTAGTGCCGCAGGGCCACGTGCTGCGCCTTGGCGTACAGGGAGCTCACGTCTGTGGAGGTCAGAGACACGATCCCAAGGTTCCTCACGTTCCTGAAGGCAGAATCCAGGTAATTCACTGAGGTTCCAAAGGGGTCCAAATGGCTGAAAAGAAAGGAAGTACCACTGAGTGTCTACAGATGCTCCAAAGTTTAGCTTTAAACTGAGGAAAACGCTGTTTTATAATTTTCACCTATTTAAAACAAAGAGGGGGAACAGGACTAGAACTTCCAGCACAGCTCTCCTGAGTTACCCTGGAATGCTCCCGTGTCACACTGCAAGAGCCAGGGAAGGGGGAAAACACACACCACCACAAAGCCAGCAGGTAATTTGCTTTCCATTCTGACCTGCTGACTAATTCTACTAACAGGTATTTAGCCTGATGGTTACTTTCATCTTTAGAACAAAGGGAAACCTCTAAAGACAAAAATATCTTACAGTTTTACCAAATAATTAACCTAATTTGCAGTCTAAATACCTGCTGCTTAGCTGTAGATGGTAATCAATAACAATATAAAAAAATCCCATCACTTATTTTGATGTCTGTTTAAATTTTGAATGTATGCATCTATAAACCCAACTTGGAAGAATTAGCCTAATTGAAAATTAATATGCTGCAAAATGGATAAAAACAAGAGATGCAATGAAGTCTCCTACATAACAACATGCAAAGGTATGAATTTTAAACTAGCAGAAGTTTTAAGGAAAAGAGGAAGAGTGATTTGACATTTCTCTTTATCAAACAGACAATGAAGCTACAAAAAAACCCCAAACAGTTTGGCTTAAAATTTTCATGTACATTTATAGTCCATTCTGGATGTCAGAAGGGTTAATTTTTATTCAGCAATTTCTAAAACATTTAAGATTCAAGTTCTGTCCCCACATCATTTCTGGAACATCAGAACTGTATTTAAAAATACGACTGTTGGCTGATTCTTTCGTGATTCCAACTTCTCCAAATAATCATATACTGGGATTAGGGTGGGATGTGTCAATATCAAACAGGAAGATCTTGACAGAAACATTCAACACTTACATAAAATCAAATGATCTCAAATGCATGATAACATTGGCATCCATTTTTGTCACCTCAATGGTGTCAGTATTTTCTTCTCCATCTCCCACAGTTCCATCATTGTCTCCCTCCTTCAGGTTCAGTTTCACCTTCATTTTGTTTAAATGACAATTCTCCTTAATTATTGCCACAGACTTTTCATTACAATCATTAATTGTAACTTTCACAGAACTTCTGAGGTGCTTTGCCCACTGCAGTCCCATTATACCTGAGGAGAAGGAATTGGAACTCTGAGACAGGATAAAGAGTTGGTTTCTGCATCGCTGAACTTGAAAAGAAAATATTCCTGTTTTTAAATGCTTATCATACAGAACTGTGTGTAATGCAAATTTTGTCATGTTTCTGCAAAGCCAGGTTGGTGTCCTGCTGCCTCAGCAGAGTGACAGTGGGAATGGAAAGGGACAGGCTTATCTGTCACTTTCTTGTATGAAAATCCAGGTTACAGACCCACACACCTGTGAGTTTGCAGCAAGCTGGGCCCCCACTCTCCAAGGAAGCCCCTTGGCCTGTTTAACACTCCAGTGCAGCAGACAGTCTATGACAGACCCCTGTGAAACCCACCATCTCCTCAGACTTTTGTTCCCAATGTTTAATGGATGCTGATAGAACTACTCTACATTCCCAGCTGGAATTTTTGTCATCAATAAAGAGATGAATGTGATGGAGAAGTTTGGTTTCACCTCATTTTTGAATCATAGGCTGATTTTACAGCCAAATTCCACATCCATGGAGTCAGGTTATCTGTGACTTTGGACACAAGCTTAGGAAGATGCCACTCCAACTGATTTTAAACTTTGATTCAGTCTTACTTACAGCCTTTTCCAAAGGTTCCATGCCAGCCTCTGGATGGCTGGGTTTGTATGGAAGCTAAGGAAGAGAATTACTGTGCACCTCACATGAATTTTGACTGTGTGATGTCAGTTACTACTGATTCCTGCAGCTACTTACATTTGGATATTAACCAAAATTAAAGAAATAAATGGGCTTTACCAGTGGCACCAAAGGCATCCAAACACTCGATGGGTTTGCGCTCCTCAGCCAGCACGGCCAGTGCACAGAAAATCAGCTGCCTTGGAAACAAAAAAATAATATTGAGAAAGTAGTTTTCCTTCCTTTTTCACATTTATCTCCCTGGAGCACAACAGCCCAACATTTAGGCTGAACTCCACCTTTTAGAGGGAATAATTGTCAATCAAAAAACTCAGCTACGCTTCAAAGCTTTTAATCTACAGCAGCACATTCTTGAAGCTACTAATTACAGAAAAACACTTTAACTGCTTCAGAAATGACAGTTATTTCCTCTACAGTGTTCTTGGGTTAAATACTATCTGTCAGGAAGAGTTTTCTGATAGAAAACTCCTTTCTCCTGCCCTCTGAACTAAAGTTTCACCAGGGTTTGCTTTTCAAAACACACATTTTTCACTACAATCTCACCACCTCTCTGGTGCATCCTCCACTCCCAGCTCTCTTACCTGTTGAGTTTCATTTTAGGATTAAAATAGGAATCTGTTTTCTGGGGCGTGGAGTGGTTGGGAAGGACCTGCACGTCCGTGGCCGACTCTTTCACCACTTCGCTCGCGGGAGCACGAACTAAGAGGAAGCAATTGAGGGGAAGGAAGGAATTGGTGAGCACTGAATTTAACAGCAGCACATCTGCAAAAATACACTGACAGGATGCTCCCACACAGCAAGAGGTTCTGGTTATGCTGTAACCAACCAGCACATGGACCAGTTGAAAAGGATGTGGAGGGAACAGGCACTGATGTATCTTCTAAGCCCAGGAGTGGCAGGTAAGGATCACAACTCTACCACAATTTTCTTCCCATAAAACATCAGATTTGTTTCTCTGTTGGGCTCCCATGTATGCACTCCCAGACCCTAAGCCTGAGGCTTAGCATGTTTGCTTTACAGGCTCAAACATAATACATTGCTAATTAATTAAAACCCTATTAACACAGTTCTGAAGTTGTATCAATGAACTGCAAAAATCCCTCAAAATCCTTGATCGAAGCTCTCCAGGTTATCAAACAGCTCCATTAACTGTGCCCAGACAGGAGCAGGGACAATTCCAGCTCTGTGTGGATAGTCTGTGGCCAAAGAAGCTTCTGGATCTGCACAGGCTGTCCTTCCTCTGAGCAATTTATCCCCAGTCTAAAATTTACCTAGGAACAACCAGAGAAAAAATTACACCAACTAGCCACATTCCAGAGCTCAGCCTGCCTCTCTCAGGGCTCCCCAACACTCAGGGGGTGGATCTGCTCCACCTCCAGAGGCCCCAGGAGTTGCCAAAGCACCTACAAAGCATGAAGCATATGATGTCTGAAGTTTTCCTTTCCCCATGAGAAAAAATAGCCCCATGCATTTTGTTAAAAAATGACAAATGGGCCATTCCTTATTTACAGCTCTGAAGGGAACCACACAGAGATTAATGTATTTCACAGCACAAACTCTGTTTAAGTTAAAGGTATGGATACTACTGAGCTTCTCAGACATGCAAACTGATGCCCAGGCATTAAACTACTGGCATTGAAATTATTTAAGATGTTTTCCATCTAGTATATTCAAATTTAGAAACCAAAGTCCTATTCTAGAGAAAGTCAGGCAGGATTCTAACTGACCAAAGAATGACTGACACTCCTATTGCAACTGTCTGGGACTAAAACACATCACCTTCTTTTGGGAACTCAGACTCATGCAGTTTGGATAAAAAGCAAAGGATTTTTATACTGCAGGAAGAGTTACTCTACATTGTTCTGTGTGTGCATGTCCCTCACTCTTTTGGAGACACAGAAGCTTGTCCTTACAACATTAAACTGTAAAGGGAGTATTAGTTACCAATAACAAGAGAGTAACCTGTCAATGCAGAGACTGAATCACAACACTACATCTCTGAAGCAAAAGTTCTGAAATATTAAGGGCAGATTTTTTGTTAGTAAAGCTGTTCTAGTTCAGCAGGAGGAACCAGTTTATCCCTGTGTGGGTGTGACCAAAGCTGGGCATTCTAAACCCTCTGGGCCATTGCCCAGCAACTGTTCCCAATGGCCCATTGGCAGCAGCTGCCCAGGGCACACCTGAGCCCTCAGGCTGGGAGCTGGCTGGGAAAGAAGCCTGGCAGAGGAGCTGGGAGAACTCCCCTCCAGGGAGTCCTTGGCACCTCCACACCCACCCGAGGGCTTGGCTCAGCTCTGCTCACGGGCCAGCATCGATTCCAAAATTCCCCCTGACTCCCAGAGTCAGATCCCACAGTGTGGAACTCCCTGTCCTGGGGGAGGGACTGGGGGCTCCCACCTGCACCTGAGGGGAGAGAATCTTGGGGTTTGGGGACTTCTGGGACCACTTGTGGGATCAAGAGGAGAAGCAGAACCTCTGACAGGAGGAGACCACCACTCACCACCAGACTGTGACATCACCTGCACCAACAGGTTTGTCCCTTTCCTTTTCCTTTGGACTCAAGGGAACCACGTGGGGCTCAGCACAGGGGCCACCAAACCCCACTGTGTTTGTGTCCCAGGGGGTGGGTTACACTGCTGGGATTGTGGGTTAAACCCAATTTCTCTTTGTGCCATTGCATTCATTGTAATATTGTTATTAAATTGTAACTCTGCCTTATGATCTCTTTTGTGTTGGGTCCGTTTCTCCTTCTGGTTTACCCTTAACCCAGCAGAGTGGCCTGATGGCTCCCTCTGTGATGGCCCTGCCCGTGCTGCTGTGCCCAGACCCACCTGTGATGAAGCGCGACTCCGTCTCGCCCTTGTTGACGTGCCGCGTGATGTGCCCCACCATGTCTGTCCTGCGGGCGATGGTGGCGGCGCAGATGATGCAGTGATAATGTGCCCCCAGCTTCGACAGGCCCTGCGGGACACGGCACTGCGGGGGGACAGAAAACACTAACAGGGCTCGAGCAGAACTAGGCCTAACTCAGGCATATGAAGCGGCCACCTGGTACCTCTAGAGCATTCCAAATGTTTGGGATCCCCACCCACAGATGCTCCAGGCAGCTGCCCATCACTGTAAGGATCAAAATTCACCTTCCGGCTGCAAAAAGAACTGAGAAGCTGGAACAGGAAGCTTTGGTCAACAGAGGCTGAGACAAAATACCCTCACTAAGGACAACAAGGCCTGCTGATGTCCACCATGCTGATTAGCTGTCTCCAGTTCCAAGATAAAGATGGACTTTAGGATGAACGTTATTAATTCATGTTAAACCCCTTTGTTTCTTCCCCCCATGTAAAATCCTTGGTATAGAAAATACCAACTAATTGTGCAAACTGGCCAAAACTTGTATAATCCCCTAGTTAACTTATGTTACCATAATCCATCCTCCTCATTAACATATCCTGGCCCTGATCCCTTCAAATTGCATGTCACTGTTCAATAAAGGACTCCAGTTTTTACCTCTGTATCTGGAATCAGCAGCTTTTTTAGACTCTTACACACCACCCAGAGAGCTGTAACTACATTCAGCTGCCCAAGAGCTCCATCAAATGCTTGCACTCCTGACCTACAAGCTTTGGGCATCCCACACAGGGACAGCAAGATGTATCTGGCAACCAACTAGATCTCCAAAGTTCCCCTAAATCACCCATTTCACTGCTTTGCACAGGAACATTCCTCTGTGGTTCTGGATTTTTACCTGGTCTCCAAAAAGGTTTGGTTTCACTGGATGACAAGGCAAGTGGCAGATGCACATCCTGTACCCTGGAACACAAACCCACACACAGCAGTGTCGGGGGGGCTCCTAACACACAGCAGGAAAGGAGCACCACCAGGTACCTGGGACATCCACCCTCTGTGCAGGGAAATTCACACACCAGTTACACATCTTCAGTTTTTAAATGCACAAAATCTACAGACAGGCAAATTAATCAGTCTGTGAGCATCCTGCAAAGCTACATCAGGTCTCCAGTTCAAAAGTTCTTGTGAGTCTTCTACAAAAATATTATTCCTTGGCTAAAGCACTTGTGTGAACACTCCCATCAAACATCTTCCACAGCTGAAGAAAAACAAGGTAAGACCCCAGACACTCCAGTCAGGTAATTTCTAGTTTAAAATTATCTTGTTCATTTTATTTCCCACAAGCCCATATACCTGGTTCTTTCAAAAACACACACTGCTCCCTTTCTTGTCTTTCCTAAGCTTCTTGTAGGGATTTTAATGGATCTTAGAAGCAGATCAGGGAGTTTGTTAAAAAACAAGCAAGGCTAACAAATACTAAATAAATACTTGGATCATTTACCTGAAACCACTGATTCTTTATGAGCCAAATATGACCACACGTGTGTCTGATTATAAATACAACTAAAACTTCTACTCAAGTAGTTTTCATTACACACACATTATAATTTTATAGTAACTTTCATGACATGCCAACCTACTGTTTTTTCAAGAGAAAATACAACTACAACTTCTTTTGTAGAAGAATACAGTTATTTCACATTTACATTTTATATCCCAGATAAAAATTCATTCTGTCAAAATAAGTTTCTAATTCAGAGCTGGGAACAAAATGCTTCAGGCCAGGAGAATTTACAAAGCTGAAAGACAGACCATGGCCACAGTTTGCCACTCCAATCTGCCTGCCTTTACCTTTGAACTCCACAGAAACTTTCCAGTGCAAATTCTGAAGGTGCCGACGCAGTTTGTGACTGTAGCAAGCTTTGAATTTCTCCTCAGGACACAAAGGACAAGGCTTCTTTTTGTCTGAAAATACAATTAAAGAGCATGAGCAACACGAAATGCAGGTACCCCCCTGTTACCCAAGGTGCAGGCCAAGAGAAGAAAGCATGAAGGTAATATCAATGGGAGTTAAAGATGAACTCCCCAGGGAACATTCTCTTTCAGGAACACAGAAATTTCAAATGTATGCATTTATTCTTTCTACTCAATAAAATACAGGCAAGAACCACTATTACCTTAAAGATAATTAACTTCTACAACCTTTAGTTTCTGTTTTCTAGGTTTTCTTTACTCCAGTGACATGAGGCTAATGCGACTTCTGAAGAACACAGAGAATTTTATAGATGACATGCAGAGACTTGCAATATTTCAAAAAAACCCAAAACAAACTCAGGGGGTTGAACAAGACCCTGCCTTCCCAACTCCTGAATCTTTTGGATCAACCAAGCACCTGGTACCTTTTTAAGCTGCACAAGGAGATACTGTACTCTGCACAAAATAATTTTCCCTTTGAAATCCTGCATGAAGGACAGAAAAAGCAAAGGCAAGGCCATGTGAATCAGAGCTGCTGAAGCCCTTGAAGTGTTACCCCAAGTCAAAGCAGCTCTGGGGAGACACATGCAGAGCTGTCCTCAGGATTGTGTGTCACATCATCTGTTGCTGGGGCAACTGAGTGTCACACACCTTGCCAGGCAGAATTCAGCAGACACCTCCCACAATTCAGGGAATAAATCACGAAGGTCTTTTTTACAAAACCTCTTGTCCTCAAGCATGACAAACAGATGTAGTGTGTTAGAGCAAGAACTGAGGGGAAAGGGCCATACCTGTCACACAAAGATGGGTGTTGTGGGACACTTCTCTCAGGTCAGCCAGTTTCTCCAGATCAGCCAGGTGTCTTTGAATTGAAATGTGCTTGTCTGAAAACCAGAAATATTTACAAGTTACAAATTCTTAGTTTAAAAATTAGTTTATGGCTACTCTTCCATGCATCATTTCAAACCTAACAGTTGGAGGATGGCTGTGGTACCAGCTGCAATCCTCACTGGCACCCTTTGACTTCCATGGTAGCAGGAAGGACTCCAAAAATTAATCCCCAGAAAGGCTCTTTAGTAAGATCCAGACATTTTCATATTTCTACTTCTTTTAATGCTGACACACATCAAACTTTTCAAACTGGAAATATCTGCATTTGAAAAAACAAGCTGAAAAGACCAAGTCCCATTCCATTTGCTCCTGGTTTTATTGCTGGGCTTTGTCAGTGAATGCAAACCATGGCCAAGGCAGGACAAAAACATCCTATGGCCTGTGTGGCAAAATCAAAGCAACAAGTAAAAGTGGACCAATTTTAAGAACAATTATTCACTGCACAGCCAGAATACAGTAAATTCTACTACCTTTTTTCTTTCCCTTAGGAAACTGTTTAACCTCTAAATATACCACTTAATTTTCCAACTTACCAGTGAAGGGGAACAGTGGGGAATTTGTCAAAAATAAGAGAATTAGCTTATCCAATAAATTTGCTTTATTGGTTCCAGAACACAGAACCTCCCACTTTAGAGTGACACTGATTTTATAGTGACTTTAACATTCACACTGTTCTTGTAACATCAACCTCCAGGTTTTCTTATGCAAGACAAAGTAATCGATCCACGTGCTCAGAATACAAAGGTGAGTTTTAAAGCTGCAAAAAGAATTTCACACGTTCTTTTCACCTTCCTCCCCCTATTTCTCTACCCTTCCCCAAGCACACAACACAATAATATTACAGCTTAAGAGCAAACCTCTTGGATAATGAGCTGATGCATCCAAAATGCTGCTCTCTGATTCCCTTGTGGGTTCTTCCTTTGTTCCTTTTTCTTCACTTTCCAATTCTGACTTGGAAATTTTCACATCCAGGCTGTTTTTCACTTTTTCAGAGACAACGCCACCGTCTTAAAAACAAACAAAACCCGGTGAAGGTGCTGAGGATGGGACTGAACTACACGAACGTGTTCATTTGTTTCCAATGATCTGATGCTGACTAAAAGCGTGAGGAGGAAAAAAATATCTGAACAGCGTGTTGGAGAATAACATGGGATCAATTATCACTCCAATAATCCTTGGAAACCAATGTGTTTAAATAATGCCGTCCCGGAGAGCTCAAACTATTCAGCTCACTCTCTGTATTATCAGATGCTTAAGGTGAACAAAACAATATTTACATTTTTTCTGGGAGATCGCAGTGCCAAGCAAAGGAACACAGGCAAGGAGCAGATCCAAATTCCCCTGACCAGGTAGCAGCAGGTAAGGCAGTCTGGTTACAGTAGTTTAGAATTGTTTATGATTCAAACAATCCGAAAAAAAGAAAGGGGTAAAGGAGGAATGTGCCATTATCAGGGCTAATTGCTGGTGCCATCAGCATTTGCAAATGAATGACTCCCTGGGGCAGTGCGAGCTGGGCCAGAGGAAGAATTCAAGGACTTAAATGCCGGAGTGATGGGCAATAAAGTGACAAAAAAGCCAAGCCCCGAAGTCAAACTTGGAGAAAATAAGTGAAGGAAGAGACAGAAACTCTCAGAAGTTGTGGGTTCAACTCCCCACCAAACGGCCTAAGCCTGGTTTGGGGAAAGCACCTCTGCCCATGGTAGGGGTTGGAACAAGATGATCCTTACGGTCCCTTCCCAACCCAAACCATTCCATGATTCTGTGATTTTACCAGTCTGCCACAGCCACCTACTCCTGGCCACGACTGAGCTGGAAGGATCTTGCAGAAGTTGTTCAAATTCCCCCGGGGTACTTTCGTTTGTTTTCTTTTAAAAATTGCAGTTGGGTAGACATATTTGTTATTATAAAAACAAAGCCCAGGATTGCACTACAACTCAAAGAGCACTGCTGTGTTCCTCTCAGACCTGTTTTAAGCTGACACCTCACCTAAGGCAGACTTGTATTACCTGCCTAGTGCTCCATTAAAAGATTTCTGGTAATAGCTTCTATGCATTTTATAAATAGAAAGACAGAAAGAAAATAATTAAGAGGACTTCTTCACAGGAAATTTGGAACAGTAATTGATTGCATGTGGTGTGAGAAAACGAAACAGTCACAACAATGCACGGTGAGAGCACAGCAGTGACACCAACCCACCGGAGCTGGACCACGTGCAGCTTCAGAGCACGTGTAGAGCTTAAAATGAATGAAAAGGCGAGTGTGTGTGTATAATTAGTAGGCAAATTCATATGGGAGAGGTAAAAAAAAAGGTAAGAAGAAAAGCAGGCTGTCACCGAAACAAGATTGCACGACTTTTTAAAATGTTTATCAGGAATCGCTGATTATGCACAAACAGGATAACGCTTCGGAGAGCTTTAATCACACTTGAACGGGAAAACAATTAATTAGGAGAGTGAGTTCAGCCTCCCCGTGAGGCTGGGCAGGGGCAGAGCAATGGCAGGGGCTGGGCAGGGGCTGGGCAGGGGCAGAGCAATGGCAGGGGCACGGCCCGCGGGGAGAGCAAAGCGGGGCAGGCACCGAGCCCGAGGGGTCACACGAGACTCACTGGGGAAGCCGGGGGCAAAGAGGGAAAGCCGGGACCGCCACCGCGCAGCGTTGCACGGCGTGAGTTCAAATCTGCCCGGGGCTCAGTACAGCCCGGCCCGGGGGTGAATCCGAACCGGCCCGGGGGAGGGGGGGGATGAAGCCCGGCCCGGGGGGATGAAGCGCGGCCCGGGGGGATGAAGCCCGGCCCGGGGGGATGAAGCCCGGCCCGGGGGGATGAAGCCCGGCCTGTGGCCCCGCATGGCGCCCACGCTTAGCTCAGCCCCGGCCGGCAGGCCCCGCTCCCGCCGCCCGCCCGGTGCCCCGCCCGGCCCTCACTGAGCGCCGCCGCCTCGCCGGCCCCGTCATGGTTGTGATTCTCGTCCTGCTTCTCCTCGTTCTCCTTCTGTTCGTTCAGCCACTGCAGCGCGGCCTCGGCCGCTGCCATGTTCGGTGCGGAGCCCGCACGGAGTGGCCGGGGCGGAGCGGGACAGAGCCCACCCACCTACCCAGCCTGCCTTCCCTGTCTGCCTTCCCTGCCTTCCCGGGGCGGAGCGGGACAGAGCCCACCCACCTACCCAGCCTGCCTTCCCTGCCTTCCCGGGGCGGAGCGGGACAGAGCCCACCCACCTACCCAGCCTGCCTTCCCAGCCTGCCTTCCCTGCCTGCCCGGGGCGGAGCGGGACAGAGCCCACCCACCTACCCAGCCTGCCTTCCCTGCCTTCCCGGGGCGGAGCGGGACACAGCCCACCCACCTACCCAGCCTGCCTTCCCTGTCTGCCTTCCCTGCCTGCCCGGGGCGGAGCGGGACAGAGCCCACCCACCTACCCAGCCTGCCTTCCCTGTCTGCCCGGGGCGGAGCGGAACACAGCCCACCCACCTGCCCGCCCGCCTTCCCGGCCCAGCCCGGCCCTGCCCGACGCGCACCGCGGCGGGAGGAGGAGCCGGTGGGGCCGGGCCCGATCAGGGGCAGGGCCAGGGCCAGGGCCGGGCCGGAGCGGCCCCCGGAGCCGCCCCCGGAGCCGCCGCGGGAGCAGCGCCCGGGCCGGGCCAGGTGAGGAGGAACCGAACGGGTGCGGTGCGGGCGGGGAGGAGGGAGGGAGGGGAGTCGGGAGGGGCAGGGTGGGTGTGCTGTCAGTGCCGATGGGCCCGGGCACGGCCCCGCCAGCGCTGGGGCAGGGATGGGAACCGACAGCGCCGCCGGGAGCGGCCCTGGGAGCCTGTGCCCTGACAGCCCTGTGCCTGTCCCCTGCCCCCCTGTGCCTGTCCCCTGCCCCCCTGTGCCTGTGCCCTGACAGCCCTGTGCCTGTCCCCTGCCCCCTGTGCCTGTCCCCTGCCCCCCTGTGCCTGTCCCCTGCCCCCCTGTGCCTGTCCCCTGCCCCCCTGTGCCTGTCCCCTGCCCCCTGTGCCTGTCCCCTGCCCCCTGTGCCTGTCCCCTGCCCCCTGTGCCTGTCCCCTGCCCCCTGTGCCTGTCACCCCACAGCCCTGTGCCTGTCACCCCTGTCCCCCTGTGCCTGTCCCCTGCCCCCCTGTGCCTGTCCCCTGCCCCCCCGTGCCTGTCCCCTGTCCCTGTCACCCCATAGCCCCGTGTCTGTCACCCCACAGCCCTGTGCCTGTCCCCTGTGCCTGTCCCCCCACAGCCCTGTGCCTGTCCCCCCACAGCCCTGTGCCTGTCCCCCCACAGCCCTGTGCCTGTCCCCTGCCCCCTTATGCCTGTCCCCTGCCCCCTTATGCCTGTCCCCTGCCCCCCTATGCCTGTCCCCTGCCCCCTGTGCCTGTCACCCCATAGCCCTGTGCCTGTCCCCTGTCCCCCTGTGCCTGTCCACCCCCCGTGCCTGTCCCCTGTGCCTATTAAAATTTTTATTAGGTGGAACTAAAAATTTGACACAAATAATAATGGCAACACTCTGTGTTCTTAGGATTCGAAGATGTCTAAAAAGAAACTGAAGAAGTTAAGTGAAAAGGAAGAATGTTTAGATGGCCAGGATGACAAAGTAGGAACTGAAATATTATTATTATTATTATTACTATTATTATTATCATCTTAATTTTGTTCTCCTGGGTTCAAGAGAAGTACATGATTTGTTTAGTAGTCTTGTGATAGAAGGATGAATCCAGTGGAAAGGTGGGGTCATAAGGAGCAGCAGGAGGGTTGAGTTGGTCAGTAGCTGATGTTTTTCTCCAGAGGCTGAGTGTGGTGTGGGTATCAGAAAATAAGAGGCTTTTTATTCTAGTGTGTCTTCCTGGCTGAAGAAAGTTGAGCTTAAAACTGTTACTGAAACCTCTGCTGCTTTCTGGGGTTCTGTATCTTGGATCATACAGTTTAATGAATGCAGTTTGCTAGGCTTGTTCCCCTTGGATTTTGCAAGGAATATTTGAAGTAAGAGGTTTTAACTGTCTTAGAAATATTTTGGGAGTGTTAATAAATAAGCATGATGTTACAACCTTATAAACTCAGTTATTCATGTTAGAAACTTTCTGATCATAGAGAAAATGTTGTTCAAAGGCAAATATTTGTAACTGGTTTTTTTTCCTCCTGAATTCCTTATTTTTCATTCAATTTGTTTTTTAACATTAACTTACCCTAAGGTGTTCTATTTGGTTTTGTACTTCTGTAATACAAATGGTAAGCACTTGGTTCAAACCTCCTGCTTGAGCTTATTGCCACTGCTGATGCCTCTGCTAATCTGAAGAAAACAGTTCAAGTGTTGCCTGATTTCAGTGTGAGGCAGCATTAAATATAATGAGAACCCCAAGTATTTAATAGCCAAAAGATGAGTAAACCTCCAATAGTGGCAGGTGTTCTCCAGTGTGGTCACAGGAGGGTCAGGAGGGGTCTTACACCCCAAACTGAGAGTGCCAAGGGGAAGGGAACAGTAAGAAAATTTGCTAGTGATGACATAATTACCTGAAAATCAGGGAATTAGCAAGAGATTTGTGAGAAAAGCAGGAGCTAGACTGAAAGGAAAAACTAAAAATGTCATGAAAACTGATGGTTGTTGAGGAAAAGGCCCTAAGGAGAGAAATGGGTGTGTTTGGCATCACCAGAAGTTGTCCCACTTGCCTGGAGAGAGATCCTTCCCTCCTCCCAGGCAGGGGGAACACACCCTGGGGGTGTTGGAGGGGCTTTGGGACTGTCCTGGCTTTCCTGTGGCATTGCTGGCATTGATCCTACAGCTCCACAACCAGCCAAGGCAGAAGGTCTCAAAATTGCCTTCATTTAGGACTCCAGTGGTTTCTGCAAGCCTCTGATTTGTGAATGGAGCACTTTCCAGTGTGGAAGGGAAGCAGCCAAGCCCTCTCTAGGCAGGAAAAATCTCTGCAACAGTGACCCAGTGGCCTCCCTGAGTCAGCACACGCCAAGTGTTGGAGGAGGGAATGATTTGTAGAAGGATGTGCTGCCTGGAGCTTCCTTATCTGAATAATCTCTGTTGTAACTTCCTACAGTCTGCTGTAGTTTTGGGAAAACTGAGTCATAGAACCCAAGGGTATATAAAAGGCAACTGCTTGGTGGGGCAGAGTTCCTCTGGAGTGTGTCCCTTCTCTGCTCTCCCACCTGCCCCAGACCTGCAACAAGAAAATGCTGCTGTTGTGGCCTGGGTGCCGTGTGGATACAGCAAGCAGTGATGCAACTGTTTCCAAGACAAGGACTGGTCAAATGTTTTGTTTGGGGATGGTCTGTGCCCTTACCCAGGCCTGGTGAGCTCAGGTTCCTGCTGTTCCTCCTGGGGTGCATCCCCCTGTCCCTGTCCCTGCTCTACCATCTCAGCAGCTCCTGATAAGCCCTGACAGACCTGGCTGAGGATGGAGTGTCCTCTGGCTGTACCAGCTGGGCCCTGAGGTGCTCCCTGATCCTGCCAGGAGCTCTTGCATGGTAGAGGTGGGAGCAACCAGGAGCATCAGCTGCCCAGCCAAGGTGGGAGGCAAAGGATGAGCAGTTCTCCTTTGTA
This sequence comes from Pithys albifrons albifrons, assembly GCF_047495875.1. Lineage (NCBI taxonomy): Eukaryota > Metazoa > Chordata > Aves > Passeriformes > Thamnophilidae > Pithys > Pithys albifrons. Next base: position 2,423,044 of record NC_092467.1, read on the forward strand.
GCATTGTAACCCATTTCCCTGGATTGTTGCCTGAGTGGAACTGCTGTGACCTGTAGCCCGAGTGGAACAGTCCCATTGTTACTGTGCTTTGGGAAAGCCTGGGAGTTACTGCCTTGGGATATGGCCAGGATGGAACTCACTGATGGCCAAAGTCAATGTCCTCGTGCCCCCACAGACAGTGGGGCCGTCTGACCCTCCTGGCTCAGCTCCTCACCCAGAGCAGGATGGTGGGTGCAGGTCTGAGCCCTCAGGGACCCTCACTGGTCAGGAGGTCTGGGCTGAGACCCCCCCACATCTCCACACTCCTCGAGGTGCAGCACTTGCTTGTTGGGGAGCACAAAGGGTTTTATGAATTTCACTGAACTGAGGGGATTTTGGATGGGTGCCTTCACCAACAGGTGTGTGCCACACTCTTCACCTGAGTGCCTTGAGCATGGCATGAATGTTGCTGTCTCAGATCTACAGTAAGTCAATGCTGTAGTGAACCCTTTTGAATCCCTTGGTAAATGTTAAAGTACTCACTAATTAAGTGCTGCTAAACCCTCTTGCACCCTTTGCATCCACATCCTTTGCATCCTTTGACAGAGTTTCCTTAAGTGGCCAAACCAGTCGTGGCACCATCTTATGAAAGTGTGGGTTTTCTTTGTTTTAAGTGCAGTTCCCTCTGTAAGCCCATTAATTTTTTTTCTTTCAGTCCTCTGAAGAAAGAAGATCTTATAAGCACACTATGAAAGGAGAGGTAGAACTCCAGAGGTAAATTCTTGCCCTGCCATTAAATGGAACTAATTAAAAATGTAAAAATCACAGTCGTTTTAAATGCTGCATTGAAGAATTTTTTCAACCTGTTCACCAAATAAAACATGGTATTTTAGTTAGTCTTTTCTTTCTGTGGATATTTTAAAGCTACTGTACAGTAAATAATAATTACTGAGTATTTTCTCTGCTCCCAGAAGAAAGTTTCTTAGTCAGTTTTCTTATCATTCCTGATTTCTGTAGAACGTTCCTGTGTTCCCATCAGTTTTTCCAAGTTCTCCAGTCAGTGCAGCATAAACAGTTTGGGAGCAATTTTGGCACTGTGGGGCTGAGCTTTTAGGGTGGCACACCTGCTTGGTCATTCAACTGCTGTTAAAATTAATTGTGTGATAAGAAGGAACTCAGCTTTGTAGGGTGTTCTCTCAAATCAATAGACACTGAATGAAGAAAAATATTTTTCTACATGAAATAACTTTGCAGTGGAGAAATCTAAATGCAAAAAATGCTGTGTCAAACTGTTTTAAAGGCCAGATGTGGCTGCAAGTTCACCAAACTGGTGCTCATGAATCCTTAGCTCCAGCTGCCTAAATCAAAAGCAGGTGCCTTTTTTGTTGCTCTTTTGCATTAACTGTGCTCAGTTGCGGTGCCTTTTCCATGATGTTCCTGCAGATCCAAACCAGAGAAAGGTGGGCAAGGGAAGAAGCGACACCAAAGCCCTGGTGGTGTTTCTCATGATGCTGATGGAAGATCCCAAGGAAAATCTCCAAACAGGAGCAAACCCCCAGACAGTTCTTCAGTTCAAACTGAAAGGCAAAAGAAAATAGTTATCCAATTTAAAGCCAAAGAAATTAAACATGGGAAAAGCAGCCGCACTCCGGATGTGGTGACTGCGAGCAAGGAGAGGAGTCGCTCTGAGGGCACAGAAGGAAAAAGACTCTGGCACAGCTTTGAACTTCAGAGGGACAAGGCACTGAAGAAGAAGAGGGAGAAAGCTGAACTCTGCAGACTCAAGTTAAAAGCAGAACAAACTATGATAGAGAAGTTTAAGGCCTCTGTGTCTGATGTACCACACAAAAAGGCAGAGGGCTCAAAAAGGCAGAGGGAAGATGCCACAATTCCCAAAAAGCCCCCTGACACCTCTGCGGGGACTTTGTGTGCCAACAGACCTGCCACTAAGGAGTCTGATGTGATATCTGGCCTGTGGGAAGAAGAGGAGGAAGAAGAATATAGAGAGTTTTCTGTGAAAAAGAAGCATGTGAGTAAACACAGATCCACACACTCCTCAGCTGAAACACCTCCACGATGGGACTCCCGTAAGCGGAGAAAACACCAGGCTGGTTCTCCTAAAGCCTCTGGCCATTCAGGGGCTGAACAAAGGGACCTGGGAGCCACAGAAATATGCTTTAAACAGGTAAGGAGAACCCAGTTCTTCGTATGACACAGGCAGATGTTTCAGGCTGGTTTCTGAGTGGCAGAGAGTTGTACATCAGCAGCCTGAGTTCTTACAGAACTCAGCCAGGTTTCATGGCTAACTAGGTGGGGGTTTCTGATCCCAGTGTAAACCTTGATAACGTGTTCCTCTGCTGAATGGTTAAACAGACCAGAAGAGTAAAGGTCTTGTATATTGGGACTGTGTCTGCAGATGCTTCCACAGCTTTGTTTTGCTGCTGAGTGTCTGGAATACTTCAGCGGGATTTTTTTCTGAGTTACGTGGTTGTCTCATTTTTCAAATGAACAGACTTGAAGCAATGAAACCTCGCTGCCAGGAGGGTTTTTCTTGGTGGCAGAGTGATGCCAGGAGTGGATCTTGGGTTAGATTGGTATGTTTGCTGCAGAGCTTCCCTTTGGGCTGGCGTGGGTTTGGTTCTGAGCTCAGGTTGAGGTGCAGAGCCAAACACAACCTAGATCTTGAGCATGGGGTAGTTTTCTTTGTTGTTGTTCTTGTGTGACATGCCCAGAATTTTTGGAGATTTCAGTTCATGTTATAGCAGTGAGAACCTTTTGTGTGTAGTGAGGGTAATTACATGCAAAATCATGGAATCCTTGAGTCTGGAAGGCCCCTCTGGAGATGAGCCAGTCCAGCCCCCTTGCTCAGGCAGGATCAGCCAGAGCAGGTTGCCAGGACAAAGGATGGAGACTCCACAACCTCTCTGGGCAGCACCTTCAACCCCTCCAAAATGGGGGTTTATTACAGATGGAATTTGCTGTGTAATCCACTATTATTTATTTAAAAGGAAGCCATCCTTGTAAGCTCCACTGAAATTATACTGTACATGCTAAAAAACCATATGATTTATGTTCCCTACTCAATTCACCTGGGAATACTCAGTGTTCTCTAAAAAAGGACTCTAAAATCCCACTTCTGTTCCTGCTTGTTTCCAGAATCTGGAGGTCCCAGGCCCGTCTGAGTCCTGCCAGGAAGGTGAGGTCCCAAAGCCTGTGCCTGTCCAAAAGGTGAGTGATGGACTTGATTAACCCTGCAGAGCTCTATTCTGGAACTCCTGGCCTGGGAATAAATGCTTTTATTCCTCAGTCTTCTTTGCTGTTTTGTGGTGTTGACAGAGTTTTTTTATTTTTCCTACAGAACTTTGAGGACTTTCCAGCCCTTCAGGACAGTCAGAACACAGAAACAGACCAAGAGGTTGGGAATGCTTTAATTTAACACTTCTGAGTTGTGTTAAAAACCAAGAGTGGTGCCAAAGTTGTGTAGCTGAACAATGTCATGACCTTTTCTAGTATTTGGCATTGTTGGCTTATGATCTGCACTTCAGAAATGGGGAGCATTTATTTCAGATTCTAAAAGGTTTGCCAAAGTGCTGCTAATCAGTAACTTTGTGAGGTAAAGGTTGTCTTTCTGTTGTTATCTGCAAGGTGGGGACCTCCATGGTGGCTCACACACTCCAGCTAGGTCACTGTCCATCCTCTAACTTCTTAGTTGAAAGACAGACAGACATATATTTGAATAAACATCTGTTAGGAAACTTGCAGTTTATGTAGCAAAAAATGGAACAACGTTTTTTGGTACCAGGTAGAAAGGTCATAAATCTTTCCAGGCTGTATTTTTGATGTCTTTAGTGGAGCATATGCAGAAGTTCTCATGGCTTTACATTTCCTGTAACTTTAACATTTCTCATGTGTCATTTTGAGTCAGTCTAAACAGCATTAATGCAAAAGTATCTTGTGGGGGAGCAGTTATGAAGTAATTCCTTCCAGTGGTTTGCACACATGCCCATTTTTCCCTGTAGATGCAGATAGTTGAAGACTTGCATGTTGCTCGTGTGGAGAAGAGGATGGCCCTGTCTGTAGTCCAGGCTTGTGGAGAACTCACAAGTATGGAAATAGATCTCCCAGAACAGGATTTAAATATTTCTGCTGGTATGTCATGATGCTCTTTGCTCTCTGCTTGCCACCAATAATTAGTTAGTTGATGGTCTGAGTAGGGGGTACACAACTGATTATTTCACTGCTGTTTTCTTTTTTTTCTCTTCTTTTCCCCCAGAGACTTTTACTTCTGGTCTGAACATTCTAGTGGTGATAGACACAAACATAATGATTAGTCACCTTGAGTTTGTCAGATCCCTGAAATCTGAGGATATTCCAGGTATATGAATACATGCTGATTCAAGAAGACATTGTAATTAAAAGCAGATGTTGTAAGAACTTCCAGCTACCTGAAGCAAAGCAAACCTGAGCTCCTTAAAGGAGCAGCAGTTTCATGCAGAGGCAGAAGGCTCACACCTGGGAGCCCAAACAAGCTGTGGAAGCAGAACCCACTGTGCTTATCCCTCTGTACCTGCAGAGAATCATGGCAGACATTCCCAGGAATGTGCTTGAATTCTTAGAGCTAAATGAGTCTTACCCTTTCTGAGAACACAGTTTAGGCTTTTAATCCATTGCGAGTGATAATTTGGTTTCCTACTCTCCTTTAAGCATTTCTTTTCCCAGAGATCTAAGAACATTTAAAATCTGGTAAGCAGTCAGTCAGTGCTGTATTTCTGTTTGGTAAAGGCCACAGAATTGAGAAGTTTGTCAGGAATTCAGAATGCAGCCCCTGGCTTTGACTTTGGGCTCTGATGTGTTGGGAAGCTTTGGGTAAAGTGCTGTTGTCAGGGTTGGGGTGGTGTGTGTCAGCTCTTGGTAGGCATGTTGGGAACCTGGCAGAGTGCCTGGAGTGCTTGGATGCAGCCAATGAATACACCTGTCCCAGCTGGCAAATAACTTTAATCAGGGCCTGAGTAATTTTCAGGAGCATATTTCTCTTCCCACTGTGGGAATGGTGTTTCCTTGGAATGGCTTTTTAGGATATTGGAGCTCCCAGTTTCTGGTCTTGCACCAGACTCACCACGTTGGGAAAGTTGCAGATTCCTGACCTATTTCTGACAAAGCAGATGGTTATTAATGTATTTTTTCAAAATTGCATTTCATAATGTGAATGAGAAGGAAAGCAGTGGAAGTGTTTGTTGTGAGTGGGCCAAGTACAGGCTGTACTTGCATACAGACAACCCCCTGCTCCAGTGTCCGTGTTTCCTATTCCTGGCTCAGGAATGCTGGCTGGCAGTTAGAACAAGCCATGGTTCCTTGTTATGGTGCTTGTTTTGGCACAGTGACTGTTGTGGTCACCCAGGTGTGTTCAGCCTCTTGTTTCAGCTGCTGTTGGCAAAGTCTTCTGGTGATTAAAATTGTGTCTTCCTTTTGCTTGCCCAGTACTGACATTTTTCCATGTAATCAGTGTAGTGCCAGTTTGAGGTTAGGTTAGAAAGAGGGAACTTGGCCTTTTTCAGCTTTTTTTAAATGCTAGATTCTCTGGAGCAAGGAATATGAAAACTACTGACAAAAGAGAAGTGTGAACTTGCATAAATAGGATGTTTGAATTAAAAGTTCTCTGTGGTGGTTTGTGTGGCTCTTCAAAATATCATGTATTGATTGTGGTTTGTTCTTTTCCTTCCAGGCATTGACAGACTTGCATTAATAATTCCCTGGGTGGTCCTCCAGGAGCTGGACAACCTGAAGAAGGGGAAGATGCTGCAGCATGTTCGGGACAGAGCTATCCCTGCCGTGCAGTTCATCTACAAGTGCCTCAAGAGCCAGGACTCCCGACTCTGGGGGCAGTCCATGCAGCTGGCTTCCCAAAAAATCTGTAATACATGTGCACTCACTCTGGGGGGCACCCAGGCCTTGGGGTTCGCTGGGGGAACCTTGGCGCTGCATTTTGTGTCCAGCAGAGTCTTCCCTCTGCAGTTTGCTAATTAACACTGGCTAAGAGCTCTCAGCAGCCTTCAGAGCACAGCCCAGGCTGTCCATGCAAACACCTCACTGGTGCTCTGTTTGGGGTTGGTTTAGCAGCTGTTTCTCACTTTCCCTTACATTTCTCTGCCCTTGTTTGGGAGTATTGAGTTTACAGGCAGTGCCCTCAGTGCCCTGGGGCACCTCCTGCCCTGAGTGACCCCCGGGCTGTCCCTTTGCAGACGGGCTGAGTGACGAGAACAACGATGACCGCGTCCTGCAGTGCTGCCTGCAGTACCAGAGCCTCTTCCCACAGGCACTGGTCGTTCTCTGCACGTGAGTCCCGCTGTGCTTTCAGGCTCAGGGCAGCTACACTGCTTGGAATCCATGGCCTAAAGTGAAGAGCTGTTCTGCAGTGAGCAGAACATTCACCCTCTGAAAAGCTTGGAGGAGAAGTGTATAATAACCCACTGAGTTTGTAGTTATAATCACTTTCATGTGCTGGAGGTCTGAAGTAGAATTAAGTTTGCTCAATATTCCATTTTAAGGCTTGTTAAACTATAGCTTTCTCAGTCCTTATTCTAGTTTCTCATTTATATTACTGAAGTTACAAAACAGAAAAACATATTTGTGTTAATGATTGAGCTCCAGTTAGGTACTTTATCACTGTTCCCAGCCAGGTGAGCAGAAGCAAACAAGGGGTTAATCTTAGAGGGAAGCTGCAGATGGGTTTGCTGCTGTTCCTGTTTTGTGAGAATAACAGGTGACTTCTGAGTATTGATTTTAATTTGATGTGATATGAAGCTGGTTTGTAAGGGCTGGTATTCCTTGGCTGTACTGGAACAGCTTGCCCTGGGCTATGCTGGCACCAGTTCCTGCCCAGTTCCACTGAGTGGGGCCAAGGCACTGGGCACCACTTACCCTGTGGAAGTTCCCATGAGTGGCTGCAAAATACCAGTGCAGTCACAGTATTGGTGGGGCTACTGATGGTGATTTCGGGTTTCTCAGTAAAGAACAAGAGGTGACTTCAGAAGTGCTTTTCATTCAAAAATCCCTTTATCCATATAAGCAGTGGGAATTTCCGAGCAGCCAACTTGGTCCTGCATCTTCACAGTAGTTCTGTTGGAGCAGAACCTCAGAGGGGCATCTGGGATCATGATTTGGACAGTAGCACGTTAAAAAGGGGCTCAGAAAAGAGAATTAATTGTAGCCATCAAATAAGATTGCTATCTTACTGCCTTGTTTGCTCTCTAAGATAGAAACTAGACATCATTGCTGCAGTATTTACAGCTGTTGTTTTCTTAGAGCAAACCTAGAGCCTGAAACACTTCTCAGTATCTCTCTAATTTTTTTTTCAGAATAGATGCTTTGCTTAATCTTATGATTTAATTTTCTGAATTGCTTCTAATTGCTTGAGAAAGAAAATGTCATATATAATGAAGTTCACAAAATAAGTCTTCCAAATACAGTTTTTTTCAGTATGTTGCTTTTATTACTTTTATCTCAACAGTGAATTGTCTCTTCTCCTAGGGATGATAAAAATCTGTGTAACAAAGCCATTGTGAGTGAGGTGAAGGCATTCTGCAAAGCTGATTTGGTCAGTGCTCTGCAGCGTGTGAGTGGGAACAGGCAGCAGAGCTGTGGGGAACTGCAGCAGCCCAGACCTGGTGAGTGTGGCAGTGCACTGGGCAGGTGGGGCTCTGTGAGACACAACCATCAGTGTGGCAGGGACAGAACAGCCTCTACTTGTCCTGGGTTGAGCTGGCAAAACACCAACTGTCCAGGACAGGGTGAAAAGGGTTCCTCCTCCCCCCAACCAGCTAAGGGAAAAAGAAGAGGGAGAGGAAGAAAAAAACCCCAAACCAGGTTTATGCTGGAACTAACTACATGTATTTATACAGAGAAGAGAAAATTAAGAGGATACTACAATATAACACACACTTACACAAGTTACATATATATAACAAGGCATAACTTCCCACTCCCCAATTAATACAAAGCCCATTACTCTAAATTCATAAGCACTCCAAAAGACACTCAGCAAGAAAGAGAAAGTATAACAACAAAATATTTCTACTTCCCTGAATGCAAACAAAGTGCAAGCACAGGCAACAGGAGCAGGGCCCAGCATAGTAGAGGAGCTGCCAGATGTCCTCCTCTTAGTGCAGCCATGGTGGAACTGACCAAGCCACTCCCACACACTGGATTTTACCCCCTTTGAGGTGATGTAGGATGGTATGGAATACACTATATTGGCTGGAAGAAGTCAGCTGTGAGCTAGCTCAGCCCAGCTTAAATCAGCTGACAATCCTAGGCCTAGCTGAACTTTAAAACCTAAATTTAGGCCCACCTGGCTAAACCCATAACACTACTACAACTGCTTTTCCTATTCTTTCAATCCTTAGGAATACTTTTTGTTTGGGGCAGACTTTTTGTTTTCAAAGGCAAATGGTTTTCTGAAAGTTTGGGCCTTTATTAAAATCTCTGTCTCAGAGTTCTAGGAAGTTCAAATGTGATGTATTTTTGTTTTATAGAAAAAAGTGCAGTATGAATTTCCTGTGTTTAGTCATTTAAAAGTTGTCCTGAGTGTTTTAGGACTGAAAGGGGTTTTTCATTTTTTCAAAGTTTGCACTATTAAGAAGTGATCATCTTAAACTTGGCTGCAGATGGGCTGAGATAGCTTAGACTAGTCTAAGATAACTTAGGGAAGAAGAAATGTGGAGTAATATCACAAATGAGTAAGGCTCTGGGGAAATCAATCTTTTTGGTCAGTAGCTCATAATTAAAACCACCCACAGTGCAAGTGAGTGTAACTGGAAGTACTTGAAACCTGTTTAGGTGTCTCCCATCTTGCTTTATAAACAAACAGAAAGTGCAGTCTGTCTGTATTTATGGGGATGAGTCCTCTGTGTGTTATCAAAATAAATTAGATCTAGAAACAGTTGCAATAAATACCTCATTGGTTTGGCAGGTCCAGAATCTGAGAAGACCCCCAGAGCTGATGCTGGTTTTACTGCACAATTCCCAAATGTGCTTCCAGACCTGGAGAAGAACTTGGGAGAAGCTTTGTCTTGTATTTTGGAGACAGAAATGAAACTTGCCTTTGGAAACCTTTGGATGGAGGTGGGTTTTTGTGTCATCTTGCTTGAGATTTCAAGTATTTAAGGTTTAAATGTCCCTGATGTTTTACTGGTATTAATAACTATGCTCAGCCAAACAGCTCAGCCATCCAAATCACTGATGTAACTGTGGGCAACTCAGTGCTCACTTCTAGTATTTCATTTTATAACAAGATTATTCTCTTTGACCAGTAATGACTGTGCAGCATTTTAACAGAATTTTAATAGTAGAGATGCTGGTTGCTCAGTGTGAATTTTCAGAATTCTTTCTCTTAGTGGTATTTAAGTTCTATTTCAGCTTTTCTAGTATGGTTAAATCACTTCATTGTAAATATGTCCTGCAAGAACTCATTCCAGCACATTCTGTGTGATATTGGGGCACTTGTTGCTGCCATCTCTCCCCTACCAGAACAGATGTTTTTAGACACCTTGTGGGTAGAATTGTTCACAGCTAAATTGATTACACTTACAGAATTACAAGGGTGTTAACAAGAACCTCCAAACACTCTTTCAAAACAATTGTTAACAGGAAATAAATACCCATGCCCAGGGCACTTTCAGATTGTCCATGCTTTGCTTTAGATTCCATTTTATAGCTGGTGGGGGGTTGTTAGAAGTTTAAATTTTGTGCAGATAAGCTTTAAAAAAGTCCCCCAAAATCGTGGGATGACTGTTAAGCTTTTAGTCACTTCTGATTAAATTAATTAATTTCTGTTAATATTTCTGGTTTCACTTGATACTGATAAATTTCCCTGTTTTTGCAAGACCCACCTGTTTGTAGTCACAGTGTTTATTTTTACTTTTAACAATACTAGAAATCACAGGCATATTTGCTGTTCTTCTGGCCTTTGTGCACAAGTAACACATCAGATCACTTTGAGACAACCCAAGAGTCTTTGGATTTTGTTTTTTGAGCAAAGAGGAACCAAAAATCACGAGAATGATGGTACATGACTTGTACATGAGCATCACTGTTCAACCCTTGCTGCTGTCAAATCAAACATTATTTAATAGGTAAACTTCCTACATGTGACTGTTTTTGAGGAATCACTGAAATTCTACTTCAGCAATCACAAATCATCAGATTATTGGAGAACAGAGCAGTTGTGGGATGGACAGGGATAGGTGTAAATGAAAACCAGCTTTGGATTTCTGACATCCTCCCTTTCAGATCCTGTATCTGAAGCCACCGTGGACTTTGGTAAACCTGCTGAAGTGTTACAAGAAGCACTGGATGGCTGTGTTTGGTTATGTGGTGCCAAGGAGTTTACTCTCAAGTGTTGAATGTCTCTCTAAACACTTTAGTACAGGTAAATATCCCTGAGAATGTTCATTGTAAACTTTGAAAAGCCTCATTGTTCAGGTTATATTTACAGAACCATGACTGTGTGTGTTAATCATCACCAAAGTCTCTGAACTATTTTTAAAAAGCAAATAATTCTTTTCCCTCCTTTGCCCCCCGTTAAGTGTGACCAAATGATCTGCATTTGCCAATTCACTTATGGAGGAGCAAAGGACACCCAACACAAAACCCCACAAACCTTTCACTTGGCTAAAGAAGGCTTTCAGCCTTGAACAGATATTCTTGTTAAACTCCCCCAGAGGGTGGTGGGCACTGACCAGGCTCCCCAGGGCAGTGGGCACGGCCCCAAGGCTGCCAGAGCTCCAGGAGGGTTTGGATGATCCTCTGGGCACAGGGTGGGATTGTTGGGGTTGGACTGGGTGGTCCTTGTGGGTCTCTCCCAGCTCAGGACATTCTGTGCTTCTGTCTCTTCTGGGAAATTTGAGTATTAAAATTTCCTGCTAAGACTGATAACTCCTAACAGGTTTTTTGCCCTCTGATATTGATATCTAACCATCAGATAAACCACTGGACTCCTCCACAGTCCACATCTTGCTGCAGGAATCCAGAACACTCCTCCATGCTTTCAGCTCCAGGTCAGACTACAGGGGGGTCCTGCCCCAGGCCTATGCTGAGGTGACAAAGCTGTGTGAGATGCTGGGACAGGTAAGGGGAGCCCCAGGGTTTGGTCACCTGCTGCCATCCTCAAGTTGTTCCACCTTCATATTGCAAACCTGGCTTAGATCTCTTAATTACTACCATAATTTGCACAGATTCTTGCCAGGAAATGTCATTGCTGGTGTGTTTTCACAGCCCAGCTATCACTGTGGTTTTCATGTACAGAATATCTACTGATATGGAAGTGCTTGGGACACACTTTTTTCCCTCCAATATTTGTGTTAGTTTTGGGAGGGTGACTGAAAAACATTATTTTGTCTTAGTTTTCTGTTGATGGGCCTTAAAGATTAAAACTGCTCTTTCTCCCCCACTCCCATTCTTAGTTGTGTTATTTCTGCTTTCATTGTCCTGGTAGCTCTGGGGCTACACGTGAAGAAAGGACTCCCCTGTGGTTTGTGATGGTTAAGGGGGTTGTCCTGGCACCTTTGGTGGTCTGAGAAGTTTGGCTTCACTCCCAGCTCATCTCTGAGCTGCTGTGGAAGACACTGCAGTGTCTTGGTTTGTGGTTCCTCTTAGATCTGTATGGAATGTCTTAAAAACTGGATTAATGAGCATTGATGACTTTATTATTTATATATGTGGGAAAGAATGGCTGTAGTGAGATCTCTGGGGCTTTGGAGAAAGCTGAAGGGAAGGAATGATCTGTGCTGTGAGTTCTGCAGGTGTAGCAGTGAGCAGTGAGCCCTTACCCTGCAGTTCTGTGCCACGAGAAACGGGCTCTGTCTGTAAACCCGTTGGGAAGGAATTCCTGGCTGGGAGGGTGGGCAGGCCCTGGCACAGGGTGGGCAGAGAAGCTGTGGCTGCCCCATCCCTGGAAGTGTCCAAGGCCAGGTTGGACAGGGCTTGGAGCAGCCTGGGCTGGTGGGAGGTGTCCCTGCCCATGGCAGGGGTGGGACTGGGTGGGCTTTGAGGCCGCTCCCAACCCAAAGCACTGAGAGATGCAGAGACTGTACTGCAGCTGCCTGCAGGAGTTCAGCCTTGCCTTTGAGCAAGGCTGTCAAAACCCTTTAGAAAGGTATAGAAGTGTTGTAGTTGTGTGAAGCTGGGAACCAACTGCATTCATTATTTGTTTGCTGAACTGTTTTATAAGGTGAGGGCAGACAGTGAGCAGGATTTATCAGAAGACATCATGGTTCTTTCAGAAAATGCTGCATGTGAAAAAATGGAAGCCACAACACCCAATCTTCCAAACTCTGAAGGAAAAGAGCTTCATGTGGCTCAGGAAAACAGGCACCAGGAAATATGGTCCGTCCTGGAAGGTGTGTGGAACACCATGAACCTGTACAGGTACAGTGTGCCAAAGGAGCTCACAACTCCTACATAACCTTAAATCATTTTCAAGCAAGCACATTTAAAAATTGTGCTTCCCCCCTGCCTTATTTTAGAAAAAACCCTATTAGTAATTAATCAAAACTAACAAAAATATTCACAGGAGCTGTCACACAAAGAAGTTGGGAGCATGCAAATTGTTATGTTGCTCTGCTGCTCTTTTTCTGGGCAGCAGCTGAAATAAATTGCCTTGGAAAATGTTGAAAGCCCCCCCAAATGTGAGAAATTCGTGGAAATCTCATATTTATGCAGAAAAAGAGGCATTCAAGCTCTAAGTTTTCTTGTGGTTGTTTCTTTCCAAATCCAGTGGAGGGTGTACAAAATTCTTATTGTTAAACTTAAATCAATTTGAAATAGAAAACATTTTCTTGTTAAAAATCCTTCACTCTATAAAACCTAAATGCAGAATCTAGTGATGAATTTCCTTTCTCATGCAAACACTGAATTGCAGGAAATTAACCCCTCTTCCATCTGGGTGTTTTACCATTGCTTTTATTTTGGATATTTTTGAAAGACCTGCTGGAAACTCCTTGGGGTGCCATATTTTTGGATACAGCCTGAATTTGTTGTCTGGGTCTGGAATCTTTTCCAAGGAGACCCAAGCAGAGAGGGCCTCCCTTTCTGGAGGTCTGTTAAGGACTCACCTGACCAGCAGTGCCATTTCTGCACTGCCACTTACTCTGAGACTGTTTCAGACAACGTGGGGTTGGTTAGTACAGGTTTATGTTGGCCTGGTTTTAATGAACAAAATCCAACCCACAGCACAGACACTGAGTAGCTCTGAATTCTGAGCATTTTTATGAACTGCTTGCCTATGCCTCTTCTTCTTCTTTCAGTATTGAGATATTCCAGCAGCTGGAGCCCAGGGCAGTGGCTGTGGCTGCCAAGTCCTCCTTTGAGGAGGCCTCCCTGGGCCTGCAGAAGCTCTTGGCAGCTGTGAAGGACATCCATGAAGGCATCAGCAGGTGAGAATTTCCTCTGGGACAGAGAAGGGAGGGACAGGCACCTGCAGCCATGGGGCACTGAAGGATTCCAGCACCAAACACCCTTCCTGTCTGTGTGCTTGGTTATGTGGTTGGCAGGAGGAGTCTTGGGGTCAAAGCTGCTCAGAACCATTTCCTGGTAGCAGAAGAACATGGAGCTGTTGCAGACATGGAGGGCTCTTGCAGGGAGTTTTCTCTTTCATGCCCTGGGGTTTGAGTTCCTGTGTTTGCTGATAAGCTGCTCAGAGTGTAACTGGAGCTGTGGCATCACTCATGCACCAGCTCTGATGGCAGGAACTCTGAATAATTCAGGGCACTTGTTTTCCCTGCAATGGGGGAAAATTTCTCATGTGGTGAGGGACAGAAAGTTTGGGGGCTCTGCTGTCCCAACTCCAGAATGTTCTTCATGAGTCAAAACGTGTGTCCAGCCATGACAGTGACAATCAGCTGGACTCTGCATTTAGGAAGGACAATATTCCCTCTACCTTCATAGAATCCCAGAATCCCAGGCTGGTTTGGGTGGGAAGGCACATTAAAGCCCATCCAGTGCCACCCCTGGCATGGGCAGGGACACCTCCCACCAGCCCAGGCTGCTCCAAGCCCTGTCCAACCTGGCCTGGGACACTCCCAGGGATGGGGCAGCCACAGCTTCTCTGGGCACCTGTGCCAGGGCCTGCCCACCCTCCCAGCCAGGAATTCCTTCCCAATATCCCATCCCAAACTACTCTGTCCGTGTGAAGACATTCCCCCTCCCTTTTTCCAAGAGTGCAGAATAACAAAATTCAAGTTTCAGGAAGAATAATGAGTTTCATGTGTAGTCTTAACTTAGTCCTTTTTTAAGGCAGTGAAGTGTAAGTCCATTCAAAGAATTGTCTGTCAGATAAATGATCTAAATATTATGAAAGTAGAAACAGAAAAATATGGGTAGAAATGTGAGTTTGAGCAACGTGGTACTGATGGATTAACTTCATTGCTAGTGGTTTTTTTCCTCTTCACAACTGTGTTAATTAAGCAGTTGCTGACAAACTTTGCTTTTTCATTCCTATCCTAAAGTTTTTGCAACAAATCCTGTGGTATCAGTTTATGGATGTGGTGGATGAGATTTAATGGGAATGTGGTGCTTCAGGGTGGTTATTTCTGTGTCACAGAGAGTTTCATTCCAAAACGTTATGGAAGCTCCTTCCCTCCCATATTTCCTCTTTTGGGAGAGCTCTAAAAACGGAACCTGAGAACCAGAGACTGCTCCTTGGAGGGGAGTGGTTTTCCTTGGGGTTTGCTTTGGGAATGGCACTGGGATGGCAGGATGGCAGCAGGTGGCACCGTGGAGCCAGAAATGGGGAGTCTGCCCCGAGTGCTGCTGCTCTGGGAGGGATTGGAGAGCCTGGGGGGCTCCTGAGGAGGTTTCCAAGGATTCAGAGTCAGGATTTATTGCAGGGTTCTGTGTGTTACAGGAGTTAAAGCCAAACTGCTGAGCTTTGCACAGAATGCCAGAGAGTTTGGGCAGGAAGGGACCCCAAAGCTGCTCCCTGTCCATGGGCAGGGACACCTTCCCTGCAGAGGGAGAACCTTCTCCCTTCCATTTCCCTCTAAACTGGCCTTGGAGTGCAGTGATTTATCCCAAGTTTTGAAAAATACCTTTCAGTGACGTGTAGTTCATCTGATTACCTGATTGCAGAAGAGGAGGCACTGGAGACAAAGTAGTGGGGAAGTTTCTAGGTTGAGTATTTGGAGGTAATACAGATTTTAGTGCTAAAATGGAAATGCTTTCTGTGTTGCCTTCAGGTCTTTGCTGTCCAGAACAAAGGAGAGAGGAAAAGTCTCGTGAAACTTTGCAAGTTTTACAATTAGATGATACTGAAAGTTCAACTGCATCAAACAATTGGGACAAAAACCAATTAGAAAAGCACAATAGCACTTCTTGAAATAAATGTGTATAATAATCATATCCTTAATCATAAACCAACACTACACTAGTGGCACCTCCCCAGCTGTTCAGGCTTGATGACCAGGACATGTTACTGACAAAGACACATCTTAAAAAGAACCCAAAAGAGCTGTTGGATGGAAGATGTCATAGTAACAGCTCTTGGCATCTTAACCCTTGTAACTTCTGGCATTTTTAATTTTATCCTGGCTTCTTCTTCTGACAGAATTGTCTCTGTATTGCAAAGCTCTGCATGCCAGAAATGTTTGCCAATACTTGACCTCTAAATTAGACAATACTTGGTGTGGTCAGCAACTGTCTACCATTACTAGTCATGGGGAAAGGTTATTGAACCTCTGAAATTTCAGCAACAAGTAAAACTGTGAAGCCATGACATGTTTTTCAGTAGTTTTGAATAGTATTTCTGAGTGTTTATATTTGTATTTGGATTGGATATTATTTGAAACCAGTTAATTAGGGGACCTAATTTAAGGTCTCTGAAATTAAGCCTTTAAAACAGGGGTGTAGATTAGTGGACATTTCCCCTCAGCTGAATAGATCTTCTGATTCCAAGGTTTCCAGGCACCCCTGGGAAATTTTCCATGTCTCCATATTCCCTGCCAAGTTCCTTCTGGATAAGAAATTCCTTTTCATAAAAAAGAAAGACAATTCAGCCTTTGGGGGATTGATACAGTTGCTTCCAGTTGGATTTTTTCATCCATTGGCTAAGAAATAATTGTTTTGTGCACGTGCCAACTTTAAAATCCCTCACAACTCCCAGCTCAGGTACAGCCCTCATAAATATTCCTATTAATGCAGTGTCAGCTGTAAAACCATTGTCCCTTCCTCCCTGCAGCCAGAACCTGGACTCTGCCTTCTGGCATTTGATCCCAGTGGGATTTCTCTCCCACTCCCAGTGGTTTGGCAGGCACTGCTTTAGATCAGAGCCCCATGAATGTCTGTGAGTTAAAAGGTGCTTTTGTGAGATCCCAGCACTGCAGGAGGGGGTTGCTGTGTCAGAGCTGATCACTGGATTTTGGGATTAAATACCTTAAAACTGGGTCTGCAGTTTGACTGGTTTACATCCACACTTCTGCAGATGGAGAGAACTTTTCTCTTTATTCAGCTTTATTCAGCAATGGAGATTTCTGTTTCTTGGGGTCTGGTTGGGGAATTTCTTCCTTCCCTTGGGCTGCCTGGTCAGTAATTTCTGTCCTCAAGTCCTGCTGAAGGTTGGAGATGAGGAGCCCTGCCTTGAATTTTGTCCTTCTGGGACTAAAATGGGGATCAGCTCCCAGTGCAGAAAGTACCAGACACATTCCAATAACTGGTTGTTTGATTTGTATAATTTTGTTTAGTGAAACCAGAATGTTTGCCCTTCCCCAGAGCCTTCTGTGCTGCCAGGGCCCCCTTTGCCCTCTGCCCTTGTGTCTGGAGTTTGGCAGCACAGGAGGGAAGAACAGCTGGGATGGTTTGGGAGGCTCTGGTGCTTATGGGATAAATCAGACTCTCCTCTGTCTGTTGTGGCCCCACAACAACACTGAACCTGCATTGGCAGCAGAGATCCACAGGCACCTGTTGTGGCTTTCCATAACCTTCTGCTCTCTGCCTCACATGGAAATATTTATTAATTCAGGGGATGTTCTGCAGACAGAATTCTACAGCCAGGGCAGTTTTTATCACTGAGAAAGAGAAAAAACAAGAGCAACTTGAATGAATGAGTCCAATGGATAATACCAACATCCCTAATAACAGAGGCAGAGTCAGTGCTCCCACAGAGAGGGACACATTTCCCTCTGCCCTGGGAATTCCATTCTCCCTGTGGAGCAGTGGCCCCTCCTGCCAACCCCAGTCCTGCTTTGCTGTGCAGCTTTGGCCAAGTGGCAGCTGCTCATTCCAGGGGCCAAACCCAGGGCTGGCACAACCAGGCAAACCCCAGGAACAGGATCAGGACATGAGGGTGCTCCTTGGGTGATGATTTCCACATTTTAGTTTGGGGTTTTTCCCAGAGAAACGGTGGCCCAGCAGGTTTGTACCCACCTGAGCTTGGGCAGCTGGCAGGGAGTTTTGGGGATAATTCCTGTGTAAAATCATGATGGAAATAAGCACCAAACTCACCAGTTCCAGTAAATCCTGTGCTAGTTCCAATAAATCCTGTGCTTCCAGCCCACTTCAAAAGCTGCATTTTAAACTTATTCCCTTAGTTTGCTGGTTTTTTAGTTCTTAATTAATTCATTTTATAAAGGCTTACAGCTTGCAAGGGGAGGGAGGGCAGAGATTGGGCACTTTCCCATGGGAAAGTAAATAGAACTTCTCAAAAAGATTTTTTTTCCAAACCCAGTCATTGTCAATTGTTATTTGTGTGTAATTTTATCCATAAATTACAGAGGCAGAATTTTGTCTATATTTCTTAATATATGAAGTGTTTTGTGTGTTTAAATGTTGAATTTGAGGTACATTTTGCAGCATTTAGGAGGGTTCTGCTTTTCCTGCTGAATGCAAATGAAGTTCCAGTGAGGTGGAACTGAATTGTAGCTGCTTAAGTAGAAGAGGATAATTAATTTGGGGAAAAAAAACTTCCTTATTGGATCAGATTTGGAGCCTTGTGGCTCAAGGTTCTCCAGAAAGCAAAAATTCTTCACAGTTCATGATTTCCTTTTTGTTTAAAGAAAATAATTCGATTTTTTTACCCTTGAAGCAGTTCTGGTTTTTTACCCTTTCATAGAATCCCTTTACAGTTGCTTTGAAAAATGCCCAAATTTTTCTTTTTCAGAATTTTGACCCCAACCAGCAGTTTCCAAGATATCTGGACCCTCTATAACTTCCTCAGGAGACACGAGGTGGGACATTTTCCTGAGTGTTTGGTCACTTCTCTTCCACTCTGTGTTTGCAGGAGCTCTGAGGTTGGCTCATCACTGTGTTTCCACTGAGAATTTTGATTATTTCCTCTTGTTAATTGGGTGTTGAACATAAAAATATATTTTTGTTTGACACCTACCAAATTTCCTCAGGTTTCTGCCAGTTGTTTGTGTGACTTTCTGAGCACTTGGTGGGAACAACTCCCTGTTGAGAGTAAAAAAGCCTTGAAATGAATGTTTGCAGTAGAATATTTTTATGTGTTTCAGAGGCTTTCAGTGCTCTCCTAAACAGGAAAATATATTTGGGGTTTAGGCCTGTATATATATGTGTGATATGTATCTGTGATCCACCTTGTTTGAGATGTGTGTGTATATATGTAACTATTGTAGCTATTTTATATTTATTTATATATATACACACACACATATATATGCACATAATAGATATGTAACTATTGAGTAAGTTAAGAGGGCAGGAAGAGTTACTTAAGGTCTTTTAGATTGTGCAGGAATGGTTAGAAAGTGAAGCTGGAGTTTGTAATATTTGATTTTAGAACACACAGGACAGTTTTTAATGTACTGTCTCAGCCTGAGAGCCTGCTGGGTAATGCCCTGCCTGTGTGCTTATGGTGGGTATGTGACACTGGTTAAATTCCTGTCTTCATTCTTTCTTCTTTGTTTAGATAAACAACACTCTGCAGTTCTCTGCTGAGGAGCTCTATGGGTGTGTTTCCCAGGAGCTGTACAGGTGAGGCACCATTTGGACATGGGAGGAACAGCTGGTAAATACAAACCTCCTTTGCAGGAATGGGGAGAATGAGGGGGGATTTCTTCTTCTTTTATTCCCTTTTTATTTTTTTTAATGGCCTACTATTACAGCAGAGTAGGAGAGGACAGGAGGGGAATTGGAGATGAGCCACAGCAGGTCCTTCCTGGGGATTTTCAGCTCAGGGATGGAGTTTTGTGAGTGTAGCTGTGCCAGTGCTGTGGGTTGTCCCAGTGCAACTGCTGTGGGTTGTCCCAGTGCAACTGCTGTGGGTTGTCCCAGTGCAACTGCTGTGGGTTGTCCCAGTGCAACTGCTGTGGGTTATCCCAGTTAAACTGCTGCTGGTGATTCCAGTTAAACTGCTGCTGGTGATTCCAGTTAAACTGCTGCGGGTTATCCCAGTGCAACTGCTGCTGGTTATCCCAGTGCAACTGCTGCTGGTTATCCCAGTGCAACTGCTGCTGGTTATCCCAGTTAACTTGCTGTGGGTTATCCCAGTGCAACTGCTGCTGGTTATCCCAGTGCAACTGCTGCTGGTTATCCCAGTTAACTTGCTGTGGGTTATCCCAGTGCAACTGCTGCTGGTTATCCCAGTGCAACTGCTGCTGGTTATCCCAGTGCAACTGCTGCTGGTTATCCCAGTTAAACTGCTGCTGGTTATCCCAGTTAAACTGCTGCTGGTTATCCCAGTTAAACTGCTGCTGGTTATCCCAGTTAACTTGCTGTGGGTTATCCCAGTGAAACTGCTGCTGGTTATCCCAGTGAAACTGCTGCTGGTTATCCCAGTGAAACTGCTGCTGGTTATCCCAGTTAAACTGCTGCTGGTTATCCCAGTTAAACTGCTGCGGGTTATCCCAGTTAACTTGCTGCTGGTTATCCCAGTGCAACTGCTGCTGGTTATCCCAGTGCAACTGCTGCTGGTTATCCCAGTGAAACTGCTGCGGGTTATTCCAGTTGCTCTCTGGGATGGGGTTCCTGCCCCGCTCTGCCCAGGGCATTGCCTGAGAGGGCAGGAGGGCCTGGCAGGGCTGGTGTGGATCCTTTAAATTGTCCCCAGGCTGAGCAGTGAGTGCAGGGCTGGCTGTGGGGGAGAGCCCAGCCAGGGGCAGGGCAGGGAGAGTGTGGGGATCCATCACGGAGGAGGGAGGAGCAGCAGAGACACCCTGGGGTGGACTCCCCACAGCCCCCATTGCCATCCCACCAGCAGGGCAGGGAATCTGCAGTGGGCCCAGCAAGAGAAGAGCAGAGAGAGGAAGTGTTTGGAGATTTGGGTTTATTTCTCATTCTCCTGCTGTGATTTGATTGGTAATTAATTAAGCTGATTCTCCTGAGTGATGGTGGTGAGTCTCTGCCCTGCCCTTATCCTGACCCAGGAGCCTTTTGTTGTATTTTCCTCCCCTGTGCAGCTGAGGGAGGCAGTGCCAGTGGCTTGGGGGGCACTGGGCATCCAGCTGGGGTCACCCCACCACATGGAGGTACTAAAAGGAGTTGATCTAAGTGAAAACCCCAATTCTGGCTGTTGGCTCTAGACCTGCATCGATACAAAGAAAAGTGTGGGGAAATCTGTGCTCAGCAGAGCAAAGAGCTTTGGAGGCTGCTCTGGCTCCAGCTGCACTTGTGGAACTCAGCGAGGGGGTTTTGCCTCTTTGTTTGGAGTGGATTTTAAATGGTCTTTGGAGAAATAATCTTTTGGAAAACGAAGTTATGGAATGTGTTCAGGTGTTGATGGAAGATCTAAATCATAAATCGGTGTAGGCAAAGGACTTGGGTGTAAGTACAGGATATGTAAATATGACAGATGGTTTGTATGGAACGTTGCAGAATCCCCAACCTGTCCAGAAAGCTGGAGGATGGCAGTGACCTCTTCCTGCTGATGCTTCACCCTGACCCAGGCAAAGGGGAGAGGAGCTCTGCCTGCTGCAGCTGGGGGTTGGCTGCTCCAGGGGGTTCAGAAAAAGTCCTTGGGGTTTGCACCTTTGGAGCCAAGGTCACTGCTGCTCCTTGAGGTTTATGGAAACTTCCTTTTTGCAAACTTTTATTTTAAAGGAATATTTGGAAAGATACTTTGGCAAGAAATACTGCTGTGAATGAAATGGGTGCAGAGTGTCCTCACTGTTGTCTCTTCCCCAGGGAAAGGCTGGAAGTGGGTCGCTGCCAGCTGGCACAGCTGGAGCACACCCTGGAGCAGTGCCAGGTGTCGGTGCACAGGGAGGCCGAGAGCAGGGGCTGGCTGTGACCTCCTGGGGCTGGGACATCCCTGGGCTGTGACCTCCTGGGGCTGGGACATCCCTGGGCTGTGACATCCTGGGGCTGGGACATGACATCCCTTGACTGTGATACCTCCTGGACTGTGACATCCCCCCTGGACTGTCACCCACCCAGGCTGTGACATTCCAAAGATTGTGACACCTCTGGGCTGTGACATCCCCTCAGGCTGTGACACCCCCGGACTGTGACACACCCCCAGGCTGTGACATCCCTCCCGACTGTGACGCCCCCCGGGCTGTGACACCCCCCGGGCTGTGACACCCCCCCGGGCTGT
Source organism: Pithys albifrons albifrons (assembly GCF_047495875.1). Lineage (NCBI taxonomy): Eukaryota > Metazoa > Chordata > Aves > Passeriformes > Thamnophilidae > Pithys > Pithys albifrons. The sequence continues at coordinate 2,444,561 of NC_092467.1, forward strand.
GACACCCCCCCCCGGGCTGTGACACCCCCCCCCCCCGGGCTGTGACACCCCCCCCCCCCGGGCTGTGACACCCCCCCCCCCCCGGACTGTGACATCCCCCCGGACTGTGACATCCCCCCGGACTGTGACATCCCCCTGGACTGTGACACCCCCCGGGCTGTGACATCCCCCCGGGCTGTGACATCCCCCCCGGGCTGTGACATTCCCCTGGACTGTGACATCCCCCCCCCGGGCTGCGACATCCCCCCGGGCTGCGACATCCCCCCGGGCTGTGACACCCCCCCCCCCGGACTGTGACATCCCCCCCGGACTGTGACATCCCCCCCGGGCTGTGACGACACCCCCGGGCTGTGACGACACCCCCGGGCTGTGACGACACCCCCGGGCTGTGACATCCCCCCGACTGTGACACCCCCCCGACTGTGACATCCCCCTGGACTGTGACACCCCCCCGGACTGTGACACCCCCCCCCCCGGACTGTGACATCCCCCCCGGACTGTGACATCCCCCCCGGACTGTGACGACACCCCCGGGCTGTGACACCCCCCCGACTGTGACACCCCCCCGACTGTGACACCCCCCCGACTGTGACACCCCCCCGACTGTGACATCCCCCCAACTGTGACACCCCCCTGGACTGTGACACCCCCCTGGACTGTGACATCCCCCCCCGGGCTGCGACATCCCCCCCCGGGCTGCGACATCCCCCCCGGACTGTGACACCCCCGGGCTGCGACACCCCCGGGCTGTGACATCCCCCCCCCCCCCCCCCCCCCCCGACGGTGACATCCCCCCCCGGGCTGTGACATCCCCCCCCGGGCTGCGACATCCCCCTGGACTGTGACGACCCCTCGGGCTGTGACATCCCCGGGCTGTGAGGCTCAGCCCTGCCTTCACCTTTCTAACGGTGCTGGTTTGTATTGGAACTGAAGCTGAAAAACATTCAGTGGCAGAATCTCCTGAGAATCACCCGCAAATGGAATGCTCTGTCTTTCAATGGTCCTGCAGGAAAACTTGTGTTTGTTTTTGTTGCCACTTTAGAAGTGACAAGTGAGAAAAAAGGATCTGTTGTGTCAGGTGTACACGGCTGGGAATGAAGGACTGACCCGCAGACACGAGTGTGAACTGCAGGAAGGCTCAGGAGAGGATGGAGAATCGGGAAGGGGACAGGCAGCTTGATGTCTGTTTTCTTTAAAGACCAAACAGAAGCCCCACCCACCCTCATTGCAGGTGTTTGTCCTGGACCCCTTTTCAGAGGAAAGGGATGTTTTTCCTTTGTTAAAATGCCTTCACTGTGGGAACCTGCTGGCAGTGCTGTCTGGGAAACTCCCCGTCCTTCTCTTGCCCCCTCCTCCTGCAGAGGTGGGACTGGGCAGCCCCGCTCTCCAGGTGCTCTCACGGCACTGTTGGTTGCTTTCCAGAACTGCTTTAAGTACATGAAAGTTTCCAAACGCCATTTTCCAAGGCCTTTAACGCTACCTCTTCTGTGTATGTATTTGTACAGAGACGAGAGAGGACTGGCAAAGTTCTAAAGTGTCTATTTTGGTATTAACTTTTGGATGGATTTGTAAACAGTTCATTGTAAAAATGTAATTTATTGTTACATTAAACACTTGTTAATTGTTAAGTGGCTCTTGGCTGGCTTTGCAAGTGCAGTCCAGTCCTGCCCCTGGCACCCAGTGGCACCTGCCTGCTGGAGTGACTGGGGAAGCAGAGGTGAGTTGAAGGGCAGTTCCCATGGAGGTTTTCCACACCCAGCTGTGTCCTGGAGCTGTCCCAGCTGTGCTCTCTGACTCTGCTCTCGCCAAGGCTTTCATGGAAGACACTGCCTTGCCCCTGTGTTGCTCTCAGTTCAAATGCACCTCGATTTACAGCTTGGGTGGGTCACCGAGTTCACAGACTCACAGACTATTCTGAGTTGGAAGGGACCCACAAGGATCATCTAGTCCAGCTCTTAAGTCTATGGCCCACATAGGGGATCGAACCCATGACCTTGGCATTATTACCACCAAGTTTTTTAACCAACTGAGCTGATCTCAGGATCTCTTGGCCTGGTGTTTCCCTGCTCCATACAGAGCTGGAGCAGCCTGTGCCTGCCCTGCTGGGGCCTCGCTGCTGGCTCAGGTTCCTCCCCCAGCCCGGGGTGCTACTTTGCATCCTCCAGTTGTGCATTTTCTTCTCCAAGGCCTGCAAAGAGCAGCCTGGAGGCAGAGCCATGTCCCATCCCACACCAGGGGGGCCTGAGCCTGTGCCCCCCAGCAGGCACGAGGGGCAGTGCCACTTCACCCTCCACTCTGCTCCAGGGCTGCCAGTTAGACATGCCCTGCCCTGGCCCTGTACCTACACCCACCCACAAACATCCCGGCTTGTTTGTAACCAGCTCCTGGAAGAAAAGGACACAGAGAGCCCAGGGCACGCCTGTGGTGCGAGGGTTTCCCAAAGGTACCTTTAATGTGTTTGCAGCAGCAGCAGGAAGCAGTCAGTGCTAGTTTGGCACCCAGAGTTAGATGTGCAGCACTAGACATTAGACACCAAGTCATCCCAACCCAGCATTTGATCCATAGGAACAGAGGAGGTGAACTCAAAACAGGACTAGGAGCACATAGGAAATCAAGTTATTCGTGTTCTATCACACTTCCAGCTTGGAATATTAGAAAAATGAGACAGTTGCAACACATTTTCATTGCCAGATGGCAAGAGTTTAAAACCCATGAGGACCCCCCTCCCCCGGTTGTACAAAGATTAGCTCGCCCAGAGTAACAAAACTGCTGTACAGAAAGCACGCTCTGTGTGTCCTCACCATTCCTGGAGCCAGAGGAATTCTCCCACCCTGGAGAGGCTCAGCTGTGGTGTGTTCAGCAACCCTGTGCACTCTGAGGGCGGTGGTGCAGACTAACTCACACTATTGCAGCAGAGGCAGAAGCTCGTGTGCGGGTGAAGCCACTGTCCCACTTGGTCTCTCTGAACTCCAAGGCTGTCCCTTTGTTCCAGTAGCCATTTATCTGCCATTTGCATTTCAACAGACAAAATACTCTGCTGAGTATATAAAAACTGTTATAAAAAGGCAATTGTAAAAGATAAGGTATTAGCAGAAGCATGTCAGCTTTTTTTTAATACAAAAAATAGCCATTATATCTATTTAAATAAGGCTTCTTGTTACAGATTGTTCCAGTTACTGAAGGAAACCAAGGCCCGATGAAAAAAAAAACCCACAACTATCCTCCACAAACCTTGCCCTTCCCACACCTACAGGAAGTCATTTCATGTGCAAAGGACCAAACAAACAAGGGGGAAGCTCCTGAAATGATATGCCCAGTCTAGTTTCTCTTGTGTTATCTTCAAATCAAACCAAAACCCTAAAACAAAGTTCTAAAATACACAAAAACCCCTTTCATCTCAATATTCTCTCCAAAACAAATATGTACAGCACATTAATATGCAATATGCAAAAGCTCAGTGTTGCTGTTGGCAACGTCTATGCCCTCCCCACCCCTATTCACAGGTGTACCTCTACTGAAACACAATTACATCACTAAGCCTGTTAGTTTGAAAAGGGAATTTAATTCACTTAAAACTTGTAAATCTTTGTGTAGGGGCTCCACTCGTTCGACTCCGGGTTGTACACCTCGACCGTGTTCAGGAACTCGTTGCCATCGAAGCCGCCCACAGCGTAGATGGTGTTGGCCACGGTGGTGATGCCGGCGTTGCTCCGGGGCGTGGTCATGCTGCCCATCAGCCGCCACTCGTTGCGGGCAGGGTCGTACATCTCCACGCAGTTCACCGCGTGAGCGCCGTCAAAGCCGCCGGCGACAAACAGCTTGCCTGGCAAAGGGGTGGCCAGAGGGATGGTCACTGCATGGCACCAGCCCTGTCCCAGTCCCAGCCCTGTCCCAGTCCCAGCCGTGTCCCAGTCCCAGCCGTGTGTCCCAGCCCTGTCCCAGCCCCAGCCGTGTGTCCCAGACCCAGCCGTGTGTCCCAGCCCTGTCCCAGCCCCAGCCGTGTGTCCCAGACCCAGCCGTGTGTCCCAGCCCCGTGTCCCAGTCCCAGTCGTGTCCCAGCCCCAGCCGTGTGTCCCAGACCCAGCCGTGTGTCCCAGTCCCGTGTCCCAGTCCCAGCTGTGTGTCCCAGTCCCAGCCGTGTGTCCCAGCCCCAGCTGTGTGTCCCAGCCCCAGCCCTGTCCCAGTCCCAGCCGTGTGTCCCAGTCCCGTGTCCCAGTCCCAGCCGTGTGTCCCAGTCCCAGCCGTGTGTCCCAGTCCCAGCCGTGTGTCCCAGTCCCGTGTCCCAGTCCCAGCCGTGTGTCCCAGCCCCAGCCGTGTGTCCCAGCCCCAGCCTCCCTCCTGGGAGCACAGACCCAGCCCAAAGGAAGGAACCCCATGTGTTCTGTCAGAGACCTTGGCCTGGTCAAGGTCTGCAGTTAGAAAGGACTTGCTTTGGGTCTCCTGAGCCTTACAGCTGACAGGAAGTAAGGGCAAAGTCCAAACACAAACAGGTGCAGCTCTTACACTCTCTTGAAAAGAGTGAGCAGGGAGTGAATGCCCCAAAACAAAGCATTTTTTGTTTTTCTGATTAAATTAAAATGAGGTTTGGCCAGGTTCTTACTGTTCTGTGTCCTCGCTGAGAAGGAACACAGCTTTGTGTTCTCCACTCCCCACAGCCCTACATGAGACATTCCCTGAGCAGCAGAGGCTGCCCGTGCCCCCAGAGCCCGTACCGTCGCGCACAGCCACGCCGGCCCCGCGCCGCGCCACGTTCATGGGCGCCAGCAGGGTCCACGTGTTGTTCTCGGGGTTGTATCGCTCCACACTGCTCAGGCAGTTCCACGACTCCGCCCCGCCGATGATGTACAGGAACCCGCCCAGCTCACACACGGCCGACTGGTGTCTCCCTGTGGCCAACACAGCACAGTCACTCACCAACAGCATCCCACGGCTGTGAAACTTGGAGGGGTTTGTGTCTGGGGCAGTTCTACTGTCACCCTTTCCTCCCTCTCCCTCCCAACTCCTTGAGGCACTTACGGATGTTAAGGGGAGCACAGCTTGTCCAGGACTTTGTCACGGGATCAAACACATCACAGTTCTTCAGTCCCTTTTGGCCGTAAGGATCAGATCCACCCACAATGTAGAGTTTTCCATTCAGGGCACACACTCCTGTTCATAAGGGAAAGAAGGCTAAGCAAGCTAAGGAATGAGTGACTCTCAGGACCAGAACCACCCACAAGGTACAGTTTTCCGTTCAGGGCATACACTCCTGCTCCCAGGGAACAGAATGGTAAGAAGCTAAGGAGTGAGTGAGTGTCAGACCCCCCCAGCCCCCTGTGCTGCAGAGGCCTCACCTGCATTGCAGCGGTTGGTGCGCAGCTCCGGAACCGGAGTCCAGTCGTCTATTTCTGGCTCGTACATCTCCCCACAGCTCAAGTCATCCGAGTGCCCGTTGGATCCCCCCACAACATAGAGCTGCCCCTGAGTGAGACAAAGAAACACCCACTTCACATCTCCATGCTCCACATTCACACCACGAGCACTCCAGCGGCTGTGGAGCCAGAGAAACCAATTCTGCTGCTGTTCTGGGCGCTCTGCCCTGTGTGCCCCACCCCACACAGCACCCACCATCAGCACTGCCATCTGGAACCGAGCCCTGGGGGTCCTCATGGGCGCCAGGAACGTCCAGGTGTCCGTCTGCGGGTCGTAGCACTCCACCGTGCGCAGACACTCCTCCCGGTTGTAGCCCCCTGGAAGCAGAGGGTTCCATGGCACCCCGACGCACAGGGCAGGTGCTGCGGTGCTGACGGACCCTGGCACAGCGGTGGGGAGGGTCCCCCAGCCCCTCAGCCCTCGCCCCTCACCTGCAGCGATGAGCTTGCCGCGCAGCTCGGCCGTGCCCAGCCCCGAGCGCGCGTACTGCATGGGGCACATGGGCCGCTCCACCACGTCGCTGGGCTGCAGCTCGAAGCTCAGGCTCTTCAGCAGCCGGGGCGTGCTCGAGGGAGAGCTCTGCGGGCTGTGGCGGCCGTGCAGGAAGATCACACACAGCACCCCGTCCAGCACCGCCAGGCACAGGTACGTGTTACCTGGCGACGGAGAGAAGGAGACACCGCCAATGTCAAAGGAGGGCTGGGCTGGAGGGGACCCCAAGGGAATGCCGAGGGGCTGCTGCTGATGCTGCGCCCCTGATCAGCATCAACACTTGGGGGTTTTCTGGGTGCTGGTTCCAAGTGTTAGAGGAAGTGTTAGTTACTGAAAAATAGGAGTTTTAGATGATAAAACAGTGCTCAAAGAACGTAAGACAGCAACCTAAGGATGTGCTGAGAGAGTCTCCTCAGACACACAGAGCAAAGAGCTCTGCTAATTAATCAGGGACTGCAGATCTCTTTGGGTTTGTCTGGGTAACTGCTGCACACCACAGGATCTGGGATCACTCTGTAGGTAAGGAATTGAGATGTATGTGATCCCAGTTTAGCTCCAGTTACATCACAAACACCTCACCAATCACTTGTAAGAAAAAGCACTTCAGCATTTGCCAGGGATGCTGAAGGAAATGCCCGGGGAGCAGGAGGTGGTAGGTACATGATACCAGACACATCTCTCAGACAAACCCTGCCCCTGTTACTCACTCGAAGTCTTCTCTGAAGCAATGATTTTCCACTCGTGTTTAGGGCTGTGAACAGTAGCACTTGGAGAAAGACTTCCAGAGGAGCTGCTACTGATCTGCTTGTGATCATTCTCACGTGGTGGCTTCTTCTGCAAAATCAAAAGGCAGCTACAGAAACCTAGCCAGAGACTACACCTCCTGCTACCTTTGCTTCTGAGCTACTAGGTAACAACTCAAGAGCACACTCTGCCTGCCACCTCCGCAGAGCAGCATTTATAGCACAGCTCAGAGTTCAGAACATCTTGCCTACCCAGCAACAGCAGCCAAAAACCACCCTGCACCTTTCTCTGGGGACTCATTTCATCCTGTGACTGCAGCTTGACACTGCTGGTGTCGAGCAGGAACCATTTCACATCCCTGCCTTAGTAGCAGCATTTACATGCAGTGGGAGACAACTAAGCTACCAACTAGAAAAGCCTCGCTCACAACTCCGCCTCTGGAACTTGAGTTAATTATGTAATGCTGTTTGGAAGTGAATTAACTATTCTCTTCATTCCCTGAAGACAAATTAATTGCGCCTCAGTTCCTCTCTGTGCTCAGATTAGCTGTTTCTTGGATTTTACTCCCTTGATACTTCCCAGTAACAGGAGATTTCTGCTTTCTTTTCATCTTCAATTAAATTTCTCCTGTAGCTTATATTATTTTGCTCAATTAAGAAAAAGCTCAACATTTCCCATTTCAGCACAGCTGGCTGAGTTGTTCAGGCTTTTTCTGAAGCACAAGAAGTTACTGCACTGTCTGTTCCGTTTGTGACCACAGTCCCCAGTTTGTGATGCTTGCACAGTTCCCTGGAGCCTGATCTCCATGGAAACTGCCACAAGACTTGTGAGACACATCACCTAACACAGATAACCTCACACAGAGGAGCTGCATTGCTGAACTCAGCTCCCCAGGAACATCAGCTCATTTGTGGGCAGCATTCCTGTTATTGCTGAGTCTTCGTCCAATTAACCACTTACTCTCTTATCTTTAAATTGCCTTGACCGCAACAGAAATTATAAACTTTTCTAATTTCACAATCTAGAAGTTACAGTTTTTCCAAGACTGGCATCCAGGGGTTTTCTGGTGTTAGTTCTCTCTTCAGAATGCCTACAGGTGGTGGTTCTTCTTTTCAGAATGGATTTAGAAAAAATTTGAGAACTCCTGGTCTTATTTCTGAAAATGAACTTTCTGGACATTCAGCTCTCCACTTAGAAGCATTACAAGGAGTAGTATCCAAAGGTGGAGAAGTCTGTGATGGCTTATTAAAAACAATTAAGAAGCTGGCTTTTCATTTTCCTCTCTTTTCATGTCTAATATCCATGTTCTGGGATGGACAGGGTTTTACATACACATTAGCTAAAAGTTTCAAGAAGTAAAATTTCTGTATCAGCATGTTCCACTTTTATAAAATATTACATTTGCTTCAAATTTGGTGAATTTAAACAAACTTCAGTTGTACAAAGCAACTGATAATTTACATCTGTTAGTCCCTAAACAGCCTCCATCGTGCTAAGCCATGAGGTTTTCAGGAGTTAAGAAGGATTATACCCAGCTAGAAATAAAACAAATAAAAATCCTTAAAAAAAACACCTTTCTAAAAGCACAGGGCTGACTTGCCCTCAGTCAAAGCACTGGTATCTCTGATCAGAGACCTGGCAGCTCCACCACCAGTGCAGCTGGACAAAGGGAAGGGACACTGGCAGCTGAAGGATTAGAACTCGGATCTGGAATCACTCTCTGGGCCAGAACTGCCCAGCAGCATTCCCCACCTCAAGCCAAGCAGTCTCTGATTCTTTAGTCTCTGGATAACTCTATAAAGCCTCAGCTGACTTCCTAAAGCTGAGTGCTGCTCTACCTCTTCTTTCTTCTAACAGCCAGGACTGATTTTGAAGTCAAACCCAGAGCACTCAGGCTGCCAAAAAACCAGAGGCAGAGACTGTACCATGGCCTCCAGCAGCTTTCAAAAAGAGACTCTGTCGTGGTGTATTTCTCCATTACAGCCACTGCTGCTTTCTCTGCTGGCAGAGCCCAAGCCTTCCGGTGTGCTGTAAACTGCTCCAGTCTACCTGGGGTTACCTGAGACTGTCTGCAATTTGTACCTGCACAAACTGAATGTGGTCATCATCACTGCCATACACCTCAGCCTGTCCATCTAGCAGATTTCCATCAAGCAGCTTGTGATCAGCTGAGTAGTACAGCGTTTGAACCTGCAAAAACAACAACAGAACACCCATGTGGCTGCTGTCCCCAGTGCTGCTCGGCTACAGGCACACCACCCCAGGCACCCCCTGCTCGGCTCAGCTCGCAGTGACACAACTGAAAGGAAGCAGATGTCATGGTGCAATCTTCCAACAGGGCCTGAAGCTTCCACACTTTCTCAGCTTGAGTGACATCTTCCTTTTCCACAGGGGCTTCTGCTGTTTTTCCAGCACAGAAACATTAGACAAGCAAAAGGCACATTAATTTGCAGTTACACAAATTCACAGTCTCATGCAAGCATTTCTCCTTATCCCTGCACACAAGTTTTCTGCTTGAAAAATACACATATTTATCTCTATCAAAAAACGTCAAGAGAAGCCAACAGTGGACTCTAAAAGAAAGGTGTGGGAATGAGGGAAGACAACACAAATTTAAGCTCTGGAGGAAACTGTTGTCCACCACTGAACATCAGATGCAGCTGTTTCAATGAAATGCATCTGAATTTCAACATGATCAAAGCTTTTAAAATGAGTTGGAGTCTCCAAGAGGCAATACACACTTGAGAACATACGACAGTATCAACATGTACTTTTGCCTATACAAGTGTTTCTGAAGATCTTTCATGCTTGCAATAAACAACTTGGCAAACTTTGATGTTTCATGAGGTTTGGTGGAGTCTGCAGCCAATTCAGAATTTTGTCTCCCCGTTCATTTTGCCATTAAACACTGCCCAGGCTACATCTACTATCAGTATTCAAGAGTAAAGTCATTTAACAACACACAACTTTCAAAAGAATGTATCCTGTAAAGGAGTAAGTAAACACCATTAAATGAGCATCATCGTTCTCTGCCCACAGCGGATTTTCTTAGGAGAACTGGGGCAGGACTGCTGCTTCTGTACGTGTCAATACACTTGAGGGCTCTTCTTGGTTCTTCAGCCTTGGTATCCTAGTTTTGTTAATAAACCTATGGGGAGATAAACCAACGGGGAGGAACAACCATTAGAAGCTTTTACCTACTGTGCATTTACAAGCAAAAACCTGCAAAGGAAAACATCAAGAATCTATGGCAAGTCTCAGTATCACCTCCCCAAATCTAAAGCGAGATACACGCCACTCTGAGGTTACTATACAGCAACAGGGAGCAAAAAAAGAAAGCAGAAGACCAGACTGAACAGTTCATTCAGCTCACCTGAACACCCCCCCAGTTTCTCAGCTTAGGGGTACCTACAGTAAAATTTAAATTCTTTAGGGTCATAGTTAAAAAAGTGAAAAAAAAAACAATTAAAAAAATTAAAAAGTAAAAAGGGATCATCCTTCATATTGGCTTTTTTGTTTTAAAAAAATTAAGATGTTTAATCCCATTTTCTTGATGACTAACCTCTTCCATCAGATCTTCCAGGCTGTCTCCATTCTCCCAGATGCTGCGCTGTACCCAGTTGATTACCTTTGTGTACAATTTGCCATTGCTGGGTAGGCCAATATTGTCTTCCAGCATTATTTCAAGCTGGAAGAAGAAGAGAAAAGGATTATTTACTCCCTAGGAATTACCCTGGTATCTGTAGTGTGCTGTAGTGCACAGTCAGCATTACTCTCACTTTACCACAAAGCCAGAAAACACCTACAAGGAGCTTTCCAGGCTCTGGAACTAAGAGTGTTTTAGTACAACCAGTTACCTTTTGCACTTAGAAAGGATGACAGCACATCTTCTCTACCCTAAAGCTGAATATGAATATTCAGCAGTATGAATATTATACAGATCCATAACTGTCACTCTGTGCTCCTTCCCCCAAAAAGGAAGCCATCCTCTTTGCTCCTCAGGTTGGTCTGTACCAGGAGGAATTCTACAAAGGTAAACTGACCTTTAAGCGTGGGAGTTTGAGAAATTCCTCCTGTTCTGAAATCTGCACAAGGTGTTCCTGAATGTAGCCATCGATCTTGTTCAACAGCCGGGAGTCTCCCATGGAGCTGGCGAAGTTCCGGTACGAGATGCAGCTCTGCACCTCCATCTTGGACAGCAAATAGTCACCACAAACCTGCCAAGGGGAAGCTGCATCTTAGTTCACAAGGGTTTTATACATTTGAATTATCCATCCCAACATCCAGCAACAGCTGCTTTCTAACTGCAGAACAGTGACTGTCTGCTGCCATCCCTGTGCTGGGAAGGAAGTGTTGCCTCCCACAGGAACATGCACATGTTAAATGAAAAAGCTGGACACACATGGAAGCTGCTGACATGACACTGACCCCACACTTCTACAGAACACCTTTTCAAAACGACTTCAGGCAGGTGAGGTAAGGATCCCAATTCTCTTGTAAAAGTATCCCCATCTGTGGCAAGAGTGTTTCCAAAGTCAAGCGCTACCACCTTCATGTTCAGGGGCGTGTGCATTATTCTTTTTATCCACGGGTTTGCAGGTTAAATTACACCCCCAACACAACCAAGCACAGCACAGCCCCCCTGGGCCCAAAGGGAAGGAACCAGCCAGGATTTAAAGCTGTTCTCCTCATGCAGGTGCACAAATACACAAGTGACTTCAGAGCACTCCGGACACACACGGCACAGACACCCAAATCAATGCAGTGCTAAGGGACATCAACAGAACCTTTACACTGACACACAATCCTCAATTTTTTATCTCACTAACACCAAAAAGCACAATGCTGTCAGCCTGAGAAGGCAGAAAGGACTCTCGGAGGAGCTGAGAACTTTACCTGCTTAACCCTCTCCATCTTCAACTTCTTTGCTGCAGAGTATACATCCTTCACCAGCTCTTTGTCAGCTTTCAACCTATGACAGACAGAAATTTATCTTGAGTATTCCTTCCTCAAATCAAAGCCTCCTCTGCCTGGTTTCTGTGCAAACTACTTACTGAGCAGTATAGGCGTAATTCAGCAGCACTTCCACAGCCTCTGGGTTGAGATCATCGAACTTGACGTGCGAGATGCCGTGGCAGTCGCTGTCGGTGTTGAAGATCTCGAACAGGTAGGGGCTGCAGCAGGCCAGCACCGCGCGGTGCGCCAGCATCTCGTGGCCACACACCTGCACCCACACACAAACACCATCTCTGTGACCACACCTGGATTTTAACAGCATAAAGGCCCCCCAAGGGAATGCCACGGTGCAGTTCAAATCAATGTTTCAAATGAATGAAAACCAATGCCAGCATCACTGCCCTCAAAGTGTATCTGATTTGGTTTTTAGGTATGCATTTTTCAGGAGAACTGGATTGTGCAATCTCCCCTCCCCACAGGGCAGGCACATCCTCAGCCAGGGCAAGCAAAGCCCCCAGGGACAGAAGGGCCCAGGTACCTGGAGGCGCACGTCGCAGAACTGGCCGCTCTTCCGTAAGGCGTTGAGTTTGGCAACGGAGGACTCGATGAAGTTCTCATCTTCAAACATCAAATATCCATTAGGGATCATTCTGGTGATGGTTTGGCTGCAGAGAGAAGGCATACAGGTTGTGGATACAACATTATGCTTCAGTATAGGAGTACTACTAACACACTGTTTGCCAACAAACATTCATGAGGAATTAAGGGATTAATGATTTTCAGAGACTGAGGCCACAACTTTTAATTCATGCACATCACGGAGGGTACCAGGTTCCAAACTCCACACTGACCCTGTGCCAGCTCCATGGCAGCAAGCTGAGAGCCACTGGATTACACAAGAAGCTGCATTCCCCTCCATAAAGATCTTATTTGGGAGATTCATCACCAGCTCTCATTACTCATCACCATTTGCCACTCCCTGTCACTCCTCAGCTGCATTTTTTGCACAGCCCCAAAAATCAGCTACATTGAAAAACAAGAACTTAAAGTAACTAGTGAAGCAGAGTAGAAATACTTTTTGTTTTACACATAAGGACTCAGTATTTTAGAGCAGCTGAAAGTCATGAAAAACATTAGGACCAACAAAACAAAAAATTCTGAACAATGACCATGTTTTAAGTCCTCTTGAAGCTCACACATTTTCCCCAAAGAACTTACCCATATACAAGGACACCACCTCAGGGAAACTGGGTCAAGACCAGAAACACAACTTCAGGAAACCAATTTTTTAATCTGAAAGCTATTTTGTAGCTCCTTTAATTGATTTGTTTTTACTTAAGCACTTATAGGAAAAGTCCACTTTGCAAACAGGAAGCTAATTAAGAATACTAAAATATTACCCCAAGGTCACTTAGTGAATTTGAAAGAGTAATTTAAAAAACAAGCAAACAACCTCAGAGTTGTAAGTTTGAGGTGCCAACGTGCACAAACGTCCAGTTTCCTCAAAAACTTTAGAGGAAAGTATATGTGGGATACTACTAATGTTACCAGCAACAATTTGTATTTCCATCTAAAGTTTAAGAAAATTCTGAAGACCAGAGTAAACAAGAAAAGCCCAAACCAGACAAACTGGACAGCAAAAACCAGTAGCAGAAACACCAAGGCCCCCACAAAACAATTCCAGTACTAATCCATTTATTTTCATTTACCACTGCAAGCATTTGACCCTGAACTGGCAACAATACTCTCACTTACAAAGATCATGATCCATTACTAAGTGTGTTTTATTAAAAACAGGACAGTAAGATTTTAAACCTGCAGAATTTCAGCACAAGTGCCAAGTACTGCACACACAGATCGTGGTATCAACTCACCCAACAAATCTGTGCCTGTGAATTTAGAACAGTCCAATGGTGTTGCTGTGTTGGAGCTCTCGGGTCTCTGTGCTCGGGGCAGGTGTTTGTGGAAATGCACAAGCAGACCTGTGTTTGGATTCCAGAACTATCAGGCTTGAAGGTGATGTAATAAAGTCCTTATGAGCTATAGACATGAATTTCTTCTGTGATAATCATTCATCATAACCTGCAATGAAGGAGAAGTTACCGAGTGAGGACAACAGACAGTGCTCCCATGTACACCAGACAAAACTTTCAGAGTGTCCTGAAGTACAAGTTCCTGACTCAAACAAACAAGTTCCAGATCACAAACAAGTTTTTCTTTACAAAAAGCAAACGGCCTGGGAAATTCCATACTGACACCAACACATTCTCATGCCTAATGAGAGACAAACCACATCACTTCTTATACCCCGAAAGACAAGAAAAGGGCTAAATTAGAGAAAAAGGCAGAAGATCTGAATCCCATTTTTAGACAATTCTTACCAGCTCTGCCCTTCAGCACATCCTGTCCCCAGACCATTACTGCCTGCACAAGTAACTCGTAAGTAACACAACAAAAATACTGCATTTTAAAAAGAACCCAACCCACGAGCCTCCTACCTTTGGCTTTTCCTGGGCTCACCTACTTATAGCCTTCTTCTACTGAATGCCTAAAATTGTCTGGAGATGGATTAAAGACGTGTCTGAAATGACAGGGCATGTCTCCAGTCCCTGGCACTTCCAAACTAATTTCTGGAGTCAGAAACCACTATCTGGATGACACGTTTCCCTGGTAAAAGGTCTCTCTGCCACGCTGGGCACAGACTCTGGTTCTGGTTCTCGGCACTGGGTGGCTCTGCTGGGATTCCACCTTCTGGTGAGCCCTTTATGCCCAGATTTTCGGGGAGGGCAGACGAGGAGGAGGAGGAGCAGCAGCAGGGAGGGAACAGGCAACACCCTCTCTGGAACTTTCCATGACCCTGATGCCACCTCAGGAAAACATCAATCACTTCAGCTCCAAAACTATATTTGTACCTACATAATAAATGCCACACTGGGAATTGGGTTTCCTAAAAATAGGCGCAGCTCGTTCCTGCTTGTCAGGAGCTGAGAGTCACCTGGGCAGCAGGAAGGGACCCACCTGCCTGTCCCTCGGCAGAGCAGCAGCTGATTCCCAGGAGCTGCAGGGACACTGTCCCAGCCCCCAGGACACCACTCCAGACTGGCAGGGGACAGTGACACTGACGCAGTTTGGCTGCTGGGCCAGGTGCACCCCCCACCCCCCAAAGGAGGAGCACCTGCCCCAGAGCAGCGGGGAGCGAGTACAGACGGAATGAAGCACCCTGGAGTGTGGGAGCACCCTGGAGTGCTGGGAGCACCCTGGAATGTGGGAGCACCCTGGAATGTGGGAGCACCCTGGAGTGCTGGGAGCACCTTGGAGTGCTGGGAGCACCCTGGAATGTGGGAGCACCCTGGAGTGCTGGGAGCACCCTGGAATGTGGGAGCACCCTGGAGTGTGGGAGCACCCTGGAGTGGTGGGAGCACCCTGGAATGTGGGAGCACCCTGGAGTGCTGGGAGCACCCTGGAATGTGGGAGCACCCTGGAGTGCTGGGAGCACCCTGGAATGCTGAAGCACCCTGGAGTGCTGGGAGCACCCTGGAATGCTGAAGCACCCTGGAATGTGGGAGCACCTTGGAGCGCTGGGAGCACCCTGGAGCGCTGGGAGCACCCTGGAGTGCTGGGAGCACCCTGGAATGTGGGAGCACCCTGGAGCGCTGGGAGCACCCTGGAGTGCTGGGAGCACCCTGGAATGTGGGAGCACCCTGGAGCGCTGGGAGCACCCTGGAGTGCTGGGAGCACCCTGGAGCGCTGGGAGCACCCTGGAGCGCTGGGAGCACCCTGGAATGTGGGAGCACCCTGGAGCGCTGGGAGCACCCTGGAGTGCTGGGAGCACCCTGGAATGTGGGAGCACCCTGGAGTGCTGGGAGCACCCTGGAATGTGGGAGCACCCTGGAGTGCTGGGAGCACCCTGGAATGTGGGAGCACCCTGAAGTGCTGGGAGCACCCTGGAGTGCTGGGAGCACCTTGGAGTGCTGGGAGCACCCTGGAGTGTGGGAGCACCCTGGAAGCAGCACCTGGGACTACAACCTCCTACAGCACAGCCCAATGCCAGTGTGCTTCGCTGCAAAGAAATGTCACAGATTAAAGGTATATTCTTTTTATAATCTCACAGGCAAGTTCTGAAACTGGAACCAAGCTCTGTTTACCAAATATTATTCAATGAAGCTTCTGGCAGTCAACCCTTCTCCTGTTGGTACAAATGCAGGTTCAAAGCAATCAAAACTTCTCAAGACAGAGCCTGATTCCCCAGAGATTCACCTCAACCAAAACATTTCAAACTACAGGACAGCCAGTCAAACAGTTCCAACTAAATCCCTCAGTTTACACCTCTGGGCATGTTTTGTCCCATTCTGCTGAAACATGTCACCTTTATTTCCTGGGTTACACCTCTGCCCAATGTACCTGTGACCTTGAAGACATAAAAAGGTCATCCAAAATAACTCTGGACTGAAATGGAAGATTTGCACCTTACAGTCCTTCGTGCCTGACATCAAACCCACACACACATTTATGCACCTCACAGCACTATCCAAGAGGAATGTGGGAATTGGAATGTCTTGCTCACTGCCACGGAGTCTCAGTGCTGGTTTGTGTGCCATGGGTAATACTCTTACTCAAAGCAGCACTAAACAGCATGAGCAGATTCATTACTTTCCATCTCCCTTCTGCTCTGCTGTACTGCTGGAACAAAGGCCAAACTTCCAGCCCAAATTCCCTGGGAAGCCAAGAACGCTGCATTTTCTGCATTAGAGGTTTTAAACAGGCACTGGAAACAAACCCCTTCCTTCAAATTATTTGAAAAGATCAAAATTGCTTTGTCATTACCTTTCCAGCCCTTGTTAGCTCACCACATCAAGAACTGTCAGTGGCTTTTTCCATAAATTTCCAGGATTTTGAATTTTTTTAGCCAAGTGTGATGTTCCCAGATCACTGTCAGCCAGGTAAGGAAAGTCTTGTGCCTCTGACATGACTTTTCAAGCTCCACTCAAATGCACTTCTTTAAAGATGTTTAATCTACAGAATTGGCAATCCCAGGATGGGAACAACACATTCCACTTGAGAGAACTCTTATTTGACAGTTCCCTGCACTTAAATTTAAAATAAAGAAATAAAAACCCCAGAGTGACACATGAGCTCTGGATTTCTGTTCCAGTTGTGCCACGGGGACAGACACCGGTGTGAGGCTGGAGACACCCCGTGGATCCTGAGCGGATCACGCCGTGCTGACCAATCCTCACGTGGTGTGTCCTGACACGGCTGTTCCCGAGCTCAGGAATGCCAGGGCTCCAAGGTCTGCCCAGCTGCGCGATTCAAACACAGCTGTGCTGGAAGGACTGGGTTTCCTGAGCCCTTCATGTGGTGCACAGACAGATCTGCCTTTGCTACACGTGGGGCCACCGGGCCAGGAGTCAGGGGAGAGGCACTGGAGATGAACTGGCTGCACACACTGCCAGAAGGGGAATGTCCTTTTAAATGCAGCCTCCCGACTGTACCGACATCTAAAGGTGCATTTAAGAGTGCTCACCTAAATAACAACGATACTGAGCCTTCTCATCCTTCCCTACGCCATCCTCTTACAGATCTTGCAAACACAACCGAAACATGATTAGCTCAGTTACAAGAGCAAATAAATGTCTCAATTAATACACTTGAAATTCTTAAATGGGTTCAGAATTTGGCATCTGCTCAACCCAGTATTTTTTTAAACAGCTGTTCAGTGCAGAAAACATTCCAACATTTAGAAACCCTTCCCCAGGATTATTACTGGTGCCTCTCAAAGCCTTTATGGTGCCCTGCAGGGCCCCCGGCAGGAGCTCTGACCTCAGGTGAAGTGCCCAGACAAGCCCCGGAGGTCCGTGACCCAACAACACGGGGGGGATCTATTTTACCTCTCAGCTTTAACACAGTCCACTTTCCATGGGCACTATTTCCTTAAAAACGTAAACAAAGCCCTTGCTCTGTGCCGATTGTGCACAAACGTTTTTTCCAGATCAGGGAATTACCTCTCTAACTCACAAGTAAAGCACTGCCTTGGGGGAGATACTTGTTAATCTTTTGATTAACAGTCAATACTTGTTGAAATAATGATGGACACTTGATTGACCCTTGTTGGGACAATGAAACAAAAATGGACTTTAACACCCCCGACGGTGCTTTCTGCCTTGTCACAGCCCAGCTCAGAGGAAATGTAGGTCACACCTCCGACTATTCACAGTCCATTACCTGTATCGGAAGATAAAACCAGACGTTCTCAAAACATTGTTTTCAGAGATTAGCACTTATTTATTGTAAAACACACCATCTTTTCATGTCTGAGTTTGCACTAGTGCACACCACAGACCACGACATACTTTATACCACTAAACAGGCTCAACTTCTTTACACCAGTGATTTAAAAGAAGCCTCAGAATTTATAACAATTTTGTTTTTCTCATTCACTTTTCAGCTGTTTTCCACTGAAGACTTAGTCTCACCGGTAACTACGACTTGTAGACAAAATGGTTCTGTTTCACTGCAACTCACCCTCAGCAGCGATCCCAGAGCAGCAGAGAGGAGAGAGGGAATATTTGCTGTCACTGGAGGGGAGCTGCAGGGAAGGATGGGGTACTGTGATCATTCCCCAAAATCTCCCACATGCAGCCCTGGCAGACGCAGTACTTGGACTGTCCTCTACAGAGAGCAAGCCCAGAGAGCCCTTCCAAACACACATTATGCATGCAGACTTTAAAAATGTATAAGCAGCAGGCTTTGTGCTGGCACGTTCCCTCTGCTCCAGCGCCCCGGCTGCCCGCGCAGCACCCGCTGCCAGGACTGGCCCCACGCTCGGCATCATCCCCTCTCCATCCACATGGGCATCATCCCCTCTCCATCCACACTGGCCATCATCCCCTCTCCATCCACACTGGCCATCATCCCCTCTCCATCCACACTGGCCATCATCCCCTCTCCATCCACACTGGCCATCATCCCCTCTCCATCCACACTGGCCATCATCCCCTCTCCATCCACACTGGCCATCATCCCCTCTCCATCCACACTGGCCATCATCCCCTCTCCATCCACATGGGCATCATCCCCTCTCCATCCACACTGGCCATCATCCCCTCTCCATCCACATGGGCATCATCCCCTCTCCATCCACACTGGCCATCATCCCCTCTCCATCCACACTGGCCATCATCCCCTCTCCATCCACACTGGCCATCATCCCCTCTCCATCCACACTGGCCATCATCCCCTCTCCATCCACACTGGCCATCATCCCCTCTCCATCCACACTGGCCATCATCCCCTCTCCATCCACACTGGCCATCATCCCCTCTCCATCCACACTGGCCATCATCCCCTCTCCATCCACATGGGCATCATACCCTCTCCATCCACACTGGCCATCATCCCCTCTCCATCCACATGGGCATCATCCCCTCTCCATCCACATGGGCCTGCCCCTCACTCACACCTTCATTGCTGTTGTCACAGTCTTTACACTTCTTTTCCTTCCTTCTGCCTCCCATCCGCTCTACTAAAATCTGAGCTCCTTCTTCCCCTCTCCCTCCCTTCTCATGGTTTCTTTTTCTTACCAACACACACTTCCCACAGTTCTCCAAACATCTGTCACACAACCCAACTAGTGCGTTTTCTTTGCGTGTCCTCCTGGTCTCCCATGCCCCATTCTGGGCAGTTTTTGCCTTTCTTACCATCTCCTGCTCCTTCAGAACTCAAGATGAGGAAAACAAAATCAGGCCTATTTCCAGCAGCTCAAGTAGGGCTTCCTAACTGGAAAGTATTCCCTGGCTGCTGCATCCTGTGCTCCAGGAGTCAGGCCGGTGGCAACAAAATCCGCTTTCTAAAATTAAACCAATCTCACCATCAAAGCACCACATCCTGCTTGGCTTCTTACTCTGTAGCTCCCTGACAGAAGACAGAAAATGTGGTGTCTGCGCACCCATCACGGGAAACAAACAAAAAAAAGAAACAACCCTCCCTTCACAAACCACACAAATCAAGAGTGACATGAGACTGTGTTTCCATTACTCCATCACCACTCATCTCCTTAGGAAAAGCTTGGACACCTTGCCTCTCACTTTGCTAAGGTTCTTCTATCCTGCATAAAATCGTAACCAGTCCGAGTTTTATTACTGCCTGTGGGAATCCTGGGTGAAGGAACAGTGGAGGTGCCGATGCAAAGGTATTTTCTACCTTGTAGCACCTCTGAAAAATTCTACAAAGCAGCTGGAAATTGGTGCATGCAGGCAGAAAATACTGCACTTCTTCCCCTCCAAATAAACACAAAAAAACCCCCCAACAAACCCCCTCCTCAGACTTCCCCTGGAGCACTAATGCGGGCTGACAGCCCCCGATTTCGCTGATTTCCCTAGAACAGGTGTGGATGACAGAGAGGGCCGTGCCACTGGTACCAGCTGTCAGGCAGCGCACGGTCTGCACCGCAAGGGCCATTTCCTTCCAGGGCCGGGGCTGCCGCCCTCCTCTCCCCCCAAACACCATCCCGGGCCCAGGGAGGCCGGCGGGTGTGTCTGGGCAGGCACCGAGCGGCGGTGTCCGGGCGGGGAGGGGAGTGAAGTGTCCGGGACCGGGGGGGGGGGGCGGCGGTGTCCGGCCGGGGAGGGGAACGGAGGTGTCCGTGTCCGTGCCCGTGTCCGGGCCCGGGCAGGCACCGAGCGGCCTCTGGGCCCGCAGGCCGAGCCCCCGCAGGCCGAGCACCCATGGCAGCTCCACAGCCCCGAGCCGGGCCCGGTGCAGCCCTCAAAGGGCCGGGGCCGCTCCGGGCCCCGATCGCGCCGGGCCCGCCCGCGCCGTCCCCCCCTTGCCCGGCGCGAACAAAGAGCGGCCCTGCCCGGCCCTACCTGGTGCCGCTGAGCGCAGACGGCGCTGAACATATTGGGAGGCTCCGGAGCGCGGCGAAGGCGGTTCGAGGGCAGCGCTGGCCCGCCGGGAGAGGCAGCGCAGGGCGCGGTGTGGCCGAGGGGGGACGGGGAGCAGCGGGAGCGGAGCGGGGAGCGCGGGCACCGAGCGGCGGAACGCGCGGGGCTGAGCTCCGACCGGCCGGCCGTCCGCCTGCGCGGGGAGGGAGAGACGGAGGGAGGAAGAGGGAGGGACGGACGGAGGGAGCGAGGCAGGAGGCGGCGCTGGGGCGGCGATCGGCCCCGCCCAGCCAGGACGCGAGGCTGGATGGTTGGTCCTACGCGGCCCGGGGCGCTGAGGGACACGAAAGAGGGGGACAGCGGGACACGAAAGAGGGGGACAGCGGGACAGGGGGACAGCGGGACGGGGGGACAGCGGGACAGCAGGACAGGGGGCCAGGGGGTCAGCGGGACAAGGGGACAGCGGGGCAGGTGGACAGGGGGACAGCGGGATTGGGGGCCAGGGGGTCAGCGGGACAAAGGGGACAGCGGGACACGAAAGAGGGGGACAGCGGGACAGGGGGACAGCGGGATTGGGGGCCAGGGGGTCAGCGGGACAAGGGGACAGCGGGACAAGGGGACAGCGGGACGGGGGGACAGCGGGACAAGGGGACAGCGGGACGGGGGGACAGCGGGGCTGGGGCCGCGCAGGAGCGGCGGTGCGGACGGACCCGCCCTGCCCGTCCCGGCCGGTACCGGCGGCGCCGCGAGAGCAACGGGCCCTGCGCCCTGGGGGGCACAGCGGGCACTGCCTGCCCGTGTTGACAGCATGTCACCCCCTCAGCCGTGTCCCCCCTCAGCTGTGTCACCCCTCAGCCATGTCACCCCCTCAGCCGTGTCACCCCCTCAGCCGTGTCCCCTCGGCCATCTCACCCCCTCAGCCATGTCACCCCCTCAGCCGTGTCCCCTCGGCCATCTCACCCCCTCAGCCATGTCACCCCCTCAGCCGTGTCCCCCCCCAGCCGTGTCCCCCCTCAGCCGTGTCACCCCCTCATTGCTCTGGGCTGTAGTTCAAGGGCTTGAATCTGGTTGACCAAAAACTGCCACACAATGCTGGGATCCCCCCCGGCCCTGCCCTGGGTATGGGGCCCCACCAGCCCCATCCCGCCTCCTGCAGCTCCCTGGAATTCCCTGGGAACGACGTTTTCCCGGCTGGAGGAGCAACATCCACACGCACTCTTCACGGAAAATCCTGTCTGGCTTGGCAAAGTAATTCTCAAAGGGGTGCTTGCAGCCCGGTCGGTGTGTGTGCTGTGCTGGCATGTGAGGAAGCACAGCAGGCTGTGATGGGTGGCCTGGGAGTGGCTGCGGGACCCCCACAAATACCGCCCGGGCCAGGTGATGCTCCCTGTGTGCCTCCTAATCCAGGGCACCAAGAGCACCTGGAAGGCGGCGACACTTCCCGCTGCCACTGCCCTGTGGCCTCCTCTGCATCCGGAGGCTCCCGTGGTTGGGAAATAGGAAACCTGGAGATCAGGTCAGATGCAGCTTCAGTGCCTTGCTGGTGAAATGCACGTGATGTATTTTAATATATTATATTTACACATTTCTTTATCCTTCAAGAACCTCTGTACAGAAGTATGTTTGAAACCACTGAAGCTGGGTGATTCTGAGATGTCGAGCAGAAAGTGCTGCAAAATACTGAAAATAACGTCTTGTCTTATCGGGAGCAGGCAGAGACACTGAGGGTGTAGGTACATCCTCCCCTACACCAAGACAGGCACTGAGGCTGCAGGTACATCTTCACCCACACCAGGACAGGCACTGAGGCTGCAGGTACATCCTCCCCTACACCAGGACAGGCACTGAGGCTGCAGGTACATCCTCCCCTACACCAGGACAGGCACTGAGGGTGTAGGTACATCCTCCCCTACACCAGGACAGGCACTGGGGCTGTAGGTACATCCTCACCCACACCGGGACAGGCACTGAGGCTGTAGGTACATCCTCACCCACACCGGGACAGGCACTGGGGCTGCAGGTACATCCTCACCCACACCGGGACAGACACTGAGGCTGTAGGTACATCCTCACCCACACCGGGACAGACACTGAGGGTGTAGGTACATCCTCACCCACACCAGGACAGACACTGAGGCTGTAGGTACATCCTCACCCACACCAGGACAGACACTGAGGGTGTAGGTACATCCTCCCCTACACCAGGACAGGCACTGGGGCTGTAGGTACATCTTCCCCTACACCAGGACAGACACTGGGGCTGCAGGTACATCCTCCCCCACACCGGGACAGACACTGAGGCTGTAGGTACATCCTCACCCACACCAGGACAGGCACTGAGGCTGCAGGTACATCCTCACCCACACCAGGACAGGCACTGAGGCTGCAGGTACATCCTCACCCACAGCATCTCTGGGGGCACACGGTGCCCTCACTGCAGCTGAGCCCTCCCCAGCCTCTCACTTTGCCCGCAGCAAACGGGACTTCCCAGCTCTCCCTGAACATTCCCACTGCCTCCTTTCGGCCGTTAAAGCAGCAGCCACACCCCAGCGCTGCCTTCCACTCCCTGCTTTCTTTTTGAATGAAGTATCTTATCAGGGCCATTGTAATGCAAGGCAAAGCTGGGAGGGAGCGGGTGGTGAAGACAAGAGACAGGAAGGATGATCAAATAGAATGGTGCTGGGATGTTCCCTAATTAAGTAAATCTCAGGATTACACAAGCTGCTGTTCCAGTTGTCTTAGGAAAGGAGTTGTCTTTATGAATCACTCAGTTTTCATTATCAGCCATCGCATGTGACATCAGAGAGCAAGAGGAGCATCTTCCCCACAGCACAGTTGACAGATGAGTGTTCTCAGTTCTCTTCATGTAGACAGGGAAATACCTGGGATTTTGGGAAGAGTATCTCGGCCAGCAGCTCAGGCAGTGTCTCCTTTGGGCCAGTTGAATTCTGAAGACCCAAACTCATGCTGAAAAAAAAGTTGTTTTTTTTCTCTGCTTCTTGCTTTGTAGTCAACATGAAATTATTTTACATAATTAAAACAACATTGTTCTGGATGAGGTGTATTTCCTGTGATGATGGAAATTGTATGATGTACAAATACTTTAATTGCAAATTGCTAGAAACTTTGCAATCCTTCCCAATGAAATTTATGCTAAATCTTAATTGATTTCTGAAGAAGATCACACTGGGGACTGGTGGGATTGAGTTGATACCAGGTGACTGAGTTACTGGAATTAGCACATGTGCAGCCACAGAGCAGTGACATTCATTGTGATGTTAGATCTGGTTTGCCAGCTGTCCTTCCCCAGAACAGTGTTTGTAAGATGTCAAGAACAATTCTTTAACAAAACACTTCTCTAACAACACTGTATTTAAAAAAAATAAATTATTGAAGTTATGGAGGCTCTGGATGTTCTGCATACCTGCTGTCCCCCACCATGGAAAGTACAGCATTCCAAAGTAATGCCTGGAAAGACCTGTCCTGGAAAACCCTCTTGCTTTTCATCCAAATGGTGAGTTTCTCCTAATGCAGGTGGGTTGTGGTGCCCCTGACTCTGACGTGGCTCTTCTGTTGGTCCCTGTCTCATCATAAGGGATTCCACATGTCCCATCTAAAGATCTGATGTCTAAAGGAAAGGCTGAACTTGTTGATTCTGGATATTGCAAAGGCTGAATGTCATAACATCAAACTCTGCTTCTGAAAAACCCATGTTGTGAAAACCACCTGAGAGGGGAAAATACAGGATTTGGTGAGAGCAAAATATGGGGCTTGGATTGCTGCACTAAGAATGGAGGAAATGTATTAAAAATAAGTTAGTCCTGAAAGCAAGAACAAGGCCTTTTTTTCTTCTTCCCATACAGACATCCCACCCTCCAACATGTTTTCAAATGCAGCATCATGTGGGGTTCTTCTGTGGCCACAGACCAGCACAGCTCAGTGGAGTCCAGCACCACCAGCCAAGGATTTGGGCCCTGCCTGGGGTGCTGTTATGAGTGAATAAAATGCTTTGTGAAGCCAAATACAATATAGTGAATGTATTTGAAATACATATAGGTATGTACTTCAATTGAAGGCTCCTTGTGTTCTCTGGAATTATCACACCAATCTTCTCATTCCAGAGCTTTTCCTTGCTGCATTTTGGAAGGGTTTTTGGTAACTCATTCTGATTTCAGAAGTCCTTGTGTAGAACATGTTTTCTCCGTGCCTTGGCTCTCAGAGTCCTCAGCAGTGACGTTTTAATGGTGTTTGGGCTGTGTGGGGATTAATGGCCTACGCTGGACTCTTTCCTGTAAACCTGGCACGCTCTTTGCCATCTGGCTGGTGAGAGCTACTCTGAGCAGGGCAGTTCATCTCCTTTCCTTCCCCTGTGGCAAAGCAGTGATGATCTTGGGTAAATTCTTTACTTAGGAGCAAAGATTGTAGGAAATTTATTAGCACTCTGAAAGAGTATATTAAAAGACACGGGTTTAATAGCCATGGCCTTACATTTTGAAGGCAGGTTCTCTATCAAGTCTCTGTTCATCTTTCTTGAGCAATGTAAACATTTTTTCCTTTCTTCATTCCCGTTCTTGCACCACAGTCACCTTCCTTGATTTGTGTTGGACAGAAAGGCAGAGACTGTCTGCCACACCAAGGCTATAAATTATGTCTTGTCTCATTTCCATTAAGCAAACAGAAGTATCTTTAATTAATTCCATTGGATTAAGTCCACAGAAAATGTACAGAGGGTTCTGAGGGGGCTGCTAGTTAATGTCTTAAAAACCCCAGTTCTTCTGACTACCTGTCCTTGAAGGATCAACCCTGCCCTCTCAAAGACACAGTTTCTGAGATGCAGCCTCCTGTGAGTTCCCAGCTGCAGATAGATCTTGCACAGAGAAAATTTTTGAGAAATTACAGCCTTTATAAGTCTTTCAAAAGAAGTCTCCCCAGGAAACTGACAGCAGATCCATTTTGGGCATGGAGGTCCTACCTTCATTTATGTTACAAGTTATTTTCCCTTGGCCTGGAACAGTATTTAACCCAGATGAAACACCAGGTCACAAAGCAGGACCTGCCCTGCCATCGCTCTTGCAGCAAACTCACAGACTCACAGACTATTCTGAGTTGGAAGGGACCCACAAGGATCATCGAGTCCAACTCTTCAGTCAATGGCCCATGCAGGGGATTGAACCCATGACCTTGGCATTATTACAACCAAGTTTTAACCAACTGAGCTGATCTCAGGGTTTACAAATCAAAAGGTGATATTCAGCCCTGATCCCCAACAAATGCAGTGGCACATTTGTGGCTGCCCCATCCCTGGAAAGTGTCCAAGGCCAGGTTGGAGCACCCTGGGCTGGTGGGAGGTGTCCCTGCCCATGGCAGGGGGTGGCACTGGATGGGCTTTTACATCCCTTCCCAAACCATCCTGGGATTCTTAGATTTTAAGGAGACTGGACTGAAGTCTGACCCGTTGGACTATGCATGTTCAAGAGCTGCTGATCAGGAACGAGCTGTTAAAAAATCTCTAGTTTATGGCTTTTCTGCAGAACCTGAAATGTGATGGTTGTTTATTTAGGACCAGGAACCTCGTTAAAAATAAATGCTTTTGTTCTGTGTGAAGTTATGGTTGCTGGGCAGTGATATTTGCAAATATGTACTACTGGTACCTCATAAAAATGCTGATTCTTTCCATACACCTGTGTGTCTTTCTTGCTTCCAGAAGGGCAATAGTTTCTTTGGCTGAAACATCCTGTTCAGAGGGTTACAATAGAACAGTTTGCACTGGAATTGTTTGCCTTCCTGACCCCTCAGCTTTCTGCCAGCTTCTGACTGTGCATACAAGTGAGAGCTTTGTACTATTTGTCCTTGGGGTTGCATTGACTAAATGTATTTGCTGCCTGTACTGCAGCCTGGCAGCTCCCAGTTGGCTTTTCCCTTCTTTTTACTTTTCTCCATCTGAAGATACATCATTAGTAATGAAAAATCAAAATGTGAAGAAAAATGACTTAGAAATTTTCAACTCTAAGTGTTTCTTCAAATACTGAAAGTGGTGACAGTGTGGAATTTCTGGGAAACCTGTGAAGAAAGGCCTGATTGCCTGTGTGCCAAAGAAGAGCCGTGTTGGGGCAGGGTCAGGCCAGAGAAGGGAAGGGCCATGTGGAAATCCCAGAGGCTGCCTCTTGCTCCAAAGAATTGGGAGCTCCCACTAGGCCACTGTGGCTGGAAAAGGCTGCTCCCTGCCAGGGTGTGTTCTGCAGCCTCCTCCACCCCGATGTGCTCATTAAGGGGTGGCCATAATTAGCCACAGCAGGACACAGCGTGGGCAGCACAGGGCTGGGCTCACCAGGCTGTGAGGAATGCACTGTCTTGTCCTCTCCACCTCCCAGACAGGTTGGCTTTTAAATGGCATAAAGAATCACCAGGTAGTGATTTATCTGCTTTTCTGGGAAAGTAAAAGAGAATTAAACATCCTGTGATATCATCAGCCCATAAAAGGTTCCTGGCAATGACCAAATATCTATACCAGTAAGTCCATAGGCCTTGTGTCTGAGCTTTTTTTTACAAGCAAAGCTCTTCTTTCAGCTTTTATAGAAGAATCCAGCACCCCACAATTTTATTTTTTCAATTAATGCTAATATCTAAAGCTTTGAGAGCAAAACTGATTGAAGAGTTGCACTGTGCATTTGTAATCTCTGCACAAGCAGAAGAGTAGATTTCTAAAGGTAATTTAACTCTACTTATGGTTTTCAGTCCCATTAATGTTATGACTAACATAATTAAAAAAAAAAAGAAAAAGGTAGGAAAGCCCTTCTGTCCTGTGAGAGGAAAGCTATTCCCACTGTATATTCCTGCTGGCTGGAAGGCAGGAGGTCAGGGACAACCCCCCTGGCAGGGTTATTTTTCCAACATGCACAGGAACCAGCCAAAGATGGGCTCCACTCTTTCTTGATCAAGAGCAATGAATTAATCTTAAACCCCATCATTTATTCCAAAGATCACAGAAACTCACTATAACTGTGTCCTCACTTTGTGTGATGCTGCAGCTCGAAAGAGTCTGAGAAAACTACTTTTGATACGTGGATTCTCTTTGATTTCATCCATACCATGAGGTCTTTCAATGTGATGGGGTTTTGTTTAACATTTGGCACAGGTCTGGTTTATTATATAGAACATTTATTTTGTTTCCAAACCCCCTGGTAAATGCCACAGAGGCTTGGGCTCACCAGAGGGGATATGGGGACAGGGGCTGTGCAAGGAATGCTGGAAGGGCTTCCTTCAGCTGAGGCTGCCCTCTGTGCACTGTTCCCACCTTTGTGTTTTCATATTCTGCTGGCACCTTCTGGTTGTAATGCTAATCTCTGACAGTTTAAATGGGAGATGTCCATGTTTAATATCTGTTTATATAAAGGAAGTTGTCACCATTAAAGTAAAAGACATAAGTGACATCAAGTTTCTCCTTAGGGAGAATATAAAATTTAAATGCAAGGAAACAGGAACAAAGCCATCTTATTTTAGAGCTACCCAGCACACATTTTGATTTAATCAGGACTCAGTTATTGGCCAGGAGCAACCTCGAGTTGCAAACACCTTGTAATGCAGTCACAGAACATCTCATAACCAAAGTGTGGCACATGTGACAACATGCCCACAGGTGCAAACAGAAGGAGCCTGGAAGCTTCATGGTAAGTCAGAGCAGCACAGGAAAAAATGCAAGGAGCACCTTTGGAGCAAGGAAGACTTTCCCTGCAGCCCCAGTGTCCCCTGCAGAACCTGAATTACCACACTGCCTTGAGGGGGCCCCAAAAGCTGGAGAGATTTCAAATTCCAGCATGGTGGGTGCCCATGGGGGTGAACTAGAGGCAACAAGGGGATGTGACACACACTCAGTGTCACGTCCATCTGCTCTCTGAGGACTGTGAGTTCCATTAGAAGGTCATGCATGTCACCTTTTGGCTCCATCCCTTTAGCACACGGAGTGGTAACTGCTACAGGCTGCTTGTGTTACACTGGGGTATTAATAGTGCTCTCAGCTGGTCAAGCACTAGGGGGAATGCCCAGCTGATTTCTTTAAATATGTGTAGGTATATGTGTATCCCACAGTGCCATCCTCACATGTTGTGTATCACCATACCAGGGTAGTCAGGAGAGGAAGTTAAACAGCAAACTTAAATTTCATGAAGATGAAATACTGTATTTTGCCCCTGGTGTTAAGGACTCATAGTTGTACATAAGGGAAGAGTTTGTAACATGCTGATGTGTAGAAGTTTGTGGTGCCAAGGCAATTGCTGATGTGTGACAGCCCTGTGTGTTGTGTTCCAGCCTCAGAGCTCCTCAGCCATCCCCACCAGCCAACAGCAGGTTCTGCTCCTGTCCCTGAACAGCCTGTTCACCTTTGAACTCGGTGGGAACAAGATCTGGCCCCTGTGCAACTGTGGGAAATCACTGACTGCACTAACATTTCCTTCCCTTGTCCCATCAGCCCTGTGAGTTGATTTGAACCAAATTACTCTGGTAATTACAGCAGGTTTACTTACAGTTTCACATCTTTAATTACCACAGGAGTCTCCAGCATTAGGAGTGAGACACATTTAGGGAGAAGAGGAAAAGGCACTAGTGATTTTCTACAAGCTGCGTTCAGGTAATATCCACAGACCCAAAAAATCACGTGGCCACTCCAAAAACCAGAGTGTGAATTCAGCTTTTGTGAATTCTAGGAGGTACTAGAGCAAACAAAACAGATGTTCATATCAGTCCACTTTGCATTGTGAATTCAGCTTTTGTGAATTCTAGGAGGTACTAGAGCAAACAAAACAGATGTTCATATCAGCCCACTTTGTATTGTGAATTCAGCTTTTGTGAATTCTAGGAGGTACTAGAGCAAACAAAACAGATGTTCATATCAGTCCACTTTGCATTGTGAATTCAGCTTTTGTGAATTCTAGGAGGTACTAGAGCAAACAAAACAGATGTTCATATCAGTCCACTTTGCATTGTGAATTCAGCTTTTGTGAATTCTAGGAGGTACTAGAGCAAACAAAACAGATGTTCATATCAGTCCACTTTGTAGTGCTGAGGCCTGAAGTTCTAAAAAGAAACTGAGACTGTTGTCTTGCTGTTCCTCGAAACTCATAATCTATCTTCATCTCTTATTTTTGCCTCTTGTTCTTTTATGGTTGTCTTTTGAATGTCCTTTCTTCAGTAATTTTCTTTGCCTGCTTTGATGTCACTTGGCAATCCCCAAGGTGATAAATTACCGACTCTTCATCAGGGGAAACAATCCCCACTGGCATTACCTTGTAGTACTTTTATGGGATGCCTTATCTTTTCCTTTCCCTTCCAAATGATCAAGATCTGAAATGTGTTTGTTGGGAAAGGGGCAGTGGCATTATCATTCATAATGTCCAGTTTAAAATCTGTAAGTGAAAGCTGGATCCCTTCTGGTTTTGTAGTCACTCCCTTCTCATGAGTGAATCAGGATTGTGGCCCATCGTTATCTGGAATTCTACTATACTTATTTTCCTTGAAGTCCTCCCTCCTGTAGTTTCTGATCCCATCACAAAGGTGGATGACTGTAGTCTCACAGCAGCTTGGGGAGATGTACAGGCCTCATTTTGCAGCTTAAGAAGCTGAGGCTCAAAAAGGCCAAGTCACTGGTTTGAGTTACAAAGGAAGAATGGAGCAAAACTGTGAGTTAAATTTGGATCATCCAAGTCCTGTATCAACACATTCACCCTAGAGCCATTGTTCTGTTGTGAGGTAAAGAGCAATATGACTCAGGCACGTACGTGTCTTTTTTATGTAACCATTTATAAGAGGACCACCTTGTGAATATGGATAACCCAGTATGATTTTTGGGAGGAAATATCCAGAAAGATGTATTATCATTTGGACAAGATAAAAAACCTGAGGTTTTTTAAGTCATCAGTGAAAGATGAAGGCCACAATAACTGGCTGGCTGCAGGTGTTGCTGAAGTATCTTCTATCCTTCCTGGCTACCTCCTTGTGCTGGTTTAAAGGTGAACCAGCAGGGGAAATGAACTCACCACGAGAGAGATTGTAAGTCAGACCTAAAATTTAATAATAATATTACAATAACAACACTGACACACAAGGGAAATTGCTTTCAACTCACAAAACCCCAGCAGTATAACCCAGTGTCCTGGGGCACAAACCCAAGGGGGTTTGTTTGCCCTTGTGCTGAGACCCCCTGTGGCTCCCCCAAGTCCAGAGCAAAAGGAAATGAAAAACCTGTTGGTGCAGGCGAGGGCTGTGGTCTGGGCGAGAGTGGGGATCTCCTCCTGTCAAGGTCCTGCTGCTGCTCTGGATCCGACGAGAGGTTCCCGAGGTCTTCTTACCCACCCCTTATGTACCCTCAGGGAGCTCTCAGTCCCTCCCCCTGGGCGGGGACTCACCCAATGGGTGATTAACTCTGGGAGCCAGGGGGTGTTGAACTGTTGATGGCCCATTAGCAGCTCCGCCCCTCAGGCTGGGTGTGAAGGTGATAATGGCTCCCTGGGCAGCTGCTGCTAATGGCCCATTGTCCTTGGGGAATGAATAGAGGGGGTGGAATACACAGCTTTGATCACCCCCACACAGGGTTAGCTGGTCCCTCCAGCTGAACTAGGACACTCCTTGAAAAATTAAATGTTGGGACTGGGAACTATGTATTTGGGGAAAGAATGGTCATAGTGAAATGTTTGGTGAAGGAAGCAGAACAAGGAAACAGTCTTGAACTTTCCAGAATTTCCCAGTTTCAGAATTAAAACCCCAAACCCAACAGAACTAAACAGGCAGAATGAAGGAGGCATTATCTGACCCTTTGTGACATGTCTCGTGTCAGCAGTAGCCCTTCCACAGTTTTCCTTTACCCTTCTCCACTCAATCTGTCTTTATCCACAAAGGAAGTCTCTTGATGAACTTGACTTTGCCAGTCCTGACTGCTTCTTACCTTAGGACTTGCTCAGCTCATTATTATCCATGGCTGTTTTCCAGCCTCCATTCACATTCCCAGGCCCACCTCTGGCTCCTCTGCCTGTAAACCCATCTTTGCACACCAGACCTCTCAACACCACTGCCCTGGGAGCTCTCCCTGCCTGCTGCCAGGCTGCTCCCTCCTCCCTGGGGCTGCCAGGGAGCTGTCCTTTCTCCCTGGCAGATGCTGACACTTGCTCTCTGTTTCAGACCAGCTGCACCCAGAGGAACAGGAGACCAGGGCTGAGAAACTCATTCCTGGGTATGGGAAACATGTGTCCTGAGTCTGTGTAGTTGTAGCAAACCAGTTCTGTGGAATAATCTTGGGTCATTCACCTTCTGCTTCCTGTTCTCTGTGCTGAGGGACTGGCTGGGAATCAGATGCCTGCAGGTTTCAGGGCCGAGGGTGGCACTGCCCTTTGCCTTTGGCTGGGTGTTCACCCTCAGGCATGGGAGCTGTGGTGGTGGACATGGGGTTCAGGGGGCTGAAACACAGAAAATGGGGAAATGAGCAGAGGCCCAAGCTGCAGCTGGACTCCCTTTCTCTTTGGGACAATGGCAAAGCATGAGGACAGCTGGCACAAGAAGGATCCCTTCCTTGCTGCTGTCTATACAGGGCTCTGCTGAGCAAAGCAGAGATGACCTGCAATAGGTTATCACACAGCCTGTTGGATCACTTGGAGTGACTATTCTACATTCATCTGTAGTTCCATCCATAACAAATAAAGGAGGGAGGTTTCCCAGGATTATCTTGATCTCCTTCTATGAAAATAGAAATATGACAGACATTATATGTGCATCCAATGCCACCCCTGCCATGGGCAGGGACACCTCCCACTAGCCCAGGTTCCTCCAAACCCTACCCAACCTGCCTTGGATGAAGGTGGTGGGTGCATGAAAAACTGGTACACTTAGGGTGGGTGCAGCTTGGATTTTAGGATATTTTAATGGACCAATATACTCCTCAAGTTGTCAAACACCCAGAATACAACAGTGCTTAACTTTGAACCTGTTTTGATCAGCAAGTGACCCAATCTACTGCCAACATATCACTCATGACAGCAATTAAGACATTTGGGGGGTCAAAGAACACCCATTTAAAGGCATGAGATGAGGCAGTTTGTGTAATTTTCTAAATTTGGGCTCACAGCCCTTTCTGGGTCAGTACATTTGCTGCATATTGATTTTGCTGGAGTTACATAAGGCCCAAACCCAAAAGCAGCACAGCTGTTTCCAGGACCATGAGTCATTCATGTGACTCTCTTCTTAACTTCCCACTGGCTTTTAAAAATACACTTTCAATCAGTTTTGCTTTTCAACACCAAAGAGAAACAGCAGTAAGTTTCCCCAAGAACTGGAGATTTGGGCAAACAATGAAGTTTTCATATGCTGAGAAGATTGTGCTGAGAAATTGTGTTAAGCTCAGATATTGGCATGATGTTATAGAATATGGGAGATGTCTGTCTGATTGCAAACATCTAAAATTCAGGTTGGAGGCACTAGAATTGTCATATTTAAGCAATAGTGAAACAAATTAATGGTAGCAGCAATGGGGGAAATTGAGTATTTCAGGCTACATTCACACTTTTTGGGATTGTGTTCCTTTAAAGTTAATTAAATACTAAACCCAACAAAAGTAGGTATGCTGAAAAACAATAACCACAGGTGCAGCGTGAGAGTGGAATTCTCACTGAAGTAAATTGTGATTAGCAAAACAATCACTGATGATGAAGACCAGCTTTTCCTTGGCCTCTTTCTTGGTGTTTCAGAGATGTAACAAGCTGATCTTCATGTACTTGCTTTTCAACACTATTTTATTTTGCTCCAACTTTTGTGCTAGGGATCTAACCTGACTTCCATGTGCCTCCAAAGGGAATTCTTTGTGCTCTTCTGAAGTAACATCATGTCATTCCTTTCCTGGGAACAATCCTGCCATGATCCCAAGATGGAGCAGTTTGGGAGTTGCCCAAAACATGTGGATGTGGTGCCTGGAGAAAAGGGTTGTTGGTGGCCTTGGCAGTGCTGGGCAATGGTTGGACTTGCTGATCCCTGAGGGGTTTTGCAAGCCTCAGTGATCCTGTGAGCCTCAGTTCTGGGTGTATGTGGGAGTGGTGGCCATAGGGCAGTTTAGACTGGATTTGCTGAAGTCACATCACTGATGGAATGATGTTCACATATATGATATAAATACATGAAATCTCTATATTTGCACTCATCTCTCCCAAGGCTTCCAGCCTGGTTTGTGAGCTGAGGGGACAGAATGCACCCTCCTCCTGCTGCACCCTCCTGCCTGCTGCACCCTCCTGGCCCTGCATCCCCCTGCCTGCTGCACCCTCCTGCTGCACACTCCTGCCTGCTGCATCCTCCTGCCTGCTGCATTCCCCTGCCTGCTG
Organism: Pithys albifrons albifrons; assembly: GCF_047495875.1. Taxonomy (NCBI): domain Eukaryota; kingdom Metazoa; phylum Chordata; class Aves; order Passeriformes; family Thamnophilidae; genus Pithys; species Pithys albifrons. Next base: position 2,478,396 of record NC_092467.1, read on the forward strand.
CACCCTCCTGCCTGCTGCATCCTCCTGGCCCTGCATCCCCCTGCCTGCTGCACCCTCCTGCTGCACCCTCCTGCTGCACCCTCCTGCCTGCTGCATCCTCCTGCTGCATCCCCCTGCCTGCTGCATCCCCCTGCCTGCTGCACCCTCCTGCTGCACCCCCCTGCCTGCTGCACCCTCCTGCTGCACCCTCCTGCCTGCTGCACCCTCCTGCCTGCTGCATCCTCCTGCTGCATCCCCCTGCCTGCTGCATCCCCCTGCCTGCTGCACCCTCCTGCTGCACCCTCCTGCCTGCTGCACCCTCCTGCTGCACCCCCCTGCCTGCTGCATCCTCCTGCCTGCTGCACCCTCCTGCTGCATCCTCCTGCCTGCTGCATCCTCCTGCCTGCTCTATCCCCCTGCCTGCTGCATCCTCCTGCCTGCTGCATCCTCCTGCCTGCTCTATCCCCCTGCCTGCTGCATCCTCCTGCCTGCTGCACCCTCCTGCCTGCTGCATCCTCCTGCCTGCTCTATCCCCCTGCCTGCTGCATCCTCCTGCCTGCTGCACCCTCCTGCCTGCTGCATCCTCCTGCCTGCTGCACCCTCCTGCCTGCTGCATCCTCCTGCCTGCTGCACCCTCCTGCCTGCTGCACCCTCCTGCCTGCTGTATCCCCCTGCCTGCTGCATCCTCCTGCCTGCTGCACCCTCCTGCCTGCTGCATCCTCCTGCCTGCTGCACCCTCCTGCCTGCTGCATCCTCCTGCCTGCTGCATTCTCCTGCCTGCTGCACCCTCCTGCTGCATCCTCCTGCCTGCTGCACCCTCCTGCCTGCTGCATCACCCTGCCTGCTGCATCCTCCTGCCCGCTGCATCCTCCTGCCCGCTGCACCCTCCTGCCTGCTGCACCCTCCTGCTCCATCCCCCTGCCCGCTGCACCCTCCTGCCTGCTGCACCCTCCTGCTGCACCCTCCTGCCTGCTGCACCCTCCTGCTCCATCCCCCTGCCTGCTGCACCCTCCTGCCTGCTGCACCCTCCTGCTCCATCCCCCTGCCTGCTGCACCCTCATGCTCCATCCCCCTGCCTGCTACACCCTCCTGCCTGCTGCACCCTCATGCTCCATCCCCCTGCCTGCTACACCCTCCTGCCTGCTGCACCCTCATGCTCCATCCCCCTGCCTGCTACACCCTCCTGCCTGCTGCATTCCCCTGCCTGCTGCACCCTCCTGCCTGCTGCACCCTCCTGCCTGCTGCATTCCCCTGCCTGCTGCATCCTCCTGCCTGCTGCACCCTCCTGCCTGCTGCCTCCTGTGTTCAAGGCCAAATGGGAAACTCAGGGCAGGGTCACTCAGTGAAACCTCCAACACTTTTACAGTTCCATTCATCTCACACACTTGCATAAATTTCAACAACTGAGTTATTTTTAGTAAAAATAATGGCAGAGACATGACCATGCAAGAAAGGCTGAGACATGACTAGACAGTTCTTTTACATATGATGAACCTCTCCAGTTTGGCAAGAAACTCAAAACCTGAAGCAAGGTTTTTATGATGGATTTTTCCAAGGCAAAAATCAGTGGACCACCTTCATACCACCAGCACAGTTTTGGTAAATTAATGCATTGAAGAGGACAGATATTAGATTTTAAGTCAAATTATACTAACACACCCAGCAATACATAGAAGAACACAAAAATCATTTATGTCTATACATATACACATATCCATGTGTCAAAATTCTGTGCCAGCCCAACCCAGCCCAATGAGTTGTACAGAGACATGTATCAGTGCTTGGGTGGGAGGCACATCCAAGGCACCTTCCCTGGGGATAACCCTGTGAGTAACCACCTGCACAGTCAGGGCAGGATCAGGCCCTGGCTCTGCCTTTTGTAAAGCAAAGCTGCTGCTTAGCAGTTATTTTCTGCCTGGGTGAAAGCAGGAACCTTGCAAATCCTAAACAAATATGTAGGTCCAGTCAGAGGCCCAGTTAAATAAAGTATCCTTTACCCTAACTCTGTCTGCTCCTATTAATTCAAGGTGAAAATTTCCATGAAAAATAAGAGGGAGTGTGGGACATGGAGCTTTAAAGGAGGGATTTGAAAGAGAAAGAAATAGGAAATAAATAGGATGCACAGGAAGTTTTCAGCCTCTAGAGGAAATAAAAAGACCTCCAGATGAAATAAAAACAATTTAACTCAGTTTTTTAAAGCCAAAATTTAAAGTGGATTTAAAATTTTCCTTTTTCCCCTCCATGAGTAACAATTACACATATTTCTTCCATAAAACTTAATGTGGAATGAAGAGACCAAGGAGTTACTTCAGGTATTGTTATTTACAGGTGGTTTTGCTCATGTCAGTCAGACGTTCTCATGCACTGAAATGTCATTAATGCCCAAGGATGAGCCCAAGAATGTGACTTTCCTAAATCTCAGGGCAACCGGAAGCTTAATCTGTTAAGGGATTTGGGAAAATCCCATTAAGCATCCAACTCACTTCCCAGTCTGGCTGTAGGGTAAATAAATCCCTGTGGACTGATCTCTCTGTATGCATCTCTCTGGAGTTTTGGGTGCAATACACCCAACCATGGCCCAAGAGCCATGTAAAGTAGCATCAATTCTCCCCAAAGGATGAACAGGACAGGCAAGCCCCACTGTTTTCATCTCCTGACCTAGAAATTTTAGGGCAGAGAGACTGAACTTTGTGCCTTTTTCAACAAAAGGGGCTGGCAGGTAACATGGGAAAAATACAGAGCCCTGCTTGTAATTTCAAAAGCACCTGAAGCTTTTTCGTGTGTTTGAGGCTTAAATACTTCCAAAGAATTGGTAATAAGGATTTGATGGTGAAGAAATCACTTTTGGATAGATAAAATTGTGGCCTTGCTGTGAAAATCCAATCAACAGAATCCCAGAATGGTTTGGGTTGAGGAACCTTAAAGCCCACCCAGTGCCCCCCCTGCCATGGGCAGGGACACCTCCCACCAGCCCAGGGTGCTCCAAGCCCTGTCCAACCTGGCCTTGGACACTCCCAGGGCTGGGGCAGCCACAGCTTCTCTGGGCACCTGTGCCAGGGCCTGCCCACCCTTCCAGCCAGGAATACAGGATGCATTCATTTGCTCTACAATTCCAGTAACAACAAATAAAAAGGAAATTGTCTTTTTTCTCCCTTTAAATATGCCTTGATGCCCATTTCCCTCAGGGTTTGGTGGGCTCAGTGGTGCCAGTGCCCAGACATCCCAGTCCCTGCAGCAGAAGCTCAGCAGGACTGGCCTTGCAGCCATGAATATTCCATATTCCATATTCAGCTGGAATATGAAATCAGAGAACTGAACCCTCACATTTTCCTGGTGCTCTTTGCACATTCCCTGGCAGGTACTTTGGTCCAGGTATGGCCTTGCTCATGCAAACTAAAGGCAAGTGGGTTGGCTTTTCCAGCTACAGCAAAAAACTCCAAAGGAAAACAGGAATGGGACTTGAAAAGGAAAACAGGAGTGGGACTCGAAAAGGAAAACAGGAATGGGACTTGAAAAGGAAAACAGGAATGGGACTCGAAAAGGAAAACAGGAATGGGACTTGGCAAATGGATGGGAACAAAATGGGAAATTTTGCAGAGAAGCTTCTGAAAATTGCTCCATCTTTAGGAGCACAGTGAGAATTTTCCTGTAATGCAGAAAGGAATGGAAAACATTTGAAGTTCTTGCTATAATGGTGATGCTTTTTGACTTACACTAAGAATAAAGTGATACACTCATAAGTTTTAGGCATTTTTAATGTAGTATCTCCAACCTTGCAAGTGTCATGTTTTGGCCCTGAGGGCTGCTCTGGTACAAAGCCATGTTGACACATCATTAATCTTTGGGGGGCTTTGAGCAAGGAAATGATATGTAAGCCAGAGGCAGGTCTGCAGAAGGCATTCTGTGTACACAATGCCATCATAAACAAAGTTAAGCAATACAAAAGTACACTTCTATTTTCTGTGTAGTGTCCTGTTTTGAAATCTCAGTATCAAGTGTTGTCAAAACCTCGAGGAATTGGTGCTGTTGTTTTGAAGCAAGTGAAGGTAATTAGGCCACTAAATATGGGTGGGTTTTGGTTAGAGACAGGCCAGGGCTATCAGTTCTGCTCTGGGAGGTGTGGGGCACTGCCAGACTGCACAGTGATGCTCCCAATACCACTGCTCTTAAAGAACAAAGAAAACCTCTAAGAACTCCCTTTTCAAAACAATTCTGGTTAAACCAGAAACATCAGTTTTCTGGGAAGCATCTCTCCATGGGAAATGGTTGTGGGAAAGGGAAGGAGAGTTTCTGCCTTGCTGAGAGTGACCACAGCTTTCATTTTCCTAAGGTTTTCCATCATGAGACTCTGTCCTGGAGTCTGAAAGGGGATGGCAAAAGACTTGTGGGTGACTGGAGGAGACTGTCACACCAGTGCCTGTGGGAAGATGGTGAAGCCACTCAGGCAGAGTAAGTCCTTCTCCAAGACAACTGATCCTTGGTTTGTGCCAAGCAGAGCAAACCCAGGAGAAACTGAGCTCTGAATGGAAAAGGGAAAGGATACCAATTCACTGGGTTGCATTCTCATCCATGTTTATCAAGGGAAATCCCAGGAGAAAGGGAATGTCACATCCATCAGGAAATCACCACCAAAGTTGAATATTTATGAGAATTTCACAGGGCTTGTAGGTTATAACTGGTGTCTGTCAAGGCTGACTGCCATGGAATGCACAGGGAAGTCACGGGATGGGAAATAGAGTCTGCAGCCCCAGTCTGTGTGAGTGGCTGGAGGCCTGATCTGTCAGCCTTCTCTTGTATTAATCACAATTAATAGCTCTGTGCACATGGAGTCTCTTAGCAATTAGCTTGTTCTGCTTGAGCTTGGCATCAGGAATGTACTTCAGATAAAACTGTTGAGCTGGAGAAGGCCTGTAAGTCCAAAAGCAAAGTGAGGAGGAACAAACACACCTCCTTTGTGGGAAACAACAGAGAATCATAAAGCCATTAAGATGGGAAAAGGCCTCCAAGACCAACCTGTGATCCACCCCTACCTTGTCAATCCCACGAGAGCACCGAGTGCCAGGGCCAGTCACTCCTTGTGCTCATAAACTCTTGTGCATAAATATAGAAATAAAACATTCTATTGAGCCCTAAAAGTGTCACAGTAGCAGGACCTTAATCTTCAGGCTGGTGACAGGCTGAGGAGAGCCATCCATGGCAGCCAAACTCAGCCTGAGCTGGTCTGAGGTAAGGAGCATTATCCAGAAAGCCAAACTTCCTGGGAGCTGCTTAGCCTGGATCAACTTCCCCTTTCACCTGGGGGTTTGATGTTTAAATGCTCACTGTGTGCTCCTTATTTGACCTCAGTGCCTCAGTGGGTGAACAGGCCAAAGCCCAACCACCCCAGGCTCAGACTGTGGTACCTGAGCTTTGTGGTATGCTGGGAGGAAGAAGACGACCTTGGTCACACTGAAGGATCAATATCCTTCTTTGAAGGATCAATATCCTTCATTTAAGCTTCATGAGGAGATAACAACCCTTGCCCAGAGGAGGCAAATCTCAGCCTCATCTTGGGGAGATGGGAGGGGGAGCCCTGGTTTCATCAGTAGGGAACATCCTCGACGTCATCAGAAGATGCTGGGTTTAAGTAGTAATACTTTGTTATACCAAACTGATCTTCAGCTGAAAAACAGGCTGTTTAATGAGGGAATAAACACAATGAATCCCTTTGAAATGCAAAACCACCCTTGGTTGTAGCAGAGTAAATATTAAAAGTACTTCTCATTAATAAAACTGAGACAGTCCCTGCCCAAAGATGGATGCACAGCAGTGGCTGGGCTCAGTACAACAAAGATAAAATATAATTTATGATAATAATCCATGCAGATTCATCCGGGAGAGTACTGTAGTACCCTACTCCAATTCTGTCTGCCCCTGCACAGATGTCTTCTTATTCCTCTGCAGGCCATCCATACCAGAAGACAAGCCAGTTTATGCTGGTGAGTTAGTTTTGTTTGACACAAAACAGCCTTTATCTCTTTCCCTCCACAAAAATCGTTTGCATTGAGCAACATATATGGACAATTTGCAAATCTGGGACTGGGGTTTCAGATGTTTCACGTTAACTCTCCCCTTGTCCCTTTTCAGCAGTTCGCTGGGGTTTGGGTCCTCACCCTTGCTAAAGGGTGATCCAGAGGCTGGGAGCTGCAGTGGTGTTGGGCTGGGCACCTCCTCCTGGGAAGGGGAAAGGACCTGGCACAGCTGGGGAGCACCACTTGGCTCCACACACGGGCACAGGGTCCATCACCAGCCTTATGCCAGGGGCAGAACTCAGAGCGGTTTGCCTGGGATGAGACTGGTCTGGCAGGGTTTGGGCAGTGCCAATCTTCCCTGGGCACTGCTACTTTCCACAGCCCCCCAGGCATGTCACAGACTCATGGAGTGGTTTGGGTGGGAAGAGACCTAAAGGATCATCCAATCCCACCCCGCCATGGGCAGGGACACCTCCCACCAGCCCAGGGTGTTCCAAGCCCTGTCCAACCTGGCCTGGGACACTTCCAGGGATGGGGCAGCCACAGCTGCTGTGCCCAACCTGTGCCAGGGCCTGCCCACCCTCTCAGGGAAGGATTCCTCCCCAATATCTAACCTAAATCTACCCTCTCTCAAGTTTGCAATCCTTATCCCTTGTCCTATCACTCCATGCTCTTGTAAAAAAATATATTTATGTATAAAAATACGTAAAGCTGTAAAACCTGGCAGAGATCTTGAGCCATAATTTTGGTACTCACCTTCTCACCTACAGAAAGGTGGCAAATGCACTATTTTGGTGGAGACAGACAGAGCAAAGAGCAGTTACACTCCCACTGACAGGTTCAGAGAGGTGCTGGGGATTCAGTGGGAGACTCCCCCTGGCTCCACTGGGCTGGGGAGGATACCCCCAATACAGAACGTGACATGACCATTGTCGGAGGAGACTCAGACTTTATTAGATGGCAGGAGTATTATAAATGATGGGTTGATGAAGACACAGAAGTTATGGAGCTTAAGACCATTAATATTGACGCCGTAAAGCGGATTTATGAGGACTCTACTCGCAATGTTTCCTACCTAAACATTTCCCCAGTTTAATAATTTGTATGTTCAACATGTCTACCCGTTGTGTTTTCCTATATTAGTCCCTATCCAAGTTCTTCTTCCCACAAACGCTTAGGATTTGCCTGCCAACCCTATCCTGATTGGTCCCAGTTTGGTGCATTGCAGTAGTTTTCCCTATATGGTTATGTTTCAATCCCTGTTCCCCATTGGTCCTTTCCTTGTTCCTCCCCTCTGTTCGCACGCGGACCAATGGGACGCTTCATCCCTCCCCTTCCTCCTCCATTTTCTAGAAACCTCCATTGAACCCTTTATAAGCCGGGCACCCCAATAAACCTTGCTTCTTCTGTTGCCACCTGGCCTCCAGTGTGGTTCTTCCTCGGGGAGCTGTGCCAGGCTGGGTGCGGGAGGAGCCATCCCGGGCTTCGAGAGGCGGCTAAAAGAGCTCCTATCACTGCACACCTGAGGCCACGGTGCCTCTGGGAGCTGAAGACCCACGCTCCAATTTTCAGAGCGTTGCCATCCCCCCATAGACCATAATGCTGGTTTTTAAAACAGGCTTCTGATACTGAGATTTATGTAAAGAAATTCACTGTTCAGCGTGGTACATAGGTGCCCTGTGGCAAACATCTATTAGAGGACTGGAATGTAATTAAGTTACTTAATGCTGGGAAAGTAAACATTACCAGGGCTATTTTGTCATTCCTAATGTATTAATCAAATCCATCTCCGTTGTGTTTCCTCAGTCAGTGTCTTTACTAATAGTGCTTCATTTGCCCTTTCTTCTTAAATTAATATTTATATTCCATGCTTAATGTATTTTATTCTTTAATGAAAAACCTCAGAACTGAAATGAACATGAGATTTTTTTCTGTCTTTGAATTTTTCAGTTATGGGAACTGTTCTGCCACAAAGCAGCTGGGCTTAACATCTAGTACACATTTCACTTGCAAAACCATATAAGCTGACTAGAGAAAGCATCTACCCTACCTTAGCACAGCAACTTAATTTCTTTAGTGGAGGCAACCAGTCTGTAAGCACAATTACAGAGTGCCCAGAGGAGCTGTGGCTGTCCCATCCCTGGGACTGTTCCAGACCAGGTCGGACAGGACTTGGAGCAACCTGGGCTGGTGGGAGGTGTCCCTGCCTAGCAGGGGTGGAATGAGGTGGGATTTAAGGTCCCTTCCAACCCAAACCATTTGATGATTCACTGACTTTCCAAAAGTCGTGATTCTGGAGAAGTTTACTCTGTTTTTTTTAAGTATGAAAGAATTTGAAAGTTCAATAGATGCTGCCTCATCATTTCATTGATGATTCTTCACCTTCAAAGACCCTGCTTTGTTCCAGGGTCAATGCAGATGCACAATAATTATCCTATTGGAGATTAGTGGTGTAGAGTTTAAATGAGGGGGAACAAATGGGTGGCTTTCCTTTCCCACTCCCCAGTTGGGCACAGCTTCAGCCTGGCCTCAGCAAGGCTTTCAGAGCTGGTTACAGAACCCCAAAATGCCCAGTCACACACAGGCTTAATGGCACAGAATAATTCCATTTTTCCAGCTCCTGCTCTTCCCTCTGGAAGATCCTGTTGGAAAATTCAGGAAGACTGTACATAGAGCACAGGAGGACCTCTGGACATCTTCTGAGGTGGTGTGCAGGTTTAAAGGTAAACTGTCAGGAGAAACAAACCCAACACAAAAGAGATTATAAGTCAGAGTTACAATTCAATAACAATATTACAATAAATGCAATGGCACAAAGACAAATTGGGTTTAACCCACAAACCCCAGCAGTCTAACCCAGCCCCCTGGGGCACAAACACAGGGGGGTTTGGTGGCCCCTGTGCTGAGCCCCACATGGTTCCCCTGAGACCAAAGGAAAAGGAAGGGAAAAACCTGTTGGTGCAGATGATGTCACAGTCTGGTGGAGAGTGGTGGGCTTCTCCTGTCAAGGTTCTGCTCCTACTCTGGACCCAACAAGTGGTCCCAGAAGTCCCCAGACACCAAGTTTCTCTCCCCTCAGGTGCGGGTGGGAGCCCCCAGTGCCTCCCCCAGGGCAGGGAGTTCCACGCTGGGGGATCTGACTCTGGGAGTCAGGGGGGATTTTGGAATGGTTGCTGGCCCATGAGCAGAGCTGAGCCCTCAGGTGGGTGTGGAGGTGCCAAGGACTTCCTGGAGGGGAGTTCTCCCAGCTCCTCTGCCAGGCTTCTTTCCCAGCCAGCTCCCAGCCTGAGGGCTCAGGTGTGCCCTGGGCAGCTGCTGCCAATGGGCCATTGGGAACAGTTGCTGGGCAATGGCCCAGAGGGTTTAGAATGCACAGCTTTGGTCACACCCACACAGGAATAAACTGGTCCCACCTGCTGAACTGGGACAAGTGGGCAAGGGTGTTTTTCAGGGACCTCCATTGCTGCATGAAGCACTGTTTGCACAGGAGCAAAGCTGCAGCACAGGTGACAGCAGTGCCCCCAGGCACTGGTGCAGGCACTCCCCAGGCACAACCCACAGCAGCTCCAGTCCCTGGGCACGGAGTACACCATGTTTGTGCCTGCAAAGAAACCAAGGGCAGGCAATCCAGGTGAGGTCACACACACAGGTGTAAAAGGAAGAAGATGGAAGTGCTGATCTGAACATATGTCTTTATGTCCATATAGACAGTAGTGTCTCCATTGTGTGAAACATCTTTATTTTGAGTCTTTAACCTGAGGCTGTAACAGCTACTCTGGCTTTGCATCATTTGTCAGAATTCATCTGAAAGCAGTTTTATCAGTTTATCTCTGCTGACTTCACTGGAATTATGTCCTTATCTCTCTCCTTCTCTGTAATAAGAGATTCCTGAATTGTCCTTCTCACTTTAAACACTGACAGCAATACCATATTCTCTCTGTTCATGTGAGCAGAGTCCTATCCTTTTAGGGTCAAATCTAATTTTCATTAGGTCCACACAATGTTTTTGATTTATTTCAATGGGAACTGATTAGGCTTGCACAGGATAAACTAAACTAGGTATCACCTCGTGGTATATACACTGAATTTTCAGGAGATGTCATGTGTTGGGGTAGTTTAAAAGGTGAAGTAACACAAACCAGATTTAGTAGATGAGTGAGAGCTTCTTATTAAAAATCCCTTAAAATGATTCCACGTGGAAACAGCCTGGCTCCAAATGATATCCAGGACATTTCAAACAGTTAATGATACACAGTCAGATCTCATATGACACCATGGGAACAGGGGGAAAAAGGGATGATAAAATAGTTACAAATATTTTCAAGACTGTAGCTGTTGCAGATGGAAGAAACATCAGCTGTTAGCACAGCCAGTGGGAAGCACTATCTGTGCTGAGCAAGTGGTGTTTTCAGGATGTTCTTGTCAGAGAGAACTGTGCCTCTATGTCTCTCCAGGAAATATTGGCTAGTTCATGGATCTTCGAGGCAGCAGGAATTAATTGGAGCCACTTAAAACCAAGAAATCCCTGGTGTGAGACAAGGGTTATTAATTTTTTTTAAAAAGAACTTGGTAGGCTTTACATCCCTCTTGGGTGCTGACAATTATTCATGACACTCCATTTGTGTAACTTAGAGCTTATATGAATATGTGAAAATACCACTAACCTCCTGAGACCAAACTCGTAAGTATAAATTGAAAAATAAGCTATTACAGTGTGTAAAAACCAAACTGAAGCATTACTGAAGATGCAGAAGTATTTTCTCATCACTGACTGCCACAAAAAGGATTACTGAAGACACTATAGCTCCACTGAACCCATTGAAATACAGAGATTTAAGAGTTCTGATTATGTCTTGGGGCATCATTTCTCCAAGTTTTTTTGGGTTTTTTTGCATGACCCATTTTCAAATCCATATCCATTTTTATAATGACAGTGATGAAGAGACAACTAACACAGAGATGAAAAGATTTCTGAGGCAAGCAGGATGTTGTGTTGTACATATAATTTAGTTCTCATGGTCAAAGAACTGAGGTATCTAATTATTAATGGCATTAAATGTTGAAAAACCAGATCTGTGATAGGCTGAAGGGGTCAGATTTCAGGACAAACAAAAACCATGAATGTAGGTTGGGTTACAAAAGTTTTGGTCTTACATTGATGATGCAATATAAACTTAGGGGTCTTTCTGTCAGAGAAAAAGAATTCTGCCTTATTACTACAACATTCTCTTCTCACTCCTTGAATGCTTTGAGGAGATTTTGTTACAGAACAGCAAACTGAGCAAACCTGAAATTATTTTACACCCAAGAGTATAAAGGGGCCTCTTACAGAGCAGGTTAAGAGGCTTCACCTGAAGGGCAGGGAAATAAAAGGCTTCACACACCACTCTCTGCACTTCCCTGTGCAGAGCAGAGCTTGTAATTGAAATTAGATCCCCGTGATCAGCTTGGACTCTTGCTGCTTATGTTTATAAGCTCCAAAGCTTTTAAGGGCAATATTTTTCTTGTTTCTGACCACAGGCACTGACTGAGCTGGGAGACCTCGTGACTGTTGTGATAGCAGAGTGTAAGAGAGGCATTTGTATTCAGAGAGACATGATAAGTCCTCATCCTGTGAACTTCCTCCAGAGATTGTTTAGGAATAATGAAGCAGAGCACAACCTATTCAGAAAGATGTTTAACACAAAAACATTGCCCAGTAGGATGTGATGGACTGAACAAAAGGGTTTGAAATTTATCTTGAACACTTAGCCTGAAGATATTCACTTAATAACAAAGTTTGGGGAATGTTTTCACTCCAAGTAGAGTTAATCTGTAATGTCAATTCTATCCATGTGTTTGGGAACAGCAGATCCAACCGAGAAGTGTGGACTCAATATCAAGCACAGTGGACCAGTTCTCCTCTCTTTACTCTCCTATATTCCAGCAGTACCTGGCAAGTAAGTAATTTCTTTTTCTCTGAAGTAATGTGATACTTCTTTCATTCACATTTTTAGCTGGTTTGGAAATTTTTTCTGCTGTATCATGGGAGATTTCTGTCATTTTGACTTGTAAACCAACAAACTCACAGACCAGCACTAGTGCTTGCAACCTGAAGTTGCTGTGGGCAGAGAGGTGCAGAGCTCAAATATGTAATTCTATGGGCCCTTCAGTGGAAAAGAATCATTGGTTTGAAGGATGACATTGTATTATTTTCATCTATAATGCTGTCAGTTCACACTCAGGTTGACTAAAAAACACATGATTTGGGCTAGTCAGGTGGAAATGTGATTTCCACTCTATCCCAGCATTTCTACTCCCAAATGCTTTAGGAGAAAGGAGAAGGATTGAAGAGATTTGAAGACTGAACTCTTACTCTCTCTCCATGGCCACTCCATCAGTAAGCCCTGACCTGCTCAGTCCTACTCAGTTCTAGCCATGATACCTCACACAATCCCAGGCTGGTTTGGGTTGGAAGGGACCTTAAAGCCCATCCAGTGCCACCCCTGCCATGGGCAGGGACACCTCCCACCAGCCCAGGTTGCTCCAAGCCCTGTCCAACCTGGCCTTGGACACTTCCAGGGATGGGGCAGCCACAGCTTCTCTGGGCACCTGTGCCAGGGTCTGCCCACCCTCACAGGGCACAATTCCTTCCCAATATCCCATCTGTCCCTGCCCTCTGGCAGTGGGAAGCCATTCCCTGTGTCCTGTCCCTCCATGCCTTGTCCCCAGTCCCTCTCCAGCTCTCCTGGAGCCCCTTTAGGCTCTGGGAGGGGCTCTCAGGTCTCCTTGGAGCCTTCTTTTATTCAGGTGAGCCCCCCAGCTCTCCCAGCCTGGCTCCAGAGCAGAGGGGCTCTGTCATGGGGCATCATCTGTAGGGTTTCCATCTGCAATGGTATGGTGGGTTCTCCTGGTCCTGGGGCTTAGTCCATGACCTCGGATAAAATGTGCTCCCCGCTGCCCCTTGACCACGTGGTGCCAGAGAGCCCGGAAAGGACCACACAGAGACCACAGGAGAGGGAGGAGAGAAAGTTTATTTCTGCAGGTCAGGGTTTATATGGACCTTGGAGGGATCCAAACCCCACCAATAGGAAACAAGAGGGAGTTTGGCTTTGGGCCAATGGGAATCAGGGGATTTACATTCAATAGGAAGGGGGTTCAGGTAACGTGCATGTTGCAACTTCCCTCCAGACCCCTGAGATAGGAGGTCTCCCAAGGTCTTCTGGGTAGGAGAAGCAGTGACTTTGCAAAAAGACATTTAAACAACATTAAAAACATCCGTTGTTAAGGAATTAGAGGTGGTTTCTTCATTCTCTTCACAAATCCATTTCTGGCAGGATTTTCTCCATTCTAAATATTGTAAACCAATTCCCACAGGGCTTCAGCCCTGGAGCATCTTCTTGGCTTCCTTTGGACTTAATCCAATGGGTCCACATCTTTCTTGTGTTGGGATTAGACTGCAGGGGTTGGAGCAATGACAGTGGCAATGGTCCCTCAGCTGGTTCCTATGAAAAAACAAGCACAAATGAGATTGTGTTTGCAAGAGGAAGGAGTCTGTTGTAGGAGGCTATTTAAGAAAATAAGCATAAATAATAACACCTACTTGCATGGTGAGGGAGAAATGCACTCAATCATGGGTAAACAAAGCAAGGAGGTGACAACAGTAGGAGTGTCTGGCTGAGTAATGAGAGGCTTGGAAACATGGACCAAGCAGGCTGCTCAGGAGCAATGAAAAGAGGTTTCAGAGCAGCTCATTTTCCCTTGCAATCCCCAACATGCAGGGACTGCAAATAATAATAATGGGAAATGCAAACGGTGCTGTCAGATCTGTTTTTCATTTTTATTCTGCTTCATGTTTTCAGGGAAGGGAACACCTTGTGCTTTCCTGGATGCTTCACCTTCAGTTCTTTTTAACTGCCTTTTTTAAAAACCAATATAACCTTAGTGATTGGAGGTGAGCAAGACACAGGAGCATTAACAGCCAAACACCAGAGCTGAACAGCAGTACAATTACCTGAATTACAGCTGATTGTAGGCTGTCAGTGGGTGACTAACAAAGGAGGGTGCAAGTGTCACTCTGCCAGATCTGACAGCAAACAGGCACCCCAGATCCACCTGGATTCCCCCCTGCTCCAGGTGCCTGGCCCCTGGATTCCCTCTGCTCCCCCTGGATTCCCCCCTGCTCCAGGTGCCTGGCTCCTGGATTCCCTCTGCTCCCCCTGGATTCCCCCCTGCTCCAGGTGCCTGGCTCCTGGATTCCCCTCTGCTCCCCCTGGATTCCCTTCTGCTCCAAGTGCCTGGCCCCTGGATTCCCCCTGAATTCCCTCTGCTCCCCCTGGATTCCCCCCTGCTCCGGGTGCCTGGCCCCTGGATTCTGCTCTGCTCCCCCTGGATTCCCCTCTGCTCCCCCTGGATTCCCCTCTGCTCCCTCTGGATTCCCCTCTGCTCCCTCTGGATTCCCCTCTGCTCCCCCTGGATTCCCCTCTGCTCCCCCTGGATTCTGCTCTGCTCCCTCTGGATTCCCCTCTGCTCCCCCTGGATTCCCCTCTGCTCCCCCTGTTTTCCCCTCTGCTCCCTCTGGATTCCCCTCTGCTCCCTCTGGATTCCCTTCTGCTCCCTCTGGATTCCCCTCTGCTCCCCCTGGATTCCCCTCTGCTCCCCCTGTTTTCCCCTCTGCTCCCTCTGGATTCCCTTCTGCTCCCTCTGGATTCCCCTCTGCTTCCCCTGGATTCTGCTCTGCTCCCTCTGGATTCCCCTCTGCTCCCCCTGGATTCCCCTCTGCTCCCCCTGTTTTCCCCTCTGCTCCCTCTGGATTCCCCTCTGCTCCTCCTGTTTTCCCCTCTGCTCCCCCTGGATTCCCCTCTGCTCCTCCTGTTTTCCCCTCTGCTTCCTCTGGATTCCCCTCTGCTCCCTCTGGATTCCCCTCTGCTCCCCCTGGATTCCCCTCTGCTCCCCCTGGATTCTGCTCTGCTCCCTCTGAATTCCCCTCTGCTCCCCCTGGATTCCCCTCTGCTCCCCCTGGATTCCCCTCTGCTCCCCCTGTTTTCCCCTCTGCTCCCTCTGGATTCCCCTCTGCTCCCCTTGGATTCCCTTCTGCTCCCTCTGGATTCCCTCTGCTCCCTCTGGATTCCCCTCTGCTCCCCCTGTTTTCCCCTCTGCTCCCCTTGGATTCCCCTCTGCTCCCTCTGGATTCCCCTCTGCTCCCCCTGGATTCCCCTCTGCTTCCCCTGGATTCTGCTCTGCTCCCCCTGGATTCCCCTCTGCTCCCCCTGGATTCCCCTCTGCTCCAGGTGCCTGCCCAGCCCAGGGGTTGCTGTGCAGGCCCACAGCTGGGAGGAGCATGCATAGGTGATGGCCAGCACAGCTGCCTACAAACCTGGCATCATTGCATGAACTTCTGTATTTAAGGAAAATTAAGTCATCTGATAAAAAATGCAGGCCCCAAAGCCCACGTATAAACTCCAAAACAAAGGAGCACCACAGACAAGCTGCTGAACACAAGACACAGTCCCCTCCCCTCTGGCTTCATCCAAGGATTCTCTCACTTCTGCTCTGCTTAAGCTCTGGCACATCCAGTTTAGCATTTACTAACTCCTAGGAAATGGAAGGCAGTTGCTGAACAGTGTGAATGGAAAATTCTCATGTTCAAAGCCTACGTTGATGGAAAAGCAGAAGAAAAAGCTTAGTCAGAAGAACTTTAAGGAAACAAAACAATAATTGCATTAGTGGATAATTGGAGCCCAGGCTGGGTGCATTATATAATAGCACTTCCCCATCCAGCTGCACTTCACCCCTTTCCCCAGCCCTCTAAGCACAAGACACAGTAATAGTTACCACACCTTAGAAACTTTCTAGACCACACCTTTCTTAGAAACCCTCGAAAGGTGTGGCCTATTGTTGCTGAACTACATCAGATTTTGAACTCGAATCCACAAGCAGTTAGAACATGTTGGTAACTGCAGCAGAGAGAGAGAAGAAATTATAGAAGAAATTAAGAAGAAAAAAAACCTTGCTGAATGTTTACCCTAAATAATATTTTTTGATCATTTTTCATAGAACCATTTAGTTTGGAAAAGACCCTTGAAGTTATTTTCAGGTTACTAAAAAAAGATTTGCATGCAGGTTTGTTTGGAGAACTGGCAGTAGGTGAGAAGAAGGGGGGTGGCATTGCATCAGCTGCTAACAGGATGTGTCTCAAAGGAAGAATTCCTGGTGCTTCATGCAGAGCCATAAAGGACAGGAAGGTGTTTGGGAGCCTGCAGGGCACAAGTGGCTGGCAGAGGCGTGCAGAGAGCTGGGCACCAGGTCACACCTGGGTGGGTTTGGGCAATACCACTGCCAACAACACTGGGAATTCACCTGGCCACCACATTACTGGATGCACCTTTGATGAGTTGAGGCATTGATATAATTTTAATTTCACCTGGTCTAGGGGTGGAATGAGAGGAGCTTTAAGGTCCCTTTCAACCTGAACCATTCTGTGATTCTCTGGCTGACAGATTCAGCCCAAATACATGAATTAATTTTGTTTGGTTCGTGTCTGCTTTCTGAGATGCTTGTCAAAGGAACTTCACAAAAGATTTAAAATGAGAAATGCTCGGAGTATATTCAGATTTTCTAAAGTGGGGGGAGTGGGGGGGAAATCCCTAAGTAGTCTGCAGAAGTTATTGTAGTGCTTGTTTTATCAGCAGATTTGCAATAAATCCATGGGCTTACATATAGAAACAGGACTGTGTTAGCATTCTGTGAGGAAAAGGCTATTTTGGTCTGTTCATCCACTAAGGAGATAAACCAGACTGTTAAGTCAGCCTTGACAGCAACTCAGACTTTTCCTGGATATGTGGAAGAAAAGGGTTTTATAACTGTTCACCATATGGAGGTAGAACATGTGATGCAGCCTAAAGCTATTTCCTTTGAGAGCAGAACTTTATTCCTGAAATAAAGTCATGGATGGAAAAGACTCTTGTTAGTTGACTTGACAAAACAAGGTATCTGGCATGGCTAAATTACAGCACATTTCACTGGATTAAATGTGTGATTCCCTGTTAGATTCTGCAGTGGGATATAGAATGACTATACATTTAATTTATCTGTGATTTTTTTTTGGCTGGGGAGCTCTAAAGAGGGCTTGATGTTGCTGTGAGTAGTTGGTTAGTCCAGAGCCATGTGGAACTCAACAGCCTGAACAGGTACTGAGGTTGTGACACCATTTCAAGCCTTAGTGGGGTGAGAAGGGACAGAGGTCTGGGAGAGTGTTTAAATCAAACAGTACTTGCTGAGCCCACTGGGTTTGTTTGAAAGGAAGGGGTTGGTGTGCTGTGCTGCCCTGCAGCTCTGCCAGCTACTCCAGGCACAGGGATTTATTTTCCAGCCATATTGAGTCCAGAATTCCTGTTTCCCTTCTGCTGGTGTTCATTAAATCAGTATGTAAGGATCAGGCTGGTGGTTGTAATGGAGACGGCATCAGCTCTCCCGTCTTCTCCAACGCCTCCTCCTGTGAGGGTCAGCTGAGAGGAACAGGCTTCAGCTGCCATCAGTGCAGGAATGGCTCCCCTGCTGCCTTTGGCTTTATCCTTGTGCTCTCTGCAGGGAAGGAGGCTGCTCTGGGAAGCCTCTCCTGCTCCTTTCTGTCAGAGTCAGCCTGAGAGGGGAGGAGGCTGCTCTGGGAAGCCTCTCCTGCTCCTTTCTGTCAGAGTCAGCCTGAGAGGGGAGGAGGCTGCTCTGGGAAGCCTCTCCTGCTCCTTTCTGTCAGAGTCAGCCTGAGAGGAGAGGCTGCAGCACCAGGGAGTGTCCTTTCCATGTGTGGAGGGGCCTTTGCCCTCGCAGTCCAACCCTGGTGTGTGCTCCTTGGTCCCTGTCCTTACCTCCTGCCACAGAGCATGGGGCAGAGGGGAGAGCAACATGCCCCTAGGACAGGGAAACTCTATTTTAACTGCTGAGCAGAAGGGAAAATACTTGTCAAAAAAACATTAAACCCAACTGTTGGAAAGTGGGTGATTGTTACAGGTTACAACAGGACCAAGAGTCTTGGTTGCTGCATGTTCCAGCCAGACCTCTGTGTTTGGTTAAAATAATATCCATTTATACTTCCTTGGGATAAAGGACAATAACCAGAGGTATTTAGCATAAGTGTACAAGTCAGGGCTTAAATTCAAGGAAGGATGTGAGTAAAAGCATCATCTCTCTTTTTTGACCAGGAGTACTATTTTACTAATTGTGGAACACAGGTTTGCACAAGCTGTTGTCCTGAGGAAGAGCAGAGATAATCACTGACATCATGCAAAATAACGCTGCAATAAGTAGATTTTTTTAATGAAGTCTTAGGGGATAAGAATCATGGCCATGATTTTGAAAGCACTTGCAAGTAAATGTACTGTGTGCAACCAAAGTAACCTCTGCAGCACAGCAATGAGGAGCAAGGGTTAGGAGCAGTCTGAGCAGAGGGGACATTTCCAGAGAAGGACAATCCCCCTGAAGGGGAATGGTATTCCCATCAGCACCTTGGAGAAATCCCAATGTTAGAGCCCCAAACATCGATCAGGAGGTCAGCACTTTGCTCAGACACAGCCATTGCCACGAAGACTTGAGCTGGCTTTCTCAGTGGGATATGGAATAACCCACACTGGAGTTTACCTGGGATTTGGTTCTTGGGTGCCCAGGGACCTCTAAAAAGGATAGAAATGATGAAACAACTGCTGGAGCACCAGTTCTTGTGATTATTTGCAATGGAATTGTGTGCCAGTGTTCAATTTTGATTTATAGTCTTACAGCACTAGTGAGCATGGGAGTTCAGTGGCAGGAGGGACAGTATCTGGGACACTTACTCTCCCCTGAGGCAGGCAGGGCAGGGGTCCCTCCTCCTCCTCCTTCTCCTCCAGAAGAGGATGCTCTCACAGGCCAGGAGCAGATTTGGGTTAGAAAGGGTCATCTTAAAACCTAAGGTTTGCCTTCATCCTCCCTGGGGCCACAGTGTCTGGTTGGTGCCTGGATGGCACAGCCAAGGTGACCCTCAGAGCAGCCACACTGAGGGACTGAACTCTTGCCCCTGGCTGGGGAGGGGGCCCTGCAGGGCTTCTGGCACTGCCACCCTGAGCCAGCCTGGGGTTAAATTCTTGTGGAATTAATCCTTGGCATTGCCTGGTTTGGTTGGGTTTAGTTCTCTTGAAGAGAGCTGCATGTCTTGAGTCAAACCATGTTTCTTGCTGCAGGTGAAGGAGAAGGGGCAGTGCTGCAATTCCATGGCAGTGGGCACTGTGTGTTAACTGGAGGGCAGAGTGAAACCCCAATTTCCCTTTTAATGTTTCGATTTATACTTTCAGCTTTGGGAGAAAGGGGGACAATAAAACAAGGGGAAGGGTGGTGGTGCAACTCAAGTGCTTGTGTGTCTCCTGCAGGCACTGCAGAGGGAATCAGCTTGAACTGGGCCTGCCTGGGCAGTGAATGGCAACCATCAGCTCTGCTTGGCTGGCTGGGACCCTTGCATCTTCACATACATATATGTATTTATAATGTATATTTAATAGTATATAGAATTATATATTACAGGCAGGCCCTGGCACAGGTGCCCAGAGAAGCTGTGGCTGCCCCATCCCTGGAAGTGTCCAGGGCCAGGTTGGACAGGGCTTGGAGCAACCTGGGCTGGTGGGAGGTGTCCCTGTCCATGGCAGGGGTGGCACTGGGTGGGCTTTAAGGTCCTTCCAACCCAAACTGTTCTATGATTCCATGATTCTATGATTATTTGGAATGGAGGGAGGAAAGTCAGCCTGAGGTAAAAGTACAGTGTTTATAAAAATGGGGAATAAAAGCTGTCCCAGCACACTAAACATTCCACCCATTTCTAATTGCATTTTGCATATCTTTTTATCTTCCAGTATTCCTGTTCAAGGGCTTGCTTAAAATGAACTGGGCTACATAAATTCCAGAGCCATAATTAACAGGGGTGGATTGAAAAGTTGTGTTTGTTCATCTTCCCTTTGGGAAAGGAAGGAGAGGTTTGAGCCCAGGTGTGCAGTGGGGAAGCAAAGTGGTGTCTGTACAAAAAAAAGGGAATAAACACAGTGTATAAACATGTGGAGGGATAGTAAAGCACTTTGGAAATTATATACACAGAGAAATATAAATATAACCTAAGCCATAGCTCTTTAAGCTGCTCATGGCAGCTGCACCCTTGCTGAGGTTTCCATTACAGCAACATGTCTCCACCTGCTTCTTTTTAGGGCAGAAGTCCTGCATGACCTGTTGCTGCTTGATGACTAGTTAGAAAACCTGGGTAAAAATTCCTTTGCTGCTCCTTGAAAGCCTGACAGGGAAGTAGAAGAAATACACACTTCTATTGTAAAAACACGTTGGTTGTGCTCTGTAAAATGCTAATGCAAAAAGCAAAAAACTGGATCAAATTGGAAGAAGGAATGACTCATTCAGGGTCCCAGTCATAACCAGAGGAGGCTCATATTTTCTTTAGAAATGGCTCCTTCAGTACCTGGAAATGTTTATTTAAAAGCTTCATCCTGCAAACATCTGAAAGTATTAATTTCACAAGTGTGAATGGTTATTAAGTTGGGTGTGAGGTCACAGTCTGAGTTCTGCTGGATGACTTCATGCTGAGTTTACTGAAGGCAGCTTGGTGAGGGCTGTCTGACTGCTCTTGAGACAATTTATAAGCCTCTCAGTCAGAGCTTTTTAAAAAAAAATTAAAATCCAGCTGCTTTCAAATCTGAGGGTGGCAGAACTGCCTGGTTGTGCTAAAAAGATTTTGTCACAATTAACAGACCTGATTCTACATGTTTTAAACTCACTCCTCTGGGGAATGGGTTCTCATGTGAAAATCCAAATAACTTCTGGTTTGTGTAGCTTTCCTGCAAGGACAGCAGGAGCATTCCTGGTGAATAACTCTGCTGCTCTCTGTCCAGGAATGGTGTGCTCTGCAGGAGCATCAATGTTTTCTGGAGCAGGATTTGCCCTGGAGGGGCTCCACTGGTAGCAAAGAGGCTCCTTGAAATCTGATTTCATTTTTTTCCCCCCTTGTATTGCTAAACAAGTGACCATCTTTTGCAGGGTGTTAAATGCCTGCCAGGTGATCCCTGTCATTGCTGGGAGCACCCAGGGCCCGGTGCCCTGTGGAGGGATAGTGGGAGGGGAAGGGGAAGGCTGCCAGTGGTGCAGTTGGATCCAGGTGACAAGGTCGGTGTGAACTGGCATGTGCAGGATGAGGAGCTGCTGCAGATCAGCCCTGGCAGTGCCCCACATTCCAAGGGATGTTTGCAATGCTCACAGGGGTGTGCTGGGTTCATGGGCTCAGCAGCACAGGAGGAAATATGACCTCTAGAAGGGAGAAAAAATCAGTGTTAAAGCTACTGAATTAGATTCTAGTATTCAGAAAACAGAGAATACATTAAGGTGAAAAATATAAAAACAACTGGGTAATGTGAAAGACACAAAATAGCCTGAGCAAGGTATAAAGTGTCCAACCTAATTTTACATATGCTTTGGCTTCTGCTTCACAGGCAATCACTGAGCCTCCCTACGACAACAAAAGCTCTTTCCCGGCCATTTGGATCTCCCACCTGGAATTCCCTGGGTGGATCATCCAGGAGTGCCAGGTGGGTGGGTACCTGTCCCCCTGTTGCCAAACTGGAGCACATCCTTGTGCAGGTTGTTCTTTGCCAGCTCTGTGCCCTGAGCACTCTCCTCCCTCCCTCCCTTTCCACACAGCACGGGGCGGGCAGAGAGGAAAGAAATCCCCCGGGATTAAAAACAGTGTCAGAGCATTAACACTTAGTGGATGACAACTGCTAGGATTAAACCAAGCTGGTTAAACCCCTCTTAGCTCGAATAGGAACCAGCAAACCATCTGGTGGAAGGAGCAGTGTGAGAGGGCTGAGAGGAAATACTGTCTGAGCAGGCAGAGGGGAAAAAGCTTCTCCACAGACTTGTGGGACATGCTGTGTTTCCAAAGTGTCTGCCCACAGCCAGCAATAGTTTTGATTAGTTTAAATGCAAGTATGGCAAAGAGTGTGGTGTGTTTGCAGCTCAGAAAAAGATCCGTTTTCAAGCTTTTAAATTTGCTACAATAACCCACAACACTTGCAAAAAAAAAAAAAAAGAGAAGCCCAATCATGCATTCTGTGAAAAAAAAAATCTCATCAGCTCTATTCTCCTGTTCTGTTGCCTTCTCCATTATCCTGTTGCTCCACTGCTGAGGGATGTCTGCAGTAACTCCTGTCCCTGCTGTGCCCTTTCCTCCTGCCCTGCTTTAGGGAGGTGCTGTGGGTCCCCCTGGGCACAATCCCTGCAGGGCTGTGGTCACCAGGGGTGACCCACATTGCCAGGGCAGGTCAGTGGCACACTCCTGGGGCTGGCACAGCTGGGCTGCCCTCCCAGGACAAGGTGAGCTGCCTGGAGGTTACCCCTGCAGGGATTAGGGGCGTTTGTCTCTGGAGCAGATCAGACAATGTAAATTGGATTTGAGGGAAAGTCTCTCCTCCATGATGTCACTTGCTGATGTTTATACTAGAAATAAGGTCTTGCTGCTGATGGGTTTAAGCTTGGCTCTCTCCTCTTAGTCTCCTTATGAATAAAGGAACATATGGAACCTTGTAAGACTTTAATGTACAGCCTGGATTTCAGGAGGTGCTGCTGCTGCCTGGTCCATGGTGGCACCTGGCTGGCTGTGAGAGGCTGGTGGTGCCTGCATGGGCAGGGCAGGGCAGGGAGCTTCACAGGGCACTCAGCAAATACATCTTCCATCCCCTTTGATCTGTGAATTGTTCCCTTTTCAAACCCAGAACTTCTCTTTTGTTTATCAGCCATGAAATGTAAAAGTGTTTATGCAGCTTATGCTGTTGTTCCACAACAAGGTCTCACCGACTTCCTGATTATGCAGAGCTTGTTTGTCTCCAGAAAGTTTCCATCCTGCTGCTCCCCCAGTATTGCCAGGGGAAGGAATTCAGCAGTGCAGGAGCCTGGCTTGGAGGCTGCTGGAACAAAAGGCTTTGCAAACAGAAGCACTGATTTCTGATGTTTGGCTGGCTGATAGAAAAGCAGCAAAGCATTGGTTCATGCTCCTCTGTTGAGGGTGGGTATTTCTGGTGTGCCAGTGGCAGAGTCAGTGTCAGCAGAGGAGCCCCAAGGCTTTCCTGGGGCTTGAAATGAACCTGCCATGTGCAGGGCTGGAGGTAAAAAGGTCAACATGCTTTGAGCCTGTGTTGCTACAACAGGGAAACACCTTTTCTTTAAAAACAGTAGTTCTTTTCTCGAGCCCAGCCTTGCCCTCTGAATGCTCCTGGGGCAGAAAAAATGTTTTCAAATTAAGAGGTTTCATCACTGCTGAGAAGTTTCATGGATTTTAGAAGATTGTTCTCTCCTGCTGGACCCTAAAATTAAGATCAATTGGGAAGTTTTGGATCTAGATTTGAAATAAGAGGATCAAAGGACTCAAAATACCAGCAGAGATAAAAAGAGGGTTTGCCCACGTCGGATCTCGCTGCTGCTCCCGAGGGCTCTGCAGAGCCCTGACAGCATCCAGCAGGAAGCATCTGTGTGTGCTTATCAGCTCTGAACAGCAAAAAGCACACTCTTCTGGCCTCTGCCTTACCAAAGATAAGGAGTGAGATGTCTTAACAACATCTGTGTGTGGGAATATTGGCTTTCTCCCAAAACCTGGAGTGACCTGGTTTGTATCTTTGAGATCAGTTCATCTAATAACATGAAAACTGTGTGAAAGGTTGAAGCCATCACCCCCTCCTGTTGTGATCTCAGTGGTAATGCATCAGGCTGGCCAATTGTCCTCACAGACCAGCTGTGCCCTTGGCATGGAGAGTAAATAACAGGGAGGAGTCACCCCAGAAGGCCTGAAGGGAAAAACTGTCCTGGAAACCAGAGCCATGAGAAGGCATCTCCAGCAAACATCTCCATAAATCACAACCAAGATTCACAATGCTCTCAGCAATTGTTTACCCACTGCTAATTGTTCATTTCTAGCTACCACTAAGCAAAAATCACAGCTCAAGGCAGAACAGAAAACGCTGTATAGTTTTTTGGGTAAAAATCCATTAAGTTCTTTGGGGTTTTAAATGTTGCTCTGGTTTTATCAGCCATTGTAAGAATGGCCATGCCATGGGTGACAAAAAGCAAAAATAGGCTATATCTCATACTTTTGCCTCTCCCTCTCTTCCTCTGCCTAATCCCTTGTGGTGTCCAAGCCCTTTTTTCAGGCAAGGCTGATGGGATTTGTCAGTTTATAATTCCAGCTGCAGCTCTTGGCTGAGCACTGGTCCAGCTGCCTCGTGAGCTCCTGTGAGCTTCTCCCTTCCTGAAAATGGAGGGGACAGCAAATGGAAGGGCCAACACCCATGTGAGGTTTGGCTGGGCAGAACTCAAGCAGCCCAAGCCCAGAGGGACACAGTCTGCTGCAGCTTCTGGCAGGCCTGGACAGCCAAAGGATGCTGAAGATGCACAACCTTTACTTCCAGCCCAAGCACCAGTGCAGGAGACGGAGAGCTGGTTTTGATTCACCTTCTCCAGGCTATTCAACAATACAAAACCCCCTGAAACATCCCACTTCAGTCAAATCTTTTCTGTGCTGCATTTTCCACTCAGTCAGTCCTCATATGAAAGTTGTTTCATTCGTTTCATCGCCTTCATTGCTCTCTTTTGACCCTTTTCTACTTTTAACTTCTGTGTTTGCCCAAAGCTCCCAGAGCACCTGGTGGGAAGGAGCCATGGATGTGTGTGATGGCTTCATCTTCTTTTCTGTGTCATGCTTGTTGCTTTTGTAACAACTCTTGAGACCTTCCTTCTTGGCAGCTGCCACCCACTGAGTTGGTGATTTTATGGAAGTCTTCCTCTCAGCCCTGGTTCTTGCTGTGTCTATTTTCCTGAGTCTGTTCAAAGTGTTGATTTAATAATTCCATATCAAGGAACAATATTTTCATTCCAACTGTTTACAAGCCCATACTTGTATATGCATGCTGAATTTAATTAGCTGTAATAACTTGAGTGATTTCCATCTGCATCTTTATGCAGCTGAGTATCTGTTTTACATTTGGCCTGAGATACTGTTAAATTTCCTGTTGTGGGAGTCTGAGGTCACCATAACCCTAATTGTGTAACAGAATGAGTGGAACAGAGCTGTGCCAGCTGCAATTCCACATGCTTTGGAAGGGACAACCAAGGAGACACCTTCGAGCTGCTGGAAATATGTTCATAGTCTAATGGTTAGTAATGGAAATCTGAAGCTGAAAAGCAACATTAGTGTTCCTTGTTTTGTCAAGCAGGCACTAGAGAACTGATTTGAATTCCTTCAGCCAAACTACCCCAAGGTCTGGGGCTCCTCATTTTTCCCGTGACAAGAATTGGTTTAGTGGTCCCAGGGAAGAGGCTTTTGCCTTTGGCAAGGCCTGAAGTCAAGGGAGTGGTTCAGTTTTCAGTGTCTGAAGAATGAGGCGGACCAAGGAGTTATCAGGGATGTGGAAAATAAGGTGTGTGAGGGAATCACAGGAATTGTTATGCTTGGAAAAGACCTTTAAGATCACCAAATCCACACCACTGCCACAATCCCCACTAACCACGTCCCCAAGTGCCACATCCACATGTTTTCTGGACACTGCCAGGGGTGGGGACACCACCTGACCACCCTGCCTGTGCAGAAAGGCACGAGGGTTCTGTTCCTTAAGGGCACTGAAGAAGAACATAAATGTTCAAGGGCCACAGAAGTTGATCCAATTTTGAGTATGAGTGTATTTTCCTGTATTCTTCCCAGCCCTACCTGTAGCTGCTTAGAGTAGTCAAACAATGGTCTACAAAGGTATTTATAGAGAAAAACCCCAATTATGTATCTGGACTTACTGTGTGGAAAGAACATGGCTATTTTTTTTCTATATTCTTTGACTTCTTTTATTTCAAACGGATCTAATTCCTTGAACTTTTGTTCTAAATGTGATGTATTTATTGTTCTACAGATCTTGGGGTGCTTTGTTCTTTACCAGCTTGGTGTTGTTAAACCCAGCAGCAAAATCTCCTGAGAAGCTGCAAAGACTTGAGAGCAAGGCAGCTCCAATTAACTTCACTGTCTGCAGCCCAGTGTTCTCAAGGATGTAAATAATCTACTGCTTAGAATATCTCTGAGATCTTCACAGTTTGTCAGCCTCTATTAGAATACTCTCATGCACAAGTTCTCAAGAATTTAATAAGGATGAAACAGCTCCTGGGATAATCAAAGAGTTTAATGGAAAGTGATGTGCTTTTAAGTGGGCTCATTAACGAAGCCTTCTAATTGCACAGCAGAGACACCAGCAGAGGGAGGGCAGCAGGGATCACTTCACCTGGGCTGCAACAATGTTCTTTTGGGCTCTTGCTGCATTGAAGGGAAAAATACATGCCTAAATCTTGCTGGTCCTTCTCTGAAATGGGGACTGACAGAAGGAAAACACTGTAAGAATCTGTGAAGGTTCCACAGAGTCCTTCCATGGTCTGGCTCCTGTCCCAGGGGCTCTGTCCTAGTTCAGCAGGAGGGACCAGCTAACCCTGTGTGGGGGTGATCAAAGCTGTGTATTCTACCCCCTCTATTCATTCCCCAAGGACAATGGGCCATTAGCAGCAGCTGCCCAGGGAGCCATTATCACATTCACACCCAGCCTGAGGGGGCGGAGCTGCTAATGGGCCATCAACAGTTCAACACCCCCTGGCTCCCAGAGTTAATCACCCATTGTGTGAGTCCCCGCCCAGGGGGAGGGACTGAGAGCTCCCTGAGGGTACATAAGTGGTGGGTAAGAAGACCTCAGAAAACCTCTTGTCGGATCCAGAGGAGCAGCAGGACCTCGACAGGAGGAGATCACCGCTCTCACCCAGACCACAGCCCTCGCCTGCACCAACAGGTTTTTCTTTTCCTTTTGCTCTGGACTTGGGGGAACCACAGGGGTCTCAGCACAAGGGCAAACAAACCCCCTTGGGTTTGTGCCCCAGGACACTGGGTTATACTGCTGGGGTTTTGTGAGTTGAAAGCAATTTCCCTTGTGTGTCAGTGTTGTTATTGTAATATTGTTATTAAATTTTAGCTCTGACTTATAATCTCTCTCGTGGTGAGTTCATTTCCCCTGCTGGTTCACCTTTAAACCAGCACAGGCTCAGATGAGCTCCTCCTGCAATTTGTGCAGCTGAGGGATCCAGGGAGCCGTTTCCAAGTGTGAAAGGGGGTGCACAATAGCTCCAGCACTTGGGAATAACCCTTCTTTTTAAAATTTACTTCTTTTTTAGGACTGTGTTGTTTTCATTTTTCAGCATGTTCATTTTTGCAGCTTTGCTCAAAACCAGAGAAGCAGCAACACTTTTGAGATTTAGAGCTGGGTTCTAATTCCTTCCAGCATTGCAGCCACAGGCACCCCATAAAGTTCTTTAGAACTACAGAATAGGAGAAAATTCCAGGAAAATTGCACAGCAGCTGCTGGTTTGATGTTGTGTGCTGGCCACGGGACCTGCCTGAGGTGTGGGTTGGAACCTGGCACAGGATTGGCACAGGGAGGAGGATTTGGGGACAGGCTTTTTAGTGGGGCCTGCAGGGATAGGACAAGGGATGATGGTTTTAAACCAAGAGTGTCAATTTAGATCAGATATAAGGAAGAAGTTTTTTCACAATGAAGGTGCTGAGGCCCTGGCACAAGTTGCCCAGAGCTCCTTCCAGTGCCTAAAGGGGCTCCAGGAGAGCTGGAGAGGGACTGGGGACAAGGAATGGAGGGACAGGACATGGGGAATGACTTCCCACTGCCAGAGGGCAGGGACAGATGGGATATGGGGAAGGAATTGTTCCCTGGGAGGGTGGGCAGGCCCTGGCACAGGTGCCCAGAGAAGCTGTGGCTGCCCCAGCCCTGGGAGTGTCCAAGGCCAGGTTGGACAGGGCTTGGAGCAACCTGGGCTGGTGGGAGGTGTCCCTGCCCATGGCAGGGGGTGGCACTGGATGGGCTTTAAGGTCCTTCCAACCCAAACTATTCTATTATTCTCTGATTTGTGCTGCTGTGAACAGCCTTTTTTGGTTTCAATCGAGAAACAGAATCAAAGAAAATACAAAAAACTCCAAAGATTTTTGGGCAAGAATTTTGATGCAGCTGAGCTGGTGGGATGAATAACTACAAATGGAGAAGACCAACAAGGGCTGTTGGTCACTCTGAAAGGCATCAGAGCAGTGGGAAAATATTCAAGTGTGCTACAGGTAGGGATGCCTTAGAAATTATTCAGAGGAAGTCCCTCAAAAGGGGTCAGTGCTTAATTATGTGGAGTGTATGGAGGAGGCATTGTGGGGGCAGGACACACTGGGCAGTGGGAAGGTGCCCTGAGACACACCTGGCCTGAAGGGAGGGCTGGTGGTGGCACAACCTGTGAGCTTGGGGGAGATTTGGGGGGTCCCTTGGAGGGTTGGGGGAGATTTGGGGGCATCCTGGGCAGGTTGGGGTGGACTTGAGGGGTCCTGGGAGGATTTGGGGGGTCCTCAGGGGGCGTTGGGGGAGATTTGGGGGAGTTTGGGGGAGATTTGAGGGGTCTGATGGGGTTGGGGGGTCCGGGGAGGGTTGGGAGAGATTTGGGGGCATCCTGGGCAGGTTGGGGTGGACTTGAGGGGTCCTGGGAGGATTTGGGGGGTCCTGAGGGGGGGTTGGGGGAGATTTGGGGGAGTTTGGGGGAGATTTGAGGGGTCGGGGGGTGGGGGGATTGGGGTAGATTTGGGGGAGCCTGGGGGTTTGGAGGAGATTTGGGGGATCCTAAGGGGGGTTAGAGGAGATTTGGGGGATGCTGGGGGGGTTGGGGGAGATTTGAGGGGGGTTGGGGGAGATTTGGGGGGTCCTGGGGGGTTTCGGGTGAGATTTGAGAGGTCCTGAGGGGGTCTGTGGGAGATTTAGGGGTCTGGAGGGGGGGGGGTGTTGGGGGAGATTTGGTGGGTCCGAGGGGGTCTGTGGGAGGTTTGGGGGGTCCTGGAGGGGTTGGAGGAGATTTGAGGGGTCCTGGGGTGGTTTGGAGGGTCCTCAGGGGGCACCTGGAGAGGCTGGAGCACTGAGGGCAGCTGAAGCAGCAGGAGCTGCAGAGGCAGAAAATGGCCCTTCTGGGGAGTTCAGAAGGATGGAAATTGGGGGGAAATTGCTCTCCAGATGCATCAGCACAGTAAGAGCTCTGGGGGGCTGGTTTGGGTCTGTGGGGAAGTTGTTTGGCAAACTCGTTAGTACTGCAGGCAGGCTGCCCAATCCCACCATCCTGAGTCTGAAGCTTTTCAGCTTTTAGAATTGCCCTCCTTTGGGTCTTCTGCTGTTAAATGATCACAAACATCCAGCACTGGATTCCCTTCTCCCTTCCCAGTTTTTCTTGTTGAGGTTTTACCTTCCTTCCTGTATGAGAATCAGGACCTGAGGTTCAGTGGCTGGATTGGTTTGTGTCCTGAGAACAGAACCAAACCCTGGAATTGTGGTGAGTTTTCAAACTCCTGCTGCAGGAGGGCACAGTTAGAATGGTTGGCAGACAGTGGGACTGAACTGTGCCTGTCTGTGGTGCTCCATGGGGGTCAGTGTTAGTCTTGCTGCTGCATTTGCTTTCCACATGTGTCATATATGAAAGAAATGCTCCTGCTGCTTACAGGATGATTGCACTGGCTATCTAATGTATATTCAAGCACTCTGAAGGGCCAGAACATCACCTGCCTGTTGCACACAAGTGGTGCTCTGAGAGCTGGCCATGCCATCAGTTCAAATCCTGATCTTGTGCTCTGTGTGAGCCATTTACAGTCCCCAGCAGCATTAAAAAGCTATAAGGGTGCTTCCTATTAGCCTGATATCAAAATCAGGCTCTGGGACTGCTCTCTGTAGTGGGAGTCTTTATTTGATTTTCAAATACCCATTACTGTAATTGGAAATGCTGATATTGCCAAGAACTCGGTGCTTTGTGCTTAAAGGATCTCGGCAAGATGATTAAGGAATTAGAATTTTCCTGCTCTTGTCTGAGGCAAAGTCCTGACAGTGGCTGCTGTGGCAGTTGGGAGGTTTGCTGCACCTCAGAACAGTGAGGGGTGTCCCCCAAACCAGGGGAGGATTCCTGGCAAGCCTGGAACAAGAGGTGCCTCCCACCAGGAGAATACGGGGGCAAAGACATGAAAAGAATGCTCTAAAGGAAAAAAACCCAAAATTCAGCTTCCCCAAAGCCTTGTGGGCAAGGGGAAAGGTGCTGCTCCCTCCAAGCAGAGAACTGGTCTGTGAGATGGTGGCAGTGACTCTTCCAAGCTCTGCTTGCTGGCCTGCATGTTGACATTGATTTTGTAGTACCTGTTAAAGTCACTATTCAGCAGAGTGGATATGCACTCCTTCTCCTCTGGGCTGTTCACTCATACCTGACACCTGGCCATGTGAGTGGCTCAACGACGGATTTCTGATCAAGGAACATTCTCTTCCTAGACAAAATGAATGGATGGTGTCCCTGTGCTGGTCATGAAGTTTGTTCCTCAGATAATGATGAGTTTAGCATCCTAATCTGGGTTTGCACCTCCTGTCGTGCCACTTTAATTGGCAGCCTTCCAGTACCTAAAGGGGCTTCGGGAGAGCTGGAGAGGGGCTTGGGACAAGGGAAGGAGGGACAGGACAAGGGGAATAGTTTCCCTCTGCCAGAGGGCAGGGTTAGATGGGATATTGGGAAGGAATTCCTGGCTGGGAGAGTGGGCAGGCCCTGGCACAGGTTGGGCAGAGTAGCTGTGGCTGCCCCATCCCTGGGAGTGTCCAAGGCCAGGCTGGACAGGGCTTGGAGCAACTTGGGCTGGTGGGAGGTGTCTCTGCCTATGGCAGGGGTGGCACTGGATGGGCTTTAAGGTCCCTTCCAACTCAGACCATTCTATGATTCCATGATACCATAAATGGAATAATGTCTTCTGATCCAAATACACATTTGTAATCTCAATGCTATTTTAAAGCTTTTTTTTGCTGGTCTCCTCTGAAAGAAAATACCTCTTATTCCACAGAGAACTGTTAGAAATACCATCTTTATTGACAGCAGAATAGTTGGAGACTCTCACTTTGGTCAGGATAGTAAGGGAACTTGGAGCAGAATAGTTTCTGTTTGAAAATACTGTGGAAGCTGAGGAAAGCTCCTCCCTGGGATGGACTCGTGAGCCTGCAGGTGTTATTCTCCCCAGGAGTTGCCCAACCCTGTGCCCAGACTGTTCCTCAGC
Source organism: Pithys albifrons albifrons (assembly GCF_047495875.1). NCBI lineage: Eukaryota > Metazoa > Chordata > Aves > Passeriformes > Thamnophilidae > Pithys > Pithys albifrons. Next base: position 2,509,551 of record NC_092467.1, read on the forward strand.
TGCTGTCTGGGCTGTGCTGGGCACAGTGTGTTGGGCTTGACTCGTGCTGTGCTGCACACGGAGGGAGGGTGGAATATTCTCAGCACCTCTGCCTTGGAAAACAACAGGAGGAAAAACAGCATGTAAAGCCCTACACTAATGTTGCTGTCTGTTCTGGTTATGCAACAGGGTCAATGAGAGCTGATTGGGATTGGATTTTGCTGCTCCACTTCCCTTAGTTTTCCAGTGTGGGCCATGCCCATGCCCAGCTGCCAATGCTGGTTTGCCACTGCTGAGTCTGAATCAATAACAACACACTGGCATTGTCTGTGTCTCTGCTCCCTGGGCTGTTGGGGGCTCAGGGATCCCATCCCACGCCACCCCACGCCACCCCACGCCACCCCACGCCACCCCACGCCACCCCACGCCACCCCACGCCACCCCACGCCATCCCATCCCACCCCACCCCACCCCCCTCCATCAGGAGCTGTCCTGGGGCTGCTACAAGTCTTTGTCCAGGTGTGATCACCACCCTGCAGTAACAGGGTCTCATGAAGGACATTACACCATTCATAAATAACTCATTTGCATGATTAAAGTCTTATTTTCCCCAAACACAGCATTTTTCCCTGTGTGCTGTTACAGTTAAATGGATGTCACATTAATATATGGAATTTATAACCACAGAATCATAGAATAACTCTGAACTGGAAGGGCCCCACAAGGATCACAGAATCATAGAATAACTCTGAACTGGAAGGGCCCCACAAGGATCACAGAATCATAGAATAACTCTGAACTGGAAGGGCCCCACAAGGATCACAGAATCATAGAATAACTCTGAACTGGAAGGGCCCCACAAGGATCACAGAATCATAGAATAACTCTGAACTGGAAGGGCCCCACAAGGATCACAGAATCATAGAATAACTCTGAACTGGAAGGGCCCCACAAGGATCACAGAATCATAGAATAACTCTGAACTGGAAGGGCCCCACAAGGATCACAGAATCATAGAATAACTCTGAACTGGAAGGGCCCCACAAGGATCACAGAGTCCAACAAGTTTTAAAAATCACAGAATCGTTGATTGTAATAATGTCACAGTGGTTTTCAGTGTTTTATTTCTGTATAAATCAGTATTTCCTAGTAACAGGTTTAGCAGCTGCCACTTGCTCCCTCAGTCTCTGCTGAAGTGCTTTTAACACACCAAACTGGAGTGCAGAGGCACCCACATCACTGCAGTTCCTACCAAATCATCAGAGGCTGCAGCACAAATGCTCAACACAGCCAAGCCTTTCCTTGGAATGTTGGCTCTTAGTGTTTAATGGTTAAAACCAGCAAACTGACTGGGCACTTCCTGAGCTTCCTTGATGGGAATTTTAGGAGATTCCAGGACCAGGTTTGCAGTGGGGTTGGTTTGTTTGCCTTGTTTCTCTGTTTTCCCAGGCACCCCTCACCAGAGGTGGGTTACACACAGCTCTGCTGTAAATGCCCATCTATCCACTGCTCTGCCTAAACCAGGGGCAGAGAGTTTGGGGTTTGTTCCTGTGCCCCCCAAAACAAAGGGTTCTGTAGCCCACCAGGGGCTAAATCTCAGGATCTTCCTAATGCCTTTCCTTCCTTTCAAGCCCCTGGTGTTTAATGTGAACATGCAATAATGGATATGGTGAGTCATGGTGTGAAACTACAGATGGGAGCTTTGGGAAATATTGAGGATTAAATGTTGAGTTTTCCTCTTTCCCATGTTCATAAGATTATTAACAGGAAGGAGGAGACAGTGCAAAAGGCAAACAAAAAAGCAAATGAAAGGAAGTGCTGGCTGGATCAAGCAGGTGAATTCCTTGGAGTGCCTTCTTTCCCCCAAATGTCTCAGGATCTGGATGTGTATATGGATCTTTGTTTGCTGTGCTGGTGTTTCAGGTCTGGAGAAGCACAGCAAGGGAAGAGTCACACCAGGGGCACCTACTGCTGCCACCCGTGTGGGTGGCATTAATGGGAGCTTTGAGTTTCATTGGAGTACAACTCTTGCAGCTTTAATGTTGAAGTATAAAAGAGAGAGGAAATCAATGGTCTGGCTTAGAAAATTAATGTTTGTCCATGTTTCCAAGGCAGCACAGATAAGGAAAGGAGCAACTGCCATGCTTGGTAATGAGCTCAAGGGTAAAAATTGCTGTAGGAAAATCAAAAAGGTTTTCTAGCAATAAAATAAAATAATCTCTAGCAAAGGAGATGCCAGTCAGCTTTTTAAACCCCACTGAAACTACCCAAGTAGAGAAGAAGAAACAGAGTGAAAACACAGTGGGAAAGTTACTCTGAAGTGAGTCAAATGATTTATCACAAGGATGCTCTGAACCATCCCCTCAGTAGGTTGGTTCCAGCACAGAGGAGGGTTTGTATTTACTGTGAGCAAGGGCTGAGTTTAGGGAGTTTAGGTGCACTCAGAACATCAGTGCTGTAGTTTGAGTGTGTTCTCATTAAATAGAGACAATTAAAATGTCTGCTGAAAACACTTGTCTTTTGACAGGTTCACAGTGTTTTAGGATCTAAACTAAACAAACACTACCAAGAGGGTGGAGAAGAGGATCTTTTTGTTGTTGTTTAACCTTTACCTCAGTAATGAGGGTCTTGCTGAGGGTCCTACTTATTTAGTTTTGATACACATATATATGTATAAAAACTATATATATATTTTGTACAATTTTAAACTAAAATATTTGCAAAAAGTCAGTCAGTCAAAACGCCAAAAGCTGCTGGAAGTGTCATTGATGCAGTGGAGCTCCTGTGAGCATTTCACCACCTAAACGACCCTGGCAAGGTCTTGCTGATCTGTGTTTTAAGATATCTCGTGATTTTTTTCTTGTTTGATTGTTTTTAACCTTTCCTTGAGTATTTTTAATCATTTTAATGACTGTTCCTAGATTAAGATCAGCTTCTCTACCTCTTTTCCTTAGGTCTATTCCAAAAGAGCATCCTAAACCAGGTGCCCACGGGTCCAGTGCCCAAGGAGTTCAGGAGAAGGGGAGTTGCTCTGAGCTGCTTCTTGGGTTTGTGCCTTCAGCACTCTGTGCCACCCCCTCAGGGCTCCCCAGCAGGTGCCAATGCCCCTGCCCTGCCCCAGGGAACAGCATGGCATCACTCTCCTGGCTCAGCTTTTATGGCATAGGTGTCCTAGTTCAGCAGGAGGGACCAGCTAACCCTGTGTGGGGGTGATCAAAGCTGTGTATTCTACCCCCTCTATCATTCCCCAAGGACAATGGGCCATTAGCAGCAGCTGCCCAGGGAGCCATTATCACCTTCACACCCAGCCTGAGGGGGCGGAGCTGCTAATGGGCCATCAACAGCTCAACACCCCCTGGCTCCCAGAGTTAATCACCCATTGGGTGAGTCCCCGCCCAGGGGGAGGGACTGAGAGCTCCCTGAGGGTACATAAGTGGTGGGTAAGAAGACCTCGGGAACTTCTCATTGGATCCAGAGCAGCAGCAGGACCTTGACAGGAGGAGATCACCGCTCTTGCCCAGACCACAGCCCTCACCTGCACCAACAGGTTTTTCATTTCCTTTTGCTCTGGACTTGGGGGAACCACAGGGGTCTCAGCACAAGGGCCAACAAACCCCTTTGGGTTTGTGCCCCAGGACACTGGGTTATACTGCTGGGGTTTTGTGAGTTGAAAGCAATTTCCCTTGTGTGTCAGTGTTGTTATTGTAATATTATTATTAAATTTTAGCTCTGACTTATAATCTCTCTCGTGGTGAGTTCATTTCCCCTGCTGGTTCACCTTTAAACCAGCACACATAGTTATTGTTTGATTTCTTAGAATAAATAGGAAGATAAAGAAAACCAACAGTGCTCCTGGTTGTTTCCTAGTGATTTAAGGCTGTGTAAGGGAATGCCAGCAAGAGCAGTGCTGGTGATTTGGGAGCTTTAAGGAAAAGATTCTGAACTTTTATTGTGTCTTATGGGGTAAGAGGAGAGGATTTATTATATGTGTTCTCTTCTTGGACCTTGTAGTTTGTGGTGAAATGTTTGTGGAAATCTCTTTTCTTCTACACCAGGATGAATGAACAATTCTTGGTGGAGGCTCTTGCTCTCCTGGCTGGATTTTTATGATAAAACAACAGTTTGAAAGTGAATTAGATCAGTTTATGTTCATCAATTCATTTTTAATATTATTTTTCCCATGTCCTTTCTTCCTTTTTGATTATTTTTTGGGTGAGGTTCCCAAGATGATGTTTGGGTCTCTCCTGTATTTTCCTTTGCATGTTTTCCTTTTGACATCATGACTTCCACAGCTTTGGGAAGACAGCTGGAAAAGAACATTATGGGAAAAGAGAGGGAAGCGAAGCAGTGCCAAACTGACCTTTCCATTATCTTGGAGGACAACAAAAGATTGAAACAGAACATTTTTTGGCTCCAATCTAACCCTGGGTGCTTTGCAATGTCTGGAGTCCTGCTCTTCCCTTGGAAGCTGAAGAACCCTCTGAAGCTCTCCCAGTGCTTTACCTCCTGTGTTTTTTCTCCCCTGGGCTGAGCTCCCAGCCCTGATTTTCCATGTCCTCAACCACTGGTGGGACACAAGTCAGCCTGGTGGGGCTCAGGGTGGATTACTGGGGGTGACCTCATTGCGGTTCCTCCCCAGCACTGCCAGCCCACTTTGGTGCCCACTGGCAAAGCTCTGGCAGGAGCTGAGCTGCTCTTCCACTGCATCAGGGCAGTGAGGAAAGGCTCCTGTGTATATAGATCCCATTTCCATGGATAAAGCCAGGAGTGGAGCCTGGTGTGGTTGCACTTGCAATGGGTATGGCCCTTCAGGTGGAGTGGTGGTGGGTGACAGTGTGACCTGGCTGGGGTGGGGTGGGATGTGCTCTGCCCACTTGTTTCTTCCTAATTAAGTAGCAATCCCAGTGTAATGGGATTAGAGCATTTGCCAGGAGTGCCTGAGGGCTTTGAAAGCCTTGACTTCCTGAGGTCCCTGCAGTGGGAAATGGGGTGCTGCTTGTTGTGCTGCACAGAAAATGGCTGAATAATTGAGTTTTTAATGGGCTGGGCTTATTACTGCCAGCTCTGGCTGGGAGACAATGGGGGATGTGGGCAGGGTGTGCAGGAAGAAATCCTTCCCTGTGGTGATGGTAAATATAGATGCTCTGAGGGCTGCAGCACCTCTGCTGTGGACACGGGCTGGGAGATTGAGGGTGTTCAGCCTGGAGAAGGGAAGAATCCAGTGAGACCTGAGAGCCCCTCCCAGAGCCTAAAGGGGCTCCAGGAGAGCTGGAGAGGGACTGGGGACAAGGAATGGAAGGACAGGACACAGGGAATGACTTCCCACTGCCAGAGGGCAGGTTAGATGGGATATTGGGAAGGAATTGTGCCCTGTGAGGGTGGGCAGGCCCTGGCACAGGTGCCCAGAGAAGCTGTGGCTGCCCCATCCCTGGGAGTGTCCCAGGCCAGGTTGGACAGGACTTGGAGCAGCCTGGGCTGGTGGGAGGTGTCCCTGCCCATGGCAGGGGTGGGACTGGATGGGCTTTAAGGTCCCTTCCAACTCAGACCATTCTATGATTCCATGATACCATAAATGGAATAATGTCTTCTGATCCAAATACACATTTGTAATCTCAATGCTATTTTAAAGCTTTTTTTTGCTGGTCTCATCTGAAAGGAAATACCTCTTATTCCACAGAGAACTGTTAGAAATACCATCTTTATTGACAGCAGAATAGTTGGGGACTCTCACTTTGGTCAGCATAGTAAGGGAACTTGGAGCACCCTGGGCTGGTGGAAGGTGTCCCATGGCAGGGGTGGCACTGGTTGGGCTTTGAGGTCCCTTCCAACCCAAACCCTTTTATTGTGCATTGCCCTGCATGCCCAAGGCCTGGGCAAAGGGAGGAAACCTTTCTAAGGAGCCTCCCAAACAACGCTGTGTGATCCCCCAGTGAGGTGACAGATCTCAGGGCTCAGATTACCCCACCTGACCTGGTGACAGATCTCAGTCCTCAGATTACCCCACCTGACCTGGTGACGTGGCTGCTTTTGCAGAGCTCAGGGATCAAAGGACCAAGGTCTTCCTGAAGGGCCAGGTTGTTGACTGCACTGAGCTGACCTTCTATGACTGAATGAGTCCCCTGGTAAGCAGATTGTCACTGATTCAGGAAGCACCAGGATTGGTCAGGTTTGTGCAGGTACTTGAAGGAAATGCCATGCCCAGGAAGGTGCTGGGAAGGTTTTGGTGGTCTTGCCCTGTGTGTATTTTGGTAAATCAACTCCACGTCACAAAGATGAATCCACATGAGTAAAACAGCCACTCCTTTCACCTACTGACACCCAAAACCCCCCAAAATACCTGCCAATTCTGTAAAACATCCCAATGGGGCTCATAACCATGACATTGGGCCTTCCCTTGGGAAAATGGAGCCATGGACATCTGACTTGGAGCCCTCAACTTTTACTTTGGTTCCAAGAGGTTCAATTGGACCACGTGGAATTGCAGTTGGTAGAGGGAACCACAACCCAGGTGCTCATTGACAATGGTCTGCTGTGGTGAGAGGTCACCATTGCATAAGAGTGTGCAGGAAAGAGCATTATTTGAAAGAGGAGAATGTATCTGCTCTGCTCAGCATTAGGAAGACCTTAACTGGGGTCCTGGTCCAGCTTTGGATGCTGCATTTCAGGAAAGGCTGTTTGGAGAACATTGAGAGGGAAGATGGGAGGGTGCTCAGAGATCCAAGGAAAAGATTAAAACAGCCCCAATTCTCTCAGTTTAAAAGGAACTGAAGGAAGGAGGGTGGGACATAAATCTGAAGGTTTTAAAAAGCTGCTGCAAAAGAAAGGAAAACAGGATGTCCTCTATGTCCACAGTGGACAAGACAGAATAAAGAAGACTCTGATCACATTAAGGGAGATTTGGATTGATTTTGTAAAAACTCTTCTAGCAGTAAATGTAGTTAAGTTTTGGGGAAAAAACCCAAACCACACAGGGAGCACATGAAATACCACCAGAGGATTTCAGGAATGAGTTTGACAAACAACTGGAAGCAATTGCAGTGACAGAACTGACCCTGGGGGTCAGAGGGTGGGCCTCTTTAAGGTCCTAGTTCTCTGCTCTTTGACCTACCTTTAATTTTATCAAGACAAATTCGGGTTTGATCTTTCAGAGCACCTGCAATTGCTTTGCAAATTTTGTAAGCCAACTTTCTCTGCTCTCATCCCAGTCTTTGCAGGAAGATGGGATTTGCAGGCTCACCCTAAACAACACAGTGAGATCCCATTTGCAACACCCTTCTGGTCTGACAATCTTCTCCTGATGGCTACATTTGGAGGAGAAGTTTTTCAGCAAACTGCACATCTGTGATTTGGTGGCTGCACTCCAGGGGATGGTTCCTTGTGAGGATGTCCTGTGGGAATGTGCTTCACCAAGGCAGGGGAAGAAACCTCTGTGGCTTCCCCTTCTGCCCCTGGGCCACTTATCCCATCCAGCAGGTATGGCACTTTGACAAAACTTGCTGCCTTTGTAGAATGAACCTTTCTTCTTGTCTTGTCTTTGTTTGTGCAGGAGTTTCCAAGGCATTAAAGGTCGGCTCAGGGACACATTCCCTGAGGTTTCCTTTCACCTTTTTTTTTTTAAGACAGTGGTGTATGTGCTCAACATGCTGCAGATGAAATCCAGTTGCACAGGTTCAGTTTGGCAGCCCATGTCCCTGGAAGGGCCCAGCACACACTGCCCCGTGTGGGAGAGGCCCCATGGAGGGACCTGTGGAACTGAAGGGGATGGTTCAGAAAGGCCCCGCATGGCAATGAGTGGAGTCCAACCCTGCTCAGATGTGAAATGGCACAGTGGTTGGACACACTCCTGGGGCAAAGTGAGCAAAATGTGAACTGCTTTCTGTTCTACTGTAAATATTTAAGGGGAAATAGGAGTGTTTACCTGTTCTGGGAGGGGACCTGGCACTTTCAAGAGAGCAACATTGAATCAGACTGACAACAACTGGCAGGGAGGAGGGGCAGGGTTTAACTGTGCAGTGAGTGACCTTTCCAGAGCACAGGTCTCTGCCTGCCTTGTGTCCCCAGCTTGTGTCCCACTCCAAGGGCTTGTCTGTTCCTCTCTGTGCCAACAAGACACAACCTTGGGAACCTGCCAGCGGTGCCCTTGCCCAGGCAGGACAGACATTCCTGTCTTTGACCTCCTGCCTTCTCCTCCCCAGCAGGTGTTTATGAACTTGCTTATTTTGTGGCCAGGGTGACATCAGGATGTGGATCATTCAAACCAATCGATTGCAGATGGTTAAAAACATCAGCACAATATTAGCACAGGGGTAGGTTGAGGGAACACAGAAAGGACACAGAATTACACTATTCCCACAGTGACTCCCCATAACTATTTGTGCAGTTTATCTCTTGTATACAAAACAAATGGAGGGAGCCAGCACAGTTCAATTAGCATGGAAGGGGCTCCAACTTTATTTAGCACTCTGGATTTTTCTCATTTATCAGATGTTCAGGACACTTAAAAAGCAGCTGACAACAAACTGGCTGTGACATGGAAGTGCAAGATTTCCATCTGTCTCCCTACCTAGCTGTAGAATAGCTTCTGTAAAATAAAATAAATTGGCTATTGGTTCAGAGAAGTTCTTCCAATAAACAAAAAATCCTATTTCTGCTTAGTCTGCATTCAAGACAGGGATAATCTGTGATACTTGTGGAAAGGGCAAACCTCTGCTTTGCTCTGAGGAGTCTGTGTTCATATTTCCCCTTGCATTGTGTAGATCTATTTCTGCTTGTTCACTGGGTTTAATAACACCACTTGTTGTAGTTTGCACGAGTTTTAAGGGGGATTGTTATACAGTATTTGTCTGCCTGCCCTCTTCTCCATTTATCCCTTCCCCCTGCCCCTTCCCCTCCCCTTGTCCCCTTCTCCCTCCCCCTTCCCCTGCCCCACCATTTTCACACACATTGTGTACAGCAGTAAATCCCCCAGGACAGAAAAAGTCAATTCCATGGGCTGCAGGACAACATCTGCTGGCAGATGCCTGAAGAGCTCAGGAACATTTCTACGCCTGTAACTGTGGTGGAGGTGGTTCAGCCCCTGGTTTTTGGGATCCAAGGTTGTCTGTGGGTACATGTATCTATCCAAAGCTCTTGGACAAGGGGCCTGTGCTCAGTCATGCCTGAAAGTCCTCTGAGGAGAAGCAGTGGCTGGATCCAGCCTGGCCAGAAAGCTCCTGTGAGGCACAGCCAGATCCACCTGCAGCAGAGGGGTCTGGGCCAGGCTCAGCCAGAGAGACCCTTCCCTTCCCATGCCCAGGGGTTTGCAGTGGGCTCAGCTGCTGGCAGCACATTGCCCATGGACACACTGCCAGGGCTCACTGCTCGTGGGCTGCAGTGACTGGCAATGTGCAAACCCAGGCTGGGCTGTACCTGGAGTGCTCCCAAGGAGGTCACCAAGCCTGAGTGGATTAAATATTGACTTTTGGCAAAGGAGGGCACATGATCTGAGCCACGTGTAGGAGTCACATAAGGCAGAGAAAGTGCATGAGCCTGGTGACATACAGCAGAATTTGTTGTGGTAAGGAGAAGCAACTCAGAAATCTTCTTTTTTCATAAGGGGAAGTGAACTGTTCTAAAAATATAAATTTAATTAGTGTTATAAAGACATTCCTTTTAGTGCATAAGTACAGATCTAAAGCAAAGTAAGGCTTATAGAGGAAATCCCTTAACTTGCAGATGGAGCCTCTAACATGGTGCTGGTTTTAGCCATTATGGAAATCCATTAGGCAGTAAATAAATGTTAACATCACCTCTTGAAAGGTTTTCCTCACTGTTTCCCTTTCTGAGGCACAGCTGGGCATGAGAGTTCCAAAATGCAGCCATGGGTACTTTGTTATAGAGCCACCAGGGACTTAAATCCCCTGTGAAGCCTTAAGTTTTTTGGGGTTTTGTCTGTCCCTAAGGGCTGGATAAAGTGGGGAAGGAGAACACAGGGCACTCCTGATCACAGCCTTTTCTATTCTTACAAGGTATATGGAAAGAAACAGAGGTATCTGGGGGAGTTTTGGATCTTGCCACATTAATATTCTCAGAGGAAGAACAAATAGTTGGAGCTCAGGCAAATGTTTGCAGATTTATTTTCATGGCCTAAATGAAACTCAAATTCCAAACAACCAGTCTTAATTTATTATATTCATATAATACAGTGAAGGTTTTTTCCTCACAGCAAATGTTTTCTTTACTACATTGATATAAATGACCGTGTTGGTCCCAGAGGGAAAATATTCCTGGAGTCTGATGGTTTCTTTTAGAACAGTGCATTGCAATCTCTCATGGGGTTACTCAGCTGATAAACCAGGCTGGCCTTGGGGAGAAATTATTAGTTCAGCTGAAGCCCAAGTCCAGAAAAACAGTCTATGAACAGTTTCTCTGAGCTGATGTTAGTTGAATTTCAACACTGTTTTTGAGGGAGGGAAAGAACATTGTGATCCATCGTCCCTCAACTCCATTGAGCTGAAAGGATATCAAGAGCTCAGAGTTGGGGAGGTTTGTTATCCTGCTCTTCTCCCCTCTTCCTGCAGTAAGAGTTTGCAGTTTTCAGAGAAACTCAAACTTTAAAAATGCTGTCTGAGACTGGTCTTTCCTGTGAGAACTTTTCAGTTGGAATTGCAATGCCCCAAATAGAAATACAAGCAACTCAAATCAGAAAGAAATAATTTAGTGTTTGAAGCCTGGGGATTTATGAAATGATTGGTTTTGTCCTGGTAAGACCTTTCTGTTTTGCTGTTGATGATTTATTTTGTTATGGATTGCAGCGTTAATAATTCCCAAGATTACCTGGCAAATGGAATTAATGGTTCAATGTAACATTTTAGGGAAACACCAAAACAAACCAACAGGAGAGACTTTGATACACAGGGGCATTGGCTCATCTGCTGACCACAAACAAACTCCTGCTGAAAGGCAGTAACTCAGATATTGGTCTCCCTGAACTTGTGCTGTGGTTTGGATCAGAATTACAGCCCTTAACACCTTAAAAAGCAAACCCAAACTCCCTAAATAAAGCCCTGGCACAGCTGCTCAGGGCAGTGGTGGAGTCCCCATCTCTGAAAGTGTTCAAAATCCACGTGGATGTGGCACCTGAGGTGGCACTTGGTTAGTGCTGGTCATGGTGGTGCTGCTGGGCTGATGGTTGGGCTTGATCTGAAAGGTCCTTTTCAACCTTAACAATCCCATAATTCTATGATTCTCTAAAAACTGAAACAAATCCCATGTAGATGGGAAGTGAAACTCTTGAATACTGATTTTTTACTTCTTTTCAGGCTTGTTCCGTGCTATGGATTGAATTTCCCAAAGAACTGTGTTCATCTCAAGGTTCACAGTGCTTTGTGTAAATGTAAGTCATGACTTGTGGTCTTACAACTGCAATGCACCTTTGGGGAAGGTGGGAGCAACAGGGACTCAGGAGCAAACGCCATTTCCTGGTAAGCAGGTGCCTCTGGGCTGCCCCACCAGGACTCCAGCTCTCCCTGCCAACCTGTTTCCCCAGTGGCAGGCACTGGGAGAAGGTGGCACTGCTGGGGCTTTTCTGTGCCCAGCAGGAACTCGGCGCAAGGCTGAGCCACCAGAGGTACTTGTGGGGCAGGAGCTCCAGGAGCTGTGCCATGACCCCTGATGGTGCACTCTGGGCAACACCGAATTCCTTTTCTCCCCCTAAACCATTAAGAAGCCCTGGATTTCAGGTAGGTTTTCCTCACTCTTGCATCTACATTTAGTTTTCCTGCTAAACCCAAAGTTCACTGTTCACCAGTCCCAAGTGGGCAGACTGGGAGATGTGGAACTCTGTCATAGAGCCTGAACTGTGTTTAGCAAGTGTCTCTTTTTGAAAAAAACCCGAAATTAAAATCAGGATCTGAGCATCACAACATGATGATAATAGCTATGGCCCCAAGCTCCGGATCCCAGCTGGTCCAAGGACAACCAGGAAACCTGAAACTGCAGAGGGACTCGATCCAACTGACGTGGGAATAGGCTCTGCATGGAGAATGGATTTCCTCCTGCCTGTGCTGAGCCCAGACCCTGTGCTGAGCCCAGACCCTGTGCTGAGCCCAGACCCTGTGCTGAGCCCAGACCCTGTGCTGAGCCCAGACCCTGTGCTGAGCCCAGACCCTGTGCTGAGCCCAGACCCTGTGCTGAGCCCAGACCCTGTGCTGAGCCCAGACCCTGTGCTGAGCCCAGACCCTGTGCTGAGCCCAGACCCTGTGCTGAGCCCAGACCCTGTGCTGAGCCCAGACCCTGTGCTGAGCCCAGACCCTGTGCTGAGCCCAGACCCTGTGCTGAGCCCAGACCCTGTGCTGAGCCCAGACCCTGTGCTGAGCCCAGACCCTGTGCTGAGCCCAGACCCTGTGCTGAGCCCAGACCCTGTGCTGAGCCCAGACCCTGTGCTGAGCCCAGACCCTGTGCTGAGCCCAGACCCTGTGCTGAGCCCAGACCCTGTGCTGAGCCCAGACCCTGTGCTGCCAGGCTGGACACTTGTCATTTAGCAACTCATTTCAGGAGCCATGAGGGTCTGTGCCAGATGAGCTGCTTTCAGGTACAAATGGCTGCAAACACGGGATTGAATGTCCCCTTACCCCTCCCTCCTTGCCCTTGGGTGGGGCTGTGTAGTGTCTGCTGCTCTTCCAGTCATTGTGGGAGCAACTGATGGACCAAAACACTGCTCAGATTCTGTCCCTTTGGAAGGGACAGGGCAAAACTCTGGAGCCTCCTCAGTGGGACAGTCCTGCAACAGCAGAGCTTTCTGAAGCTCGGAGGGTGTTCATTGAACCTGGAAACAGGGGGAGGAACAGCCCAGGAACTGAGATTAATTCCAGTACAAAGCTGGGTCTGACCCTCTCTGCTGTGACCCCAAATGTTATCAGTCCTGCAGTCAATGCTGTTCTGGAAATCACTCAGGGCTGTGTCCATCCTAAACTGGATCCACAGTTTTTTGGGTGGCCGTGGGGGGATGATGGACAGATGATGGACAACTGAGGACTTGATTGGTAAGGGATGCCAGGGCACACTTTTGTGTCAAGATGAAACCCAAATGGTCCTTAAGGGGCCACCTTCTGCTGCCTTGTCTGGTTTGAGGCCATGGGAGGTGTGTTTTAAAGAACCCCCCAAGCAGAACTTGTTTCAGTGCTTTAAAGCTGGCCCTGGGAACATTTCTGCTCTCTCACATGAGCTCTTGTTTTCTCCCCACCACCTCAACCCTGGCAGCAGGGAACTGAGTCGAGTGCTGGGATTACAGCAGGAGGCAGAAAAAATCCACCCTGCCTACTCCTGGGAAAACTGGTGCATCTGGGCCCCAGCAGAGGCACAGCCACGTGCCCAGGGCCAGGGCCAGGTGGGCACACAGGACAGGTCCTGCCCCTTGCATTGCTTAGGAGGATCAAGGTGCCACAAGTGCAATCCACTCTTAGAGTGTTCTGGTACATGACTATTTTTAGACACTCAATTTTAAGGGGCAATTCTATTTCAACAAGTGCCAAAGAAGATTCTAAATTTAAAACTCTCTTTTATTGTCTCTTTTTTTGTATTTATGTATCAGTACATGAACTCTGACCCTTCGTAATGATGACCTAAAACCAGGCTTAACACCAGTCCAGCTTAGCTCTTCTTGCACCAGCCTTGCCTTATGTTACCAAATGAAGCCTCAGGTCACTGTTCCAATCCCTGTGAGTGCAAGAAAACACCTACAAACCAAGACAGAGAGCCCAGAGGAGACACTGAATCTATTGGTGGAGTTTCAGTTGAAAGAATCCTCTCCAAAGGGCAAAATAACTCAGATAATTGTGAAGACCTATGAGGACTTTTTGTGAACTGATATTGAGACCTAATCCTGCCAGCCCTTGGCCACAGAAATAATCCTGCCCCACACAGGGAGCGACATGTTTTGCAGGGAGAGGGATTCCTCACATGGCTAAGGGTTTGTGCATTACTTTCATTAGTGTCTCTCTCTCTTTTTTTCTTTTTTGTTTTCAAATATTAGGAGTAACTTCCTCAGTTTCCTCACCCCTTTTGTTCAAAAGAGCAGGTGGATTCCACACAGTCACACACAAATTTATGGTGGGTTTTAATTCTGTGTGATTTAAACATTGTATAAAACCCCACAGTCACAGGGATCTGCCAATGGCCCTGGGTGCTCTCAGCATCCTGGATGTAGCAAAACTGATCTTTTATCAACCAGAATTTATTTATACTCTGTTTATACTTCCCCTGCCTGCTCCCAACTAACTTCAGCTCACCCACATAAAATCAGAGGAATTCAAGTGTAACCAGACAGAGCAAATGAGAGTGATCTCATATTGATATCTAAAATCTGCTCATAAGGAGGAGAAAATGACAAAGCGGACCAAGTTAGGTATTATTTTTAAACCAGGAACCAGAGAAAGCCTTGCTGAAGTTTGCAACATAACTATTAAGTGGCCTTGTTCCCAGGAAACTGCTCTTTTACAAATTGTTCCTCCAAAATTTCTGTCCTAGATCAGCAGGAGGGACCAGCTAACCCTGTGTGGGGGTGATCAAAGCTGTGTATTCTACCCCCTCTATTCATTCCCCAAGGTCAATGGGCCATTAGCAGCAGCTGCCCAGGGAGCCATTATCACCTTCACACCCAGCCTGAGGGGGAGCGGAGCTGCTAATGGGCCATCAACAGTTCAGGGATACCCCCTGGCTCCCAGAGTTAATCACCCATTGTGTGAGTCCCCACCCAGGGGGAGGGACTGAGAGCTCCCTGAGGGTACAGAAGTGGTGGGTAAGAAGACCTCGGGAACCTCTCGTTGGATCCAGAGCAGCAGCAGGACCTTGACAGGAGGAGATCCCCGCTCTCGCCCAGACCACAGCCCTCACCTGCACCAACAGGTTCTTCTTTTCCTTTTGCTCTGGACTTGGGGGAACCACAGGGGTCTCAGCACAAGGGCAAACAAACCCCCTTGGGTTTGTGCCCCAGGACACTGGGTTATACTGCTGGGGTTTTGTGAGTTGAAAGCAATTTTCTCTTGTGTGTCAGTGTTGTTATTGTAATATTATTATTAAATTTTAGGTCTGACTTATAATCTCTCTCGTGGTGAGTTCATTTCCCCTGCTGGTTCACCTTTAAACCAGCACAATTTCTTTGGACCTGCCTGAGTGTTTTGGGTTTGTTTTGTGTTTTCCATCCCACCTGCCAGAGGCTGCAGTGCCTCCTGTTGTCTTCATCTGGCCCAATATCTGTGGTCTTTCCAGACACATGAGATGGGAATTGTGCAAAGAACTGTACAACAGGAATTTCTGCTAATTTCCTCATCTTGGTTTAACCTTTCTTGTAGTTGCTTGTTTGGAGAATATAAAGGGAAAGAAAGGTCTATTGAAGCCTTGGTAGTTTTCTTTTCAAACAACCTGGAGGACATCAAATATGTTATGAAGCCCTTTGGAAGAATTAAGTTTCCTTAACAGTTTGAAAACAGTCAGTGTGTCATCTTCTTCCTGATGGTTAAAGTCAGGAGCTCAGAACTTCTGGATGCTTCATTGCCTTTAATGACTGCTCTGCAGCATCATGTGCTCATATGTCAAATAAAAATAAAAATTGTACTCTAGCAGGAAATGAGTTTTCTTATCAGATCAGACAGGTATTGTCCTGCTTTCAGCATGGGTATGCAAAACCCTGCAGAAAGTCAAGGAGGAAAGGAACAGAAGGAGGTCAGCACAAGGTGTTCCAAAGAAGTTTTTATAAGTATTTAGGGAAGGTATTGCTGTAACCTGTGACCCAAGACACCCTTTGGGCTCCATGAAATGAGAGAGGTCTTTAAGTGGATGCTCTGAGTAGCTCAGGAGGCTGCAGTGACTACACAGAGACCTTCAGGTCCTGTGTCAAGCCAAGGATGACTTGTTTATGTAACAATGCTCTGTAGATTTTCCTTTTTCTTATACTTCAGTCCAGAAAAGTGGTCATTGAGTGGGGATTTGTTTCCTTCTAGTTTCATGCTGCTGTAGGAAACCTCACACTGGATTCTACCATGGCATAGATGGTTTTTGGGATGGTTTTTTCCAGCTCATCAACTCAGTAAAATAAAAATAACCATTTTTTCTTCTTGAAAACAGATTCAGCTTCTAGACAATAACAAACCAACCCTTTGGAGCAGCAGAGTAGAAGGTGCAACACCCCCTCATTGCTGGAGGAAACCCAGGTCAGGGGAGGGGGCATGGCTGTGTCCAGCACTCTGTGCCACTCAGTTCCAGCACTGCCATCATCTTCCACTTTCTGTGTCTGCTGTTTCTGATCCTGATTATTCACTGGTCTCCTTTGCTGCCATTCTCTTTTTTTGTTAGATAATGTGCTGGTTTAAAGGTAAACCAGCAGAATCACAGAATCACAGACTATTTTGAGTTGGAAGGGACCCACAAGGATCACCAAGTCCAACTCTTAAGTCAATGGCCCACATAGGGGACAAGCCCAGCTCAGGAGAGATTATAAGGCAGAGTTACAATTTAGTAACAATATTAAAATAAACACAATGGCACAAAGAGAAATTGGGTTTAACCCACAAACCCAGCAGTACAACCCAGCCCCCTGGGGCACAAACACAGGGGGGTTTGGTGGCCCCTGTGCTGAGCCCCACGTGGTTCCCCCGAGTCCAAAGGAAAAGGAAGGGACAAACCTGTTGGTGCAGATGATGGCACAGTCTGGTGGAGAGTGGTGGGCTCCTCCTGTCGAGGGTCTGCTCCTACTCTGGATCCAATGAGTGGTTCCAGAAGTCCCCAAAGCCCAAGATTCTCTCCCCTCAGGTGCAGGTGGGAGCCCCCAGTGCCTCCCCCAGGGCAGGGAGTTCCACACTGGGGGATCTGACTCTGGCAGTCAGGGGGGATTTTGGAATGGTTGCTGGCCCATGAGCAGAGCTGAGCCCTCAGGTGGGTGTGGAGGTGCCAAGGACTCCCTGGAGGGGAGTTCTCCCAGCTCCTCTGTCAGGCTTCTTTCCCAGCCAGCTCCCAGCCTGAGGGGTCAGGTGTGCCCTGGGCAGCTGCTGCAAATGGTCCATTGGTACCAGTTTGTGGGCAATGGGCCAGAGGGTTTAGAATGCACAGCTTTGGTCTGACCCACACAGTGGTCCCGGTTACTGAACCAGGACAGATAACTACACACATGAGCTGAGGAGGGGAGTGTCTCCCAGCCTGTGTTGGCAGTGGCTCCAGCCCCTCAGAGTGGCTGCAGTGGAGACTGAGAGGGTGGTGATGGAGCCCCAACTGCTGTCAGTGACTTCAGCCTGTGTTTGACTACAAACCACCAAGTGGTTCATTAGACCTTTGCACCTCACTAAACAAAAGCTGTTGCCTTTGCCAAGCACTGTGGTGCCAGGTGTTGTGTGTGCCCTGTCATCCTTACGCTGGAAAAGCCTTGGGAGTTTCATGGAAACAAGGAGGAATTGCTTTGCATCAGCAGCCACAACCTGCTGCTGTCTCTGTCCTCCAGAGAGCCTTGGAAGGTCTGTCTCAGTGCTCCTGACCTGGGCCTACCAAAGGAAACAGACACGTGGCAGGAGTGCTTTATGTGCTGGTGCCCACATGCCCATGGGTGCCCTGCTGGCTCCTGGGCTGGGCTGCTCAGTGACTCCCGTGTGGTGCCCTGTGGGTTGGAGCTCACTGTGGACTTGATGCCACCTCTGCCCTGCCCAGCCTGGCAGTCAGAGCACCTTCAGGTTCCCAGCTGGCAGGGCCCTCCCTGCCCTCTGACCAGCAATCCTTTGCCCAGAAACTGCCACCCTCCCAGTGCAGGTGGGAGGAGAAGCCATTGCTGCATCTCCTCATGGAATGATTGGGTTGGAGGGACCTTAATGCCCGTCCTGTCCCATTCCCACACCTCCCACTGCTCAGGTGGCTCCAAGCTCTGTCCAGCCTGGCCTCCTGCCATGAGGAGCATCCCAGGAGGTGCCTGTGCTGTGCTGCTGCCCAGCCTGTGTCTTCTCCAGCTGCCTTTGCTCCTCACGTAGTCAGGGATCAGCAGAGTCTGGGTTGGACCTTGACCTGGACCTGGACCCTTTCCAGGGCTTGATAACAGAGCTCAGCCACTGCTAAGAGACTGCCAGTTAGTACCAATTACTTCCTGCTGAAGGTAACCGAGGTTATTACCTGAACTTGCTGTTTTGATTCTTCTGCAGAAAGAGGGTGCAGGCTGAGCAAGATAAAGCGCTTTATGACACTGATAATTTAAATTATGGCAGTGTATTTTGTTTTAACCCACTTAGATAGAGCTGTGTGGTAATGCAGCACAGGCAGGAAATTTGTGTCCATTTTTTTTCCCTTTTCAAAACCTTTCTCACTGCACTGCAGTGGAAGTTCTTCGTTTTCAAAACCATAATAACAACATGTATTTATCAGTTGACCTTGAACTCCATTTTTAATGAATAACAAAAGTCAACAGCATACTGGCTCTTGATAATATGTAAAAGGCATCAAAGAATAAAAAAAAAAAAAAAGAGAAAGGTTGGGTTAGGAAGGCACATAAAACGAGGTAGTAATCATTAAAGTGTGGTGTTGTTTATACTGTTACTGGGATCTAAACAAAGTCTTTATTGCCTTTCAGTCCTTTCAAAATTAAGTCTAGTGGGGGGGTTTCTCTTAACCTCTTAACCAGAGGGCAGGACACAGATGAGCACCACGGAGGAAAGTCAAGCCAAGGTCAGAGCCCTGTGCCAGTGCAGGAGGAGGTGGGTCCGTGGACAGGGCTCTGCTGAGGGGACAGAGCAGGACACGTGGCCATGAGGACACAAAGCCCCACGGAAACAGCAGCAGAACTGTTTGCTTTAGCAGTTTGCTGCCCATTCCTCGCCTCCTTTCCGTCATCCAGGCCTAACTGGGTAATTGCTGCACGTGGTGGTTGCCTGTGGCTTTGTGCTTGTGCTCCACTGCGTTTCCAATTGTCAAGGGCACCTCTGGCCCCGTCCAGGGGCTGCTTTGGGCTGTGG
Organism: Pithys albifrons albifrons; assembly: GCF_047495875.1. Lineage (NCBI taxonomy): Eukaryota > Metazoa > Chordata > Aves > Passeriformes > Thamnophilidae > Pithys > Pithys albifrons. Next base: position 2,528,489 of record NC_092467.1, read on the forward strand.
CTGCAGCCCCGGAGCCACACAAGTGGAAATTCCACTTGGAAAAACTCTGCTGGTCATGGAAAGGGAATTTGTAAACTCCCCCCTCGGCTAAGTCTGAGCAATTAACTGAATTTGCATTCGGCAGCATTTCTCACAAGCTCCTTATCAAATCAGGGAGCAAGGGACTTGGAACCCAACTTGCTCAAGTTAATTAATTTTGCCTAGAGAGCTGATATGTAAAACAAGCTTATCAAAAAGCAAAAATATATTTTAAAAAAATCCAAGAATAATCTCAAGCACACACAGCAAAGGGGAGGTCCCAGCTGGGTGAGCTGTGCAGTGGGGGATGCACTGAGGGCTCCAGGAGCTTTGCAGAGCCCTTGCCCTGCAGAGAGGGCACAGTGGGGCCGTGAGTGCATGCAGTGCACTCCCTCTTCTGGGGAACCTCAGGGAGGTTCTGCTGCTGGAGTTTCCTGCCTGCTCTGCTGAGCCTGCACACTCCTCTGAGCTGAAATTCTCATGCTGTGCTTGCCCCAGACAGGAGCAGGACAGCGAACAACAGAGGCTGGGTCAGAACTCCTGGTGCTCTGACCCAGCCACAGGCAGGAGGGCTGTTTGCCCTTGCTTGGAGGCTTCTGTTCCTTGCAGGTCATGGTAACAGGAAGGGCACCTGACCAAGTTTGGGAAGATATTTTAGTGCTGAGCACACCAACACCTGGAAGTCTGGATCTAAGTGTGGTTTCTGTAAGGAACCCACTGAAACAAGGCTTTGGATTCCCTGCATGTCAGGCTGCCAGACCTTGGATCACACTCTGGGCTCTGCAGCCCACACCCATCACTATGGAGACAGGAGTTTCATTTAGGAGAACTGCAGTTGGGCCACCTAAAAGAGCTGGGGCTCTGACCCATTCCCACCTCTGCCACAGGCTGACCCTGGGCTTGTCATCTGCTCTCTCCTTGTGTAAAACAAGGCTGACCACATTTCTGATGCCTGGGAGGAAAATAAAGCCATGGAAAAGCACAGAATGCTTTGAAAGCACCTTAAAGCCTGTCCAGTGCCACTCCCGCCATGGGCAGAGACACCTCCCACCAGCCCAGGTTGCTCAAAGCCCTGTCCAGCCTGGCCTGGAACACTTCCAGGGATGGGGTGACGTACTTGAGGTATTTGATCTCTGCCATTATGAGCCTTGAACAGTCTTGTCAGAGAGAAACGAAAATTTCTAAATGAAATACTTTTCTCTGTGACCTCAGTTTATCTGGAGCTGCCTGTTCCCTTTGGGTAGGGAGAGGCTTCACAGGATCCCTTCTTGCTGTGGACCCTTCTTGCTGCTTCCTTCTTGGACCCCCTGTGCTGTGCCCCCACTTCCCTCCAGCCTCCACAACTAAGAAAAAACCCCAACTCTCCGTCCTTTCCCTGCTTCTCCACCTAGAGCTCACTGGTAAGAGTTACCTAATTATTTATTTAGAGTGGAGAGTGTATCAACCAGTTCCTACTGAGTCCAGATATTCTGGATCCTTCCCCACGCATCCCCAACATTTTTAGCCATCTCCACTCTCAGTCCTCCAGAAGTTTTAGTCTCAAATGAAGAAACCAGAAATTTGAGGTAATCTGTTTAGTGCTTTCCTTCCCACACCCTTTGTGGGGTTACAGATGTGTTAAGGCTTTTGCATCTTATAGGGCCCCAAAATAGCAAAGCCATTGATAACAGTGTAACTGTTCCAAGTGTAATTAAAGCCTCAGAGTCCTGCTGGGGCGTGGAATTCCATTGCTAAGCATTGAGCTGCTGACAGAAGGGAATGCTTCCATTTGAAGCCCACGAGATTTACAGGAATAAAGCTTTGCTCTAGGGTTTCTAAAGCCCAAACTCTGCCTGTGCATCCATTCTACATGACAGAGTGATTATACTACTGAAAACAAAAATTAGCTCTCCAATCTTTTGTATTTTGGCTGCAGGCAGTTGAGCTCTGTCTGGCTGAGTGCTCTTCCTTTGGCTGCACAAAGAGCTCGAGGGCAGCAGTGAAAGGGGCAGGGCTGGAACCACATCGGGCTGTTCTCTCCCTGTGTTGGGACAATGCAGGAATGGGCTCTGCACACACAGCAATCTCTGGGCATCACCACTTGCTGCAGGCACACTCACTCCCCCATTGTTCTGATGCAAAATTAGAAATATTAGTTCATAACGTGTGGTAAGATTTCTGTGCATCCTGGAAAAAGGATGCAATCATCTACCATGTGGACTTGGGGTTTGATTGAGATGTCAGGCCCAGCTAAACCCAGACAGGTTCCAGGCAAAGAGCTGAGCCATTTGGTGAGGGTTATGCTGATGAAATCAAGCTGGTCCTTCCCTGCTGCTGATCGACTGCCCCGCAGGAAGAGTTCATTGCAAGCAGGTGATTCCCTCAGTACTTTGGGGTTGGTATGACCTTCTACAAGCAACAAACCCACCAGGCTCTGTAGAACCAGCCACCTCCTTCTCCCCATTGCACTGCAGCTCTGCTGGTGTTTGAAGTGCTTTGTGTCCTGCAGACAGAACCAAAGTAGCTGAGGATACATGAACCTTGGCCTGAGGGGCAGAGCTTGGGTCTCCCAGGTCATCTGGTGTGAATAGAGGGACTGGTGGTAAAATCATGTGCTGTGAATCAGCAAGTGTCATGTATTCTGTCTCCATGCACTCTGAGCTAGCAAGGCTGCATCCAGGTGTGCAAAAATCTCATACTCCAGAGCGCTGGAGGATCATTTTCTTGGCTTGTTTTTGCTTTCAGTTGGTCTTACTGATCCATAACTCAGCACTGAGCCCCTTGTTGAGGCCACACCTGAGGCAGTGCTGTGGGTGTGTGAGGCTTCAGCTCCTCCTTCCCAGCCCTTTTGTTCCGTCAGCCCTTCCCCTCTGCCATCCCAGCCCTGCACACTGATGGGTGGGTGTGTGAGCTGTTTCTGTCCTGTGTGGGCACACTGGTGTCCATGTCCCAGCAAAGCTCATCCCAAGCTGCAGATTCCCAGTCCTGCACACTGATGGGTGCGTGAGCTGTTTCTGTCCCGTGTGGGCACACTGGTGTCCATGTCCCAGCAAAGCTCATCCCAAGCTGCAGATTCCCAGCCCTGCACACTGATGGGTGTGTGAGCTGTTTCTGTCCTGTGTGGGCACACTGGTGTCCATGTCCCAGCAAAGCTCATCCCAAGCTGCAGATTCCCAGCCCTGCACACTGATGGGTGGGTGTGTGAGCTGTTTCTGTCCCGTGTGGGCACACTGGTGTCCATGTCCCAGCAAAGCTCATCCCAAGCTGCAGATTCCCAGCCCTGCACACAGATGGGTGCGTGAGCTGTTTCTGTCCCGTGTGGGCACATTGGTGTCCATGTCCCAGCAAAGCTCATCCCAAGCTGCAGATTCCCAGCCCTGCACACTGATGGGTGCGTGAGCTGTTTCTGTCCCGTGTGGGCACACTGGTGTCCATGTCCCAGCAAAGCTCATCCCAAGCTGCAGATTCCCAGCCCTGCACACAGATGGGTGTGTGAGCTGTTTCTGTCCTGTGTGGGCACACTGGTGTCCATGTCACAGCAAAGCTCATCCCAAGCTGCAGATTCCCAGCCCCAGCATGGGGCTGGAGGATTTGCTGTCCCTTATCCCACCCAGCTGCTCCTGTGCAAGTGTTGGTGGATGTCCTGCACCCACGGAAAGTGAGGGACAAGTGTTACACGTGCCATTGTCACAGCACTTGGAATCTTTTCCAGCAGAGAGCAGGTTTGGTTCCAGATTTACCAACAGATCTTGCTTGTGTTGTTGCCTTCTATTGAAGGGGTTTGAAATACTCTATAGTACTCTTTTTTACTTTGCCTCCTGAGCTGGATTTACTGTTGGCACAGGAAACAAAAGGGAGGGGGAAGAATGGGAGGAGAAAGGGGAGAAAAAGGAGAAGTGAAGGAGGAAGACAGGGCTGTGTGCTGCAAACCACAGATGATCTGGCCACAGCAGCACAGATAACCCCTGGGCTCCCCTCTCCCTGCCTACTTTGTTAGCTGAAATTCATTTTTTCTGATTTTTTCCCCTTCTCTCCTTCCTACTCACCCCCAAGGATTTCTGTTTCCTTTGCTGGGCTCTGTCCCTCTCTCTGCTGAGTACCAGGTGCTTTGGCTGAGCCAAACCATTCCTGGTGCCAGTATAAAGCTGTATTCAGGACACAGCCTTTCTTCAGCTGGAGCTTTGCTCCTGACCCCAGGAGCAGCACATCTAGAGCTCCTCAGGCTCTCAGCATCTGATTTCTGCAGGTTGGGAAACTCAGCTTGGGAAAAAGGGAGTTCCCTTCTCCCACCACGGGGACCAGCAGTGGGTTCTGTGGTGGGGAAGAGCTGGTTGGTGACCTCTGCTGACACCTGAGAGGGCAAAAACACAGCCCCGGGCTGAGGGAGGAGGAGTTGGGATGTTTCTGTGTGGTTATGGGTTCCTTTGTTCTTCCTATTTTGTGGTGTTCCTGTTTTGTTTTGTTTCATTTTGTTTTGGTTTGTTTCATTTTGTTTTGGTTTGTTTCATTTTTTTCAAGTTGCAGGAAGATGTCACAGGGCTGGAAATAATACCCACTGAATATGCTGGGAAATATTGTTAAATTATTTTGTAGGGATTCAGGGCTGTGGCAGCATTTCTATGAAGTCTGGGATTTTTGAGAGGTCTATCAGAGACCCAAGAGCTACTATAGAATACAAATAGAATAGAATTGTACAGAATAAAAAATGCTTTGGTTGCTGAGTGTATCATTTCAGTGCCAGACAGGTAAAGGCTGGTTTCAAACTGAGTTAGGTGTTCTTGAACAATGAGTAAATGAATTAAGGAGGTGGAGTGCACTCCTACATGGAAAGTACTTTTCTGTCTGCTGTATCTCCCCAGTCCCAGCAAAGACTGGGCCAAATTTCACGGTTTTATCTCCTGATCTACTCTCTTTCCTGGGTTTTGGTGCCTGTGGGGAAAGGCCTCTCCTCCCATATCTCTGTCTGGTTCATGTCACATTTAATTTCTTGTTTCCAGGTGCTCCCTGACTCTGTTTCCCCAAATGACATGTAGAATATCCCAAACTTCAGTGCTGGTCTTCAGTAATGTGTATCCTGGTTTTCTGGGATCCTCTTCAGGAGAAGGATACCAAGGGTTTCTTCCTGGTCTCTGCAAGCAAAGCTCAAACAAAGTAACTCTCTTCCTTTCTGAAATGCTTCAGATATGGATTGTTACAACAATCTGCAGAGATCTGAAGTTTGCTCTCTCTAAAATTGCTGGTCAGCAGCACCAACTACAATGTGACTTTGTTGCCAGCCAAGTGAGAGTTAACCTGACTGGGAAACAGTTTATTAATTGTTTCTGTCTATTAATAATTAGCAGATGAAGCTACAGATGTGGGTCAGCTTTGAGGGTCGGAACTGAGGTAAGTGGGTGCCCCCTTTATTTCAGCACAGAATTCCAATTGGCCTGAGCCATTTCTAATTATCAAACCTCTTCTCACTTTCACCCTTTGCAAGGAGTGACCACAGGGAAGGATGTTCTTGTAGGTGCCATCACAGTGCCTAAGTCAGCAATGAGAGTTCATTCCCTCCATGCAGGACAAGGGCACAGCAGCCCTTGCTGAGGGTTCTCAGGTTCTTCCTGCTGAGCCAACATCAGTGCAAGTTGTTTATGTTGTTATTTCCAGCTCAGCTCATCAACAACATGGCTACAATCATTTTTCATCAATGAGAAGAGTGATTCTGTGCTGGAAAAGTGAAAGGCAGGAAAGGCTGCAGCAGCTGAAGGTGTAGAACAGCAGAGTGTTGTCGTGCTGTTTGCAGGGTGTGAGGAGGGTGTTGTGACACACCAGGGAAAGGGACAGACTTGGTCTTGCACTTCTGAGCAGCCCTGTCAGGGCTACAGCCTCCTGTGCTTGCATGTGCTTTGGGCTCCACTCTGGTTGCAGAAAGGGGTTTGATGAAGAGCTTAGCACTGAGGGGAAAAACCTGAATGCTTCTACAAAATAACTGTAAAACTGCTGCCTGTGGAAAATCTTTGGGAGATGCACTTGGGTCCTTCTCCTTCCCCTGCTCCTTGTCTTCAGAAATTCCCTCTGTCCTGCCCCTGTTTCATGAGCAAGGGCTGAGTAAGGGTGGCTCAAGGCAGGGTTTGACCTTTGTGTGCTGGCAAATGCCAGAGGGGAGAGGTGCAGGAGGGAGTTTGCAAACTTGGCTTTCTGGTGGCCTAAAGCCTTCTCCACCCATCTGTGGAGTGATGTGTCTCTGAGGTGTTTGCTTGGATATCAGTTACTGTAAGGAACATCCCAGAGGTCTGATTCTCTCCTTTTAGTGACCTAATAGCAAATCAGGAGATTTGTTCAGAGAACTCAAAAGGATTTTATTCGCCCAGTGCTCATAACAAAGCCTTGGAAGAGAATGGAAGGAGCGGCCAAAGGTAGAGCTGACCATGAGGTGACCATGTCCAGTGTGAATAGAATCACAGAATGGTTGGGGTTGGAAGGGACCTTCCAGATCACCTCATTCCAACCCCCTGCCATGGGCAGGGACACCTCCCACTTGAGACATGTATGTTTTCTGCCCAGGGGAGATTAGTCCTGTGTTTTAGGGTATCATTCTCTTGAGGTGAGAGACACACCTGGATATGTGGTTTTGGTGGAATTGAAATATTACTTTGGTTTAGGGGAGGTTCCTGCACTTTTGTATCTGTGCTTGCAGTGCTGGGGAGGTTCCTGCCCCAGACAGTGCAGCTGAAACACAGAACATCTCTGGGGATAAAGTCAATGACCTGGAGCATTGCAGAGCATTAGTGCTGTCCCTACAATGAATCTACAGGCTCTGAGGACCATTTCTGGAGCACTGATTGTCCTTGTATTACATGTACATGCTCTGAAGCAGCATCTGCTTCTGGTCTTGAAGCTCCACAGCAACCTCTGATCCTTTTGAGGTGGTGACTTGCACCTTGAGGGCTGTGGAATTGTACTGGTGTTAGTGCAATGGATGAAAGGGCTGGCAGGAGGAAGGCTGGAACTCTTAAAACTATGCAATGGCCAGACTGTTATTTTTCCCTGAGGATAATCTGAAAGAAAAGAAATGTTTGTGCTGGCTTTGAAATGTTTCAGCCCAGTCCCAGCCCACTGGCCTCCTCAAAACAAAATGAAAATATGCCAACACCTCCCTGAGAAAGGGCCATTCCCCAGGCATGGCTCAGAGCAGCCAGTTTGCCTGAATATTCCCACATAATAAATAAAGAGAGCCACATGGCTGGTTGATTCACAGAGCAATTAGGAGCCTTGGCTGAAGGTTTGCAGATGCTGGCTTTGCAATTTATGGTTTGCACATTCCTGTTCCATAAAGACCAGACGACAGGATGAAGGCTGTCAGCCTGCTCTGTTTGCCCCAATATCCTTACTTTTAAGAGTTCTATTTTGAGTAAGTGTTTAAATAGCTAAAGAGATGAATTTCATGCCTTCTTGCTGAACCAGCAAAGCCTTGAAATCTCCTGTTGCTTTTCTCTTCAGTTATTTATAGCCTGAGTTGTCTCCTCCCCAACACTTCACTCTTGGATCCTGTAAATCCAGCTGAGAGTCGTGCAAGACAGAGAAGTCACAATGATTTGAAACCCTTGAACTTTGAGTTCTAGCCTTACTTTGCCACCTTTTCCTCTTGTTCCCATTGCCTCAGTTCTCTCTAGCATGGCCTGAGAGTTTTCCTTGTTTGGAGGCAGCCAGACAGCAGATGTGCTCCTGCTGATCCATCCTGTGCAGCTCAGGGCAACTTTTCCTCCAAGTCTGATTGTTTGAAGCAACAAACAGCCATTTCTGTTCTGCCCTAACAGAGAGGGGGGGAACAGTGAGCAGAGACAATATTAATTGGAGTATTGGCACGTTAGTTGGAGCATTGACAGCTTCAGCTCACTGGAGAGGAACAGCAGTCCAAGTCGAAGTCTTTCCTTTGGGTTTTCCATACCACCTCCCTCTTCCCACCTTATGGTGGAAACAGAGTCACTCCACAGCCCTGGAGTAATAATAATCCAGGTCTTATTATACTTCTGCTGTTGAAATAAGTCTTCCATCCAAGGGTATGGAGCACAAAGAGTGGAGGCAAATGTGGCAGTGAGGCTCCAAGCCCAGAGGGATGGAGGTGTGGGCATTGCACGGGAGCCCTGGCCCTGGAGATCAAGAGTCAGCCCTTCAGCTGGGCTGGTTTGCATGTGCAGACTGTTCAGGAGCACCTGATATTGCATATTCTCACAGGGTACTTCCAGCAAAGTACAGGAGCTCATTTGTGGGTGTAGGAGCTTTGTTTGTGTCTCTCTGATCTCTTGGTACCTGCAAATGGAACTCTGTGTCTCTCTGATCTCTTGGTACCTGGGAATGAAGGTTCAGTTCCAGACTTTGTTTGCTGAGCTACTCACCGTGTTGTTCCCTAACCCAGTGTTAAACATACTTTCAGAGTGATTCAGCAACAGGCAAATATTTTACCTTAATCCACTAACCTCCTAATTTAAAAATAGAAAACCACCACCTTCTGGAGTTTAGTCATTGCAGTTTTCCATCTGTTGCCAATTGGAATTGCAAGGCACAAGAGGCTTGATTGGCAGGGGCAGAGAAGCTGCTCATTCCATGTCTTGTGTGGCAGAACTGCAAAGCCTTTGTGTGTGACCTTTGTGGTCACACAGCTCTGGGGTAGTGGCAGGAGTGTCCTGGTCTGGCACAGAGAGCTCCCAGGGAGCCCTGGATGCTGGAGCTGCCTGGAATCTCCACCTTGCAATAGTCCTGCACACAACCCGTGGTGCCCCCTGCTACTCACACACCCCAGCAGAAGGATCTTTCCTCTTAATGTGCTGTTTTGAAATGTAAATACATTTCCATTTAAACAAAACAGAGCCCAAATATCCCCCCAGCAACGTCTGGGTGACCTCATCTACTGAGTAAAATCTTGGGTTTTAAGGATGAGATGACTTGGACCTTCAGCTGTCTACAGAGTGTTTGTTTGTTTGTTAAAGGAGAGTAATTAGCTCTTTAAACAGCGTGCCATGAACTCCCACAACACTCCAATATGTTGAGTCCCCTTGTGTTTAATCCAAGGTCCCAGTCAGTGAGAAGGGCAAGGGGCATGTCCCTCTGCACAGCTCATGGCCACGGGCTGTGCCTCCCTGGGGAGCCAAACCAGCTGCTTTTCCAACTCTGGGATTGTGATGGACATAAACAGGCCTTAGGGAGCAATGACTGATGGAACATTTTCCACTATTTTCCTTCACAACTGAGCATATCTGAGAGGCTGGTTATACACTGAATATGTGGGTATGTGACAGTCATGACAGCCTTTCCCACAACCTCTTCCTTTAGGTTTCCACCAATTGTTTTCTCTATTTAGAGCTGATCTGAAAAACCTCACAGCAATCATCACATCATGGCCAGGCTTTGCGAACGAAGATTTGGGAAGGGCACTACCCACACCCTCTGCAAGCTGCTGGTGGCTAAAGAGGCCGATACGGGATAGGCAGGTCACAAAAGGCACAGGGGAACGTCTCCTTTGGTGACATTGGCAAGGAACGGTTCTGCCTGCGTTGTCTTTTCTCCTCCAGACTGACTGTGCTGCGTTCCCAAAGGAAGCAGCAGTGTCGGGAATGGTCTCCATGAATCCCGACTGGAGGCCAGAGTGGCCCATTGGGGCAGTCAATATGGCCAAGGCTGAGCTGTTGTTTCAGGCAGCCCTTGTATCTCCTCTTCGGGGCTCCTCTCTTGCGGCAGCCGGTGGCGAGTTCTCCACAGAGCACAATCTTCGGGAGGCAGTGGGTGATCCTCCATCCTGGAGACGTGCCCTGCCCAGCACAGCTGCGTTCTCAGCAGCAGGGCCTCCATACTGGTGACCCTGCCTGTTCAGAACAGACACATTGGGCACGTAATCAGAGCAGTGGATGGTTAGGATTGAACGGAGGCAGCGCTGATGGAAGCGTTCGAGGAGCCGCAGGTGGTGGCGGTGGATGACCCAGGATTCAGACCCACAGAAAAGAGTAGACAGAACAAAGGCTCTGTAGACACTGATCTTGGTACTTTTCTTCAGGTGTTTATTGGACCAGACTCTGTTATGGAGTGTTCCAAAGGCTCTGTATGCCTTTGCCAGCCTGTTGTCTGTCTCTTTGTCATTCTTACTGTCCCAGGAAGTGGTGCTCCCCAGGTAGGTGAACAGCAATCAATCACTCAATCAATCATTCAAACAAAAACATACAAACCTAGTTCCGAATCATTTTCTCAGGCAAAGGATTTGTCATCATAATGTCTTGAACTCTTCTGTACCTTCAGTGATAAAATCAGCTGCATGAATTGTACTAAATACTCTGTTGAAATCAGTACTGGGACTTTTGACATTGCTGAATGGCCTTACTGAGGACTTTTACTCATCTGAATGATTCCAGTGTCCTTTGATTGGTGTCTTCCAGAATACAGTGAAAAAGGAAATTAAAACTGGGTTCTGTGTTACATGAAGGAGTAAATTGTTCATTGAAAACCAGAATACAAGTTATAGTCTGCCTGCCCAGTTCTCCATCATCTGGAACAGTAGTTAGGTGTGCATGCTCACAGGGACACGGTTCTCTTCCTGGATGCTGATAAACAATGGAGTGTCACAGAGATCTGGCCCTGGGTCTGCCCTCTTTAACATCCTTATCTGTTTCCTGGAGGAAGATATGAAGAAAAGCCTCATCAGGTTTGCAGGTGGCATCAAGCCAGGGGTATCAGGAATGACTAAACTGAAGGGAGTGCAGTGGAGGAGCACCAAGGTGATCAGGGATGATGTGAGGAGAAGCTGAGGAGCTGCTCAGCCTGGAGGAGAGAGCACCCTGGGGGGATGTCACAGCAGCCTCAGCACCTGTGAGGGGGCTGTGGAGAAGCTGGAGCCCCTCACTGTAGGGCAGGGTAAGAGGAGCACAGCTGAGACATGAGAGGAGCAGGCTGGATATAAGGAGGAATTTGCCCACCATGAGGACAATCTGACCCTGGAGGTTGTGCAGTCTCTCCTTTGACATTTCCAAGGCCCAACAGGATGGAGCCCTGAGCAGTCTGGCCTGACCTCTGAGCTAACTTTGAACTGGAGCTTGGACCAGACATCCTGAGATCCCTTCCAACCAGAATGATCCTGTTACAAGTGGAAGGATCTCTGGAGGTCACCTGGTCAAAGCAAATTGAACTCGGGAAGGGCTTAGTTGAGTTCTTAATATCTCTAAGCATGAAGGCTCCACAACCTCTCCAGGTGACTTGTGCCCCTGTTTGACTACTCTCATGTGTGACAAGGCTCTGCAAGTATTTGGGATTTGATTCTTTCTTCATGTCTTTAAATAGAAGTTTGGTAATAGAGGCCAAGGTGGGCTCAGTATGGATAGACAGAGGAAGTGACATCAATATCGACAATGTGGCACAAAACTTTAAGATAGTCTTAAAAACTGAAATGAGATAAATTGCATGTTGTTAATATTGTCTTTGCTAATCTGATAATTGCCTGTCTTTCACTTTCAGATGCACTATTAGAATCATAGAATCATAGAATCGATTGGGTTGGAAAAGACCTCCAAGATCATCGAGTCCAACCCTTGGTCCAACTCCAGTCCCTTTACCAGATCATGGCACTCAGTACCACGTCCAATCTGTGTTTAAAAATCTCCAGGAATGGTGAATCCACCCCCTCTCTGGGCAGCCCATTCCAATGCCTGAGCACTCTCTCTGTAAAAAATTTTTTTCTGCTCTCCAACTTAAATTTCCCCTGGCAGAGCTTGAGCCCATCGTGCCCCCTTGTCCTATTGCTGAGTGCCTGGGAGAAGAGACCAGCCCCCACCTGGCTATAACTTCCCTTCAGGGAGTTATAGACAGTGCTGAGGTCACCTCTGAGCCTCCTCTTCTCCAGGCTAAACACCCCCAGCTCCCTCAGCCTCTCCCCACAGCACTTGTGCTCCAGTCCCTTCACCAGCCTTGTTGCTCTTCTCTGGACCCGCTCCAGCACCTCAATATCCTTTCTGAACTGAGGTACCCTGGTCCTGTTTGCTGTCTTCCTTTCCTGCTGTCCCATGGCTATGCAGAGCACCAACATGATGGATCCATGAGGATCTGCAGCTCAGAGAGCAGCAGAGTGAGCAGAGCCTGAGCCAGCAAAGGTTCTCCTGGATCAGAGCAGGTGCAGTGCTGGCAGCTGTGCTGGGGCTGAGGGACATCTGCTGGGGATGGGGAGCTTCCATCACCTCAGGTGGTGCTGCACCAGCCCAGAGCAGTGGGTGTGAGAGCCAGGGCTCTCTGGCTGTGCCTCAGCAGAACTCTGACCTTGGCAGTGGCAGGTACACCTGGAATATTGCATTTCCCACTCCACACTGCACTGAGCAGTTCTTTCCTCTCATGCTGCTGACACACATTTTAACAAATCATTATGTAGCCTTTGGGGAAAAACAGGTCTGTGGAAATGCAGAGATTGAGGCTCAGTTCCATAATCCTCAGGAATCCTTTCCTTTGAAGTAAAAATATTCCAAATGACAGTAAATGTCCTTACAGCATTTTTGGCACTAACAGCCAGTCTGGGGCATCTTGAAATTCATTTCTGACTGTGAACAGATAGGAGTGGGTAATCTGGAGCAGTGGGTTAGAGTTCCACAGGGACAAGAGATAAGAAAGCAAAACAATGGCTTTGTGTGAGAGCCTGTTAGGATCCCATCAGGAATTTTTCTATAAATAGTGCCTTGTTTCTCTCAATCATCTCTGAGAAAATATTAAATCCAGCAGGGCTGGCACATAAAATCCTGACTGGTGAGAACTATGAATGATGATGACAAATATAGATGCTCTGAGGTCTGCAGTATGTCTGCTGTGGACACGAGCTGGGAGGTTGAGGGTGTTCAGCCTGGAGAAGAGAAGGGTCCAGAGAGACCTGAGAGCCCCTTCCAGTGCTAAAGGGGCTCCAGGAGAGCTGGAGAGGGATGGGGGACAACGGATGGAGGGACAGGACAAGGGGAATGGCTTCCCACTGCCAGAGGGCAGGGACAGATGGGATATTGGGAAGGAATTGCTGGCTGTGAGGGTGGGCATGCCCTGGCACAGGGTGGGCAGAGAAGCTGTGGCTGCCCATCCCTGGGAGTGTCCAAGGCCAGGTTGGACAGGGCTTGGAGCAACCTGGGCTGGTGGGAGGTGTCCCTGCCTATGGCAGGGAGTGGGACTGGATGAGCTTTGAGGTGCCTTCCAGCCCAATCCATTCCAGGATTCCATGTTAAATGCAGTTTCTTTCCAAAAGGGTGCTGGAAAGTGGCATACCCAGTAATAAGGGTAATTCAGGGAGGTCACTGCTCTGGGAGATGTAAGGTGATGTTTTGAGTGACTCTATGGACTCCATCATGGGAGAGAAACCCCATCAGGACCAAAGGGGAGCACCAGACTCTTTGGAATGGCTGTTTGTGGTTCAATAGCAGTGCTGTCTGCAGGGAGAAGCAAGCCAGGTGTGAAGGGAAAGTCCACACCTCCTAGGACCCGGCTTCTATAACTGGGACAGCAGCCAAGGCTTTGGTCAGACATGCCCCTCTGGTGTGTGCTGAGGCTGCACCACTGATGGCTTTGAGCCCTTTGAAAGCTTCAACTGGCAAAATTGGGGTGGTTTTCATTCAGGGTGGACAGTCTGTAAACAGGGCCTGGAAGGTGCAAAAGACCTTCTCTGGAGCCATGAAACAAGTGCTGCTGGTGGTACATGAGGTTCATGTTTCCTGAGCTGTAAGGGAGGAGCAGGTTCCAGAGTGTGGGAATCCCTTGCAAGGAGAGAGACCCTGAGGAAGGCTGGGGGTTGTGTCTGTCTAGACTTTTGTCTTCTAAAGATAAGTACCCAAATATGTGTAAACTGGCTGTTGAGACTGAATGAAAATTCAGGTTTTTTTTTCAATAAGGAGCTGGAGACAGTGAATTGTTCTCTTTTTACAAACCATTATTAGTCCATTTGTACATCCTCCAGCCCACCAGTCACCCCGGAATCCTCAGGCTGCCTGTGGAAACCCTTGAACTGGTGTGTTTACCAGCCAGATCTGAAAATACCTTCTCTTTTTATTATTCTGAGGAATTTAACCAAAGCCAACAAGGTTTTGCCCATTGCAGCCTGAAAGGTTCCTTTGATGCTTCATTGCACTGTGCTGGTGCATGTCAAAGAGAAGGACCAGATGGACAGAGACCCACTAAATGCAAGGCCTCCCTTCCTTTGGCCAATTAATAACAATAAGACCTAGGACTTGGATTTGCAAGAGTATCAAGCAACAATCTAAATTAACTAAAAATGTGAATTTAACATGTATTAGTCACACTGTAATGAGCCTATGGGTCGTTAGTCATGATCAGAATTAATCTGGCCTTAGTTTGATAGAGTTGACTTAATTTCCAAAGTCAAATTGAAGTGACTTGACTTCTGAATAGAGATTTTATTAATCTGTTTTCAAAGTTCATGTCTTGAATTCCCCTGTTTGCCCAAGCTCTTGATAAATACAGCAACTCCAAGAAGTGCTGCTCCTGCCCTGCCTTGGCTGAATCACCATGTTCAGTCCTGTCCCCTTGTTGCACATCATTTGGCACCTCCTTTGGAGGAGGGAAGAGAAAGGATTTGGACAGGTAAACTTCCCCCTTTTGCTAAGAAATCTCTACAAGTAGCAGCTCAAAATGTTTTCTTTCTTGTGCTAAAGACACCACTTTTCTGGGAGGGTGAATAATGACACTTCTTGTTCCGGAGATGTTTTAGTCTCTCGTGCTGGGTTTGGCTGGAGTGGAGTTAATTTTCCTCCCAGTGGCTGGTGTGGGGCTGGTTTGGACAACTCTGGTGTGTTTCTCCTGAGCCCCTTGGCAATGTCTCCAGTATCTCTGGGTTCAGACTTTCCCCCCAGCACAGTCTCAGTGGTGCTGTTGCAGTTGGCCCCCACAAGCAGCTTTATCATCACTGTGCTCAAGGTGCTGGAGGCTTCCAGGACGCACTCCAGGTGCTGCTGGGGCAGGAACCTCACCATTTCCCCATTCCCAAAGAGTTTGGATAGTCATCAGAAGGTCTGGATGTTTATCTGAGCCCTATTCAAGCCATTCCAGCCCCCTTGGGTCTGCAAACTGAGGATAGAAATCTTTTACGTAAAGACTTCTGGTATTTCCTGTTTCTCACAAGGACAGATGTGCTCAAGTGGCCCTTTGAGGTGATATTTGTCTCCTGTTTTTGCTGCTTTTCCAGGCCTATCAGGTCACCAGCTCTTGGATTTAGGTTCAGGAAAAGACTTAAACATGTTCTTGGTCTTGAGTATAAAACAAAACAACAAAATGGGCTTTAAAGGGCTGAGAAGGACAATGGGAAAATCCATCAGAGCCTGAAGGAGTTGTGACAGCAGAGATGCTCTGAGACACAACATCTGTGGGTCAGGAGCCTTTGGGCAGTTGCAGGGAGAAGAGGAAAGCAGCTTTTGGGCAGTTGCAGGGAGAAGAGGAAAGGTAAGTTAAATAAAAAGATGCATTAAGGACATAAGCCAACATGAGAAAGTGAATTTATGTTCAACTTCTGGCTACTTTACACTTCACCAAGGCAGAAGGAATGCAAATACTGTACACAAAAGTATGGGAGTGATAAAAAAAATGCATCCACCCTTGTTGCAGCTCAGAAAGAAGAAATCTCAACTTGCAGCACAAAATGCACGAGCTCTAAGGCTGCATATCACCCTCTTCTTCCTCTCAAAGGGCTTGTCACTTCATCAGGCCTCAGCAGCCAGGATGGTGGGGACTGGAACTATGTTTTCTGAGGTATTTAAACCCACGGGCCTCCAGCTTGGGCCAGGATTAATGTAGGAATGACTCTGGGATCCAAGAGCTGAGGAGCCAGAAGGACAAGCATGTCTCATCATCCCCCAAGGTTTTGGGAAGCACTTCCAGCAAGGACACTGGCACCTGAATTCCTGTGTGACAGTCCTGCCTGAGGCTTTGGGGGAGAAAGAGGCAGTTCAGGGCAAACTATCAATCTCAGCCAAAGTGAGAATAACAGGGAAAGGCATTTCCTTAGTAAATCTAATAAAATTTTTAAACCCCAAGATAACTGTTGAAGGAGCATCTGAAATTTGCCTTTGAACCAGCACAGCTTTTATGTAAAGACAACTTAAGTCTTCTATGTGATAAAGTAAATAACTTTGTACCAAATAGGTATTATTGTAATCTTAGTCCTTGAAGTTAACAAATTCACTTTCTCTGTGATTTCCCCACTTGTGACAGCCTCTGGCTGTGTTTTTACTGTCCTGGCAGCTTCTGGCAGACTGTGTGTCTCTCACATTCACTACAAAGTAAACAGGAATTTTTTCCAAGGGTAACTGGCTGGGCTCCAGTGGAAGAATGCAAGTTATTCATAAGTTCTGGTAGGCTCATTTCTGCTTAATATGGTCTGGTTTTATTGTGGATTTTATGAAGAAAAAAAAGTTGTGAAATTCTTTTAATCTCCTGGGATTATTTTCTTGGAACACGTGGGAAATTGCCTTCCCCCCAACCCCCAGCACATAATTACATTGCTGTTTGTCCTCATTCTGTTCCTCTTTTCCCACCTTCAGGCCCCAAAGGCTGCCAGAAGGTTCCCAAGAGGCAGACAGAACATGTCATGCTACTGTGAGGACACAACTGATGCTGCAGACAGAGATTCCTCTGGGAAAGGGCTGGAGTGTCAGGAGTTTCCCTGCAGATTCCTCCTCCTCAGCAGCAGGAAGGGGCTGAGTTCTGCCTGGAGATCCCTGGCAGGACAGGGAGAGAAGGACTTGAGGGCTTCAAATAGATGCAGTGTTAAGGAAACAGAGCAAGGGGAGGTGAGTCCTGCCCAGTGCTGTGGCACCAGCAGCTCCCAGGAGCCCACCCAGCCAAACTGGGCTCTGCCTGCCCTTGCCTGCTCTGCTGTTTGCTGCATTGACTTTGTGGTTCAGAGGGCTGGGCAGTCCTTTGGGGCTGGGGAGGGACCTGTGGGAGGCTGTGGATGGTCCCTGTCTGTGCAGGGCTGGGGTCGGGGCGGGGGGTGGGCACCACAGGGAGAAGCTGCGAAGGTCAAGGCAGGTTCAAGGGTTTGAGTTGTTCAAGCATAAGGCAGAATTTGGCTGGAGGCCTCTAAACAGTAATGAGGTTCTTAGAAGATTTCCAAGGAGGAGGAGGAGTGATGGAACTGGATGCATCAAGAAAGAGGTTAAATAATTGCACAGAATTGCCAGTTGTGGCAAAATGGAGACTGAATTTGGTGGACATGGAGGTCCATTTTGAGCCTGATTTCCCCTTTTTCTGTGTGAACAAGAACAGTTCCAGAACTGGACTAGAACTGAGGATGGGCAGCCCTTGACTGACTTTGTGGAATAGGTGCTTTTTTAAGCCAAGTGAAGGTGTTCTTGTGCCTGTACCTACAGCCCAGATAGCTCAGCTGGCTGCTGTTGGAACAGCTCTACACTAAAAGTGGTTTGCATGTTGATGGGTGTGCAGTTCAGGGCAATATTTCATTAAAACCAATGATCAATTGAGTATTTCAACTTAATCTTGGTAATGTTTCTATAATACATTTTAGCTTGAAATTTCAAGCTGCTTTACCGTCAAAAGTGACTTCAATATTGCAAAACTCAAAGTATAAATCATATTTTAGCTGGTTTTGTGTGTGGGGAATGCAGAAGAAGTGTGATTTCTCCCAGGTCACTCCAGGAGAGTGTGTCAGGGTGGGTCACAGAACCTTCTAACACTGGATTTTGAGGTAGAAGACATCCTATGGGAACTGCACCAGGGAATGAAGGGCATCACACTTGGCATGAGGTTGGTCAGGACCTGCTGTGGAGCCTCAGTGGGTATTTTGTGGTAACATGACAGCAGCTAAGTGGTAAAGGGTTTCCTTCACCTTGGAGTTGAGCAGACAGGTTAACTCAGTGCAGTTTGCTCCTGTCTCAACTCTTCCCAGCTCCTGCTTTTTCTTGGACTGTTCCTGCGCCGCCTTTTGTTTTCACTCTGCTCAGAGAGGAGGTTTAATTGCACATGAAAGAGCAGATTGATGTGTGGTGCCAGGGCTTTGCCCAGCATTGCTGGCATACTGGGCTCTGGGCTTTGGCTGCCTGGCCCTGTTTGAAAATTCAAGTATTAAATAAGAAGGGGAGACTATTCATCAACAGGACGTGGCTCTTCTAAACATTCAGAGCACTGTCCAGACACCACCTAAAGAATCTCGTGGTGTTTCCAGGGGTGTAAACAGGGTTTATCTCCTGCTCTGACCCTGGAGTAAACTGCTCCAGGCCCTGCTGCAATCGTGGGTACAGATCCCTGTGCCCAGCAGTGGGATGGACAGGGAGGTGTGCTGTGGGAGAAGGCAAAGGGCCAGCAACGCAGAGATAAGAGCTCCCTGTGGTTTAATACAGATAAAGCACTGCTAATTCATGCTAAACAAGCCTTCTTTTTGATGCCTTTCTTAATCAGGAGGTGAGTTGTAAAGAAATCCCTCTCCCAGGGAAGGAGTGGACTCACCATTCCCTGGAAGAGTTCCAAAAAAACAAGAGGATGTAGCACTTTGTGGTATGGTTTGGGAGGGCATGGTGGGGTTCAGAGACTGGACTGGATGATCTTGGAGGTCTTTTCCAACCTTAGTGGTTCTGTGACTCTGAAATGCAGCAGGGCTGTACCTGCCCCCAGTGCATGGCCAGAGTATGAGCAGCTGTGGGAAGGGTTGGATTGCAGAGACCCAGAGCAGGGAGCCAGGAGAGGAGGAGTCTCAGCCCCTCGGGGTTGAAATAGGGCAAGGAGAAAACCAGAGAAACCAATACCCTGGCACCAAGGCATTATCTGTAGGTATCCTGCAACTGTTGTATCCCAATAAAGTGACAGGATTCCTACTACCAGCCAACTTTGAGAGCTCTGTACTTACTTACTGTCCCTGAATGCCACTCAGTTTAACATTTGTGCATGAAAATTGTGAAAAGGATGTCCCTTGGGTGCAGAACTTGTCCATGAGCAGGGGCCTGACTCTGTCTTGGAAGTAGCACTACACAATTTCTGCTCCTAAAGCACTGACTCAGCAGCTGCTGTGCCAGAGAACAGTGGAGAACATTCCTTTAGGCACCAGGTTTTTGTGAAAGCTTTACCTGAGAGCAAATTTTTAATTTCTATGCTTTACAAGGAACAGCAGATTTGGGGAACCCTTCCTTTTACAATATGCTTGGAGACAGAAGTATTTCTGGGGTTGTCTGTAAGCCCTGGGAGATGTCGGTGTTGGTTCAGTGCTGTGGCTGCTCTGTGATGTTCTCTGAAAACTTTGTGCAATTTTTTTTTCATTTTCCCTTGACTTACTTGCCTTTTCATCTCTTGTGGGTGTTCACACTTTTTCTGTCCTACTAGAGATGAACTACCAGTCAAATACAGGCTGTATTTATAAGCCTTCCTGCTGCTTGGATAGAGCCAATCTCATTTTTCTTTCAGAAACATGAAAAAATTAATTTTAATTATAGAGATATCACTGGATTGCCTCTCTTTAAAGCCACTTTGCTCTCCCTCTCTCTCTCTGCTTCTTTTCCTCCCCCCATAACTTGCTTTGCAAAACAAAATAAATTCCTTTCTTTGTTGTGGGTGTTTTTGTCCACTTGTAAAATTGACTGATTAATCCTTAGTGTATCAGCCTGATCTTGCAAGCAATGAATGGGAACAGAAAAAACTGACAAAGCCAGAGTTCAGGTTTCTGTGTTCTGTACTAACATCATCTTTAAAGCACAGGATTTTCCTGCCCCTGCTTTGCTGTTCCTTTAGGTGGCTCCTTGGAAGCTTTGCACTGAGCTGTGAGTAGGGCTGGGTCTGTCCAGAGTGTAATGGGACAAAAGATGAAGTAATTTTTAACCTTTCAACCTCCTCAAAACTTTTGTGGGTGTTGGTCTGTCCATCTGGGCAGGGAAATTTCCAGTTCTGTCCTGTGTCCTTCCCTTCACACCACACAGGGTAAATGTGTTGCCCACTCAGGTGGATTTTCAGCTGTAAATAATGCTTTAAACTCTAACTAATGCTTTCCTTACCAGATGGATACTCTAGCAGGGCCCTGTTATACAGATGGTACAACATTTCCAGTCACAGTGAGAATTAAAGCAAGATTTTTAAAGGATATCTTCTTCCAGAAACCTCAGAAAGGACCTCATGTTGTGCATTCCCTCAAAATCAGTGCCTGGACACTTGATCAGTTTGATAATAAAACAATAACCCACTTCCCCTTCAGGAAGTTTTTTAATAAATGACTTGTTTTCACCCCTAGAAAGCACATTTTTTCTGTCTTAGGTCTGGGAAATGGAGTCCCTTCTAAATAATGACATCATCTGTGTGTCTGTTCTGGTGTAAAGGCAGCAGCTCCGTGGGTGAGGAAGAGAGTCCTTCCAGGACCTGAAGGAGCCAACAGGAAGGATAGAGAGGGACTTTGGACAAGGGTCTGGAGCAATGGGAGAAGGGGGAATGGCTTCAAGCTGAAAGAGAATAGGTTGAGATTGGATATTAGGAAGAAATTCCTGTCTGGGAGGGTGGGCAGGCCCTGGCACCGGGTGGGCAGAGAAGCTGTGGCTGCCCCATCCCTGGGAGTGTCCAAGGCCAGGTTGGACAGGGCTTGGAGCACCCTGGGCTGGTGGGAGGTGTCCCTGCCCATGGCAGGGGTGGCTTTGAGGTCCCTTCCAGCCCAAACCAGTCTGGGGTTCTGTGAAGGACCAAGTTAGTGCCCAAGACTTCCAGGGCTAATTTTTGTGCCCCATGGTTTCTAAGCTCAAGGGCTGCCCAAATACAGCTCAGATCTCTCTTTGCTGCCACAGCCACACAACTCTCTGTAGCACACAAAGGCCAGAGGTGGGACCAGAAGCAAAAGGTGTGACAGCAAAGTGGAGGAGAGTGCAAGGCTGGTTTGTGTGGTGTGTAGGATCCAGTCACTGTGGAGCTCCAACAATTACCCCAATCAAATGACAGAACATTTCATGTGACCTTAAATCAAGTTAGAGTTTCCAATACAACAAAATAAAGCAACAACAGCAAGAAACCCCTGTGAGAGCTGCATGGACACCCTTGGGCAGTTTCTCAGTTACCTTCCCCCAGGGCCAGACACAACAGCAGACAGTGGTGTTTGTTTGGCAGCACTTTGGGCACAGCTGTTGCCAGATGTTTCCTTCCTGCTTCCCTGGGTGTGCCATGCAGGAGCAGTTCCCAGAGGGAGTTCAGTTCCTGATTGGCCTCTCTTCCATTAATATCTGTGCACACAAACACACTGACACACCAGACAAAGGTTTTTCATGCACTGCACTCACACTCACACACCCCTGTACCACTCGAGTATTGTCTTCTATGTGGCAGGAAACAATCCCAAAACTTACGTTGCAGTTATTTAGCAAGAAATGAAGAATTATGTATCCATCTGTTTCAAACCTCTTCCTTGGTGGGGTCAGGAAGGTATTTCTTAATTGTTTAGTTGTGCAAATTCACCCCTGGGCATGGGGGGATGGACTTTGCTGTGTCTGGAACGTTCTGAATGGACTGAGGGCTGACCTATTCCCATGTTTTGACAGCCTGTTGCCACCTCTCACCTGGGGAACAGCTGGAGGCACAGCAGCCAGATTCCCATGGTTTCAGTATGCTCTTTTTCCACACAAAAGTTAAATTCAAAATCGTGACAACTAACTGTCTTTGAGACACTCAAGGCTGAAGTTTCACAGATGACTTGGCCTGGTCAGCTTTTGTTAGTACTGATGGAGTTGTTTGTCTCTCTAAACAGCACAAGTTTCTTAAGAAACGTGGGATGTAGAGTGGTTTTGCAGAGTCCTGGTGTCTCCTGAATTTCCACTAATCTGCCTGTGCCAAGAGCTTTTGGAATGGGCACATATTGGTTTTTGTGGGAGCTTCCCATGCTACACACCTTCTGCTTGGAGAACAGATCCCAACTACTAGATGTGAAAAACAATGAAGTAAAATAAAACATTGGTTAAAGATTTCTTGTAGGTCTTGGGAATAAACCCTTTCATCAGGTGTCTTCCTACAAGTGGAAGTGCTCTTAGAGCCCCACAACATGTCATTCTTCCTGAATTCCCAGGAGCTGGATGGAGGCCAGTCCTCAGTCCATTCTGTCCCTATTTGATTGTTGTTCAAGATGATTTTAAAGGCCTGATGGAACTTCTCTAGAAGTGTGGATCAGGGAGGAAAGAAGGGAGTATGTTGATCCCCAGTGTCTGTTCTGACAAGACAGAGGTCACTCAGGGAAGATGGTACTCAGTGTCAGAGCAGTTCTGTGGCTCCTGAGCTGTGGAGACTGAGAAGGGCCACAGGTAAAGGAATTCTAAGGGCTTGGGAAGAACAACAAGGCTAAACCCTGAGAGAAAAAAGAGACAATTAGAGGGAGACTTCCCACTGTATGTTAGACTTGTCCAAGCCAGCAGTGCCCACAGAGAGGTTTGTCACAGTGCCCCTGCCCTGCCAGTGACCAACATCTGGAGTCCTTGTCCTCCCAGCTCATGGTGGGTGTGATGAGCCATTTCAACAGGGAACCTTCCACTTTGGGGAAGGTTCTATTGAGCTTGGACCTTTTAACAGGAGTTCTGGAGTAATTAAAGTTGAGGGGAATTAATGAAATGATGTCACTGACTTGTGAGTCCATCTTCTACAAGACTAAGCTGAATTATTGAAATATCCTCTGACCTCAGGCAAAAGAACTCTAAGCTTGAAAGGATGGGGAAGCACAAACTGCAGAGGAACTGTCTCTCTTTATCCCTCCCCTTCGGTTTTGTGCTCAATGGTTCTTGTCTCACATTTTAATGACTTGGCAAAAATGGGGAGAAAAAGTATGTGAGGCATGTTGATGGTCATGGAGAACAGAGCTGGGTCCTCTCTGAATACAGAGCTGCTGCTGTGGATAGCAACGAGAAATCCATCTCTTTTTGGAATGCAAAGGATTTAGTGAACTTTTGGGAACATTCCCAGTTCTTTCTCTTCCTTAATACTCATAATGCTGCTTTGCAAATGGAAGTGCAATGCTGCTTTGAATACAGAAATGCAGATAATCTGTCATTATTAGCTGCTGCTGCTGAGCACTTTGTTCTCCAAATAATTTGAATTTCATCGAGTTTCTTTTGTTTAAGTAAGAACTATTTGCCACTTTAAAATATTCCACAGATGCAGCATTTTTCAGTTTACAGCTGGAAAGAGACAGCAGCCAAATTTTGAGCTCAGCAGCTGCAGTGCCATAGGCAGGCTGGGAAAGGACACATCCCCAGGGATGGCTTTGGGAAACCTGCTGCCTGGGGGGGAGAAGGGATGGCAGGAATACTTCTGAGAGCTGAGGCAGGAGCAAAGCTGCTCCACAGGGAGGCACAGGAACATTTGCTGTGCCTGCAGAGCTGCAGGATTCCTTTCTCCCTGGGAAGGTTTGCTCTTATCCCACTTTTCCCCTCCCACATCAACAGCCAGCCCAAAGCTTTCCCTGGCTGCTGAGGCAGGTGTCTGTCTGAGGAGTGGGCTGAGAGCAGGGAATTGGATGTACCAGGTTCTGTTTTAACAAGGAACTGTAAATTGGGATTCTGGCAAGTCCTTTGGCTGCTTCTTTTGTTCAGTACCTTCATGAATAAACTTAGATCCCTAAATGAAACAAGTGACATCACAGATAAAAGTTCTGGAGAGACAATGGGGTCTACTGTAATGTAAAAATATAATCTGAAAACATTGAAACTTAATAAATTAAATGAACAGTTCCTCCTAATCCAAGCCAATGAACAAGCCCGTCTTCTATTTAATGAAGTGCATGTTTGTCATTATTATTTTTATTATTATTTAACCAGGTTTGAAAGGTAGTTCAAATACCTCTGCTGGTAACTAACACCTAAACCCATACACTAAAAATAGGTGAGTTGGGACTTCCTGCCAGGAACTAGTTTAATTCTGGTGTAAGAACCCAACAATACACAGCTCACAGAGGTCAGTGCTGTGTGTGGGGACCATCAGAGCATGAGCTTCCTCAGGCCTGTACCTTCATCTGGCCTCTGGAATCCCACTTAACAATGTCCACCTGACAGCCTGAAGTGGGCAAACAAACTCTGCTCTCCAACAGGTTCATGAGTTAGTCACTGCTAAAGCAGGAGAGTTGAAGGTGTTCCTGGAGAAGGTGGAATCTGGCATAGGGCATTGATATGAGAATAAAGGAATAATTGACATTGAATCACAGGATAACTTAGGCTGGAAGGAATCCCTGGAGACCATCTACTTGGAGTTGTAAGATTGTAGGCTTTGTTTTTGAGGGACCTTGAAAATATAATCTCAGCCACGTGGGTTTGGCCACCTTCAACAGAGCAACAGAGGAGGTCAGCATCCCTCCCAAGGGCCAGGGCTGAGGCCAGGATGCAGAATCTGGAATTCCAGGCTCTGTCCTACAAAAATAGAAGTGGTCACTTGTTTTTACAGTGTGTATCAGTTTTTAGGCCTGTCCTTACCAAAAGATGGCTCTGTAGATTGGTAAAATTAACAGTAAATCACGTGCTAGGAAAATAACCTCCCTTAAGCAAAGCTGCAAAAGTGAGTACCTTTTCAACTCAAACCCATCCTTTGGCTGGAGCAGCTGGCACACCTTGGCACAGCAGGACAGCTCTGTCCTTGATCAGTGCCCACCATGGGAGGACCTTTGATGCTGTTCAACAAACTTTTGTCACAAGGTGAGTTGCACAACAACCAGAAGCTTTATAGGTTTAACAGCCTCTCAGAGTAGAGTGACTGAGCAGAGAAAAGGCAGCTCTGATGGAATTACTGAGGGTGGGTTACACACCACTGGGGTTAGTGCAGTTTTCAGATTTATTGAGATTTGGGTTGTAAAGAGGGAGCTCGTGTGGTTGGGATTATCCACATGGAATATCTGCTCCCAGGGGTTTTGATGGTAGCAGGTTATTGAACTTCTGCAGTGGAAATACTTAAAGTAGTTCCTGAAAATATTATTTTCTATTAAAATTGAGAAAAAAGACAGCATTTCTTGGGAACAGGAAATGCTGTTTTACTCTGTGTCCCTTATGTTTGACTTGAAAATGTTCATAGTGAGATATACAAGTGTTTGTGCTTGCATGAAGCTGGAAATGCCTGAAAGGTTCTAACTGGCAGAACCTGGAAAGGGAGAACAGAGAACAGAAAAATTCAGTTATATTTTGCTGTTTTTTTGTGGTTAAGTGTTGCAGTGTCTGTGCAAGGGAACTCCCCTCGGACTGTGGTCTCCTGCAACTGGTTCTAAGGGAGGGAGGGAGGGAGGATGTCTCCTCCTGGCCTCTCATATCAGGGAAACCCTGAGCTCTAGGAACTCTTTCTACTGGAATGGTTGGAGCCTGCAGGTTGGAATTGTGTGTTCCTGCCTTGCCTTCCAGCCCAGGTGTCCAGGATATGGGACACTTGGCAGGTTATATGGATTTGTTCTGAAAGGAACTTCAGGAGAGATGAAGTGAATTTGAGGCTTGGAGACTGTGCCAATATTCCTGATCAGTGAGTTAGAAAGAAGTCAGATGTCCCTTTCTGGTTTAGGCATAAACACATCCATATCCATATCCATGTCCATGTCCATATCCAAAACATATTCATATCCATATCCATATCTATGTCCATATCCACATCCATATCCATGTCCATATCCATATCCATATCCATATCCATATCCATATCCATATCCATATCCATATCCATATCCATATCCACATCCACATCCATATCCATATCCATATCCTTATCCATATCCATACCCATATCCATATCCATATCCATATCCACATCCATATCCATATCCATATCCATATCCATATCCATATCCATGTCCATATCCACATTCATATCCATGTCCAGATCCATATCATATCCATGTCCATGTCCATGTCCATATCTGTATCCATTTCCATATCCATGTCCATATCCATGCCCAGACTTGATTTTCAGTGGATTCTTTCCTGACTCCCTGTCAGTGTTCCTGATGTCCTGTGCCCTGAAGAGGGATCTCTTCCCTTCAGTCCAGCAGTTCTGCATCTGGCAACGTGTGAGAGCAACCTGTGGGGTTTTTGCTGTTCAGATTTATGTTTCTTACAAATTAGGGTATGAACTTCCAAAAATTATCCCAGAAATGACCTGCAGAGCTGGAAGATCCATCTGCCCATGGAGTGACCAGCTCAGAGTTGAGTTCAGTTACCATCTGATTGGCTTCCTGCATATTTGGGGTGGTTTGTTCTTTTTTTAATTCATTTTTCCCATGTAAACAAGCTGAATCTTTTTGTGGTCTTTCTCGAAGCCTTTCCTGGTACTTTCTTTCATTTGGATCTTTTTTATAGCATTATATGATCAATGTTGTGTACAAATAAGGTCTCAAAGTGTCAGTACTAGTACAAATGCTTCCATGGTTTTCATGGAAAGCTGCTCCCAACACCAGCATTTGGATTTGCTTTTGTATTTTCTCTCACTGAACTGCATTAGCAACTTATAGACAAATCAATACAAATACATGAGGTGGGTTTTTTTTAAATTCCTTTCTTATTTCCAGCTGAAAATTCCTAGCTGGCAATTCTGTACCTGCTCCTCAGCTGTGTGTGCATGACCTTGTATTGCAAAATGGCATTTCATTTCTCCTATAATGTGCTGAGCCACCCAGTTCTCTCTGGAGATACTGTGATCCTCCCAAACCCCAGAAACTCACTGCCCACTGCTCCATCTGTGCCATCACTCTGTTGCTGAGCCAAATTTGGGGGCTGTATTTCTCTATCACATTTAACCTCAGTTCCATCCTCGTGGCACAGTGGAAAGAGATTCCGAGTCTTTTTAAAGGAACTACTTACCCTGTTTGGGGGAAAAAACCCAGATATGTGATTGCAGTTCCTGCTGTGTTTTTTCATTTACAAGCAGATAAAAATTAGACTGAATGGTTCAGATTTTCCCTGCTTTCCTTGTTTGTCTGAGGGAATGTCCATGGGAGTTTGTTTCTCTGAGTAGTTGTTTTGAGGCTACTTGGTGATATCCTGGGGCCCACTAATGGACAGGGATGGAACAGGGCTGTGATTCCTTTAGCCAGCACCTTCAGAGGGTGATTTTCATGCCTTTTTGTTTGAAACCTTTTATTGAAAACCTTCTGTTTCACTGGTGAGGTTTCACTCAGCCTCACATAAGGGATTTGTGACATCCAACAGCTGCAATGGAACCCTGGGAAGAGTCTGATCCTTTGCAATGACTGCAGTGACCAGAGAGCAATGGAGAAGTTAATGGAACAACGCAGCCCAGGAACTGCTTTTCCTACTGACACCATGGTTTTGCATGGAATTTAAACAGAAAATATTATTTTACCCTCTCTAGGTTTCTAGATGCATTTATTGGGGGTCAGTGAACACAAAGCTGATTTATAAGAATGACTGCTTTGCATTGAAAAACACTTCAACTGGGTAAACACAAGGCATAAATCCAAACCAGCTTCTCTAAGGACTCGGCAACTGTTCCATGCAGCTCTTCTTATCCCAATTCCCAGCATTGCAGAAAAGTTTGTGCCTTTAAGTGACATGAGATCTTCTCTTAACTCTGTGTGTGAGACTGTAGTGGTAGGGCAAGATTTTCAATGATAAAGTGGGATCTCCAGACTGCTCTTTATGAGCACATTTGGCTTGATTAAGAAATGGGCATTCCAGCCTCTGACTTCCCTGCTCAGGAAATAAAAGGCAATGGAAGGAGGGGGACACTCTCTGGTTTTTTCTGCTGCAGGTCCCTCAGCATGGCCTGGCTGTGCCTCAGAGAGGGAGAGGCTGCATCTGCAGCCCATGATTTATCAACTGGAAGCACACAAGAAACAAGTAAGAGATGGGTAAGTTCAAACTGTCTTTAAGGTGCTTTTTTGCTCTGTGGGAATGGCTTTTCTGTGGGCCTGGCTTTTTTGGGACCGTATGGATGCTCCCAGGGTGGGAGGTCTTCAGAGTTTTGACTCCTTTTTTATTTATGAAATGTTTTATTCTTATGTCATCAGCTAAATCTGAAGATCAGGAACTTTGATAAAACAAAATGAGACCTGGTAACTCTGTAAGTGTTAACTCTGGGGGGTTAAACAGCAGCAGAGGGTAGTGGGGTGTAGGCAGGAGGAGCAGTAGGTTGTTCCCAAAAGAATGGGCCCTGGAGATTCCTTTATGGATGTGATGGCACTGAAGAATTCCCAGCAGGATTTCTGGGGTTTGTAGCACAAATAATAACCTCTTGTGCATTACACATACTGTAGATTTCACAGCCCTGGGAGGAGTTGCCTGTTTTGGTTGCCAATTTGTCAACCACTTATATTGAAGGACATTATTCCTCCCAAAGGAGACACTTTGTGTGTTTAATCAGACTATGGCACAAAAATCTTTAGTCCTTTCCAGCATTTGTGAAAAAATATTCTTTCCCATTACATTATTATATTTAATTCCAGAGTCTGCATTAAATCCATGGCCTGTTATTTCCTATATAGAGACTATTTATAGTCCCAGTTACTGAAATTACAGTTCCTTCAATGCCAAAGCAAAAAATCAAACTCAAGCACATTAAATCTAATTTTCTGCCCTTCATATAAAGCTCTTCTGCTAAGACAAAAATACATTGTAATTCAAACTACAGGCAAAAATGTGGGGGAAGCTGAAACAATTCAGCTCAGCTCAGCTGCTTCTAATTTAACCAATTCCCTTCTGAAATTCCTCAGAACTGTTACCATTCTCTTTTAAGAAAACCTGAGGACAGTGGGGAAAAGAGGTGAGAGAAGAGAGGGAAAAGTGGGAAGAGAGTGGGGTTTGAGGTTTGCCTCCAACACACTTGAAATATTTGAAAGGGTAAAAGCTTGAGCCAGCACATTAGTGGGCTGTCTGCTTGGTGCCAGTGCTGGCAAGAGCCACAGAGCAGTTGGCACCAGGTTGTACCAGCAAAGAATTCCAGGCTAAAGATAAGGAAATCACTATCATTTCTAAACCATGAAGGAAAAACAAAACTCTGTCAATATAATGTGTAAAGTAGCAAATTACAGTATCATATCTGCTTTACTGTTGGAGAAACACAGGTTTAAGTACTTTTTTTAAAAGCAACAAAATGAATCTATTTTGGAAGCAGGAGTTTCTAGCTAATGACTCTGTTTCAACTGGTTTGGGTTGGAAGGAGTCTTAGAGCTCATCTCATTTCAACTCCCCTGCCATGGGCAGGGACAACTTCCACCAGCCCAGTTGCCCCAAGCCCCATCCACCCTGGCCTTGAACACTTCCAGGGATGAAAGTATTCAAAACTCTAATGTTTTACTTTATTTTATTCCTTCCCCCACTCTTCATTAATTACCAGAAAAGAATAGGAACTGATAAGATAATATAAATAGGATTTTTACTAGGGCCTGGTGAGAAAGGACATGGAGTAATGGTTTTAGACAAAAGCGAGTTGGTCAGACCAGCCCCAGCCCAGGAGGTGCTTTGGAGGCACAGGGGCGGCAGCTCCGGGCTCCCAGGGCAGGTTTAAATGTTCCCCGGAGCTGCTCCTGCTTGGGTTAATTGCTGTAATTGGACTAATCTGTTGTAAAGGTCTCCACCTCGTGGCTGTGCTGTGCCATGAGCGCCCTTTGCACAGCCTGGAACTGAAAAATGCAAAAGTCAAGCACGTTTTTGTTACTTCCCTGAAGAGCCTTTTGGGAATCCTTAAAACATACAGGAATGTGAGTGGTGACTTTGAGGCTGTGGCTTCCTGGACTCTTCTGTGCCTCAGTCACAGAGTCATAGAATATCCTGAGCTGGAAGGGACCTCAAAGCCCATCCAGTGCCACCCCTGCCATGGGCAGGGACACCTCCCACCAGCCCAGGGTGCTCCAAGCCCTGTCCAACCTGGCCTGGGACACTTCCAGGGATGGGGCAGCCACAGTTTCTCTGGGCACCTGTGCCAGGGCCTGCCCATCCTCCCAGGGAAGGATTTCTTCACAATATCTACTGCAAACCTGCTTTCTTTCAGTTTAAAGCCATTCTCCCTTGTGCTGTCACTACATCAAAGTCCAACCCCTGGGCCTGCACAGACACCCCAACAATCCCACCCTGTCCCTGAGAGGATCAGCCAAACACTCCTGGAGCTCTGGCAGCCTTGGGGCCGTGCCCACTGCCCTGGGGAGCCTGGTCAGTGCCCACCACCCTCTGGGGGAAGAGCCTTTTGCTGAGACATGTTTATAAGCAGGGGGTTGTCACAGCACTCAGTGTGCAGGGAAACACCACAGGCTGGAAGCTGCACTGAACTTTTTGCTGAAAAATATCACTGAGATATTTTGGCATTTGGAGTCTCCAGACACAACGTGCACATCTGCCATGACTCAGCTCTCTGTCTTGTTTCTGAAGGAGGTTGAAGAGAGGAGGAGGAGGATGCACCTTGAATTCCTTTGCATTGTTGTCCACACTTTGCTTAACCTTTAGGAGAGCTTAGAGATATCAGTCTGGGCTTCACCCATTTCAGTTCTCGGCAGAGATCTGGGAGGAAAATCACAATCTGAGAGACAAGCTTCTGCTAAGGACTGGTTGTGCTTTTTGTCAAGAGAGAAAGCTGCAGGCCTGGGATCTCAGATAAATATGATGTGCCTTCCCTGTCCCTCCAGAAGCAACAAGCCTTTTGTGTTCAGGCACATTTAATCTGGGAGGGCCATGCCCATGTGCTGTGATCCTGTGTCTGTACCCACTTGGGCCCCTCAGAAGTGCAGATCAGGACTGGAAATCACCGGATATGGAAAATGTGGCTTTCTGGTGGGACAGAGGGAAAAGCAGCAGAGGAGACCTGCAGGGAAATACCTCAGATGGCAGGAGAGAGCTCAGATAGGGCAGATTTTGTACATCACTGTTGGCTGGGAGATGGCACGGGAAACTGCTTGTAGAAACCTTTTGACTAGATATGGTTGGCCAAGGTCAGAAGTTTTAGAATAGAACAGAGTATTTCAGATGAAAGGGACCACAGTGATCATCTGCCCAACTGCCTGGGCACTTCAGGGCTGACCAAAAATAACATGTTGGTAAGGGCATTGTCCAAATGCTCTGAAACACTGCCAGCCCTGGGGCAGCCACCAGCCATCTGGGAAGCCTGTTCAGTGGCTGACCTTCCTCTTGGTACAAAAACACTTCCTAATGCCCAGTCCAAACATCTTCTGATGCAGCTTTGAATAATTCCCATGCTCCCTGTGCCTGGATCCCATGGAGAAGACCTCAGCACCTTCTTCTTCCTCTCACCACCTTTCTCTCTTCTCCATATTTCCCCCTGAGGTCACTCAGCCTCCTTCTCTCCAAACTAGACAAGCCCAGAGCCCTCAGCTGCCCCTGCCAGGACATGCCCTCAGCCCTGTCAGCCTCCTCTGGACCTGTCCAAGGATGGTCCTGTCCAGCCCTGCATCTGGAGCTCCAGACAAGCCCACACTGAGCACAGAGGGATTCCCTCCCTGGCCTGGCTGGTCATGCTGTGTGGGCTGGTCCCAGGATGGGGTGTGCCCTCTGGCCTTCCCATCAGTACTTTTAGGAAGATGTCCCAGTTCAGCAGGTGGGACCAGTTTATCCCTGTGTGGGTGTGACCAAAGCTGTGCATTCTAAACCCTCTGGACCATTGCCCAGCAACTGTTCCCAATGGCCCATTGGCAGCAGCTGCCCAGGGCACAGCTGAGCCCTCAGGCTGGGAGCTGGCTGGGAAAGAAGCCTGGCAGAGGAGCTGGGAGAACTCCCCTCCAGGGAGCCCTTGGCACCTCCACACCCACCTGAGGGCTCAGCTCTGCTCATGGGCCAGCAACAATTCCAAAATCCCCCCTGATTCCCAGAGTCAGATCCCCCAGTGTGGAACTCCCTGCCCTGGGGGAGGCACTGGGGGCTCCCACCCGCACCTGAGGGGAGAGAATCTTGGGGTTTGGGGACTTCTGGGACCACTCATTTGATCCAGAGTAGGAGCAGAACCTGGACAGGAGGAGCCCACCACTCTCCACCAGACTGTGACATCATCTGCACCAACAGGTTTGTCCCTTCCTTTTGATTTGGTCTCAGAGGAACCACGTGGGGCTCAGCACAGGGGCCACCAAACCCCACTGTGTTTGTGCCCCAGGGGGCTGGGTTACACTGCTGGGTTTGTGGGTTAAACCCAATTTCTCTTTGTGCCATTGCATTTATTGTGATATTGTTGCTACATTGTAACTCTGCCTTATAATCTCTTTTGTGTTGGGCTTGTTTCTCCTGCTGGTTCACCTTTAAACCAGCAGATACTGTTATATGTTTATTAGTGTGCACAGACAGAGGGTGAAGAAGTCATGCAGAGCTCTGCAAGCAGACCCACGGGGTTCAGCAGCAGTCCTGCTAGCCTAGGCCCTGTGTGTTTGGAATTATTATACATGCCAACATACATGGCACCTTTATCAGGATTCAGAAAACCTCCCAAAGGAATCAGAGGGCACAAATAAGAGAAATGGGACAGTTGGCCAGGCTGCTTCTACTGTGGTGTGTGGCCTTTTGTGCAGTGTCTTGGAGCAAAGAGGTAGGGGTTTTTTTCCATTTTTATCCATTGCCTGGCTAAACAGAAATGGCTTGATCCAGAGATGGCTGGAAAGGAAGTGAAGGAGCCTGTTCACCTCAGTGAGCTGCAGCTCAGGCCAGCAATGGTTATTTTCATATTTGACCGGAATCAACATTATTTCTGCATAACACACAACCTTTGGTTGTTAGACTCTTAGACCCAGGAGCCTGAGGGCAGGAGTTAAATCTAGTCAAGAATGGAGCACTGAAATAGGAACTGTCTTTTTAAGTCTATGCATGAAAATTTCCTGACAAGCTCAGAACCCTTGCCCGTGTTGCAGGAACAATCAGTTCTCCTACCTCAACTTGAGTAAGTTACTCAGGATGGGAACTTGCAAAGATCTGCTGGGGTTCTTCAGAAAGGTTGTATGAAGTGAGGGAAATGTGCAGCTCACTCTTTTGGAGCACAGACAAGCCACAGGCAATTACCAAAGTGTTGCCTGATGCTCCACTGGGTTAGAGTAGAATGCCCTTGCTTGTCTCAATGCCACTGTGGTTTGGCTTCAAACCAAGTTTCTCTCTCGTAAGTCAGACTTTTTAAGAGAAGTTCAGCCTGTGACAGGGCACTGGCAAAGTGACAGGAACCCCCAGTTGTGCTGTGACTGTAGCTGAGGGACTCAGTGCCCACAGGAGAGTGGCCCCACTCTGCTGCTGCCCCAACCTCCTGAGGACCACCCAGGGCCTCAGGTTACCCCCACTCCAGCTGGTTGGCTCTGGGGTGTGTGTAATAAGGTAAAGCTGGACAGCCGGCAAGGGCTGTATTAATTCCAGCAGTCTGATTTTGTTGAGTCTCAGAATTGGAATCTTGCCAGCATAAATCGATTTATAACTTCTCAGTTGACTCCGTCTCTTAGTTGGGCTGGAATTATTCTATGAATGGAGCTTTTTAAGGGTACCAGGACCAGAGTTCAGTTCTGCTCAGAGGCAGGACCTGCCAAAGTGTGCAGAGAGCAGGATAATGGAGGCAGGATAATGGAGGAGTCTGCCTTCTGCATGTCACAACCTCTTAATGAGTGGGTGTGGGCACAAACCAAATGGTGAGTTTGGTAACTAATTAATTTATATTCATCCACAGCTTTAGATTGCAATCCAGGTCCATTGGTTTACTTTTTACTCTGGAAATACCATATTCAATTGCCCAGAGAAGCTGTGGCTGCCCCATCCCTGGAAGTGTCCAAGGCCAGGTTGGACAGGGTTTGGAGCAACCTGGGCTGGTGGGAGGTGTCCCTGCCCATGGCAGGGGTGACACTGGATGGGCTTTACGGTCCCTTCCCACCCAAACCATCCTGGGATTCCGTGATATCCTTCCTCCTTAAGTCTTTTCTCTAATCTCTCTGAAGGACTGACAGATGCACAGTCTGAGCATCCTGGTCTCTGGAGTGCTAAAACCAGCCCAAAAAAAGAACAAAAAAGCCTTTTCTCATCCTAACAGCTTTTACAATTACATATTAAGTTACTAAAGGCAGTACATGATGCCTTTCTTTCTCTTTTGTCCTTGCCTGTTTAAACAGCTGGGTGTGATCAAAAGAGCACTGGATCCTTCTACTCTTGTGCAGTGGGGAAATGATTCTCTACAGAATGATAGACTACAGGGTGAGTGCTACACAAATCCCCTGCCCCCCGGTGCCCCAGAGTGGGCTTTGCAGGACACTGGCACGCAGCTCTCAGGAGGATGTGACTGCTAAACAAATCCCCTGCCCCCCGGTGCCCCAGAGTGGGCTTTGCAGGACACTGGCACGCAGCTCTCAGGAGGATGTGACTGCTAAACAAATCCCCTGCCCCCCAGTGCCCCAGAGTGGGCTTTGCAGGACACTGGCAAGCAGCTCTCAGGAGGATGTGACTGCTAAACAAATCCCCTGCCCCCCGGTGCCCCAGAGTGGGCTTTGCAGGACACTGGCACGCTGGGAGAGTGCAGCTCTCAGGAGGATGTGACTGCTAAACAAATCCCCTGCCCCCCGGTGCCCCAGAGTGGGCTTTGCAGGACACTGGCACGCAGCTCTCAGGAGGATGTGACTGCTAAACAAATCCCCTGCCCCCCGGTGCCCCAGAGTGGGCTTTGCAGGACACTGGCACGCAGCTCTCAGGAGGATGTGACTGCTAAACAAATCCCCTGCCCCCCAGTGCCCCAGAGTGGGCTTTGCAGGACACTGGCAAGCAGCTCTCAGGAGGATGTGACTGCTAAACAAATCCCCTGCCCCCCGGTGCCCCAGAGTGGGCTTTGCAGGACACTGGCACGCTGGGAGGGTGCAGCTCTCAGGAGGATGCTGTGCCTGTAGCATCCCAAAAGATGCTGAGGGGTTGTTGCACTTGAGGAGCCAAGAGGATGAAGTGATGCCTGGCAGAAAGGATGCTGTGCACAGGGACACCTGTGGCTCCTCTCCCCCAGCTGCTGGAGGTGGAGGGATGTATATCTCTGATGCAGAGCTGCTGGTGCTGGTGGTTCCCACGTCGGACACCATTTGGCTCCCTTTGCTCTACACAATCTGGACAGGAAAGGGCACGGGTGGTCCTGTCTGGGGCAGGGAGTGGTCTTGGAGACACCCAAGTTCCTTCTGAACAGCAAGGAAATTTCCCCAAAGCAGATATTTTATCTGGAACATTTCAGACCAGACCATGAGTCTGACAAAACAACAGAGCCCTGAAAGCAGGGCTGGAATGGAAACTGCCAGGTAACCTGATGCCAAATGATGAATTAATTACCCATTTCTGCCTGTCATGTGTGTGTGCATTAACAACCATGTTTTGTAAGGGGAAGCCTTTTTTATTCCCCTTCTCTATGAGGGCTTTTTAGTCTTATTATAAATAAAAGCTCAAGTCCATTCTTATTTAACTCAAGCCTTTAATCCCAGAAAATGCTGTGCCTGAGAGAAGGCTCCCATTTCCCTGTAGAATAAACAGACTATAAGGAAAAAAAATGACATGAAAAACATTCCAAATTTTAAGAACATCTCTGTTATGCCAAGAAGAGCGTGGCTGTGGAGAATATGGTCTGTTTTGGTAGTAAAACCAGCCCTCCACTACACAGAGACCTTGGAAAGTCATCCTTGGTAACTACTGCAGAGGTGCTGACTTACAGGCTGGCAGGATTTTAAAGGATGTTTCAGTCTTTATGGGCCAAAATGTAAAAACTGAAACTGCAGGGGAAAAAAAATCACTGAAAAATGCTGAACTCATAAATTAGGTGGACTTGGTTTCTTCAGATGCTGGGAAAACACACTTCACATGCCTGAAGATATTTAGTGCTGTCTGGCTGGACATGCAGGACATTTAATAATGTGAGAAATACTTAAATTAACCAAATCTACACACACAAAAGTATAATATTGAGGTTGGAAGTGTGAGCTCACCCTTGTAACACTTCCCTGGGGATGAGGAGAGGTGGTGGGACACATGCCATGCAGTTTTCATCAGGGGCTCAGCCTGCACAGACAGTGCCCAGAATCTGCACTTGGGTTTGCTTTTAAACAAAACACATTTCTGACAGGCTCAGAAGGAGCAAAGTATGTAACTTTGGAGAACTAAGTATTCATTTTCCTCTTTGTTATGTGAATGGCACCAGCACACAAACTCATTCTCATCCCTGGAAGTGTCCAAGGCCAGGCTGGACTGGGCTTGGAGCAACCTGGGCTGGTGGGAGGTGTCCCTGCCCATGGCAAGGGGTGGCACTGGATGGGCTTTAAGTTCCCTTCCAACCCAAACCAGTCTGAGATTCCGTGATTTCTTGTTTCAGGGAGTAGTTTTATTTCATGATTTATGATCAAGGATGCCCAGATCTCTTCTACTGCACCTCTGTTAGAACACACCCATAGTAGGGCAGCTCTATCTCCTTTCTCTCCTGGGGTGTTGCCCTGTCTAAATCCTTCTGAGAAATTAAAAATAGGAGAGTTCATTCCAAGGCATGAGCTGCAGTAATTAAGCTCATGGGCTCGAATCTGTCGACTGCATTCCAGAGGATAGCTCCTGGTATGAGAAGAATGGGATGGTTTTTGATGTTATCTGTGATTGGAGTGGCTGTCACTGCCTCCAACACAAGCTTTAGTCTGTGGACTGAAGTGGCAAAGCAGCTGCTCTTCGTAACAGGATTATGACACTTGAAGTAATTTCCTCTTCTTCAGAAGTTATTCTGGGTGTCAGCCAGGAAATATTGCTGCTTGCCTGAAGACAAATGCAGAGCTGTATTGCTGGACTAATTCTTTTAGAACTGCATCAAACATCTAATCTAAGATCCTTCTGCAGTGTCTATGACTTGCTTCTAATATTAAAATAATTGGCACTAATTCTGCATACTGAAATTGCTGTTTGTGTGTTACAGGCTATAGTGGGATGGAAGTTTTGTAGATTCTCTGAGTATTTCAAGAGTTCATTTTAAGTAATCCAGAAGTATTAATGAAACAACATAAAGGCTAGAGCTTCTCTGGTTTAATTAATTTAAAAAAGTAGCATTGGACCATTTTTGAAAAAAATATACTCCAAGTAAATACAATTCCCTCCCCCCCAATGTAAAAATTGCACTCAATTTTTGAATTCTTCTATCACTGGAGTCTCTCTGTGCAACTAAATTTACTTTCCAGAAAATCTTCTCTGTAGAAGAGACTCGTGTAAAATGTTTTGTACAAAACATTTGGCTGCAGGGATGGATCTGTGTGTGTCTGTGACATTCTGCTGGTGTTTTAAGATTGTTTACAACCTTACATGTGAAAAGTAATTTCATCTGACATCCTCTATTATCAATGAGGGTAAGAATCCATACTTTTCACATTTCACTGTGATTTACCAGCAGAGGGGGATCGTGTTCTTGTTCTTATTTTCATAACAGCCTGGTTGCCTAATTGCCTGTAAACCCTCTTGATAAACCTGACTTGGCCAGTAGAATATGTTGAAATTTTTGGGAATATAATCTTTGTCAAGGACAACATTTTTTTTTGCAGAAATTCCTATATCCAACAGGCAGTTACACCAGTAGTGAAGGCAGTAACTGTGTTGGACTTTTATCTATTTTTACAGAATCACAGAATCTTTGGGGCTGGAAAAGCCCTCTGAGATCATCGAGTCCAACCATCGACCCAGCCCTGCCAAGGCCACCACGAAACCATGTCCCCAAGTGCCACAGCCACATGTTTTTGAACACCTCTAGGGGTTGTAGCTCTACCAGTCCCCTGGATAACCTGTTCCAATGCCTGACCACCCTCTCCATGGAGAAATTTTCCCTAATAAGCAATTTAAACCTCCTCTGCCACATCTTGAGGCCACTTTCTCTCATCCTTGTTTTGCCACATCTACATGTCTAGTTCTCTATAAACATAACCTGTGTAAAGTTCATGAGTGCACACACACAAGGGGATTTCTTGGAGAAATCAAAGGGAGGGATCTCCATGGACTGGAAAAGGACCTTAAGGTGCTGTGCTGGTTTAAAGGTGAACCAGCAGGGGAAATGAACTCACCACGAGAGAGATTATAAGTCAGACCTAAAATTTAATAATAATATTACAATAACAACACTGACACACAAGGGAAATTGCTTTCAACTCACAAAACCCCAGCAGTATAACCCAGTGTCCTGGGGCACAAACCCAAGGGGGTTTGTTTGCCCTTGTGCTGAGACCCCTCTGGTTCCCCCAAGTCCAGAGCAAAAGGAAAAGAAAAAACCTGTTGGTGCAGGCGAGGGCTGTGGTCTGGGCGAGAGCGGGGATCTCCTCCTGTCAAGGTCCTGCTGCTGCTCTGGATCCGACGAGAGGTTCCCGAGGTCTTCTTACCCACCCCTTATGTACCCTCAGGGAGCTCTCAGTCCCTCCCCCTGGGCGGGGACTCACACAATGGGTGATTAACTCTGGGAGCCAGGGGGTGTTGAACTGTTGATGGCCCATTGGTAGCTCCGCCCCCCTCAGGCTGGGTGTGAAGGTGATAATGGCTCCCTGGGCAGCTGCTGCTAATGGCCCATTGACCTTGGGGAATGAATAGAGGGGGTAGAATACACAGCTTTGATCACCCCACACACAGGGTTAGCTGGTCCCTCCTGCTGAACTAGGACACCTATGGTCAGCGGCGTTACTGACGTTTTAGGGGGGATGAACTCCATGCTGCCTCATTTTCTGTATTTAATATACAACCAAAAGTAAAGCTTGCATGATGACATGATTGTGAGTAAAAACACCTCAGAGCTGTGGATAACTGGCATGAGTTTACTGCGTGCAGAGTTTAAAAATTCAAGTATAGGATTTATTGACCTTCATGGAGCTAATCTTGGAAAACGACCTTTATGATGTGGTTCTTTTTTTGCTTTCAGTGTGTGATTCTGCTCCCTTTGTTTTCATAAGGAAAAACAATACTTTTCTCATTAGATATTTAATATCTTGAAATCTCCATCCACCAGTTTATCTACTCTGTTTTTACCAAGTTAGCAGGGAATCAGTCCTAGTGTGGTCCTGCTCTTGCCCCATAATTGCATGAATGAAGGCAACAAGTCTGTTTCTGAGCCAGAAACAAAACCTTTGACCCCTGATTTCTATGTCACAATCACAGAATGGTTTGTTTTAGAAAACAAATGGTTTATAACCAAAAGCAAAGGGATTTCATTTTGCAGATGAGAAATGATTCAGTGGGGGGAAATGGTCTCTTGGCTCAGGCACATGGTTTATTAAACAAACTCCTCCAGTTGCTACAGCTACTTATGCTGTGTCTCACTCTTTTTGTCTGTTATGTGATAGTTTGAAATGTGTTGAACTGTGAATCAAACTGACATTTAGATTCAAGCAAACTTCTGTGGAGCATAGAAAGAAGATTCAAAATGGCCAAAGATTCTCTGTAGGACTTCTAGATTCTTCCCACAAAACATCCTAAAATAGCTAATTTTTATGACCTTTACATTAAAAGCTGTCCCTCATCAGAAGTGTTTGCAGAGCACAGAGAATTTCTGCAGTCACCTGTTTGCTCTGATTCTGCTGTAAAGCTTTAATTGGCAAAGCCATGAAAAATTAGAGCAGAGTGTGTTTTAAAAGGAAGCAGGAACTGAACGATGCAGGCTGGTCAGAATTCAGCCAGGCACCACGGGTGTGAAGGGTTCAAAACAGAGTTCTGTTCCCAGCTTCTCTACACCTGAAGGGTATGAGCAGGGAATACAGCCCGTGCTTGGTTTCAGGTTCAAACCTCTTGGGAAGGTGGAGATCAGAAACTTGCAGTTCTTCAGAATCTGGATTATCCAATAAAAACACCAATTCCTACAGAGATGATCTCGCTGCAATCCCAGGGTTTGTTTCCTTAACAAAAGCAGGTTGTTTCTAGTCTTGTGGATTCTGGAGAAAACTCACCATATACGACCCCTCTGAAGAGTCAGGAACCAAGAGGCAGATAAAGTGACATACATCCCATTTATGTATTAAATCATAGTTTTTTGTTGTTGGCAAAGGTAACGTACCTCACAGGAAGATGTGAATCTGCTGTGACTAAAAGGCTTTGAGATTTTTTGGTGGAAAGGCTCTCTGCTCCTGACAGCAGGAGAGCTTTTAACCATCTCAAGTGAAATGCTTTGGTCTCAGAGAGGAGAGACAAGTACTGAAAACAAACTGTCCAAGTGTGAGAGCAGCTGCACAGCTGAAACCCAAAAGTCACTGGCTGGAAAAAGGTCAGTGTTTATTTGATCTCTTCAGAGTCTGAACCCTCATCATATAATTTAATTCACGTTACAATATCTCCCCCCAGGTCTTTCCATGGTCTCAGTAGATGAATGTGAAGATTATACCCTGTATAACCACAGATGAATCTCTCAGCCCTCTCCCTTTTCTGCACCTTGTTTATCTTTCCTTGCAGATCTGTTCGCAGCAGCTCCAGCCTTACCTGCTTCCAGGCTCCCCAGCAGACCTGCTAATTCCTGTCGTAGCATTCCTGTCCTAGGATGGCGCTTTAACCCCGTCCTTCCCGAAAGCAGCTCAGGTTCTGCCTGCACACAAGAAATTGAGAGAAAAAAGTTATTTTCAGTTTTAGAGCAGTGAATTTGCACCTCTCCTATGCAGGACCAGAGTGTCTATGGACATAAAATACAAAGACAGGATTAGAAGCTGGCTAAGAAAATTGTCTGCCAGTGAACCAGAGAGGTCTCACTGCAATACACACACTTCTCACAGAGAGAGCCAAAGCCACCTACCCAAAACAAACAGCAACCATTCCCTCCTTTTGCACCATTAATCAAGTTGAAACAAAGAATAAAAGGACGGATGGGACTTTTAGGAGGAGTGGGAATAAAAGTTTTAAATGTGTATGGAGTTCCAGAAGAAACATAATATTGTCAAGTATCCGTGACAAAGCAGTCGTGAGTATCTGGAATACGTGCGGAACTTGCTGGCCAGGAGAGAGGTGTCGTGAGAAAGAGCTCTGGTAGCTGCATCCTGCTGTGAGTGGTCCATGGGATCCCAGGAGCAGCATCTGCGTTGGTAGCAGCAGTTGCTCTGTAATTAGAGAACAGCTTTATAAACAATCTTTTCGATTGTCTCCTTGAGATGGAAACTTCAGTTTTTGAAGTGGCTGCTTGCTTACTGTGACTGAGAATGAAATGTGCAGCTCTTTCCTCATTAGCAGCCACGGGATAGTAACAGTTTTTAGCTGAAAATTACAAAATGGAGCAGATTCAGACACAAGCCCAAAGGGTGAAAAGTACTTTATTTTCTTCCCAATCTTCTAAACTACAATACGAATTTATTCTTTTTATTTGAGGCAAGCTGTGAAAAGGAGTTAAATGACTTAAATCTTTACTCCACCTCATCTAATAATTTACAGCTATTGAGGATAAATATAAAGGGGTAGACTCGTGGACTACCTAAAGGTCAGCTGGCCCACACTAAGGTCAGCTGGCCCACACTTTGCTCACACTCAGTGTGAGTGTGGTGGGAAGGAATTAGGCAACCAAGCCCACATCTGTTGGATCCTCCCATTCTACCAAATTGCACAAACAAAACGTTAAATTCCAGCCCCAAATAGGCAGGAAAAGAAGATCAAGGTGAAGTTAGAAATGCTCAGAATTAGGAAGTGAAAAGACAACTGAAATATCTGTGCATATGAAAGAGACTGAAGTGGTGAGCGTGGTCCCTGCCATGGCTGCTCCCCCTGGGGGGGTACCCTGACCCTGCTGCCCTCCCTCCCCTGCTCCTGAACCCCCATCCTGATACCCTCTGTGTTCCTGCCCCAGAGCACCTCGACAGTGCCACAGGCCTGACCTGGGAGTGCTTGTGCTCAAGTTCTCATTCTGGCACCACGTCAAAATGTTACTGTAGAGCATGTCAGAAGGAACACAGGGATTTTTTCTTTCAATAGATGATGCTTTGGAAAAGTATGAAAATAATTTCATTGGAGAAGAAGAAGAAAAAAAAGTGGTTCCTCTTGCTACAGGGCTTTCTTCCTGCAAAATTCAAAGGCCTGCTGTGAATAATACTGTCAGTGCTTCCAAGCTTCAAGGCTATTTTATAGTGGAAAGTGTGAGGCAACCAAAATAAATATCAGTTTCCACTGTTACGAAATAAAGGTTTTGCTTTTTGTTGTACCTTAAAAGTCGTGTTCAAAGTCTTTTTTTTTTTAGAGACACAGCAGTGGGTATCCCAGAGGCTTAATTTTTCCTACAGGCACTGTATGTCTACATTGAAATGAGGAATAATTTGGGACAGAGAGAACATGATGGCTTTCTTTATGAGGCAAAACCTAACGGATACTCATCTTCCTAAAGGACTGAAGGCAATCCCTAAATCCAAATGCTGCCAGTCTCTAGGGTGTTCAAAATACATATTACCATTTTATGGCATGAATGCATCCCTCCTTACAAGATTTGTGAGTGTTTTTGACAAACCTGGTTCTACTTTCCTGCTAGCAGAGTTGCAGATGAGGCAAGTTTTCCATGGTTTGGGATTTTATTGCAAGGGCTTCGCACAGCTCTGGTTCTGTGCTTCCTTCTCATGACATCAGTGCTGAAGGGGAAAAAGAATGTAAACATCTGTTTTTTATAACTCAATTTCAGGCTTATAACTTGATTAGGATAAGCACTGTTTCTACACGATTTATTTTCCAGTCACAACAACGTGCAGTTTTAGCACCAGGTTGAAGATTAGTGAAATAAGGATGAAAACTAATGAGGTAAATGGTGCTTCACTGTCT
The DNA here is from genome assembly GCF_047495875.1 of Pithys albifrons albifrons. Taxonomy (NCBI): domain Eukaryota; kingdom Metazoa; phylum Chordata; class Aves; order Passeriformes; family Thamnophilidae; genus Pithys; species Pithys albifrons. The sequence continues at coordinate 2,571,103 of NC_092467.1, forward strand.
ACCTTTGTGAGCTGCACCAAATGCCACACAAAGGCTGGGAATCTCCTCCCAGTGATGGCCCATTGCTCAGCCTATGGAAAGACTTATAGCAGCACTGAGGAGGGCTGGAGAAACAGGAGTTTGGCCATTTGTGTGGCCTTGTATCAGCCACCCATGACTGGGTTTTCCAAAGGTGCCTGCTGGGACGTCGCTGCATCCTCAGACAACTGAGGACATCCAAAATACAGACCCTTCATCTCTTCCATCACCTGAGTTTAAACACCACTCTGGACACTTCCTTTTCTTCACTGTCCAGGTTTTACTTTCAACACGGATTGGCAGTGCCCGGAGCCATGGTCCTGGTCACACTTTGGGGTCTTTACTACCCATTAATCCATTAAATGTGAGAATATGCTCATAGTGCTGAGGAGGGCGGTGGCAGTAGCTGTGGAATTGTAACGGAAGCCAAGGCAGAGCCAGGGCAGCAGTGCCTGTCGGAGTGATTTCAGTCTCCATCACGTGTTTCAAGTAATAAAACACTAAAAGGAATCCTGGAATGGTTTAGGTTGGACAGAACCATAAAGTTCCTCTTATTCCACCTCCCTGCCATGGGCAGGGACACCTCCCACCAGCCCAGGTTGCTCCAAGCCCTGTCCAACCTGGTCTTGGACACTCCCAGGGATGGGGCAGCCACAGCTTCTCTGGGCACCTGTGCCAGGGCCTGCCCACCCTCCCAGGGAAGGATTCCTTCCCAATATCCCATTTAACCCTGCCCTTTTTGGGATGAGCTCCAGCCAGCGTCGCGTCCTCACCTGCCACGGGAGCGGCACCGACCGGGGGCATGTCCTGAGCATGGGAATGGCCTGAGGTGAGGGAGGGACCCCGAGGTGAGGGAGGGACCCCGAGGTGAGGGCAGGGGCCGCCGACGGCCACGGGCGGCGAAACTGGGGCCGGACCGGGCCGGGCCAGGTCGGGCAGGTCAGCACCTCCGTCCACAAGAGGTGCTCCCAGGGCGGCAGCCCCAGCTCCATCCCCATCCCCATCCCCGGCCCTGTCCCCGTCCGGCAGCAGCAATAGCCCTGCGACATCCCACCTCCAGCTCCATCCCCAGCCCCGGCGGGCAGCAGCAGCCCCGCAGCACGGCCGGGGCTCAGCCCTGTCCCTCGGGGCGGTGCCGGCCCATCCCTGCCCGGTAGGGAAGGCGGAGCGGGGCCGCAGCCGCGCGCAGACAAAAGCGGCGGCGTTTCCTGCGCTCAGCCCGACGGGAGCGGGTCGGGGGCGCCGGAGCGGCTCTTTGCCCGGTCCGTGCCCGCTGGGTGCCCGGTGCGTGCCCGCTGGGTGCCCGGTCTGTGCCCGCTGGGTGCCTGGACTCTCCCCCGTCTGTCTCCGTTGTGTCCCCGCTCTCCCTGGTCTGTCCCAGCTGTCTCCGGTGTGTCTCCGCTCTGTCCCCGCTTTGTCCCGGTCTGTCCCCGCTCTGTCCCCGCTCTGTCCCCGCTCTCCCGTTTGTCCCCTCTCTCTCCCGTCCGTCCCCGCTCTCCTCGCTGTGTCCCCGCTCTCCCCTGCTGTCCCCGCTCTGCCTCCTCTCTCCCGTCTGTCCCCGCTGTCCCCAAGCCCCCCGGGCCATGGCGGTGTGCGGGAGCGGCGGGGCTGCGGGGCCGGGCGCGGTGCTGCTGCTGCTGCTGCTGCTCGTCCCGAGCCCCCGCGCCGCGGCGGAGCCCGAGGCGGTGCCCGACGGCGCCTCCACCCTGGCCTTCGTCTTCGATGTCACCGGCTCCATGTACGACGACCTGGTGCAAGTGATCGAGGGCGCATCCAAGATCCTGGAGACGTCGCTGAAGAGACCCAAGCGGCCGCTGTACAACTTCGCGCTGGTGCCTTTCCACGACCCAGGTAGGGCATTGTCGCCGGAGGGAGATCCGCGCCGGGGCGGGCAGGATGGGCAGGAGCCGGGAAGGGCAGCAGGGAGCTCCCGCTCAGGGCTGCCTTTTATGAAAGGTTGTGTGTCCTACTCTTCCAGCTTAAGTATTCCTGTCCCATCCAAGCCCTTCTCGCCGCACGGGTCTCTCCGCCGCGGGAATTTGCCAGGGGCGAGTAACGCTTTGTTACCTCCACCTCTCTGCCTCCTTGCAGAGCTTCGCAAAGCCTTCAGGATCAGTTGGAGTGGGCTCTAAGGGGATCAGATACTTGTCTTAATAATTCTGATACGAGCTGATGTGGCTTCAATGACCTTCACGTGTAGTAGTAGCGATGCTACTAAATTTTCTTTGGTGCCCTTCTATGGGAATGCACTTAGGAACATACATAATGCAGTTATGCTTTTCCTCCACTCTTGTCCTGTGTTTACATTCAGTAACTTGAAGTGAAATGTTCAAGAAGCTTTACGTGGTGTGGATTCTTACTCGTTTCTCTCATTTTACCTTTTTTCCCCCTTTTGCTGTACCTTGTGTGTTTTCTTCTCTTTCAGCATCTGTTTTCTATTCCCTTCCTATCCCTTTTCTCTGGCTTTCTTCCTCTTCCCTTGTCAAATACCTTCTGTTGACTTGAAGAGGAAATAAGAACAGGATGCCCCAGGCTAGTGGTATGTGCTGTACTGTGCAGTAAAAACTCCCTTAAAAAAATAAAAGAATAGGAAAGTGTGAAAAAAACCCCCAAACCTTGAAAATTACCTTTCCAGCTCTAGTTTCCATGGAATATCTCAGAATATGATATTTCAGAAATCAGTTCCTAAGAGTTCCATTTTGAGGGATGTCCTCAAAAGAAAAAAGACAGCCCTTCTATTTCCCCCCACTCGCACATACTTCTGCTTACAAGATACATGTTTGCTATTGGTATAAATGCCTTAAACCAAATGCTTGGGAACTTCAAGAAAAACTTGTCTGTGTGACTTTTGCTGCTTTGCCATCTATAAGCTTGTATATCTTCTCTCTTTTTTTTTTCTTATAGAGAGCCTTATCATTGTGGTATCAGAGCATCTTACCTCAAAATAGTCTCTCTATGTACCTTTCCTTTTCCACCTTTGGTGTAATTTTCTTTTTTCACCCTCTTTACCTTTTTGTTCTTTTATGGAACAAACTTATATGGAACTTAAATAGCATCACACCACAGAAGTAAACAGGAAGGGAAGGATTTTGGTCACATGTAGAGCCTAGAACTCTTCATCCTTCTGGAAAAGAGAGTTGTTAGATCTCCTTGGAACTCTTTTTCCTTGGATGGGGTAGAAGGTCATGAGGATGTGTTGGGAGTGTTTTGTTTAATTTTCTCTCTGTAATAGCTCTTTTTTACATCTCCACTGGAGTGATGAGAAAGGGATTCACTCTAAGAGCTGTTAGATCTCTTTGTAAGAGAGATTGGGTAAATACCCCAACCATGAGAGTAAGAAGATGAGCCTGTGTAGTGCACTTTTAGTTTGTGGATTTGTGTGGATGGTCCTTTGTTCTTGTGACCTTCAACAGAAAGAAGTCCCAGCTTTTCTGTCACGGGTAGTCCTAACACTCAGCTTTCATCACAGGCCACTTCAAACTATTTCAACAGCTTTTTCATCCCACATTGTTTCATCCAGTTTTTCTTCTGCACATTGTCTCATTTTCAGTCCTTTTTTCCCCTCATCCTTCTCATTCTTGCTCCCACTGTCTCTCCAGGATCTTTGCTTCTGTTCCAGAGTGATTCCTTTAACTGTGCTTTGCTGTACCACTTCTCCTTGCTCTGTACAGACATCACTAGCAACAAATCTACTGCCACCTTCCCCTGCTTGAGTCACATTTTCCCCCTCACCTCCCCCTTGCTTCCTTTCCTCCTCCCCATTGGCTGCCTTTCCACAGGAGACCCCTTTCCCTGGCAAATGTTGGCTTTCATTCAGTGAAGGAACTGAAACTTAAACCTCAGAGAGCTGACCTGTAGAGCAAAGAGCTGCTGGCAAACGTGCCTTGGTGTATCCAGTTACACCTCTCTGCATGGAAGTCCAGCTTCCCTGAGGGGGCTGTGCTTTTCAGTGTGATGGATAACTTGTGAGGTCAGCAGGCTCTTTGAAAGGGGAGAATGTACAGTTTTCAACTTCATTTTGTCCTGTTTCTAAGAAGTGTTTCTCTAGGTTTTAGAGTTGGAAGGACACACCACGGGATAGAGCAATGCACACTGCTGGCCATGTGTACCCCACACCTGAGCATGGCCAAGCCTAGACACTTGAAATGAAGATGCATGAAATGCTGTTGTGACCACTTCAGCATCTTTTTTTTGTATCTACAGAGAAGTAACTTTACTCAAAAATCTAACAAAAGCTACTGCTTTGCTTGTATTTCACAATATCTAACTAATTTACCTAGTGTTGATCTTTCTGAAGGCTGCTCAACTGAACTGATGAGCAATGAAGCTGTTTTTTTTCCCAAGCTGACTCATTATTTACTCAGTTTTTCTTTCAAAAACTCCCCAGCTGTATGTGTAGCTGCCCCATAGACAAATTCTCTTGATGTTTTTGGGATGTGCTGTGGTCCATGAGGCAAATGGAGCACAAGTCCTATGGGGAGAGGCTGAGGGAGCTGGGGTTGTTTAGCCTGGAGAAGAGGAGGCTCAGAGGTGACCTCAGCACTGTCTGGAACTCCCTGAAGGGAAGTTCTGGCCAGGTGGGGGTTGGTCTCTTCTCCCAGGCACTCAGCAATAGGACAAGGGGGCACGATGGGCTCAAGCTCTGCCAGGGGAAATTGAAGTTGGAGATCAGAAAGAAATTCTTTGCAGAGAGAGTGCTCAGGCATTGGAATGGGCTGCCCAGAGAGGGGGTGGATTCACCATCCCTGGAGATCTTTAAATGCAGATTGGACGTGGCGCTGGGTGCCATGATCTGGTAAATGAACTAGAGTTGGACCAAGGGTTGGACTCGATGATCTTGGAGGTCTTTTCCAACCCAATCGATTCTATGATTCTATGATTCTAAATGGGACTCTACAAGGGCTACAGTAATATGGTTGGAACTCAGATCCAAGGAGTTTCTCTTGGTCTAAAGGTGCCCTGATGCAGATATGCTATTTAGAGGGAATTGCAATTTAAATTTGATGTAGATTTGGCTTTTAACTCCATTGCTTTCCTAACCCATGTTGCACAGTGTACCTGACATCCCACAGGGTACAGCTGCATTATAAATAATTCGGTAACAATGTAGTTGGGCAGAATATGGAAGGATTTTTAAATAACTGAAAGTGCTGCATATTAGTGCTGCATTGAGGGACTGGAGTGTGTGCAGGGCAGGGAACGGAGCTGGGAAGGGGCTGGAGCAACAGGAGGGGCTGAGGGGGCTGGGGGGTGCTCAGCCTGGAGAAAAGGAGGCTCAGGGTGACCTTCTTGGGTCGGGCTCTGCTCCAGAGAACAGGGACAGGAGGGGAGGGAACGGCCTCAGGCTGGGCCAGGGCAGGGGCAGGCTGGATATCGGGAAAATTTTTTCATGGAAAGAGTTGTCAAGCATTGGAAGGGGCTGCCCATGGCAGTGGTACAGTCACCATCCTTGGAAGTGTTCAAAACACTTGTGGATGGCACTTGAGAACATGGTTAGTGGTGAACATGGTGGTGGTGCTGGAGTGACAGTTTACTTGATGATCTTAAAGGTCTTTTCCAACCTTAATGATTCCATGACTCTGATATGCCAACATGTTGTCTCTGAAGCTGCATTTATATGTAGTGTTTGGCCTATTGCAGTGGTGTTTTTGTGCAATAGGAACACAAGTGCATTTTTAATACCAAACCTGAGATTCTTGGCATAGAGTTATGGCCTACAGAAACAATTCATCATGGATTTCACATTCCAATACCATGGACCAGCTGGTGGGATACCGAGATCTCTGTTTTGGAAAAGCCTTTTATTTTGGATTCTGCTTTGTGAGTAAGCATGTGCTTTGACAGAATACAGGGAATGTTTTTATTGTGGTTTTTCAATGCCTAAACATGCTCACAGAAGTTTTGTAGATAATGAAAAGGGCTGTTAACAAAGAAATCTCTTGCCAGACTTGTGTTCAGTGGAAAAATGGAGGGAAAAGAAGTGTCCCAAATGAAGAAGGATTGGCACTGGAAAATTTTGTATTGGAACTAAAACTTAAAGTCAGCAAATGCTTTTGTAATTGCATGTTGTGGGTCCTGATCTCCTACTCACTCCCATTGTATCCTGTGGAAATGGGATTGTACTTGGAATGTCTTTATTTAACATCTGTGGCCAGCTTTGCAATTTTTTCTTTATGCCATTAAGGAATTTTGGAATGGAAAATAAGCCTGAGACGACAAATTCATCCCTAGTATTTTTCTGTAAAGCAAATGGAATTACAGCAGCCATAACTCACTCTGTGGGATTTAATCAAGCATTCCTTTAGTGTGAATGTCTGTGTTATGGACCAAACTCCAGTAATTAATTACAAGCAAAACTATAGGACAATACAAGCTCTGGACTTCCTGGTGCAGAGGATGATGTTTGCCTGATCACACTCTGCATGTCTGCAAATCTCTGACTGAGCCTCTCCCGACCCTCTTCTTACAAATCAGAAACACAACATTGTGTGAGCAGTGGGTAAAACATTGACACTGCTTAGTTCAGATGGGAAAACAATATTGAACTTAAGCACATAGTAAATGTATAGAAATCCTTTTTTCCCTTTGTCCTAGTTCAGCAGGAGGGACCAGCTAACCCTGTGTGGGGGTGATCAAAGCTGTGTATTCTACCCCCTCTATTCATTCCCCAAGGTCAATGGACCATTAGCAGCAGCTGCCCAGGGAGCCATTATCACTTCACACCCAGCCTGAGGGGGCGTGGCTGCCAATGGGCCATCAACAGCTCAACACCCCCTGGCTCCCAGAGTCAATCACCCATTGTGTGAGTCCCCGCCCTGGGGGAGGGACTGGGGGCTCCCTGAGGGTACATAAGTGGTGGGTAAAACCTCAGGAACCTCTCGTCGGATCCAGAGCAGCAGCAGGACCTTGACAGGAGGAGATCCCCGCTCTCACCCAGACCACAGCCCTCGCCTGCACCAACAGGTTTTTCTTTTCCTTTTGCTCTGGACTTGGGGGAACCACAGGGGTCTCAGCACAAGGGCCAACAAACCCCCTTGGGTTTGTGCCCCAGGACACTGGGTTATACTGCTGGGGTTTTGTGAGTTGAAAGCAATTTCCCTTGTGTGTCAGTGTTGTTATTGTAATATTATTATTAAATTTTAGCTCTGACTTATAATCTCTCTCGTGGTGAGTTCATTTCCCCTGCTGGTTCACCTTTAAACCAGCACACCCTTGACTCCACCTTTTTTTTTGGGGGGGGGAGGTGGGAGAGTAAAATTCTCTCCTATCATAGAGTGAAGGCAGGTAATTATTTTTAACTTTATAACCTGGAGTCTCCTTTATTTACCAGAATGGCAATGCTGTATCCATAACATGGTCAGGCTGCTGAGCCACATAGTAGCTTGGATCAAGTTCAGGAGGTCATATGAAACGTCAGGGAACGTTGGGGTTTGCAGTTTTGATGGGTTTTGTTTAGAAGTTCAGATGAAGAAACAATGTCTTTTCCAGAGGAAGAACATAAGAAATGAAAATGAATGGAATTAAAGTGTTTTCATACTTTCTGATGAAGTGTTGTGGTTCTGCAGATGGATGCTAAAGGCGAGGGGAAGCCACCCCTGTGTCCTTGCTGTGCCTACAGCTGGGGGGTGTCGTGGATGGTGTCACTCCCTTTCCTTTTCCATCCAGCTCCCCAGCAGCCCTTCTCTCACAGGCTGCCCTGCACTTTGGCATTTTCCTGTCACTTGAGGTCTTTGGCCTCAGGCTTTCCTCTCAGATTTATGGGTGTCTCAACTTCTCAGGCAAAGGCTGAATGTACATAAATCAGCTGGAGGAGTGGAATGGTCCCTCTGGTATAGCCTGAAGAAGAATTTTGTCTTCAGCATTCCCTCTGCTTCCTTTGGGGGGGGCAAGAACTGCTTCAAGACTTGGTATTAATTTTACTAAAGAACAGGAATGTGGCTGTGGAGAAACTGGGTGGCAGTAATTTTCAAAGAGGGAGGATAAATTTAAGGGAAATGTGGTATTTTGTGCTGGTGTCTGAGCTTGTCCACACTACAGAAGTGGTGCTTGTACAAAGAATGGGGGCAGCACGAGGGAAGCAGGTGCAGCTGCCCCATCCCTAGAAGTGTCCAAGGCCAGGTTGGACAGGGCTTGGAGCCACCTGTGTTGGTGGAAGGTGTCCCTACCCAGGGCAGGGGGTGGCACGGGATGAGATTTGGAGTCCTTTCAAGCCCAAACCATTCTATGATTCTATGACTGTAATGAAAAGGGAGACAGCAGGAGAGAGAGGAATACAACCCTGTATTCCTGTCCACATTCCATGGGTCTCCTTACCTTCCTCAGTAGGTAAAACTGCTTAAAACTGTTTGAAAACTGTCTAATATTTGAGCCTGACAAACTGTTATGTTGGCCAGGAGGAATAAACTGGTTGCCAGTGGAGTTTCTGGGAGCACATGTTTTGTGAACACTGGGTACTTCCCGAAATCCCATAGTTTTTATAGGATGGAAACAGAAGAATTGCCTCAACTCTGTTTGGTAAGAGTAAGGCAAGGAAAATTATGCTCTCCACTTAATTCAAATAGTTGTTTTATTTTGAGAGTTGAGTAGCTTTTATATTGTTACCAAAATTCAAAGCTGGAAAAATGCTCTAATTTAAGCAGTCTGATCTGCTTGTTCTTCTGATGCATCACAGAGTATCAGGTTAAAGCTATCACAGCTGATCTTTCAGAGTTGTTCTCTTTGGTGGCCTCAGATTTGTGAACATCCCCTCTAACAACTCTAGGATGTGTAAGGGTTTGTGGTTTTGTGGAGGTTGGTTTATTTTGGACTTCCTGAGGTCCATAGTGACAACAATAATGAGGACATGTCTAAGTTGTGAGTTCTTTGGCATTTTAGGACACACACTGTAAATGTATAACTGTTCAGTGCTATGATGGTGTGTCTGAAGACAAATGAGGAGAGCTGGGCATAATAACTGTGAATTCTGCCCTTTTGTGTGAGAACTCATGAAGTGTTGCTATTACTGTTTCACAGGTGACAATCTCAGCAGGAAATACTCAGCTTCCTTGAAGCTCAAATGCTGCTCTATTGTTACTCCTCCCAGGTTTTATTGTTGCTGTGGTCAAGTGAATGACAGATACCAATACTATGGCAGTGAACACCTCTGAGTTGTTGATAAGGATGAAGTTTAAACCACCTACAGGTATTTTCCACCTCTGAGGCTTTTGTGGTAACTGTACTGATTATGTGGGAAATGAGTTTTTGAAACTTTATTGTCACCCTTAATGAAGACATTGTGATAGCTATAAAATGAATTCCATGAGATTGCATGGATGTTTCCTTGCTCCTCTGGAAGGTTTTATCTGGGGTCCCTCTAAAAGTAGCTGTTTTATATGGATTACAGAAGACAGTAAGTATTGCCAGTGCCAGAAGCTCCAAAATCTGTGAAACAGCCAAAAGCCTGATCCAAAAGCCTGCTAAAGCATCACTTACAACTTATTTTTCTACTATCTTAACTCTGCCTGTCCAGCCTTGAAGGTGTGCACAGTGATAAACTTCCCCCCGATTCCTGAGTCTTTTTGGCAAGGGAAAGCATTTTTATCCCTGTTTTTATTTGAAGATAGAGTGGAGATTTTTTTTCCTTAGGAAAAAAGTGATAATGCCTCAAATACATAATTCTCTTCTACTTTGAATTACAAATCATCTGACATGTTACAGTTGAAACTGTTGCCTACAGAACTTAGAAGCTACCTGTTCTATTTTGCTTTGCTCTCCTCAGCTCCAAGTGGTAGTAATTCCATGGAAAGCTCTGCAGCTCGTTAGCAATGCATTCTACTGTCCCCATAATTGCTACTGATGTCATTTAGCACGTGAGCCCTGCTGTTAGCAGTGTGTGCCTTTTCCCTGGAGCTTCTGGAGTTTGCACAGAGGATGCTTCACCTCTTGTGCCCTGGGGAGAAGCCGTTGTCACAGTGCCCTTGCAAACTTTTGGTAGGTGACAGTGGGGCCAATGATTACAGAGCTTTAACTTTGCTCCAGGTTACAGAGCTTTCTGTCAGTTACTGTAAAACCTTTACATTGCTGTGACCCCTCCAGGCTCCTGGAAAACTTTCTCACCTCCCAGTACAGTGAGTTGTCCCTCATGTCACTTATTACTGTTGCATTTTTTGGAAAGTAGTAGTTAGCAAAGCGTGGGCTTTGCTGGAGGATCCCCCCGTGCTGAGGGGGGCTAGGTGGGTTCTGCAGCTCCCACTGCAGCTGCAGTTGTGTCTCCAGACCTCTGCAGTGACCTGAACCTGAGCAGAGCCACTCAGCCCTGTTCCTGGGACATCAGTGTGCAAGTGTAGGCCTGCAGCAGAAGGTACACTCATCTAAGATAACAGATAACTGGGAGCACTGGGGAGAAGGTGGGTATCTAATAGTGTATGAGCTGAATTCATAGTCCCCTGACTTAGAATGATTTATGTGGGAAAAGACCTTTAAGATCCATGAGTCCAACTGTAAACTCGACACTGCCAAGCCCACCACTAAACCATGTCCCCAGGTGCCATCTCAGTGTACTTTGAACAGGAAAGCAGAGAGAGAACAAAATAGTCTCCAAGAAACCTGTATATTGGACTCTTTGGAGTGAAAAGCTACATTATGACTAAAGAGAAGAAGAAGCATCCACAGAAAGATCTTCTCCCAGTTCCTCAACCTCTTTTTAAACAAAGAAACTCCCCCCATTCGACTTCCCCTCTTCTTTCCCCCACTCTGAATTTATTTCCCAAGAGTTAGAGCAGCTTGTGTTTCACACAGTCACAAGCAGACACCCAGTTAATCCCATTTATGGCAGGAATTGTTTCACCATAGGGCACACTGGCTACAGGTCTTGATGGGAACTCTGTGGTGTGGAAAGAGAAGAGCAGTTTCTGCTGCTGTTTGCATCTCCTGAATTGGTTTAAATGCACACAAATCAAATTCTCGCTGATGTATAAAAAGCAGATATTTGATGCAGATCCTCAGGTGTTTTCAAGCCATTAATAAGCTGTCCCTCCCCGAGACTGATATGTTCTGTCCCTTTTTCATCTGGAGAAGACAGTTCTTTTCTGAGGGTGCATGGTGAAGAAGTGAATGAAGAGGCATGAATATTGTACGCCTCTTCAGCTCACTTTAACTGAGCCAATAGTGTTTGTTGTAACATGAATTGTCAGAGAAATATAGGGAGGGGACTTGAAAAGTGGAGCAATCAGAGAGTGTTTTGATTTGAAATGCCAACCTTGCTCTTTTAGAGTGCAAGTGGTAAAGGGCACTGCTTCCCAGGGCAGTGGGAGAGCCAGAGCTCCAGGAGCACTTGGGCAACGCTCTGAGGGACAGGGTGGGATTGTTGGGTGTCTGTGCAGGGCCAGGGCTTGGACTGGATGGTCCTTGGGGGTCCCTCCCAGCTCAGGATATTCTGTGATTCTGTGACTTGAGGTCTTTGTCGTCTTTTTGTGACTTGTGCCTTACCCCCTGTGTGTGTATCAGAGGCTGCTTGGCATTTATCCTGGGGTGGATGCAGTTCAGTCAGATGAGGATCTGGATAAGCTGGATTAAGGGGTATGGAAAAGGAGCAGATATTTAATTTAGTTAATGGATTTTGAATGTGGCCTAAAGCATGACAGGAGGAACCCTTTAAACAGAGAAAGCTCTCAGATGCCAGTTGGTATATATTTCCAATCAGTGGATTGATTTTTGGCATATGCTGTGGACTGTGGTTTTGAAGGAGATGCATGCATCAGAGAAGATATTGAGAACATATGTTTTTCAGTTTGCAAATAGCAGAACAGTTTTGCTGTTGAAAGAGAGTGATGGTGTTACTTGATTGGCTCACCATGCCTTGGTAATCAGCAGTTTTGTGAGAAGAAATAGGATGGATTTAATGACTTGGGCTCTGGTCTGGCTGCTTTACATGCTTTTGTTACTCCAGCCAGAGAGAATGTGTTTTACCCCTCAGTTACACTGTTCACTATAATGTGTTTTCTGTAACTATTGCCAGTTTAGGATTTCCTGGTTGAGGTGTGTTGCTCCCCGACTTGATTCATGGGATCCTCCAGTGATGCCAGTAGTGAATTCATGCTGTGCAGTTGTTGGTGGTGACCTCTGGGTCCAAGATGAGTATTTTGCAGTGTTACATTTTCAAGTGGGATCAGAGTGGTTTAGGCCAGGCATACCCCTTTGTGGTCTGTGGTTAAACTTCTCTTGTGACCTTTTGAAGAACACGTGCAAGCTATTCTTTGGTAACTGTAGATGTGAGCTGGGCTTTTCCCTGGTTTTGCCAGAGGAGAAGCACAATATTCATGTTCCTGAAGCACTTGAATGGGATTGTATTAGGTCAAGATGAAGCCATGGCACTAAGGACAGGATTAATCCCATTTCACTTCAGGCACTTAACTGAAGACCCTCAGCTGAGAGACTGGTGACCCAAATGCTCTTTCTGTAAATCAGAAAATGAAACTGGCACCTTAACAAGTGATTACCCAGTGAATCTCAAAATACTCTGCAGAGATCTCATTTGCTTTCACTGGCTACAGGGGGAGGAAAGGTTAGGTCAGTCAAAGCCCTGAATTTGGCAGGTCTGAAGTTAATTGAGAGGCCTTCCAGCATTTTCCTGCACTGGGGCTGGCTCTCCAGTTAGTCCCTGAGGTTTGTTTCACACACAGGTTTTCACCCTACCCTACCAAGTGCTCCCAGGGGGGAATAGGTTGTTCCCTCTCTGGGTTGTGCTCCCTGGCTCTGATGGGCAGCTGAAGGGCATCCCCTGGTAGGGCAGCCCCAGCACCCCTCTGAGGACTCCTGCAAGCCTGCTTGGCCAAGGGGGTTGGCAAGGGGATGATGTGGCTCCTCAGAATGTCTTACACCTCATTTGCCCTTTCCACAGATTGCTTGCAAGGTTTGACCCTTGGGTGTTTGGGAGAGACTATTCTGTGTCAGCTCAAGGAATACCACTGGCAGCTCTGAGGCTGATAATCCCATGGGACAAGCCCCAGCCTGGGGCTGGGATGCACATTGTTGCTGTGTATTGCAAATGTAAACAGGCTGTGTGTGTTTATGCAGATATGTTAACTTATTGTTCTGTGTCCCGTGTGCTCTTCCATCTTAATTTTCTTTGGCATCCTTGGTACTGCTCTTCACTGTGTGCACTTTTCCAGCTCTGCTCCGTTTGTAGTCCTTTTCCTGAAACATTCTTAGCCACAGATTTCAGCCAGCAGAGCATTACTGGTCAAATATATGCATGTGTGCAAGTGACACGTTCCCAGACCATGAGCCAGCACTGCAAACACCACATGCAGCCAGAGAGAGTTGGGAGGGTTGAATTTATTCTCAGTAATGGTCCTGTTGGTGGTCTCATCTATTCTCTCTGGAATAGCAGCTTCCCTACCATATGCTCTTGGGAATACAGCAGTTACTGTGTGATACAGGTATAATGAATGAATAGGATACAGCTTTAAAAGCCAGTTTCATGTAGCCTGAAACACAGTGGAGCCAAATTCCCAATATCAACTTTACAGAATAAATGCCAATCAGCTTGTTCTGCAATGAGATGTAACCAAAGCAAAATGGGACCCCAGTTCTCAGCCTGGAAAAACCTTGGTGGAGTGGGGTGAGTGGGGGTGGGTTTGCAGCATGAAATGGGAATAAAGGAATGTCTTGTGTTGCTGTAGTTCCTGTGTTTGCTCGGGAGAGCAGCTCTGAGCTGTGGCTATAGGTTACTGCTGGATTCCTGCCAGCTTGTTTCAATCAGATTCCTAACCCTGGGGGCTGGAGGGGCAGCAGGAAGCCATTGGAATTTTCATGCCTTGGACACCAGTGTGTTTTCATGAGCTGAAGTGAAGTGTCTCTGGGGATGCTGAATATCACTGAAACATTTCCTGAGTTCTCTTAAGCTCTACAATGGTATGTCCGAGTCTGTTTTCCAAAGTATGGAGCTTTTTGTTTAGTTAGTGGGGTTTTAGTTAGTTCATGGGACCAGTATGCTTTTGCACTTGGATTTTGTTGAAGAACAGAAGAAGAGCAGGAAAGCTGTGCAGGAAAAATGAAGTGCTCTGCCTTAGAACATCTAGGAATGTTATGTTTCTTTAATGTCCCCATATTCATTTATATATCTGTTTACTAAAAATCCTCCTAAGACTGTGACTTTCCAGCTGCTGTGTCTGAGCCAGGGTTTTAAGCTGTGAATAGGTGCAATAGTTGGGCAAGCACATGGTTTTAGGTAAAAGGCAATAGCTGAGCCCCCAGGCAGAGAGACTGCTGCCAATCCTTGGGCAGATCACTTTGAGTTGTGGCTCTTCTTTCCTATTTCCTGTTACTTACACCAACACAACAGTGGTGTGGTTTTAATTACAGATCTTTAGCATCCCTGTGCTCAGCTCTCCTGTACCAGAGTCTGAGGACCAGAGGCAGTGCTAGAACCCAGCATGTGGCACAGGCCAGGCCAGGCCCCAGCACTGCCCTGGCACCCTGCAGAACCCAGACATGCTGTGCACTGGTCGGGGTAACATTTAGACTGCTCTCCTACAGTGTTTGCAGAACATAAAGAGATGCTTAGGCAGTAGAGTTTGTCCAGGACTGTTGCTTCCTGGTTTAACAACATAGTACTTAGAACCTACCTCTTGGTGTCTTAGGGCATTCAGATGTCTCTGTGATTGATTTGAGGTTCTTTCTTTGGTGTCTTGGGTTTTTTTGCTTGCTTTGTTTTGATCATGTCTTTCCCTTTTTAAATTTTACATAAGCTGAACCAAAGCACAGGGAATTCATGTGACTTACCCCTGAGTCACAGTTCTCTGTGTTAACCACAAAACCACAAATCACTTTTTTTGTCCCTGAAATGTTTATTCCTTCTTTTCCTTTCTTTCCTCATGGGTTGGACTTCCACATATTTTTATCTTCTTTGTCTCTGCGTTCAGCTCATCTCATCCTCAGAATTTCCATTGACCCTTTTCCCTCAGAGGTTCAGTGTCCCTTCTCAGCACCCCCCCTCCTGTATCTCAAGATTTCTTGGCAGTCTGGAGTATGTTTTGCATATACAGACTGGATCCTGGTGATGAAGTATGTTGGTGCTAAAGGCACTATATGCTCTTACTCTGAAAGAAGTGCTGTGTTAGCCACAAAAAGGTTTGTACAGGAGAACATAAAATCACAGAATGGTTTGAGTTGAAAGGGACCTTAAAGACCATCTTGTGCCAACTCGCTGCCATGAGCAGGGACACCTTTCACTAGACCAGGTTGCTCCAAGTCCCACTTGTCCTGTCCCTCCATCCCTTGTCCAAAATCCCTCTTCTGCTCTCCTGGAGATGCTTTAGGCACTGGGAAGGGCTCTCAGGTCTTCTCTTCTCCAGGTGAACCCCTTCAGCTCTCCCAGTCTGGCTCCAGAGGGGCTCCAGCCCTGGAGCATCACTGTGGCCTCCTCTGGACATGCTGCAGCAGCTCCATGTCCTTCTTGTGCTGAGGACCCCAGGGCTGGACACAGTGCTTCAGGTGGGGTCTCATGAGAGCAGAGCAGGGGCAGAATGCCCTGTCTCAGCCTGCTGTGGGATGTTTGCCTCAGCCCAAAGGAGGACACATCTCACTCACGCTTCACGTATTGGCCATGCAAGTGAGTACACCTGGAGGGTTTGTTCTGGGTCGGAACTGAACTAACTGACCCTGGTATTTTGTTCTCTCAAATGCTGCTGAATTTGTTGACACACGTTTTCTTACAGTTGTAGATGCAGTGGACAGAATACTGGATGTCTGCACTGCAAGCTGTTTCCCTCTCCTCTAAGGTTGTGGCCTTTGATCCTGAGCCACGAGTGCTGCTTCCCAAATCCAGGTTCATTCCCTCATGGTCCAGATTGACAGAGGCTGCTGGAGCTCTCTGAGTTCATAGACTTGGTTAGGGTGTTCATGAACCCCTTTGATGCCAAGGGAAGGAGGGGACAGCTTTGCTGGCATGGTCCTGCAGAGCAAGGCTGGCAGTGGGTTCAGCTGGCATAGCTGCAGTGGGAAGGGAAGGAGTGTCCCTGGTGCTAATGAACTGGAAGGGTTGAGTTATGTGGGCTTGGGATCTCTGTGTGTGAATCTGAACAGTCTCTGTGAATGCTGACAGGGGGGAAAATGGAGCTGCTTTGTGTGTCAGGCTTTGTTGTAAACATTCCCACTGTGGCTTACGCTTAGGGTGTGAAAAGTGGGGATCGTGGCACTGCTGTTAACAGTTGGCCTTTTCCCCACCCTTGCAAGTTGAGTTCAATGTCATTCTGTTACCTAAAGTGAGCCATGGTATAGAGAGACAAAAATAACCTGGGTTGGCTAAATGGCAATTGAATGAATTTGGCAATTTGACCACACCAGTTTTACCAATCTATTATTGCCTTGGTGGTTTGGCACAGTCACCTGTTGTGACACCTGCCTGTGACTGGGAGTTTTCTTAGAGGGAAGGCACAGAAATACTCCCCAGTGTTAGAGGTGTATGGAAGGTTATGAAGATGGAGCTCTTGCTTAGCAAGTGGTAAGAGAGTGAATTCTTATGTGGAAAGGATAGGAGGGAAGCAACTGAAGAGATGCTGTTGCATTCCTGGCTCATGGGGGTGAGTCTTGGTTCATCTCAAACCATACTCTTTACAAAAGAAGCAAATAAGAAAAGCCCTGCATAAGTGAAGCATGTTTTGAATTAACTCTTTAATTTTATAAATCTTGTTTAGAGGTAGATTTGAAGTACATAAACCCATTCAAACTGTGGAGAATTTCAGCCATGGATATTTATGGGATGACTCAAGCCCATTTCACCCTTTGTGTTGTAGCTACGTAGTGTTAAACAGTTTCTTGGTTACTTGCAATAAAGTGTCCCATTGTGCAGATATGTAAACCTTTTTTCCCATTTTGATATTCTGTCTCATTGAACAGGTTTTGGTCTTGGTTAACATGGAGTAAATCCAGAATAATTCCATTACAGTCAGTGATGTTAGTTTGGATTTACACCAGTATGACTGAGCTCAGAGTCTGGCTTTGGTTGTCCGCCTTCTTAATTTGCTCAATATTACATCTTTCCCAAATATCCTTTCTCATCTCCTCTTCAGACCTTGCTGGCTCCTCCTATTTCCCCAGATTCCAAGAGTAACAACATAGGTGAAGTTTACTTGATGAAAGATTGTTTAAGCAGGGTCTGGTTTTTATTAGCTCAGCTGGTTTTCATTTTTCCAGCCCTGTTTGAAGTCTCCTTGTGCTCAGGCTGGAGTCTGGATCCATCATGTGCTTCCTACTTGACTCAGTTTTGTCCATTAGAAGTGCACTGTTTTAAATTACAGGGTGCTCCCCGACGTTATCCTTCAGTAAAAACTGTGGGCCTCAGAGACATTTCAAAGCAGTTTTTAACTCCAAAGATCAGAAAAAGAAAAATAATTGTGCCTTAGGGCATTAATGCTAATCAGCAACATAACATGCTTGGAAGGGCTTAGTTAAATGTGAGATGTGACTTCGGAGAATGAGAGGAATTAAATTTTTCCTTGGTTTGTTGATATTTCCTTTGTAGAAGTGTACTCTGAACTTTGTTGATATTTCCTTTGTAGAAGAGTTCTCTGAACTTCCTTACAGAGCATTCTAATTTACCATGTGTGAGAGACATCTGGAATTTCATCTGGGTTATTCTGTTGGTTAAATCGAGTTTGCCATTCTGGTTTGAAGTTTGGACAGCTCTATCTGTGTTTATGTAGTTCAGCTGACACACTGCGGTCTGGGGCCTCATAATCAGGCCAGAATTTAATCCCTAACATTTGTATTAATGACTTTGCATTTGGACTTCTGCTGGGACAGTATCTCTATGTTCATATGAAGATAAATATTCCTCCCCAGGGTATCCAGCTCTTGCTCTGGGGATAAAGAAGGGATGGGAGATGGGAATGTGCTGGCTTAAAGGTGAACCAGCAGGGGAAATGAACTCACCACGAGAGAGACTATAAGTCAGACCTAAAATTTAATAATAATATTACAATAACAACACTGACACACAAGGGAAATTGCTTTCAACTCACAAAACCCCAGCAGTATAACCCAGTGTCCTGGGGCACAAACCCAAGGGGGTTTGTTTGCCCTTGTGCTGAGACCCCTGTGGTTCCCCCAAGTCCAGAGCAAAAGGAAAAGAAAAACCTGTTGGTGCAGGTGAGGGCTGTGGTCTGGGCAAGAGCGGGGATCTCCTCCTGTTGAGGTCCTGCTGCTGCTCTGGATCCAACGAGAGGTTCCCAAGGTCTTCTTACCCACCACTTATGTACCCTCAGGGAGCACTCAGTCCCTCCCCCTGGGCGGGGACTCACCCAATGGGTGATTAACTCTGGAAGCCACAGGGTGTTGAACTGTTGATGGCCCATTAGCAGCTCCGCCCCCCTCAGGCTGGGTGTGAAGTGATAATGGCTCCCTGGGCAGCTGCTGCTAATGGCCCATTGTCCTTGGGGAATGAATAGAGGGGGTAGAATACACAGCTTTGATCACCCCCACACAGGGTTAGCTGGTCCCTCCTGCTGAACTGGGACAGGGAAACACCACCCCCTTCACAGTTTGGAGACCTCAGGCACAAAGTCTGTTTGTACTTCAGCAAAACACTTAAGAATGCTTTTATATATATTGTTGATTTTGATACCATTTTCATATATGCTTGAGCATTTTCCTGAGAGAGGCCTGAAGATTTGTTTCTGGCAGCAAAGAGGGTCTCTTGCAGAACTGGTGATTTAAACCTGAGTGATCCTGTCTTGGTCATTTGGATGCTGTTTTGTACTGCAGACTCCTGATCCAGAGCTTCAGGAAAGGCTGGATCACTGTTCATATCTGTACCTGAATGTCTCCTGAATTCCATGGAATGACAGTCTTCACCATGGCTGTTCCAGGGGGCACTTTGCATGAACAGGTGGTTGGTCCTGCACAACAGACTGTTGCTCGAAGGGTTGGTGATGCCCTCACAGTCTTTGTTTCATGGCATTAGTGCTCAAGAGATTTATCCTGACTCTTAATGGATGCGGGAGTTTCATGTTAGTTTGTGAATGTCTTCAAAAGTGGCATGTTTTTGTTGTGGTTTTGTGTGTAATGGGGGTGAAATGGGCAGTGGAAGGCTCAGTGTGGAGTGGCTGAGTGGCTGCCCCCCTGGTCTGGCTGCCTGTGAAGGGCATCGGGCACGAGGTGGGCACTGCAGGGTGGGCCAGCAGGAACAGGCAGCACACCAGGACAAAGGCAGGATCCAGCCTACAAGGGCAGGGTGGAAGACAGGCTGAGAGCTGGGGATGTTCATCCTGGAGAAGAGAAAGGTCTGGGGAGACCTGAGAGCCCCATCCAGAGCCTAAAGGGGCTCCAGGGGAGTTGGAGAGGGACTGGGGACAGGGGATGGAAGGACAGGACACAGGGAATGGCTTCCCACTGCCAGAGGGCAGGGATAGATTGGATATTGGGAAGAAATCCTTCCCTGGGAGGGTGGGCAGGCCCTGGCACAGGTGCCCAGAGAAGCTGTGGCTGCCCCATCCCTGGGAGTGTCCAAGGCCAGGTTGGACAAGGCTTGGAGCACCCTGGGCTGGTGGGAGGTGTCCCTGCCCATGGCACTGCATGGGCTTTTATGTGCCTTCCCACCTAAACCATTCCATGATTCCATGGTGTTCAGTGGTGGCATCCTGAGTTCCTACACTTGGCTGCAGCAGCTCAGGAATTAGCACTCACTTTTCACTGGAGTTGACTCCCCAGGGGAGTGGCTACCACTTAAAATACCCAAGTGAGAGCTGTCAATGTGCGTTTGGAAGCACCTGCGTGTTCAGAGTGTGAGTTTTCTCAGGGTCTGCATTGTGTTTGGAAGAAAATATGCTTTTGATTGATCTACACCAACAGTGTAAGTCAGGTAGTAGCATTGATTTTTGGAGCTTGATGGCTTTATGGTCATAGATCCAAATTCCCCAGAGGAGAAATCTTTGTGGTCTGTGTTGTATAAACAGTTTAGTGCAAACAGTCATCATGGTAAATGTTTCCCTTTTTAAACTGTAATAAGTCTTGGAGAGTAATTTTGGTAATTATTTAGCATTGATTATTTTATTTCCTTGTGAGAGTTCCATGTTTTTCCAGTAGTCAGCTGAGTACTTTCCAGTCTGGCTGGACTAGGTGAAATTGAGAAATACAGGGTTCAAGACAAATCAGTTAGTCTAAATTAATTTCTGTCTAAACCTAAACAGTGGCATTATTTCAAACAAATTTTACAAGATGAGCAAACAGAAAACAAGGTTCTGCATGATGTATTCCTGTGGAACTGATCTAAGTTATCCTCATGTGAAAGGAGAAGACTGTTTTGTTTAGGGTAAAAAAGTTAATGTTCTCATCTTCTTTCCCTCCTCACATCTGCTTTTTGAATTAGTTTGGAGCACACTTGCATTTTTACACTAGTAGAACTCAGTGGAATTTTATAACCCACAGATAATACTTAATGTTTCCCTCTCTTCCACAGCTTCCTAAAAACTACTGAACACTCAAACCTGCATGGAGAGCAGAAATGTTCTCATGATTTTTTTTCCCTTCTTCCAAAGCCACGAAACAACTTTCCTGTAGCCTTTAAGCTGCTGTAGTGCTCAGGCCCATTTGGGATGTGCCATGTGCCAGGGCAGGGAGCCCGTGCAGAGGGTGGCACAGCTGTGCAGTGCCCAGGACTGGGTGGGGGCTGTGCAGGCAGCGTGGGCAGAGCTGGGAGGATGAGCAGCTCCCCTGCTAAGCTCTTGTGGATCTTGCTGTGATGAGCTGCCTGGAGTAACTGCTTGTGCAGAGGAGTTGGCAAAAGGCTGTTTGCAAGGGAACTGCCAGTGGAAAGGGAACAAATGCCACTTGTGGGACTCACTGATGTGCTGCTTTTGTGAGCTGGGCTTTGTGGCGTTCAATCCAACTTCTTGTGACACTTCTCAAGGTTCCATTCTCAGTTTGGCCCGAGCCAAACCTGCAAGCAGTGAAGGCACTGCCCTGTAGTGCTGCTTGAGGTCAGCAAAGGTGTCCTACTTCAGCAGGAGGGACCAGCTAACCCTGTGTGGGGGTGATCAAAGCTGTGTATTCTACCCCCTCTATTCATTCCCCAAGGACAATGGGCCATTAGCAGCAGCTGCCCAGGGAGTCATTGGCACCTTCACACCCAGCCTGGGGGGGGCGGAGCTGCTAATGGGCCATCAACAGTTCAACACCCCCTGGCTCCCAGAGTTAATCACCCATTGGGTGAGTCCCCGCCCAGGGGGAGGGACTGAGAGCTCCCTGAGAGTACATAAGTGGTGGGTAAGAAGACCTGGGGAACTTCACGTTGGATCCAGAGCAGGAGCAGGACCTTGACAGGAGGAGATCCCCGCTCTCGCCCAGACCACAGCCCTCGCCTGCACCAACAGGTTTTTCTTTCCTTTTGCTCTGGACTTGGAGGAACCACAGGGGTCTCAGCACAAGGGCAAACAAACCCCCTTGGGTTTGTGCCCCAGGACACTGGGTTATACTGCTGGGGTTTTGTGAGTTGAAAGCAATTTCCCTTGTGTGTCAGTGTTGTTATTGTAATATTATTATTAAATTTTAGCTCTGACTTATAATCTCTCTCGTGGTGAGTTCATTTCCCCTGCTGGTTCACCTTTAAACCAGGACAAAAGGCTCTTGCCCTGCCTGCTCAGGGGTAACAGCTGCACTGAGACCTGTTTGCTTTTTGCTTTGGAGTCCAAAGCACTGGTAGTCTATTCACCTTTAATCCATGCAGTTTGTTAAATCCTTCCAGCGCATCATAGAATTATAGACTCATAGAGTCCCAGAATAGTTTGGCTTGGAAGGACTTTAAAGATCGCCTTCCAACACCCCTGCCATGGGCAGGGACACCTCCCACCAGCCCAGGTTGTTCCAAGCCCTGTCCAACCTGGCCTTGGACACTCCCAGGGGCAGCCACAGTCTCTCTGGGCAAGTCCTTCAGCTTAATAGGGCAGCATCATCTGCCTCAAAATCTTCTCATACCCTGGAGGGTTTAGGTGGAATCTGGAGGAGGATGAAGAAAGTCCCTGAGGAGCTTTTAGGATGCTGAGTCCTGCGTGGAGTCAAGTCACACTGAGACAAGTGACGTGCCCTGTGTGCTTGGCTGAGCTGCTGGTGATGAAACACCAGAGCTGCTGTTTCACTGCTGCCAAAACAGCCTGAAATGGGTACTTTGCAAATGACTCCCTTCCAGTGTTGGGGTCTTTCAGGTGTTTCTCAGTTGATGTTTAAAACTGTGTTGTTACACAGGATGGGAGGAAACATCCTTACGGTGCACCAGAGAAGGTTTAGATTGGATAGTGGGAAGATTTCTTCACTCAGAGGATTGTCAAGGACTGGAACAGGGTGTCCAGGAAGTGTCACCATCCCTGGAGAGGTTTAAAAGATGTGTGGATGTGGCACTTGGGGACAGGGTCTAGTGGTGGGCTTTGCACTGCTGTGGGAATGGTTGGACTCAATGATCTTGGAGGTCTTTTCCAGCCAAAATGGTTCCATGATTTTCTGTTATGAGGTGTTTTGCTATCTGTCTGAGATCTTGGCTTTATACAACAACAGACTGTGGGCAGAAGTGATGGTTGGACCTGAAATGGGGGATTGTTTATGTAAGGCAGAGAATGTGCAGATTCTCTTTCCAAAGTGGTAAGTAAACATGTCTGTCTTGCAGCCAGACCTTCAGCAGCAGAGTTGGAGACTTCTGTTCAACAGCATTCATTTAACAAAGTTTCATTCTCAGAGATTAATTGTGTGACTGCTGTGGGGAGAAGTTCTGGTTTCCAGTTCTTCTGCCAGACGAAAGCCACAAAGTCAGTGCGGTGCTGCAGAGTGGGGAGAACCTCTTGTGGCTTCCCAGGTGTTGCAGATGGCTGTCAGTGGCCGCCCTGGGAGCTGCAGCCTGTCTCAGTGAAGGAGGGCTGAGCTGGGAAGGACCAGAGGCAAGGCATTCCCACCAGTTTGGCCAGTGGAGAGGAAGGAGCCCCCCAGAGCGCTGTGCCCCTGAGCTGTGGTGGCACTCTGGGGACACTCCTCAGCCTGGCGGGGACTCCCTCCCCTTGCCCGTGCTGTGGGGAACATTCCAGTTTCTCAGCCTTGGGTCCCCAAGTTCTGCTAGAAGTTTTTCCCTCACTTGAATGATTTCTGCTGCTTCAAAGTGTTTTTCTTGGTGCCTTTTAGAAAATGACACAATTACAAATGATACAGGCAAAAGTGAGGGGATGTGAGAGAGCTGCTTCCAGCTGACTCGCCAGTTACCAAAGTAAACAGTGCTCTAATGAAGCTTTGGAGAGGCTTATCTGGCCATGAAAAACTTGCTCTATCTTTCCTTTTAAATTGGCATTTAAATCCAAACCACATATTTTTAAAAATAGAACTGACATGTTTCAGTCTCCTCTTCTGCCCGGGTTGGCTCTGCCAGATAAACTGTTTTGCAGTCTTAATTTCTGCAGCTTTTTCCCAGCACCATCTTGTACAATAGAATCCTGCAGCAGCCCAGGTTGGAAGGTGCCTCAAGCTGTCATCTGGTCCCACCTCTCTAACAGAGCCTCAGTAGGAGTAAGAAATGTGTCTGTTAGATAGAAATAGAAAATGGATATTTACAGTCTTCACTGTTAAAATTAATAACAGATTTTTAAAGGACCAGGAAGTTCACTTGAACTTGGTACACCAGTAACTGCCTTTCTTTGAACATCTTTAAATAGATGCTTTAATTTCAACTAATCCATGTCTCTTTATTCACAGCAGTATTTGAGGCATCACTGGACCCTTGTTAGAGCCCTGGGAATAATATTCCCAACTGGATATTGTCAGAGTGAATAATTGGTGTATACAGGCAGTGTTATCTGCTGCAGCATTCCATGTTTCCATGTTCTGTCAGCTGCACATGGATTAATTCTGTGAAGTGGAGCCTTAGTTAGAGTGATGCATGAGATTTGAATTTACAGTTGTAATGCCTGAAAGGACACAGTTTGGGTTTCTAATGGTTTTACACTGGTAATCCTTTAGCAATTTGTTTTATACTGGAATGCTTGGAGGGAAGCTGGGACCTACTCTAATTGAAATCAATAAAAACTCTGTCATTTACTTGGAAAGAAAGCCAATGCATTTTTAGTAGTACAAAGGGGGGGAAAGGCTATTTTAGGTACAGAGTAACCTCATACAGAATATCTGACTTTTGTACTGAACATGAAACTTCTTCCTCTCAGCAGCTGGCCTCAGATTACTTGATTTTTGTTATATTTGGAAATCTCCATTCTCAGAGGATGGCAGCTGGATATATCCTGAAGCCCTTTATAGTATTGAAATGATGATGTTCATGCATATGTATGTGTATTTGTGCACACATATGGGGTCATCTCCTAGAATGTTGGTTTTATTCTCCTAGAATTTTCTAAAAGAAAACTTTTTTTTCTTTCTTTGTGTTCTGTTCAGAGACCAGTGGCTTGGTATGAAAACTGAGGAGAATCTGTTTAGTAGTGTTTGAATTATGCAAGTGTAGGTAGGTCTGTGGTTAGTGTCTCACTATCTTTTTTTCTTGTTGAGGGCTAATTATGTGTTTTGCTGTAATTTTCTGAGCAAAATTTAATTAAATAGCTTTTCAAGGGTTGTGTCTGGCATTTGAAGGAGTTTTAGCTCAGTCTTTACATTTTTGTGTTTCTCTTACCCTCTGTGGATGAAAAAAAACCCCAGACTTACCACAGTGTGTGTGAACTTTGTGTGCAACAGTTGTGCTTTGTCCCAGGTCATGTAACTCCCTCTTGTCAAAGGAGCCTCCTGTTGAAACATGATTAACCACATTGCATGTGGTATTCAGATGGAGGGCCACTGACATTATCAGAGGATGGAGAAGCTCTGCTGGGAGCAGAGACTGAGAGCTGGGATTGTCCAGCCTCGAGAAGAGAAGCTTTGGGGTGACCTGATTGTGGCCTTCCAGTACCCGAAGACGCTACAAGAAAGATGGAGAGAGACTACTGATAAGGGTCTGGAGCAGCAGGACAAGGGAATGGCTTCCCACTGCCAGAGGGCAGGGTGAGATGGGATATTGGGAAGGAATCCTTCCCTGTGAGGGTGGGCAGGCCCTGGCACAGGTGCCCAGAGAAGCTGTTGCTGCCCCATCCCTGGAAGTGTCCAAGGCCAGGTTGGACAGGGCTTGGAGCAACCTGGGCTGGTGGGAGGTGTCCCTGCCCATGGCAGGGTGGGACTGGATGGGCTTTAAGGTCCCTTCCTATCCAAACCTATGATTCTATGATGATTTTTAAAAAAATTACCTTTTACCATGTGAAGGCATGACCACAACATAGGCCTGTTAAAGAGCAGCATAGGATTAACATGGGAAGGTACTCTGGGAAGTCCTTGTTCCTGTGGTTCCGTGGCAGTGTTCAGCACTGATGGATTAGTGCAGTGGTCTCCATAAAGCTTGTTAGGAGAATGGCTCCTTCAAAAATACACTCACTCCTGGTTTATTAATAACCAGGAAGAAGCCCTGTGCCTGCCTTGGGATTTCACTGTGTGCTACAAGATGTGAGTGTGGAGTATTTCCCCACATCCCAGACTGAGCAGTACTGGATTGTCCTGCTCTCAGGATGCTCAAGTTGCTCTTGGTGACTTTATTTGGCTACTGGGTCCGCTTTTGTGTAGCTGTGGGTGCTGAGTGCATTAGTAATTCCATATCCTTCAGGAAAGCAATGTGGCTGCAGTTGCAGCACAAAAGAGCCAGTTGCTGTTTCAGTTTTGCTGATGTCTCATGATCAAAAAGCTGACTTGGCTTCAGTAAGGCAGCTCTCTCCAAGGATCTTCCAAGTGTCTTTGAAGGAAGTAATCTGGGAATATAATCTTCCAGGGAGCAGAAGTTTTTAATTAGTCTTTGTAACTAGACTCATCTATTCTGGAAAAATAAAACAAGCTATGATTTTTATTTTTTTTTTGCCAGTCACCCTCTGGACCCCTCTTATGGTGAAATACATTTGGGGACACGGCGGGATCCAGAGTTGCAAGAAGCAGGATGGGGAGCTTTAAGGATGAGGTTGTGGTACCCTGCAGTGCCAGGAGGCTCCCAGTGGTGGAGCTCAGATATTCCCAGCTGGCAGCGGCGTGGGCAGCAGCTCAAAATCAATCTGGGCTACATGTCACAGTAAATCAGTTCATTCTGTAGTGCAATATTAAGTATGAAATGTGAATTAAAAGTTGAGTTTTAAATCTTATTTGATTTGACTTCAGCATATTAAGGTAATTAATGGCAAAGTAGCACTGTGAAATGTGTGTTGCATTCATCCCTGCCCGATTCCTCTGTGCCAGTTCCTTATCCAGCACTGTTACAAGTGTAGAAGGAACATTGCCAAAATCCACAGGCCCAGAGATGGGACAGAAATAGACCTGGACTGAACCGGAGTTCAGTCTGGAGAAAGAATTTAGAGAGCACTCTGGACTGAGTTTTCTTCGGTTCAGCTTGTTGTTAACAAGGGGAACTAAACACAAACAGAGCTGATGGCCTTCTCAGATGTCTGGTGGGAGCTGGGAGCATGAGCCAGCTCCCAGGCTGTACAGTGAGGAGGCTCTGCTGCCTCAGCCCTTCTCAGCTCTTTGGCCTTTACTGGAGGCTGAGGGAAGCACTTTAGTCTAAGTTTTTTTTCCCCCTCGTGTCTGCTGGTGCCTTTCCCTGTTGGAAGGGCAAAGCAGCCCTATGAACATCTGTGCCAGTGGCAGTGCTGGACAGACAAGCACAGCCCCAAACCCTCCGGACACGAAGAGCTGCAGGACAGCCCAGACTGTCCTTCCTCACTGTGCTTGGGGTGAAGCT
The DNA here is from genome assembly GCF_047495875.1 of Pithys albifrons albifrons. Lineage (NCBI taxonomy): Eukaryota > Metazoa > Chordata > Aves > Passeriformes > Thamnophilidae > Pithys > Pithys albifrons. The sequence continues at coordinate 2,597,879 of NC_092467.1, forward strand.
CAGGCTCAGCGTTTGAGTGTCAGTGACCACCCACTTGCTCAGCCCTCTGGCCTCTCCCAGGGTCTGTCTGAGTTGGAGTCACGGTGTGTGTGTGGTTTGGACTGGCCAGGGCCAGCTCAGACCCAGGGCCACTGGCCCCGATGGGAACAGACCTCCGGGACTGCTCAAAGGGCCAGTGGGAGGGAGGGGGAAGGTGGGGCTCCACCAGATTTCACCATTCCGTTTGTTTGCTTGTTCCCAGAAAGGGAAAAAACCCTTGCTTTTTGTCAGTCCTTTTGGGACATCTAATAGCCACTGTCATTACTTAAAATTTTAACCACATTGAGTCAGGTTTTCTTGTCTCTTTGCCCATAGTTGCACACTAGCAATAGGCAAAACCTTCTTGCCTGCCAGTCGAGCTAGAAGGGGTATTGAGGTGAATTATTTCCTCAGAACCTGAAGTTCTATTTCAAAACCTTCTTGCCTGCCAGTCGAGCTAGAGGGGGTATTGAGGTGAATTATTTCCTCAGAACCTGAAGTTCTGTTTCAAAACCTTCTTGCCTGCCAGTCGAGCTAGAGGGGGTATTGAGGTGAATTATTTCCTCAGAACCTGAAGTTCTATTTAATTCTTTTTTCTTACGTCCAGTCTGAGGGTAGATTTTGTGCCAGTGGCTCCATGGTGTGATGTACCACTCATGCAAGGGGCTTGAGAAGCTCTAAGGTTGTTTTGTACACCACCCAGTTAAGAAAGAATTTGTAGCAAACCTGGATTTAGTCCATCTCTGGCTAGAGGAGGTTACTCTGCACATCCTGTGTTTGCAGCTGTGGTTCCCCGAAGGTGGAGTTACCAGTGGGCTGGTTGTTACTGTGCTGGGCAAATCTGCCCCTCATTTTTCTTATTTGTTGCTGCCTGTGGTTAATAACTTTCAGACAACCACACTTGAGGCCCATAAGCTCAACTCAGTGCTTGTTGCAGTAGATAAAAGATGAGAATATGAGATTTTATCTGCTGCAGGTCCAGCAAGCTTTTCTTTTCCAAGAAATGAAACGTACATAATATATTGGGGGTTGTGGGGTTTTTATCATTTTTTTTATTTTACCATTGTTATTTTCCTTTAAAAAACAAGTCATGGGCTTATAATTGTTATAACAATGGGAAATAATGATACAAATGTGGCGCTTTCCAAGGCACATTGTTAGTAAAACCCACGTTAGATCGTCGGTAGCTGAGTTTCATCCAGGCTTTGGCTGCTGCCCTGAGGTGAAGGGTTTGATGCCTGGGGGCCATCACCGTCTGTGAGGATGGAGCTTCAGCAACGCTCCTCTGCTGCTGGGCCAGGCTGTGTAACAGGGCCCTGCAGTCCCACGGGGCATCTGTCTGGTTGGTCTGTGAGCAGCCAACACAACAGAAACTGTGTGAAAAGCTGTGTGCAGCCTGACTGCTTCCCATCTGCTGGTAGGAGGCTGAAAAGCCATTTAAAGATGCAGACCTGAGTGCATTAAGGGAACATGGGAGCCTGCTGGGCTGCTTTGGCTTCTTTCTCACTGGTTAGGACTCTGGTAAAAGTGGCTCACTGCACTTCTTGGGCTCTTCAAAAGTTTAACTATACCCAGGTTAGAGTCTGAAAACTGAAAGCAACAGTCATATCATTTAGGCAGAAACCTTAAATAGGTTATTACATGTTCTAGTGCTAAGCATCTTGGCTTAGTGCAGCACTGGGAGGGTCTGCCCAGTGGGTGTGTGTCAGTGTGGGGCACTGGGGGCTGTGGGCAGCGTCTCCAGCACTGCCTGTGCTTCTGGGCAGGGCCAGCAGGTGTGTGCCCACACAGCTCCCATCACCTGCTCGGGAGCTGAGGGCATCCTTCCCTGCACAGCATGAAGCACCAGGCTCCAAGTTTGGTCTTTTTTTAGTAGACAGTGCTTGGTAATACTTCCCTGGCTTATATTTTCATCAGCTGCTTGGGTTTAGTAGTCCATGATAGAAGTTTGCAGTCATTTTAGTTGCATTAAAACATAATGGTAAAAAAAATTCCTGTGATTCTGTGTACGTGTATTTGTCATTCCCATTTGAGATGGCAGTTGTTTAGTGGTACCTGTGTGATAACCCTCCTTCAAGGGAAAGGAGAGTCCTGTGAAACACTTCCAGTGGCAGCTTCCAAGGGGAGCGAAGTCCTGGCCTGTGGGACCCAATTTTGGTGTCAGGAAATGATGGGTTCCTGTTTCCATGCCCCCAGGACAGATGGCTGGGGCAAGTTCTGGCATTGCTCTGCTTTTCTTCACCCTTGGAGGCAGCTGCTCTAAAGCTCTGCAGAAGAATTAGAAGCAGAGTTTTAACAAAGAATTGGAGACAATCCTCTTCTTTCTTTGAGAGGAGCATTAAATCAGATAAAGCTCAGTGCTCAGCACATCACTAAACGAGTCTTAAGGAGTAATTGTACATGGGTTTCTTTTGGCAGTGATCTTGGTTTAGGCATTTTAGCTGTCCCAGTTGATTATTCCCAATCTTTTGGCATCTCTTCACTTGTGGTGAAAACTTTTTTTTTATATAGATGTATATAAATAATATATATAAAAAATATATATGTATTATATATATGCATATGTTATATATATGTATATATTGTGTATGTTATATAAATGTATAAATTATTTATGTGTATATATGTGTATATATTATATATAGTGTATATAAATGTATTCATGTACTATATATATATTTTAGATATATATGAAAATAAACAGGCAGGCAAGGATGTGTATGTGAACATGTATGTGTGTATATATATATGTATATATATAATATATAAATAGATATATATACCCCATATTAGTCTTATGATCCCCCAAACTGTCAGAATTGCCAGTGCTAAACTTGTCAGTCCAGTTCATAAATAAAAATGAATGTGAAAGATAATTGTCACCCACGTGTTCCGTGTGTTACAAAGTGGGGAAAACTTTTCATTCAGTGAGCTGTATACTATGTAATGCAGAAATAAGTGAATTTACATTATTATTGCTATTAAAATATCAGTGCTTTGCTGCTGTTCTGTGGTTGGATTTTGGATTTTGGTTCTTCCTTTTTTTTTTCTATTTCATTTGTAGTGTTGTAATTCGGAAGATTGTATTTCTTTGGAAGTAGCCAAAGTTGGGGAGCTTTCAGGGGGATATTTTATTCTATTTATTTGTTTATTTATTTTTTAATCCTGGGTATGGTTTTGCATTAGAGAAACATCCTTGTTGTGAATTAGAAAAAGGAATTCTGTGGGTGAGAGTGCTCCCCAGGACTCAGCATCTCTGCCAAAATTCCTTCATCTACCAAGTACCAATTAGAGCTTTTGTTTTTCCTTCTGGAACAAACAAATCCAGTGTTCTGAGCTGATGAGAGGTAGGTAAATAGCTTCCATATTGCTCTGCTAGATGTCCTAAAGCATCCAGCTGCCCCAGCCAGCCCTTTGGTGCAGATGTGTTCTGTGGGCAGGACCAGGGAGTGCCGAATTTGCAACCACCCTCAGTGGTGGTAATGATGTGTGATTGTGTGTCACGGGGAAATGGGTGGTTTGCCCAGCGTGCTCACTGCTCAGCTTGTACAGAAACATGTGGCCGTTTGAGGGGTGGCAGCAAGCCATGGAAAAACAGCAGGGCCTTTAGGAATGGCCAGTTTCTCAGGTTACCACAGGCTTTTCTCCTTACTTACAAAGGACATGGCTTTTACCAGATATGCCCCAGAAAGGAAGTATCAGAATCCTTAATCTCTGTCAAATGGGCTGGATTTTGTTGCCATAGTTGTTTAATTGCTTAGGTGCAAGCTCAGATACTACAGTGGCTGCCTTGAGTTTTGTGATTTCAGTTTAGGAAGTCCAGGCTTTGTTCAGGAATGTGCAGACATTCCTTTAAAACATTACCTTTCCACTGTTTCCAGTTTAAGTGTGTGTGCAACGTGAAGTCTTGGATCCCAAGACAGCCTGAAAGAACTGACACTTACACTGTGCCTGTGAGGCAGGGTGGGTTGAGCTGCTGCCTCACAAAGCCTCAATGCCTTGCTGGGGCTGGGGCAGGTTTTTCACCTTTCCATGCTCCACTCTGGAGGACCAGGAAAACTTTGGAGTAGTGGGCAATGTGGAGACCCTCAGAACAAACCAAGTCAAAATATTCCCCTATCTCTACCTAAACATGGATTCATATTTCAGCCTCAATGGCAAACCACACTTCCCCATCCCTGGAAGTGTCCAAGGCCAGGTTGGACAGGGCTTGGAGCAACCTGGGCTGGTGGAAGGTGTCCCTGCCCATGGCAGGGGGTGGAATGGAATGAACCTTATGGTCCCTTCCAACCCAAACTCCGTGTGATTCTGTAGTTCTCTGTTCTATTAGAGTATTCCATATCTCAATCTTTGCCTAATGAACTAGTGAAGTTAAAAGAAGTGTTATTTTTTTCTGCTTGCCGTGTTTGCAGGATGTAAGTGAATATTCTCTGTTGGGAGTAACAGGTTTGTAACCGCTCGATCTGAAGGATGTCTGACTTGTGTGCTTGACTTCTGCATGCAGTTATTGAGACTTTGGGCCATTTTGGTTGTGACCTCAATGATCTTGGAGGTCTTTTCCAACCTAAGTGGTTCTGTGGTTCTGTCCTGCGGGCATTGGTGTCTCTGCTGCACTGAGCCTCAGATCTGCACTTGCCCTATAGAGCTGTGTCCAGATTCACAACTGCAACTCGATTTGCAGGTTTTGAGGTTCTTACTGGACTGGGAATTTAAGCTTCTGTGAGAGCTTTCTGGGGTGTTTTGTGAGAGAGCTTGCCATTCTTTCCAGGGCTGCTTTTTGGAAATAGTTCCCACCGGGTAAGCAGAACTCAAGGGAATGGCTGGAGCTATGCCAGGGCAGGGTTTGGTTGGATCTCAAGGAAAAGGTTCTTCCCCCAGAGGGTGGTGGGCACTGACCAGGCTCCCCAGGGCAGTGGGCACAGCCCCAAGGCTGCCAGAGCTCCAGGAGTGATTGGATGATCCTCTTGGGCACAGGGTGGGATTGTTGGGGTGTCTGTGCAGGGTCAGGGGTTGGACTGGATGGTCCTTGGGCATCCCTCCCAGCTCAGGATATTTTGTGAGTCTGTGACTTGACGTCTTTGTCGTCTTTTTCTGACTTGTGCTTTACCCTCTGTGTGTGTATCAGAGGCTGCTTGGCATTTATCCTAGGCTTATTTGACAGGTGGGTCCCTGTGCTGGTGGCACAACAGCATGTGAAGGACAGTAGCTGCTGGGTGTTTTGGGGCAAGATGGTGAGTGTTCAGGTGGTCAGAGGGAGCTCCACCACCATTGGTGGTGGGATCAGCCGGTGACATGTGCCCATGCGTGGCTGTGGTGGGGTCTGCACCTGTGCTGCCCCCAGGTAACTCTGCCCCAGGTGCCTGTGCTGCCCCCAGGTAACTCTGCCCCAGGTGCCTGTGCTGCCCCCAGGTAACTCTGCCCCAGGTGCCTGTGCTGCCCCCAGGTAACTCTGCCCCAGGTGCCTGTGCTGCCCCCAGGTAACTCTGCCCCAGGTGCCTGTGCTGCCCACAGGTAACTCTGCCCCAGGTGCCTGTGCTGCCCACAGGTAACTCCGCTCCCTGCTGCCTGTGCTGCCCACAGGTAACTGCTCCCAGGTGCCTGTGCTGGCCACAGGTAACTCTGCTCCCTGCTGCCTGTGCTGCCCACAGGTAACTCTGCTCCCTGCTGCCTGTGCTGGCCATAGGTAACTCTGCTCCAGGTGCCTGTGCTGCCCCCAGGTAACTCTGCTCCAGGTGCCTGTGCTGCCCCCAGGTAACTCTGCCCCAGCTGCCTGTGCTGCCCACAGGTAACTCTGCCCCAGATGCCTGTGCTGCCCACAGGTAACTCTGCCCCAGGTGCCTGTGCTGCCCCCAGGTAACTCTGCTCCCTGCTGCCTGTGCTGCCCAGAGGTAACTTTGCTCCATGCTGACTGTGCCGTGCTCGATCTGTAGCTTCTGATTCTGGTGCCATGTCCCAGACCAGCTCCTTGCTGAGCTCTCAGCAGAGGGCAGCTGGAGCCTTGGTGTAATCCTGCAGGAAGCTTGGCCAGGGCTCTGGCTTGGCATCAGCTCTGCTGGAGCCAGCCATTGGTGCTGGAGCTGGCACTGCTGGAGCCAGCCCTTGGTGCTGGAGCTGGCACTGCTGGAGCCAGCCCTTGGTGCTGGAGCTGGCATTGCTGGTGCCAGCCCTTGGTGCTGGAGCCAGCCCTTGGTGCTGGAGCTGGCACTGCTGGAGCCAGCCCTTGGTACTGAAGCTGGCATTGCTGGTGCCAGCCCTTGGTGCTGGAGCCAGCCTATGGTGCTGGAGCTGGCACTGCTGGAGCCAGCCCTTGGTACTGAAGCTGGCATTGCTGGTGCCAGCCCTTGGTGCTGGAGCCAGCCCACATTGCCTGACAGGGAACAAGGCCAGGTTCTCATCCCAGCCCACCTGATGGGTTGTTTTAGCTTCACTGAAGTAGTGTTGCTTTTCTGATCTTTATATTATGGGGGAAAAAAAGTCTTTCCAAAAGATTTACTGCTCTAGATTGAAAAACCTAATCCCTCAGCTGCTGGGAATAATGGAGCCAGTGGGGTTACTTTATGGTTACCCTGTCCGTGATGTGCTTTACAGCAGTGGCTGTCAGGGGATGGATTGGAAGCAAAAGAATTTGGGGGCAGCTTTCTGACAGGTGTTGGCTTCAAAGGATGCCCGAGGGAAAGTGGTGCCAGGGGAGTGGAAGCAGTGGGAGCATGGCAGGATGAGGTGTACAAAGGAGCAGTGAGTCCTTGGAACAGCTCTTTTGATGTTACTGTAGTATTTTAGTGCATGACATTCACACATAAATGACTCACAGCCATACAAACCCTCCCTAAAGGCAGTTTAATGTTCTAGGAAAGGTTTTGTTTGATCCCTTGGGTGACTTTCAAACAAATGAAACCCTACACTTAGCAAAAGGCACTCGTAAATAGAGCCCCCCCCAGCAAACAGGGGTGTGATTAGAGTAGACCTTAGTGATGGCTGTGGCTGAAACTCCAGTGAAATAAAACTTTGGCTTGTTTAAAACAGAAAAATGTGTAGATTATATGGAAGATAAGTGCACATTAAGTTTTACAGAGCTTGGAAAGCACTGTGAGGTCTGCTGAGGCAGCGTTTCCCTGTAAGCTGCAGCTGTATTGAATTGGCCCCTCTGTACTTTCATGCTTTGCTTTCACCCTGACAGCAGAATTGGGCCCCATCTTGTCTGCTGGGACTCAGCTGATCTCTTTGAGTGGTTTTGGGCACTCAGCTGGCAGAAATCTGTTGGGGGATGTGTGTGTGTGTGCCTGGTTTCACCCATTTCTATCTGAGCTGGGTGAGTGCCACTGCTGGCCCTGGGCCAGGAAAGGGTGAAGGGCACCAGTGCCAAGGCAGATTAAAGTACAGGGGCAGGAAATCACAGCCAACCAGCTGGTTGGAATCACTTTGGATAGGATGAGAAAGGGAGCTGTTGGAGAGGCAGAGGGACTGCTCAGTGGGATTGGGAAGTGCTCACAAGTAGCTGCTGCTACTTACACACCCCAGGTGACTGCAGTTTGATGTCCTGCCTTTTCTCAGTAGACAAAGACATGGAAAATGTCATGAATAAAGTTGTTGTTTCTGCTTTGGTTCTTTCTGGCAACTCCTGCTGGGTACTGGGATCACACTGGGGTTTTCCAGCCAGAGGTACATAGTTTTTTCAGTGAGGACATGTGCACTTCTTCACTTATTTTTCTTTTTTACTTAGGTAAAATTGCAAAGTCAGTATGTGTGTTCTGTCCAGATCCCACTCTGTGTTTACCTGGAATCACAAAAGCATGGAATGATTTGGGTTGGATGGGACCTTAAATTTCATGCAGTGCTACCCCCTGCCATGGGCAGGGACACCTCCCACCAGCCCAGGTTGCTCCAAGCCCTGTCCAGCCTGGCCTTGGACACTTTCAGGGATGGGGCAGCCACAGCTTCTCTGGGCACCTGTGCCAGGGTCTGCCCACCCTCACAGAGAAGGATTCCTTCCCAACATCCCATCTCACCCTGCTCTCTGGCAGTGGGAAGCCATTCTTCTTGTCCTGTCCCTCCAGGCCCTTGTCCAAAGCCCCTCTCCAGCTCTCTTGGAGCCCCTTTAGGTGTTTAGATTGCTTTAAGGTCTTCCCAAAGCCTCCCCTTCTTCAGGTTGAAGAGCCTCTTTCTGGAAAAATACATTATTTCTTGGTCCAGCCACATTTGTTTTGGGGACTTTTGTTCCCTTCTGATTACTCAGAGCAATCAAATGTTTGATCCAAGTCAAAGGTGAAAGAAAGGCCTTTTGTGCTTTTACATGTTTGAGACTCATAGAAGTTGGTCATACTGGAATGATATTAAAGTTATTAGATTTGGAATCATGGTTTCAGTGCTCAACTATTTCTTTCTGTTAATGCTTTTAATTTCATTTTTTTACTACCAGATATCACTTGATAACTTTGTGTTTTCCTCATGTTTTGGATTTTTTTTTTTTGTTTTTTTTTTCTTCATTCTAGAAATTGGTCCAGTGACAATAACCACAGATCCCAAGAAATTTCAGTTTGAACTCAGGGAACTTTATGTTCAGGTGAGTGACTTTGTTCTCTATGTGGTTCTAGCAAAGACTCCCTTTCCTTATGCTTCTCTTTCCTCTTGTGCTGATGTTCCTGCTACAGGGATTCATGAGGGTGTAGGTCACTTATATCTGTCATTTTACCTGCACAAACTGTCCTCTTTCTGTTCTCTGGTCACCTTGATTTATGATTATGATTCATTACTTTATCTTAGCTTACATCATGTTATGGAGACAGAGTTCAATAACAAGAAAGAATAGTTAGATAATGCTAACATGTGTTTGTATTTTAATTAGCCCTGTCACTCGTCAGCAGACACTTCTATGCACAATTTTACTGTTGTTCTGGAAATGATTTCCCATGAAAACCCTCCAGACAAAAGGACTGTAAGACCCATCAAGTGTTGCTTAGGTACTGCCCTCACTGCTGGGTGTTACTTGGCACCTACTGATTCCAAGGCTTCATGGAATCCCAGAATATCCTGAGCTGGAAGGGACCCACAAGGATCATCCAATCCAACCCTCAGCCCTGCCCAGGCCCATCCCCAGGAGTCACTCCCTGTGCCCCAGAGGATCATCCAAACACTCCTGGAGCTCTGGCAGCCTTGGGGCAGTGCCCACTGCCCTGGGGAACCTGTTCCTTCCCTCACAAGGGAAGAGCCTTGTCCTGAGATCCAGCCTGACCCTGCCCTGGCACAGCTCCAGCCATTCCCTCGAGTGATGGAAAGAAAAGGAAGTGTTGGAATAGAGTTACCCTTATTGACAGAAAATCTGTTCCTACTGTCTTGTCTTTAATCAAGCAAAATGCTTCTGCCCTGTGGCAAGCCCTGCTGGAGTCCAGAGTGCCAGGCAGGCTCTCCCAGAGCCTGGCACGTGATGGAATCCCTGTAAGAACAGATTGCTTCAAGACTGAAGTTGGCACAAAGTTTGAAATTCAAAGAAAACAAGAGCTGTTCTGCTTTTCTCCTTTTAAACTTCAAAAATGTTTCCAGTTTCCATGTTTTGTTGTCTCAGTAGTTAGGGGCAATATGGGCAATAATTGCAGCTGTTTCTAAAAGATACATGATTTAGATGAAGCTTTTGGGAATTTCAAACTCTTCCTTTCCAAGCAAGATGTTTTAAAGTTTTTGTCTAACAAATTTGAGATTTCTTTCTTTAATGCTGATTGATTGCACACTCCATAATTACTTCCAAGATGTGCTCATTCAGCTAAATTAAGGCTGTCACTGACTTGCATTCATCCCTTGTACTGGTGAAGGGCCAAAATAGAAATTAAAAATGTGGTTAGAACAGGACTGATGGGTCATCTTGCAGCAGGGAAAATGTGAACATCCCCTACCCATTTGGTGTGGATATTTTTCTTGGAAAGACAGGGGAAAGATGCAACAACGAATACTGTGGAGATAGAGGAAATCTAAAAGCAGGTTCATTTAGAGAAAGGGCACAGACAAAATTGATTAATGAACTGTGCTGGTTTAAAGGTGAACCAGCAGGGGAAATGAACTCACCACGAGAGAGATTATAAGTCAGACCTAAAATTTAATAATAATATTACAATAGCAACACTGACACACAAGGGAAATTGCTTTCAACTCACAAAACCCCAGCAGTATAACCCAGTGTCCTGGGGCACAAACCCAAGGGGGTTTGTTTGCCCTTGTGCTGAGACCCCTGTGGTTCCCCCAAGTCCAGAGCAAAAGGAAAAGAAAAACCTGTTGGTGCAGGTGAGGGCTGTGGTCTGGTCGAGAGCGGGGATCTCCTCCTGTCAAGGTCCTGCTGCTGCTCTGGATCCGACGAGAGGTTCCCGAGGTCTTCTTACCCACCACTTATGTACCCTCAGGGAGCACCCAGTCCCTCCCCCTGGGCGGGGACTCACCCAATGGGTGATGAACTCTGGAGCCAGGGGGTGTTGAGCTGTTGATGGCCCATGAGCAGCTCCGCCCCCTCAGGCTGGGTGTGAAGGTGCCAATGACTCCCTGGGCAGCTGCTGCCAATGGCCCATTGACCTTGGGGAATGAATAGAGGGGGTAGAATACACAGCTTTGATCACCCCCACACAGGGTTAGCTGGTCCCTCCTGCTGAACTAGGACATGAACAAAACAAGAATTAAGGTAAATTATTTTAAGGAGTCTTATGTATGAACCATGAGATCAGAATATGTTCTCTGGGAACACTGCACAACTTGTCCTCCCTGCACATCAGGATAAGCTCAGCTCCTGTTTTCCTTCATCTGGTCACAGAATAGTTGGAGAGTCTGTCTGTGACATTAGAAATAGGCTTTGGGGTGGCACCTGGCACCAGGTGACAATGAGGCTGTGTGCCCTGCCCTGCAGGGACTGGGCCCTGTTCCCTTCACAGCCACAGGGAGGAGGGACATGTCCATGGCCCCTCAGGACCTGGGCCTGGGTTACTTCTGTGAGATCTCCTGGACAGCATGACAAGCACTTGGATTTGGGTGGCAGTGGGGTTTTTGTTCTTAAAAGTTAAGCAAATTTTTTGTCTATTCCAGCATTAAATTTTCACAATGGATACTACTTTGCAGAAGCTCTCCAGTGAAATCTGGTCTGTATAAAAACCTTTTGAAGTATATTCACACAGGTGGAGTGTCAGATGGTCCTTGGGTACAAATGCCAATGCACTTGTGTGAGCAGCTGTGAGAAGTCCTTATTTGGGCTTTTTTCAGTGTAAAAATGACAACTTAATGAATGCAATAGTATTCTGTAAGGTTGTTGGTAACACTCTTAATCAGATACTGGATTTACCCATTTGTAAGTGATTTGTAAGTAATTTCAGTAGGTGGGTGTAGATGTTAAATGTAGCCAGAAGCTGTGGGGGTGGTACACAAGAGCTCAGCTGACAACCTCCAGTTGTGTGTGCCTGTCCAAACTGAAGGGAAAGGGACACTTGCTGAGCTTTACTCACCTCTGTCTTTCCAGAAAGCTTCATAAGGTAATTGTAGCCATATTTAATTTCCATTTGGACAGAAAGGCAGGAAATATTGAATGGAAAATTAATTTTTCCTTTCCTTTTTTTTTTTAATGCAGGCAAAACACTTGGTTAAATGTTAGGAAGGAATTCCTGGCTAGGAGGGTGGGCAGGCCCTGGCACAGGTGCCCAGAGAAGCTGTGGCTGCCCCATCCCTGGGAGTGTCCAAGGCCAGATTGGACAGGGCTTGGAGCAGCCTGGGCTGGTGGGAGGTGTCCCTGCCCATGGCAGGGGGTGGAATGAGATGAGCTGAAAGGTCCCTTCCAACCCACACCATTCCATGGTGATGATGATGATGTTTTGTAGTTCTACCCAGATGCCTTTTGAAAATACTCTTCTACATTGTGGGAATAAAAAAATCCACGATTTTTCTCAGAATGACTCGTTAGCTCAGTAGTGCTTTTCTTGTTACATGTAGAAAATACATGTTGCCATGTAGAGCACTACATGAGACAATAATCTGGTGGTCTTGAAGTGGGAATGGAGATTTCCTTGTTCCAAGTAGGTGTCTGGAGAAACACAGTTATTATTTTAACTTTAAAGCTTTATGTGGAAGAGTCTTTTGCTGAATGTGATATCAGTGTGCAAAAGCAGCACAGGAATAAGTTGGATGTCCTGATGTGTCCCACAGGACTGTATAAACATTGCCAAGATAAAGTTCTGACTTGTGTCAAAAGGTTTTTGGGGAATTCTCTCTTGAATTTCAGGCTGTCTGGAGTCTACCACTTACTTTTCCCATAAAAATAAGGGCACATGTAGGAAGAACTGATGTAAAAAAGAGTGATGGTTCTTATATGACTTACAGAAAAAATAATGGCAAAGTGCCTATTCTTTAACATAGGTAGACTTATATTCTTGCTTTGAAATGAGATCAAGAATACTGATAGATTAAACTTGTTACCAACACGAACATTTAATTGAGGGCAGCCAAATTTCTCTAGTATGAGGGACTGAGAGGCAAGTGTTTTCTGGTTTCTGTGTCTGTGAATGTTCAACCTCAAAACATGCTTTTTGATGGATCTCACGAATTAAAATTCAATGCAGCAATTGCATTATCTTCTTTGCCTCTTCCTTCCCAGCACGTGGAGATGTGTATGTCCATGTGTGTGAAGGTGTGCTGATATTAAAAATCAAGGAAATCCATTTTATGTTTCATGCTGAACATGCAGAGATCTCTTGCAGTTGACAGGGGCAAGTTTTACAGTTCATATCAGCTCTTTGGAAAGTTCTGTCTTCAGTATGCCAAGTAAATTTTTATGTAAGTTAAAGTGAGCTTTTATTTAAACAGTATTTTCCCAAATTCTTAATTTAGGAAGAGAAACTGATCCTTTCCTATAAAGTTCAAGTCATACTTGGAAGCATTTCGACCGAACACACGCTCTGAAGCCCATCCAGCTCTGCAGCTGCTGCAGTGCAGGTCTCTGGGAACACCTCAGCTGTGCCCCTCTGCTCAGCTCCTGCCCAGCGGGAAGGGCAGGGCAGGTTCTGGCTGTGCCAGTGCCCAGAGCTGTTCCAGGAGCTCTGCAGTGCCTGGCTGGCATCGTTTGCCATTGGTGTCTGTGCCCTGCTGGGACTGCCACGTGCTGCCGGAGCAGGGATGCTGCCAGCCAGGAGGGGAGGGGTGACAGTGGGAAATGGAGCTGTCACAGGGCTGGAGCTGAGCAGAACGTGGATGAGGGTGGTCATGACACCAGCCAGTATCAGGGTTAATCACAACTCTTCCCTGCAGTTTCTTTTCCCTTTGGAATTGTTGCAGTTGCCACCCGGGAGTCTCTGACATCACTCTGCAGGAACTATACAATCCTTAGGGTAAAAAGAGGGAATAAATGATGGGAAGCAGAGAAAGTACCTGTCTGGAATGTCCCTCAAAAAAGAAACTTACGTGGCATGTTCTTGTTTCTTAAAAACAATGCTTTTTTTCCTTCCCTGTGTGAAACAGGGTGGTGGAGACTGCCCAGAGATGAGCATCGGGGCAATAAAGATCGCTCTGGAAATCTCCCTGCCTGGTTCCTTCATCTATGTGTTTACTGATGCCAGATCCAAGGATTACAGGCTGACCCATGAGGTGCTTCAGCTCATCCAGCAGAAACAGTCACAGGTACAGAGGGCATTTGCACTTTTAGGTCATTTGTGTGATTTAATGCGCTGTTTTCTCAGTGACAAAGGGTAAAATCCTCCTGGGTGAGACTCAGGGAAATCTCTTTACAGAAGGGCACATACCTCTTCATGCTGGGGAGCCTTTTTCAAATAGAGAGGTAACTGATCTGGGTGAAAAAAGAAAACCAAACCAAACTGAAAGGAATACTCTTTTTAATATTGTGAATTGAATAGTACAACTGAATCTCTTAGCAATATATGTATTCTTAGCCAGCTTACCACTTGGGTGGGTGTTTTTATATTGCTGTAAAGTAAGCATTGTGGGAAGTACAGGCCTGATAGATGAGGATCTCTTGCAAAAGGGTTCTTGTCTGTTCCTTTTCTTCTTTGCTGCCTTTTCCATCAGCAATGAGAGGAGCAATGCTCTGTCCTTCATGCAAAGGGACAAACCCACCCAAGGGACACACTCCTTTGCTGTCATGCCTTAATGTTGTCCTTGCAGTGTTTTCCTGGAGTGGGCACCATGTGCCAAATGATTTACTTCTTGTTTTGGATACAGGTGGTGTTTGTGCTGACTGGAGACTGTGATGACAGGGATCATATTGGTTACAAGGTCTATGAAGAAATCGCCTCAACAAGTTCTGGTCAAGTCTTTCACTTGGACAAAAAACAAGTTAATGAGGTAACTCTGCTTGTGTTCTGCATTATATGGGGGAAAAGAAGTCAGGGGTTGTACTCTAAATCTTTGAATAACCTCATGATGGGTTAGAGAGCAGAAGGGAAAGTTCTGAATGTCCAGGTGTTGGTATGTGGACTCGGCTCCTCCTTTCCCTTCCCTCCTTTTCCATTTGCTGTATCAGGATGCAAATCTGTGAGTTTTACTGGTGTTAGGGAAGTGTGATGTGCCATATGTAACCCAAACCTCCCCAGCTTCCCTCTGCCTGTGCCAGAAGCCTTCCAGGAGGAGAGCCTTTAAAATAAGGAGTAGTTCTGGGTTCTGAGGAGCCCAGTGGCTTTTCTACTCAGAATGAGAGTTCAGGACCAGCTTTGAAATGAGCATTTTGTTAGCAAGCAAAGGATTACTAGTGAGCCTGGACAAAAATGTTCTTCCCACTATGGAGAGATAGGTGTGAACTTTCAGGTTTTCATTGTTCACAGAATTATGGTGGTAACTTTTAATTGGGTTATTTTGCCATCCCTGCTGCCTCTTGGTAACTGTGATTCCTGACTCTCAGCCAGGAAGGACTATTTTCTTTGAGAACTCCAGTGAGTCTTAGAAATGAAATTTCCAAAGTGCATGAGAAAACAGTTTGGAGAGAGATTAAATCATGTGGTAGTTATCTGGAGAGCTGGAATTGTTTATAAATGTTGTAAACATTCCCCTTTGAATTCCCAATGTAGGCAATAACTAGGTGAGTTTTTTAAACAAAAATTTACTCCAGTTTGTTCCTTTTTCATTCTTTCCTAGAATTTGGACAATGACAAATGTTGGAGGTAAATTGCAGTTTTCTACTGTTGTTGCTTAGAAAAACTGGTGTTTTAACTGGCAATGACAGAAGCTATTGGCAGTGATGTGAAGGTGATTAAGAGGAAGAACTGCCCACAGGGTTTATCCTCCAAAAGTTAGATAGGTTAGAAGTCAGAGGTAAAAGAAATTAGTTGTTGGGAATGTGCAGTGCCTGACCTGAACTTTGCTGTTATTTATGTATGAAGAGTAACACTTCCCTCTGTGACACTCTGTGAAATCCCTCTGTGCAGAAGGGATCGTGGTGGGACAGGATGGTCTATAAGGTCCCTTCCAGCCCCAATCGTTCTGTCATTCTCAGATACTGCCAATGGGAAATGCTGTTTGCTGGGACTGAACTTTTAGAATAACACTTTAGTTTGATTGTTTTGGTTTTGATTTCTTCTGCTTTTGGGAGGTAGAAGTGAGCAGAAAAAGCCACTTGTTGGTGCTAGTGGAGATGACACTCGTGTTTTCTTGGATTCCTGCTTCTGCTTTTGGAACTTCTTGGCAATTCCCTGTTGTAAGAACAGCAACTTCTGCCTTAGTGGCTTGGAATTTTGGGTAAGGTTTTAAGCAGAGGGTTTCAGTAGCCACTTTCACCTCCCAAATTCATCCCAGCATTTCCTTTGAGCAAATAATGATGGAATTGTAGAGTCATGAAATGGTTTGATTGGGAAGGGACCTCAAAGCCCATCCAGTGCCACACCCTGCCATGGGCAGGGGCACCTTCCACCAGCCCAGGCTGCTCCAAGCCCTGTCCAACCTGGCCTTGGACACTTCCAGGAATGGGGCAGCCACAGCTGCTCTGCCCAGCTTGTGCCAGGGCCTCACCTCTGGGCCACAGCCCACGGCCTGCACAAGAGCCAGAGGGGGTATCAGCAGGGTTTTTGTGGAGGAGGGAAAAATACAGCCTATGGCCACTGGAAAGAGATGCAATCGTAGTAAGCAGTTGCCTAAGGTGAAAAAAACCCATTAATCACATTCAGGAGTTTTGCACAATAACTGCTGAACAATTTGCATTAAAAGCAGACCCAAGAGCCTCTGAAATAATATCAGTGTTCATTGGCCTTACATAAAGCTGTGTCTGGGCTAAGGTGATTTGCAGAGAAAAGACTCTCCATCCGATGAGGTTATTCAAGGCCCGGGTGCAGGGGGGAAGCTCCTCCAAAAACACACACCCCTGGTCGAGTTAACAACTTGTTTATATGCCAGTAAGTTATACAGATTCATTATTTCTTCATGCATAAACATTATTTTCCTAGAAAAGGCTGGGTTAGTATAATGAGTTCTAAGAACTGATTTCCATCTTCTCCACCCTGTGCACCTCCTTCTTTCCTCCTGGGAATTAGGGGCGAGGGGCTCTGGTGGTCTTTGGGGATGAAGTTTGGAGTCTTCCTCATGTGAACTTTCTACCTTTGGCTCAAAACTGCTCCAAACCAGATCTGTTGGCAACTGTAACTGGTCTAATTGGTGAATTTCTCTAATTATTCTGTTCTTTTGACATATCTTCTGATTTATCTTTGTTTCATATGGTGTCCAGCCTGTTTTAGTTAGTCCAAGAAATCCCTAAGGCCCCTTGGTATAGAAGCTTCAAGGGCAGGTCCTGCCTATCTGTATCTTATGATTTTTGCCATATGCTAAGCTACTTTATATAAAGTGATTTTTATAATAACTATTAAGCAAATTCTATGATAGATATATTGATCAATCAATAAGTCCCTCCAATCAAGGGGACTGTGCCAGTGAACTGACCAAACTGCTGTCATCCCAAATGAAACCTTCACTGCAGGTATCAGTTCTGGATCAGCAGTGCTGATTCCAGGGAGAGGATCCCCCAGTGGGTGGGTGCAAAGGAACAGGAGATCTCACAGTGACCTGCATCAGCTGTTCAGGGGTCAGCCTTCAGGCAGGATCCAGCTGAAATAAAACCTGCCCTCCTTTTCCTCTGAGCAGCTGGTGATGTGTAAAGGATGCAGTCCACAAATACTGGACCCTGCCTGTTGTGGGAGCTGAGAGTGGGCTGGGGAGCAGCTCCCCAGGCCCTGACTGAACACTCTGCCAAAGCAACGCCTTGTTTTGTTAAAACATCCTTGATCATTCTGCCCCCAAGAAACCCAAACAAAGCTATTTTTAGGGGGGAAGGTTTCAAACTCTGTCCTTGCCCTTTGAGCATTAAGTGCAGAGTGAAGCAACATTCTAAGCTACAAGGAAACAAAGCAAAACAAAACTTGATAAACATCCAGTGCTTGTGTCCTGAGGAGACTGAGAAAATTTAGTGCCTTTTTATTTCTGAAAAACATTCTGATTTCAAATACTACAGTTAACTTGGACAAAATTATTGTTGATTGGGTTCAGTCCAGCAAAGCATGGAATGCAGAAGTGTCTCCACTTACCTGATAAATGTAGCTCAAACAAGACTCTGTGAGGAAGGTCATATTTTGACAAATTTGCCATGAGTTCTATGCGTTCAATTAATAAGAAAATTCTTAAAGTCCAAAGCACAAGTTAGATTTTGTTATCTAAAATTCTAGATTTTTTTCCATACGAAGCAGTGGTAGCATTCTCATTTTGTCCCAGTGTCTTTCAAATGTTGTTATGCTTTTTTTTGTCAAAGCATTGAAGTCCTGGTCTTGAAAGGTGTTTCTGTAGGGTGAGATTTCCTTGGCTGATTTTGTAGGCTCAGGGCTTGATTTGCAATAATTGCTCAAAATTAAAATGCCTTGAGAACACCTGTCAAACATGGGTTAAATTCTCCTGTTAAGAGCAGATTCAATATTTTCATAACCATGTCCAATTTCCAGGAGGTACTAATGTTGAGTGGAAGTTACATGACACCACACTTGCCTCTTCCCCTCCTAATGAGTGCAGCAAGGAATTTCCTCTGGAGGGCTCTGGTGCCCAAAGGTTTGTACTGGTGCCAGAAGGGGTGTTCAGGTGAACTGTGATGATCAGCAGAGTGGGAGTTTGGTACAGTGGAAAAATAGTGGAGATTTATTAGGCACTGGTGGCTCAGGTCATGTCTCCAGGTCATTTTGATTGTTTGTGGTAAAAAATGAGTCATTGCTGTGTCTTACAAGTGGGATTTCCTCAGACTGCTTAACAAAGATTTCTATTTGATTTTTAATATGAGTAGAAGTCCTGTGGGGGAGAATGGGGACATGACATTGATGGAAGAAGAGGGTGGTGTTGAGTGACTTGAAAGGTGGATGAGACTAGATGGGGAAAAAAAGAGTTTGGAATTTGGGTGAGAAGCCTGTGAATAAAAATGATTATGTGAATTAGAGGAGGTGGGAGGGGACTGAAGACAGGACAGGTAACAGAAGATGCAGGAGGGGTGGTGCCAAAGGGGTCATTGTTGTGGGGAAGGTGCTGAAGCAGATTGTCTGTAAGGTCACATGCAGTGGGTCTGGTGCTCTTCACACTCAGGAATGCTTTGCTGGGAGCAGAGGTCTCTGAAACCCCTGGGGAAACATCCCATTTCTCCTGGCTGCCAGTCCTCCCAGGGGCTGGATTGGGTTGGTGTTACAGGTCCGTGGTGTGGGTCACACATGATGAAGCAATTCTAGATTTCTTTTCACTTGGTTGAAAATGTAAAAGGCCCCTCCAGTGCTTTTCAAGAATACAACAAAGGTGACAAAGTCAAAAGCTCAACATTACAGCTTAGAATGAAGGTTCTTGCCTTCTCCATCCCTGAAAGGCATTACCCATTTCCACAGCAAAGAGGAGGAATGGTTCATGGCAGAGGCAGCTGGATGCTTCTGCTCTGAAGACACACACTGTGCAGTGAATGCCAGAGCAGGAAGGGACAAACAGGCAGTTCCAACTGGCCCTTCTCTGTCTCCTGTGGAACTTGGAGGCCCTGGGGAAAGAAGCTGTGCTCATGTACATGAGCACTGTCACAATGCAACTGCAAAAGGGCTGTTAAAGGCAGTGGAAGGCAGGCAGGGTTAGTTCTTTGGTTCCTAACTTGGAAAAGCATGGAATTCAACATTAAAACTTGTCAGTCCCATGTTTATAATGCATGTTTTAGTTAGAGATGTAATTTATGTTTTATTTGCATATTATCATTTTGACATGCACTGTCTCGATCCTGTTTTTTGACCTGCATTTAAAAGCATTATTAAAATATTTTCCCCCTTTGGGTGCAAGTATGAACCTACATTTACTTAAGCAGTGAAACAGTTAACTTGAAATGCTGTTGCTTTGACTGCTTGGGAAATATTCTTGAGTCCCAGAATAAACAAATGGGAATAGAGACCATGCTCCATAGATTTTCCAGGTTTCAGCATGCAAGGAATGACCTGACAGCAGGGCAGGTTGCAAGAGCAAATTCTCTGTGGAAATGTTATAAATTATTACTGTATTTGCTCTTCCCCCTCTAATAATCCTCAAGTCACATTTTGGCAAAACAACAAAAGCTGCTGTTGTTTTGGGGGCTTTCTGTAAGGATCCCAAAGGGAAAAAAAACCTACTTCCAAAGCAGTGTTACAGCAGTATTGCAAAGCTCTTTGGAATGGTGGTTGGGAAATGGATCTCCCAGAACTGCCTATTGAACTTTAGAGAAAGATTTGGCTCTAAAAGCAAGTTGCTGCCAGACTTCTAACAGCTGGGTTATTCTGTTGCCTCCCATTTTCTGTTTGGATCTTGAAAAACTCTCAAAAGTTGAAGTTCTTGTGGGTTTATTAGATTGTACAATACATGTAAAAACTTACCTGTGGAGCTGAGATCCTGGAATGAAATGAAAACATTTCCATATACCAAGTACAAAAGTGTCACACTCAATATATGTGAGCAGAGCAGTGCTCACAGAACAGAAAGTTTCTTTTGGAAGCATTTTTGCACCCAGATGTATAATTTCTAAAGGTAAAACTGGAATTAGTTGGATCTTTTTGAAGCCTTGTGATTCCTGTTCCAGGCTTGTCTAAAGCAGAGTTGCTGCCTCGCTGGTGGCACCAGCTCTTGCACAAACCCATTTCTCTCCTGGGCCATGTTGCTTCAGGGGTTTGGAGCAGTACAGTTAATTTTACTGTGGGGTTTTTTTGGGGGTATGTTCTTTTGAAAACATGCCCAAGCCCCTCTCTCACACAGACCCTTGTGGAGGGGACACGTGGTCAAGGTTGTGTCACCTCAGGGGCATTCAGCTTATCTCAGGTGAGGTGTTACTAAGAGTGGAGGGGTAATAATTTAGGGAAATCTGCCCCCACATTTCAAATGTGTTTTCAGTGATGCCTTTCACTTATTTAAACTTCTTTCATGTTTTCTCAAAAGTTGTTGGGCATTTATAGAGGAACATTTAAAGCATGCTGGAATTTCGAGTTACTTTGCACACAAACCTGTGGTATAACCCATATTTTTAAGGGTGAAAAATAGGCCAATTATGTCCAACAAGCCAAGGGAATGAAGCTCTTTTGGGCTAGTGTGTTGAGTCAGGTCCTTGAGCTGAAGGCTTGCTCTGCAGCCCTACCCTGCTGGTGAGGGTTATTTATTCTTGGTTTTCTTTAAAAGATGTTTCTCAGTGCAATCAGCGTCACAGTTCAGTGTCACTGGGAGTTGTGCTGACCATGCTGTACAAACCCCATGGTGCTTCAGTGGCATTAAAATCCCCCCTGCAGCTCCTTGTGAAGGGTCCCCCTGGGCAGTGTCCCCTCCCTGCTCCCTGCACTGGGCAGGGGCACTGGGAGCACTGGGAGCACTGGGTGAGTGGTCTGTGCCAACATAAGGACAGGGCAACCACCAGTGGCTGCTGAGGGCAAAGCCAACCTGACTTAAGGAAAGTTAATTTGTTGCCAGTGAAAATTGACATTTAATTACTCCTTCAGGCAGTGGGAAGCAAAGACAAGTAGGAACACCTTTCCTTTCCTTCCCCTCCCCAACTCATCTTCCCTCCCTGTTCCTCCTCCCTCCCCCTGTCACCAGGGTGGGGGTGTGGTCAGGACACAGGGGCTTCTCTCTGCTGCTCTTCCCCCTCACACTCTTCCTCTCCTTCTCTGTGGTCTGTCCCATGGGCTGTGGTGCTGTCTCTGGAGTGGGAGCCTCCATGTGCTGCAGGACATACCTTTATAGCCTCCTTCCCCTCTAGTCCCACCTCTGTGCTGTGCCCAACAGGAATTTGTGCTGGGGGCTTCAGGGGACAAACAGCTGGAGCAGTCCATGGATGATGTTCACTCAGCTCATCTGGATGAGGGAGATTTCCTTCTTGCTTCATGCAACTGGTAGCTGATGACCAGAAATATCCATGGATTTCTATCCCTAATTCCTTTCAGAAGTGTATCTGTGGATGTTGTGTAGAGATGTGTCCAGGTCTGCTTGGGTACTCCTTTAAACATCACACTGAGCATGGCTTTGGAAGTATCTTCTATTAAAATTGCATTTCCTTTAAGTATTAATATTTCTAAAATTTAATCAAGGTGGAATCTCCTCAAGACAGTAAAGACAGCAGAAAGTATTTCAACAGCAAATACTTTTGGCAGTATAATAACAACTGTTACTTTCTCTTCTAGGTGTTAAAATGGGTTGAAGAAGCAGTTCAAGCCTCTAAAGTGCACCTCTTGTCTACAGACCATTTGTCCCTGGCTGTAAATACTTGGCAGATCCCTTTTGATCCCAGTCTGAAAGAGGTTACAGTGTCCTTGAGTGGTCCTTCACCAGCAATTGAGATTCATAACCCTTTAGGTGAAGTAGTTTATGCCTTCTTTTGTGATAGCAAAAAAGGGGATTGAGGAAGCACTTCAGATATTTTAACTTTCCCCAGTGGTCCATTTTTGGCTCAGAGGAAATGGAAACATTCCCTATTCTGTTCACTTCATCACTCCTCCATCTTCTTTCTTACAATTTGTCCTTGTATTCCAAATTTCTGGACACTTTTGTGTTTCTTCTATTTGTGTATTCACTGAACCATCATTTAGGGGTTAGAGGTGATGGTTTGTTTTTTGTAGGAGAAGGCAAACCAAGGCCTGGATTCTTGGAAGGATGAGAGCCTGCAGAATGAGACCCTGTCTCCTATGCCCAGCTAAGCATTGTGTGATAATTTGGAGCTAATTTGTAATTGAAGGCGTTTTGAACAAGTCTGTTGTTCATTGTTGTGTTGATGCCTTAGGGACCTGGAACTGCACTCCAGAAATAAATTCAAATCATACTTTATGTTCTCTGCATTACTTTTGCTTGAGGATATAGCTTAAGTTTTAGTATCTTGGAAATACTTTATGCCCAGGATGTGTTTCCTGCACTGTGGTCTGGTCTGTCCTCCACTGAGGCATTTTTCTGTGCTTACAGGGAAGAGGTTTGCTCAGTGTCTCTCTTCAGGCCATGAGAACACACAATCCTGGGTGCAGCTGTCAGGCTTAGCTCGAGCTGTGCCCCCAGCTCTGTCTGCCTTTCTCATACACCAGCTCCACACATCTAAAACCACAGAGCTGCACTCAAGATAGTCAAGGATGTCTGATAGGGGCTTAGAAATGGGCACTGGGACATCCCATTCTCCACTTCACCTTTCCCTTTATGCTGTGAAGGAGCCAGGTGGGTTTTAGTGCTGTTGATACTTTGGGATGAGCCTTGAGGGGGCAAAATGCCTGTGTATGGAACCAGTGCCTGCACACAACCACTCCTGTAAGTGGGAATAAAAATATATGGGGACAGAACAGCAATATTGTGTGCACTTTCTGTTTCATTTAGACAATACTGCACTTACTCAATACTTTATTTCCTCCCTGTTTTTTTAGGCAAGCAGCTCAATAAAGAATCAGGACTGAATGAATTGCTAAATATCCACAACTCTGCAAAGGTAGTAAATGTCAAAGATCCAGAGCCTGGCATGTGGACCATTAAGGTAAAGTTAATGCAGAACTCATGTATGACTGTCCTATAGCTTGTGGTGATTTACTGTGTTATTTATCACATTCTGTTCTATGACTCTAAATGACTATATGGTCATTTTTGAAGGTGAAGTCACCCGTGTGAGGCACCTTTACAGGCAGTGCTGCCTGGATCCTGCTGTGCATTGTCCCTGCCCTAAGCACAGGGGGAGTTTGAAAAGGGTGCTTAATTCCCACCCAGCCCTGTGGGAAGCTGTTGATCCTGCTGCAGAACTGGAGCTACAAAAGCATGTTGAGCTCAGCAGCTCTGGGGAGAGTTGATTGAATGTCTGTCTGGGACTGGGGGCTTAGAAAACGCACGGAGAGGGACTTTTTATACAGGCAGATAGTGATGGGACAATGGGGAATGGTTTGAAACTGCCAGAGGGCAAGGATAGATGGGATATTGGGAAGGAATTCCAGGCTGTGACGGTGGGCAGGCCCTGACACAGGTGCCCAGAGAAGCTGTGGCTGCCCCATCCCTGGGAGTGTCCCAGGCCAGGTTGGACAGGGCTTGGAGCACCCTGGGCTGGTGGGAGATGTCCCTGCCCATGGCAGGGGGTGGCACTGGGTGGGCTTTATGGTCTGTTCCAGCTCAAACCAGTCTGGGATTCTGTGACCAGAAATGCTGAAAAACCTGGATTAGAGACAACCTGGTGGGCTGTTAAAAAGAAAAAGGTTTGGGTCCTGCTGGAGTTGGTAACATCAGCCATGGTGGGTACTGAGAGTCCTTCCCCTGCAGTCGGTGCTTTGCATTCACCTCTGTTGCTTTGCTGGAGGCTTTAGGGTGAGTGGGCAGCCCTGGGCAGGGCAGCAGCTGCTCCTGCAGGCAGGGCTTGGCAGCTCTGTGGGGCAGTTTGCCTGACCTCAGCATAATGCTGCCTCCAGCTCCGTGCAGAATAAAGCATACAAAGTGATGTATTTTTACTCAAAAAAAACAAAACAAGAAAAATATTTTGACTATATAGAAGAAATATTTTAATTTAACTGTCCTGAGCAAGCCAGCATTTCTTTATAGATACCTGCATTTTGGGCAATTTTTTGGGTGTTCTTTGCAAGACAAAGAAACACCTGTGATAAATTTGTCTTCGTTCTTTTGATTGTGCTCATCCAGTCTGAGAGGGGAAACACCAATGTACAACACCAGTGATCCATGTTAAACTACAAATAATGACAAGAGACTTGATGAAGATACTAATAGGAAAACAGTCCTTTGGGATGAAACTAATTCCTGGTGTTTGCCTAACACCCCCAGCTCCTAGGCATGACAGTGATAGATGTGGTAATGGTTATTTGTAAATGGTGAAATTTTATAAGGTTATTGTGGCCTTCAAATTCACAAATACACAAAAGTCTGAGTAATTCATAAAGAGAAATGATTTGCCAGTATATTTTTCTATGGATTGTTTACTCTGCTTTAGTCACTGGCTTGGTTTATTTACACAAAGATTTTGAGGCTGTGACTGGAGACCTAAGCTTTGTGAAAAGTTTATTCACATCATAAATTCCTTCTACAGATGAATCAAGCTATAAAAAGAGAACTTTATCACAGTTTGTCTAATGAAATTTTAACTGGCAGTTAACGCTTGATAGCAGGAGTTGTTTGGCACAATTAAGTATTTCTTTGCATTGTTAACAGCTGGTTTATATAAAAGGCTTCAGCAGTGCTGTCTGAGGTGAAAGGCTAACCCAAGAGAAGCAAATGGGTTGTTTAGTCACAGACATTGGTTTGTCAATCGGTTAGACAATGCCTGTCCCGGGGCTGCTGCTTATAAGGAGCAACTGTGTCCTTTGATGCTCATGTGCAGCAGTGTCAGAGGGTACTGAACTGCAGGAGGGGGAGTGTCTGGGAATGGCTCAGGTCCTGCTCTCCAGGGAAAGCTCAGTGGAAGGCTCCATACACCTGAAGGCTGTGGAAGCAGGTGGTGACCAAAGGCTGTGGGTTCCTGTGAGCCTTTGGCAAACAGCAGTTTGCCTTTTCTTCCTCTGGATAGAACCATAGAAAGTAATTGCTGTGAGTTGTCTTTTTAAGATGCAAGACTCTCCTTGAAGCAGCTGTGCCATCCAACAACCTAAAGCTCAGGCTGTTCAAGGGCAGGTGGAGGGGTGGGGGTTGCTGGTGGCTTGGTTTTTGCTGCTGCCAAGACAGAATGAGGAGGTGAGGGGGTACAGGGTGGAGACCAGAGGTGAGAGGTACCTCTGCATCCTCTGCTTTCCAGCAGAGCCCTTGGCTGGGCAAGAGAAACACCTGCAATACACTGATTTTTCTGTGGAGTTCTGAGTCATTTACCCTTTCCTAGTAGGCTTTGTAGTGGTCAGATCCTGATATGCAGACCATGTCCCTTTACAGCCAATGGCATGTGACAAGTAGATGTGGGTGGTGTGATTTACTTCCAAGACAGAACTGGCTCTGTTTGCTGTCAGCACAGCTGTAGGGGCAACTGTCTAAAAGCCTTCCTTTATGGAAGGTGTTTTTCCTTACAACTCCAAACACAAGCCTCCTTTCTGGCTTGCTTTTGAGGAACGCTGAGCTGCATCCACTGACCTCTGTGGATGGCTCAGGAGCTGTGCAGCCCTGAACTGCTGATCCCATGGTGTGTCCTGTGTGGCTTTGCAGACCTCAAGCAGTGGGAGGCACTCGGTCCGCATCACGGGGCTCAGCACCATCGACTTCCGAGCTGGCTTCTCCAGGAAGCCAACACTGGACTTCAAAAAAACATCCAGCAGACCAGTGCAAGGTTTGGCTCCAGTTTAGTCTGTACTAAATCATTTCCTGGCCCCTAAATCAAGTACAACGCCATGATGAGCTTTGTGATAGCTCTGGGGGTGCTGTTGGTTGGTTCTCGGGGGTCTTGGATCTGTGAGAGCAGCCAAAGTTCCTGTTTTATCAGAATATATTATTTTCTTGCATTCACCTGTTTTTTTAAAGTCACATAAATCCAGGTAATTTTAGCTATGAAACGCCTGGAAATTGCAGGGCTGTTTCTGTTACTTTTGGAGCTTCAGAAAAACCCTTTAGCCCTGGGGCATGGTGAGGAGTTAATAAAGAAGCTGCTATTTCAGAAACTGCTGTTGGCAATCAGTAATTTAAACCCATCCCAGCTGTGTCTCCTGACAGTCCATAAGCAGAGCACAGCTCAGCACAGTTTAGCTTCTCCCTGCTCAGTAGGTGAGGCTTGAATGGGCATTCATGGGCTGGTGAGCCATACAGATGGATTTAATCTTCCATGGTTTAATTATTGATTTTCTTTAGCACTTAAAATAGTACATTTCTGTTTTTCTAGGGATTCCTACCTTTGTGCTGCTAAATACCACGGGGATCCTGCTTCCAGCTCGAGTAGACAGGCTGGAACTTCTGAGCATTACAGGGGAACTCCTGAAGACCTTGCCTGTGAAATACTATCCTGACAGAAAGCCCTATGGACTATGGAATATTTCTGATTTCATTCCACCAGCTGAAGCTTTTTTTGTTAAAATAACAGGCTATGACAAAGATGATTATCTTTTTCAGAGAGTTTCAAGTGTCTCATTTTCTAGCATTACTCCTGGTAAGAGATTTGAACTTACATTGAGTGTCCATCTGCCATACCTGAATTGGTTAAAATTGATACCTGATATGTTTTTATAACTTCTGTAAATACTTCCTGTGCTTTTTCCACCCCAAGTTCAGTCTGTAGATCATGATGGATTAGTTACTGTTGTTATCTGCTGAGTATAAAGGTATCAGAAATTGAATTTCCTTTTAATAAAAGGAAAGACAGGATAGATGGAGGTGGCTGTTAATGTTCTTTTTGGGGAATATTTTCTTTCTTCAGATGCTCCAAAAGTTACAATGCCCATGAAGACTCCAGGATATTATTTACAGCCAGGCTCTGTCCCTTGCCATGTGGAGAGTCTCATACCTTTTACTCAGTATTTTACTAGAAATGGAGTAAAACTAGGAGTGGATCAGTTCTTCAAGTGAGTACTGACCTTTTTTCCCCTCAATACTGTTCTATTTTGTATTTATAGCTCATGATTTCTGTTCATCATTTACTGCTATATGCTGCTTATATCCTGCTACTTCCAGTCTGTAATTTTTGGTGATACTCATTAGGCAGTCTGTATTTTACAGAGATATTTATAATATTAATGTGTACAGATATCTATCTCTGTATGATATCCAGAGGAGGGTGTGCACTCAGTACATATGATGGGATTATATGGTTCTGGCCAAAATCCCCCTCAAATGTGTGCTCTTATCATAAACCAAATCAAGAAGTCAAAAGGCATTTTTACTTTTCATTTATACTTTTCAAAGTCATGTAGCATAGATTGATAAGTAGCTTTGTTTCTGAAACACACCCCTCGCTCTGCCCTGCAATGATCCATAGAATATGTGCAATATACCTTGAATAGTTTTATTTTTAATGCCTTTCATGGATGCCCCAGAAGTATGTCCTATGACCTACCCTAGAAAACTTTCCTCTTCAGAAAAGCTTTCAAAATAGGAAAACTTACCCTGAGTATATCAGAAAGCTCTTCAGGTTTCTGTATAGAAAAACTGTTCAGGTTTCTGTATAGACTGCATGCTCTTTCTCTGTAGAGTGAAATAAGAATAATAATAAAAAAATCCAAAGTTAATTAAAACACTCATGAGGTCCACCTTGTAATTGTGGTTGTTGAAAGCCAAAGGGAGGTGTCTTGCAGCAAACAGTGTCAGCAGCCTCAGGAGGGCCCTGCAGACGTTCCCCAGCAGGTGCCCAGCTGAATCCATCCTGCAGCTCCCCTGGGCACCCTTGGCACTGTGAAATGCTGCAGCCTTGGGCTGGCTGTGTTCCTGGTGAGGTGCCATTCCCATGCAGGGAACCTTGGCACACCCTTCAGCAGCTCTGTATTGTTTTTCATTCCTTATCAAACCACACAGTTCTCTGTGTTTTCCACATGCCCAGCACTTCTCTGACTGGGCTGCATTTTTGCTTTTCCTGATACAGCCCAGATGAATGAACAGTTCATCCAAGTTAATTTAACAAAATACATCTCAAGCCAAATATTGTTGATCTCAGTTGAGCAGAATGTAATTCAG
Source organism: Pithys albifrons albifrons (assembly GCF_047495875.1). NCBI lineage: Eukaryota > Metazoa > Chordata > Aves > Passeriformes > Thamnophilidae > Pithys > Pithys albifrons. The sequence goes on from NC_092467.1 coordinate 2,625,947, forward strand.
TTTGGCTGGTCTGCATTTTACTGGTAAAGTCCTACACAGGATTTGTCCAGCTTACCAGTTTAATGCAGATTTGAGCTCTGCTATTGCTCTGCATTGAATGACTTTGTTTTGGTGACAAGATGTCATCTTTACTCAAAGTTTTAAAACATTTACCTCATAAATCTGTTTACGAGTTGAATGTTGTAGCTCTGTCATGACAGTTGTCTATGTGAAAATACCAGCTGCAAGAATAATTCTAATTTTAAATGAGTAACATATTTAGGAAACAGAAATTTCTGTAAAATTGCAACACCTTTGTTTTTCTAGATTTCTGCATCCTGTGGTGGTGTAATAAGAACATGTGGATTTTACTTAATATCCTGGTGCATTTCTGATGAGGCTGATTTAGGAGACCAAGAGCAGTAGTTAAGCACCTCATTCCAGTGGAAATCACTGGGAACTGAGCACTGAAGTGTCTTTACAGTCTAGTCTGTATTATAAATGGCAGATCCCACCAAACCTGCAAAGGTCAGAAATAACAAAAATAGTGGTTGAAATTCTGAAAAGAGAGACAATTATTTACTGAACTAAAATAAGAATCCTAATAATTAAAAAAAAATCACTCATAGTCAACTGATGTTTGTGATTGTTAGTCAAACCTGTTAAACCATACAGAATACATCCCTTGAAAGTATGTGGTAAAATAAAATTATAGGCTTTAGTTTCTCCCTGTGAGCTGCAGCCTGCTGGTGGTGACAGCCCAGCTGGGAACAGGGTGTGCAGTGGGTGGTCTGGGAGCCAGAGGGGTGAGGTGGGATACCCCCCAATGCTCTCTGCTGGGGCTCCTGCAGGGATGGACAGCCAGGGTGTGCAGTGGGGTGGTCTGGGAGCCAGAGGGGTGAGGTGGGATACCCCCCCCAGCCCCCTGTGCTCTCTGCTGGGGCTCCTGCATGGATGGACAGCCAGGGTGTGCAGTGGGGTGGTCTGGGTGCCAGAGGAGTGAGGTGGGATACCCCCCAATGCTCTCTGCTGGGGCTCCTGCAGGGATGGACAGCCAGGGTGTGCAGTGGGGTGGTCTGGGTGCCAGAGGGGTGAGGTGGGATACCCCCCAATGCTCTCTGCTGGGGCTCCTGCAGGGATGGACAGCCAGGGTGTGCAGTGGGTGGTCTGGGTGCCAGAGGGGTGAGGTGGGATACCCCCCAATGCTCTCTGCTGGGGCTCCTGCAGGGATGGACAGCCAGGGTGTGCAGTGGGGTGGTCTGGGTGCCAGAGGGGTGAGGTGGGATACCCCCCAATGCTCTCTGCTGGGGCTCCTGCAGGGATGGACAGCCAGGGTGTGCAGTGGGGTGGTCTGGGTGCCAGAGGGGTGAGGTGGGATACCCCCCAATGCTCTCTGCTGGGGCTCCTGCAGGGATGGACAGCCAGGGTGTGCAGTGGGTGGTCTGGGTGCCAGAGGGGTGAGGTGGGATTTCCCCCTCACCCCCCTGTGCTCTCTGCTGGGGCTCCTACAGGGATGGACAACCAGGGTGTGCCTTAGTTTTGGATTTTGCAGTGTGGCTGAGGGAGCATCCTCTTGTTCCCAAACTGACCAAATAAACAGCTCAGTCAGCAAGGTATGTAGCAGGTGTTTTGGGTTGGCAGTGACTTGATGCTGAGTTATCCCACAGCAGGTGTTGCAGGAGTTTTGTGGAGCAGATGCCCCAGGTGTGTGTTAGTGCTGCCAGTGTTGGTTGGAATTTTTGTATCATAGTCCACCACTGCTCCACTCTGGACACATTTCCTTTTGTGCTTCCCAAGGTTTCCATGTTTGACATCTGGTGTGTAGCACAAGTCAGGAAGGAGGAGGAAGAGGATTGCCTAACCTCACTTCTAACATCCTTTCTGTGAAAAAGAGGAGTTTCGCAGTTTTTATTTGGATAAAAGAGTACCTTATTCTGTAGTGTTGGCCCTCACTGCCATGTCCTTTTGCCAGCACTGTGAGCTGTCACAGATTTGATGGATGATGTTGGGTTATCTAGAGTAAGGATGACATAAGAGGAAACGAGTAAGAAGCCATTTAAGGCCACCGTACTCTGCTTTATTTGTGGTGGAGTTGGGTTGTGTCATGGTGCTATAGCCTGAACTTCCAGGAGTATTCCAAGTCTCTTGTTCATTTTGTATCCTTTAAGGGATGATAAATCAATCCATTCAGACAAACAAAGGGGTCACTAATGCAGTGTTTTCCTGTAATGTGGCCATGACTTGCCAAAGGTCTCATGGCTATTTTGGTGCTTATCAGTGTTGTTTGTGTGCCATAGCAACAGGCCAGGGGAGCACTGGGACACTGTTGAACCACTGCTTAGCTCATTTATGGCATCATCTGTGAGGCTGTTGCACCAGCAGTTCCTAAGTGTGGGTTTGGATCATGAGAAGCTGTGAGGGTGTGGGGAAAGGAAAAAGATTTTTGAGTTCAGAAAAAGGGCTTTTAGAATTGCAGACAGGTTCTAAGGCCTGCTGGCAGGTGCAAGTTTAGTTCTGTGAGAAAGAGACCAATAACTAGCAAAAACAAAGGAGATAAGAAGGCTTTGGGTTATTCTACTCATGGGAATGGAATGTTGGGAGATAATGTGGTCATAGCAATGGTGAACATGTGTCTAAAAGTGTCATCCAATTAAAGCTGTGATGAGTTTTATAGACACTGTAGTTCAACCTATAGGATGAAGCTATGGGTGGGAAAAGGTAAGGGGTATATTCTGTAATTGGAAGTTAGAGCTTGGCTTTTACCTGTCTTTTCTCTCTCCATGGAGGTTTTGAATAAACTGTCTCTGAGTGTGACACCTGTAAGCTGAGACTGGATCAGTTTTTCTCACCATCATGATTTACTGCTGAACTCACATGGTCATATTCTTACAAAGGTGTTTGTTTTGAAGCCTGTGTAACCACCAGTCAATGCAGTTCTGCTTCTTTTCTCCTCTTGCTTTCACATTGTATGTGGTAACAACGTGGTATTACTGCCCACCAGCTTTGTCCTTGCTGGGATTTAGGGAAAACCAGGAGGTGTTTATCTGGATTGCTGTACCTGTGAGTTTGGGAAGCCCAGGGGGGAGGATGAACCCTTGTTCCCCTTGCTAGGAAGAGCCACAGGTTTGGTACCACGTACTGGCTCTGCTTGGAAATTGTTGGCACTGAGGGAAGGTGCCTTCTCAGGCAGAGCACTGAGAGAGTGGCAGCAAACACAGTGGGTTTGGGGATTGGGTGAGACCTGTGGTAAAGACATTTTTTTCTAATGTGCAAGTGGGACATTCTGCAAAGTCTTACATTTCTGAATTCTTATAAGGAGCCCGTCAATGTATATGCAATTTCTTTCAATGAATCCACGAAGCTACACCCAATGTGATTCAACAGAGTCTCTTTTGCCTCTTAATTATTGTGAAATTCTTCTGTGTCTGTAGTGAGGAAACCAAGTCCCTGTTCCTGCAGGATTTAGTGAGTTTGCCCTTCTCCTCCTGCAGGGAATCATCCAGCATGAGCTGGGACATCGCCCAGGTGTCCGTGTCCCACGAAGGCTTCTACGAGTGCGTGGCCACCAGCAGCGTGGGCACAGGGCGGGCACAGACCTTCCTGGACGTGTCAGGTGGGTGCCACACATCCTCCTGCTGCACCAACTGGGGCTGGGACACCGCAGAGAGCAGTGGCACTCGGGGCCAGGGAAATGCAGTCCCAGTTTCAAGTGTGTTTTTAATTAATGTGTTTGTTTCTTACCCTGTCGTGTTTATTCAGCAAACCAGTTTGAAATACCAACGTTCTCCAGGTGACCCCCCAGCTCTCCCAGCCTGGCTCCAGAGCAGAGGGGCTCCTGCCTTGTGATAACTTAGTGGTCTCCATTGGACTTGTTCCAACAGGTTTGAATATTATGAATCATAGAATCACACACCAATTCAGGCTGGAGGGACCTTTGGAAGTCACCTAGTGCAGTCCACAGCTCAAAGCAGAATTAACTTCCAAGCTTGATTGTCTTTTACAGAAACTTGTCCAATGAATCTTTGAATATCCCCGGGGCTGGAGATTTCCCAAGTTCCATGGCAGTTTCAGTTCCTAATTACCCCACTAGGAAAATATTTTACATGTCTAGTCAGAATTTTCCCTGCTGCATGTTATGACCACAGACTCTTGTCCTTTTTTTTTAGCTCTCCTTTGCCCTGGGAATAATTGTGTATTCCCTAAAACAACCTCCTCAGTAGCTGAAGAGGGTGACTGTATAACTCTTCACCTTCCCTTTTTCAGGGAAAGATGTTCTTCTCACTGCAGGATGAGCAAATCCAAGGAAATCAGCGGGATATCAGTGGGATATCAGTTGTGAGCAAGGGGTAAATTTGAGGAGAGGAACATCCTTTTAGTCACACAAAGTAATGAGTAGAATAGGAACAGTAACATCAATGCTTACCCAAGTCCTTCCTCTAGAGCAGTATTTTATATTTTGGCTACAAAAATCAATCAAGCAAACGGGGGATATTTCCAGATACTTGTTTCAAACCATTGCTTGGAGAGCAGCAAATTGTGGGCTAAAAGATTCTTGGTCTGCAAGTTGCAACCATCCTCCTCATCAAAAAGAAACCTGAAAGAGAATCCCAAGTTTTTTCTGGTGATGTTGGTAGCACTTGGAAGTCAAGAGTAATAAGGGGAAAAATCCTGTATCCCCTCATTTACAGAGCACTGAGGGATTGACTGGAACTGACTCACTGGGTAAACATGAGCAATTTGTTCTGTTTGGAGCCCTGCAGAGGATTAATTTGAGGGAGATGCTTTGAAATCCTTGTGTACAAATATTTGCAAGAGCATTACTTGAAATTTCTTCTTTTAGCAAAGTAAACAATCTTTTCAAGTGTCTTTCATTTACCCAGCTGACAGACAGTATAGCACAGATAACCCACTCTGGCAGCTGCTGTGTGAAAGGTGTGGGGGCTGTGCCAACATTTGCTGCTTTCAGGGAAAGCAAACACTTGAGTTTGGCTTTGTTTTACTCATATTAAAGCTTTAAAATGTCAAATGGCTCCTTAGCTTGTGCAGCACTTGGGCTGCAGGGCAGTGAGGAAGTGCTGGGGGATGGCTCTGTGTGTGCACTGCTGGGGGGAAGAGACTGGTGTTGTCCAGCACATGTGTTGGACCAGGAGACTGACAGTCCAAAGGTGGGGATTGCAGTCCTGTGCTGGCCCCATCTTCTTCTTTCACCGATTTGATGATAGATACACCTGTGAGAAGAATTTCAAGATTTTTTGTCTCCCAAACAACCCAAACCCAGAAGTGCAGGGGACAAACTCCATTCAGTGGACAAGTGTAGCTTTTCCTGCCTCTCCTCTGCATGGGTTAAAATCCAGTTTTGGTGACCAGGGTGGTGCTGGTGGGGACTGTGTGTGTAGGGCAGCAGAGCTGCTCACCCAGCACACAGTGCTGTGCAGGGATCTGACACACGACTTGTGAACCTCATCTGAGACCCCCCAGGAGACTTCAAGGGGGAGGATGTATGGCTGGCTCTGAGCTTAGGAGTAACCTTCACCCTTAATAAATATTTTTTTTTCATTCCCTGTTATCCTTGCTTTTCTTGAGAGAATTGTGGTTTAGTGTATGCTGATAAAGATTTGGTCTTGCTTTTACAGCTGTCTCATTTCAGCTCAAGCATCTCCCTCAGAATATTATTTATTGCAGAGCTGTCTTTGTTCAAGAACCAGTCTTGGGAAAAACAAATGGAATATATATATGTATATATATATAAAATATTTTTATTGGGGGTGCATAAAGTCATACATAATTTATTTTCTTTCTTGAAATGTTGCCTTCTTGATCAGTGATATCTCAAGGAGGAGTAGGGTAACTGCTGCTATTTTAAGCATCTACAGTTAGCATCTAGGGCAGAACAGGGAAGGGCAGGGAGTGAGATTACAGGGAGGTGCAAACTCCAGACATTTAGTAGGAAGAGAACAGCCTGTGGTGGTCAGGTGATGGCTGGGGCAGACTGGCACTGCCTGGCAGTGTTGTACAGCTGGCAGGCCCTACTTTGCTCCTCTGATTCAGTTCCCTGCGTGTTCCTTCATCAGTTTGCAGAGTTCAGCAGCTTCCCCCAGTCCTGCTGTACCAGGGGCTCTACGCTGGCCCCGCTGCTGGTGCTGGCAGCTTCTTCATAGCCTGTCCGTTGGCTTGATGAAGGTTGGCTCTTGCCCTCTCAGCCTGTCTCTCTCTGCCCAGTGTATTTATTGCCTCCCCCTTTCTTAGCCTACTGGGGGAGGTCCTTGATCAATTAAGGACACAGACACCCTCCCCTTCCACATTCCCTTATAGAATCCATCATTGAGAGAAATCAAGAATGTTGCTTAGAGCAGCTCTTGCCTTGGTTCTGTTGTTGCTGTTAGAACTTCCTAATAACATGTTTTTGCCATGTACAACCTATAGCAGTCCAGTGCATTGCTCAGGTGCCACCAGGTGTGGTCACACCTGGGGCAGAGATCAGACTCTGAGACCTGTGGTGGTCCTGTTGTTGTGACACTGATCTCTTGTGACACTGGTCTCTTGGTGCTGTCCCCAGTGCAGGATGGGCTCAAAGGATACAGAGCTGCATCTTCTCATACAGGATGTGACCCGATACGTGACAGTTTGGACCTAGACCAGGTGTGTCCATGCAATGTGAGCTCCTGGCAGGTAGTTTAGGGACAGGGAATGAAATGCTTCCCTGGGTTCTGTTCCGTGGCTTCTGTACAGGAAATGAAATTAAGTATCAAACCTAAATTATTATGAAATAACTCAATTAATTAGATTTAATAGTTAAAATCCCTGAATTGTTAGATAATCACTCTCTACAACTACCTGAAGGGATGTTGCAGCCAGGTGGGGGTTGGTCTCTTCTCTCAGGCAACCAACAGTAGGACAAGAGGGCACGGGCTGAAGCTCTGCCAGGGGAGGTTTAGGTTGGATATCAGAAAGAAATTCTTTCCAGAGAGAGTGGTCAGGCATTGGAATGGGCTGCCCAGAGAGGTGGTGACTCACCATCCCTGGAGGTTTTTAAGAAGAGACTGGATGTGGCGCTCAGTGCCATGATCTATTGATCACAGTGGGGTTGGATCAAGAGTTGGACTTGATGATCTCAGAGGTCTCTTCTAACCCAGCTGATTCTATGATAAATAATTAAATATTAAAATGCTACCTTTTTTTTTTTTTACACTGTAGCATACTTGAAGCTCTTTATCATGAGTCCACAGACGAAGCAAAGATTCCCACATCACCTTCTCCTCTGACGCTGTTATCTCTTGGTGCAGAGCCGCCACCTGTGCTGCACGTGCCCCACAACGTGACGGTGGTGCCCGGGGCAGGGGCCATCCTGACGTGCCTGGTGGAGAGCGCAGTGCCCTACAACCTGTCGTGGCAGCGGCACGGGCGCGACGCGCGGCTGGTGGAGCCGGCACGGATCCGGGTGCTGGCCAACCTGTCCCTGGAGCTGCGGGCAGCCCGGCCTGGAGACGCAGGCCCCTACCACTGCATTGCCACCAGCGAGGCTGGCACCGCCTCTGCCATCGTGTTCCTCAGTGTGCAAGGTGAGTGTGGCTGCTCTGCCTGGGCATGGGCTGTCACTGCCTCTGCCACCGTGTTCCTCAGTGTGCAAGGTGAGTGTGGCTGCTCTGCCTGGGCATGGGCTGGCACTGCCTCTGCCACCGTGTTCCTCAGTGTGCAAGGTGAGTGTGGCTGCTCTGCCTGGGCACGGGCTGGCACCGCCTCTGCCACCGTGTTCCTCAGCATGCAAGGTGAGTGTGGCTGCTCTGCCTGGGCACGGGCTGGCACCGCCTCTGCCACCGTGTTCCTCAGTGTGCAAGGTGAGTGTGGCTGCTCTGCCTGGGCATGGGCTGGCACCGCCTCTGCCACCGTGTTCCTCAGTGTGCAAGGTGAGTGTGGCTGCTCTGCCTGGGCACGGGCTGGCACCGCCTCTGCCACCGTGTTCCTCAGCGTGCAAGGTGAGTGTGGCTGCTCTGCCTGGGCACGGGCTGGCACCGCCTCTGCCACCGTGTTCCTCAGCGTGCAAGGTGAGTGTGGCTGCTCTGCCTGGGCATGGACTGGCACCGCCTCTGCCACCGTGTTCCTCAGCGTGCAAGGTGAGTGTGGCTGCTCTGCCTGGGCATGGGCTGGCACCGCCTCTGCCACCGTGTTCCTCAGTGTGCAAGGTGAGTGTGGCTGCTCTGCCTGGGCATGGGCTGGCACCGCCTCTGCCACCGTGTTCCTCAGTGTACAAGGTGAGTGTGGCTGCTCTGCTTGGGCACGGGCTGGCACCGCCTCTGCCACCGTGTTCCTCAGCGTGCAAGGTGAGTGTGGCTGCTCTGCCCGGGCATGGGCTGGCACCGCCTCTGCCACCGTGTTCCTCAGTGTGCAAGGTGAGTGTGGCTGCTCTGCCCGGGCACGGGCTGGCACTGCCTCTGCCACCGTGTTCCTCAGTGTGCAAGGTGAGTGTGGCTGCTCTGCCCGGGCACGGGCTGGCACTGCCTCTGCCACCGTGTTCCTCAGCGTGCAAGGTGAGTGTGGCTGCTCTGCCTGGACACGGGCTGCTGGAGAGGCTCTGCCTGCCCCAGTCCTGGATGTGTCCAAGGCCAGTTGGATGAAGCTTTGAGCAACCTGGACTGGTGGAAGGAGTCCCTGCCCATGGCAGGGGTGGTGTCACAATGCCTGAACTCCACAGACAGTTCTCAGTTGACCTTTTCAGGGGCTTTAACCTCTATCTTTAAATAAATCACTTGACTGCATCTAATTTTATGGGTTTTTCTGGTAGTTTATTTCTCAGTCCTCTTCATCATGGGTTACAGTTACTGGGTAGTTGTGGAGAGAAGGGAAGAGGAGCAGAAGAAGGAAAAAGGTGCAACTATGTTTACATTAACAATATTTAAACTATTCTTGCACAGGAATATTCAAGTTCAGGAGGGACTGTATTCAGAGCTACTTTTTCACACAGTTATACACAATCTTAAAACTTATACACACCATGCAAACTATTTAACATCACACAGCTATAGCTAATTATCAGGTAATACATATTTCCCCAAAATTGCCAGATCTAAACAGTCTTAATGCAACTTATTTTAACTTTATAGAAGAGTTCTATTCATGTTACTCCGTAGAGTTTCTGCAGGCTTCGTTTCTTGCTTCTGCACCAGCTCAAAATCTCTAGACCAATTCCATTATTATCTTAGAGGCTGGCACCTGCAAATCTGTCTTTGGTTTGCCAGCCTATGAATCCACTAACACAATTCATCCATCCACTGGATGGGTTTGAAGATCCTTCCTACCCAAACCATTCTGTGAACAATCTGTCAGAACTGACAAAGACAGTGAGACTGAACAGGGTCTTTCTGTTACTACATACCAGGGAATAAAGTAAAAAATATATGTATAAATGCAGTAATTTGTATTGGAGCAAGTCCTTTTAGAATTTGAGTCTCTTTAAAATTTGAAAGTGCTTCAGAGGGTTTTTTTTTTGGGTTGTCCTGGGCATGTGGAGTTTTGAACCTTGGTCCTTAACTGCCTGTCTCTGGGTAAGGAGAGACAGAACTCCCAGCCTCTTAGAGAGGAAACTATTCTGCCTACTTGTAGGTGATGCCAACAGGATTTCTGCTTGTGGGTTCTTCTGGATTGTGTTCTGTGCAGAATGGGTGGTTTCATTAGTTAACTTTGCTGCTCTAATTGTAATACTTTGTTAGCTGATGGAAAACTTAAAATTATGGGAAAAAGAAATGTTGAATGGGATTGCTTGATCTAACGTGCCCAAAACAGAGAAAGGTCAAAAGTGAAGTTGTAACACTTACTAATGGGATGTAGTTTTTCCTACAGGAAGAGCATATTGGATACCAAGGTGGAATAAGTAGGTGTGCAATCAAATGTAGGACCTATTTATTACAAAATACAGCAGAGTTGTAACTTAATTTTTAACTTAGCTTAAATTTCAATAACTTAAATTTCTAACAGGGCTGAAGGCAAAAAAACTATGAAAAGGACTCAAACCCCATACATTTGGAAAGCCTAGTTTTAAATGCTTGATTTTGCCATCAAGACACCCATTCAAGCATGTCAAAGGCAGCAAGAGAAGTACCTCCTTCCTCATTCATCTCTTCCTGGGATTTAGGTTTCCCCCCCCCAGATGTCTGTAGGCCAGCTGGGAGCTTTAACACAATGACCAAATTGCTTCTGGCAGTTTTTCCTAGTAAAGCTAAAGAAGTTTTATTGCTGCCACAGCAGAGTATTGAGTTTCAAATCACTCATATATGTATAGTGATTATATCAAAGAGATGGGAGTTATTGGCTGGTATTGATAATGCTATCAGCTCTAAAATGTGACTGAGAGAACCCTCTTGGCCTCTTCAGGCAGCCTTAGTTGAGAGTTGTGTTTTCTTTGATGTCTGATGAAAGATGCTTAGAACAGAATAAATACATGGGAACTGCTGAGCTGCAGCTGAATTGGGGTCCTGCAGCACTGCCTGCCTCTCTTGGCTTGGGGAAAGTCATCTCCTGCCAACCTTTCCAAGAGCTCACGCAGGAGCTGAGTGCTATCCAAAGGGTTTGCATGCCCTGTTGTTTGTGATCATTTTGATTTGCTTGGACAAAATGATTCCTAGAGGCACAGTGTGTGATTGTTGTGTACAGCTTGTAGTGCTTGTTAGGGCTCAAGCAGTATTCACAAACCCACTGTCATTTGGCAGCAAAGAGTAAAGGGTGGCCAGATGTAAGAGCCAAAGCTTTATGGGCTTGTCATTATTAACATGCTGAAGAGGGAAATTTGAAGTGTTAATTGATGGAGATGGGTTTGGGCTTTGTGTAGTTGCAAGTAATTCGGAAGGTCAAGTTAAATTCATACTGAAGCCCTTTATTGTTGTTGGAACAGTTCCATGTAGATCTCTGAATTTCAGATCACAAGGGTGTAAACACTGCTTTCATGCCTGTTTTCACTCTGGGGAGGGGGCTAAGGCACAGAGCAAATGCTGGTGGCTCTAAAAATCCCCCAGCATCTGGTGTCCCTGCTGAGGTGGGTGGGAGCAACTCCTTGTTTTGAAAATGTCCTCTTTGGTGCTGCTGCTCTGGAGGGAGGCACTGCCCCGACCTCGGTGCCAGCAGCTGTGCAGACACACCTGGAATGCCCCTTGGGAGCTGCCTGTGTCCCAGTGGTGTGTGCTGTGCTCAGGGCTCACTACCCAGGCACTGATTCCTCCACGCTGACAGGGAGCACAGGCAGGGGGAGATCCCCCTTCATACCTGGGCCTCCCTCTCTGTGTACTGGGGGTGTGTTGCTCAGGGGGCTGTGGGAGGTCATGGAATGCAGTGTGATGAATTCCCAGGAGTGGTGATGCTCACTGAGTGCCGGGACTGGCTCAGAAGAGGTACTCAGGTTTGGATGCTGTGAGGCAGTGGCTCCAGAGCTGGAGTTCCTTTAGTCCTCCCATTGGGTTGGTCTTGTGTGGTGTGCTGGTTTAAAGGTAAACTGGCAGGAGAAATGAACCCAACACAAAAGAGATTATAAGGCAGAGTTACAATTTAAGAACAGTATTACAATAAATGCAATGATACAAAGAGAAATTGGGTTTAACCCAGTAACCCACCCCCTGGGGCACAAACACAGGGGGGTTTGGTGGCCCCTGTGCTGAGCCCCACGTGGTTCCTCCGAGTCCAAAGGAAAAGGAAGGGAAAAACCTGTTGGTGCAGATGATGTCACAGTCTGGTGGAGAGTGGTGGGCTCCTCCTGTCCAGGTTCTGCTCCTCCTCTGGATCCAATGAGTGGTCCCAGAGGTCTCCAAACCCCAAGATTCTCTCCCCTCAGGTTTGGGTGGGAGCCCCCAGTGCCTCCCCCAGGGCAGGGAGTTCCACCCTGGGGGATCTGACTCTGGGAGTCAGGGGGGATTTTGGAATGGTTGCTGGCCCATGAGCAGAGCTGAGCCCTCAGGTGGGTGTGGAGGTGCCAAGGAGTCCCTGGAGGGGAGTTCTCCCAGCTCCTCTGCCAGGCTTCTTTCCCAGCCAGCTCCCAGCCTGAGGGCTCAGCTGTGCCCTGGACAGCTGCTGCCAATGGGCCATTGGGAACAGTTGCTGGGCAATGGCCCAGAGGGTTTAGAATGCAGAGCTTTGGTCACACCCACACAGGGTTAAACTGGTCCTGGCTATTGAACTGGGACATGTGGAAACACCAATGAATTTATCAGGGATTCCCTACTTTTTGAGGTCCCTGTAAACTTCTCAGTAATGCATTTCTCACTGATGAGTGACATTCCATGAGCATTTAAACCTTTTCTTTCTCATTTGTTTCAGCCTGGTAGGTGAAACATGAGTTTGCTGTTTGCATATTTGTCAGGTTGAATTACTATGGCATGTTGTGGTAGCTTGTTTTGTTCTTGATATTTTCATGCATATAAGTAATAGTGACTTTGAGGGTAAATTTAGAAATTTAGGCTGCTTCTTTTTTTTTTTTTTTTTTGCTTGAAATGGTGTGCATGTCAAAGAGGGTGATTTGTGCTGGGTATTTTTGTTCTCTTCCTCCTCCAAGAATTTCAACTACACCTTTAAAACTCATATCCCTGAAATTTGGATGATGCTAAATGTGAAATTACAGTAATATAATTTTCTTCCAGTGTTTTGGTGTAAGCAAGAAGAGCCAAGGAAGAAATTATCTTAATCATTGCATTGTCCTTTATAGCACAGCTGTGTACGTGTAGAGCTTCTACAGCTTTGCCTTGTGTTTAGGCTGGTGATCAGTGGAGATGTTTGAGTTTAATCTGATGAGTTTGAGTTTAATCTGATGAGTTCCAGCAGTAGGTTAACAAGAGGGGAAGTCAGCACCCTGTTCAGATGGATTTCTTTATCTGAATGTATGGAAGGAATAAAATGATATGTGCTATAGCTACTGTTCTATCCACACCATGGTGGGATTCCTTTACCCTATTAATTAAAAATATTTAAAAGCCTGTCTGGTATCACCATTACAGCTGGAAGACATTTTCAACATCTACTTGCAGGTAGCACTGTGAAGTAATTCAGGGATCTGTGCTCCCAGCTGGAACACTGAAATAATTCAGGGATCTGTGCTCCCAGCTGGAACACTGAAATAATTCAGGGATCTGTGCTCCCAGCTGGAACACTGAAATAATTCAGGGATCTGTGCTCCCAGCTGGAACACTGAAATAATTCAGGGATCTGTGCTCCCAGCTGGAACACTGAAATAATTCAGGGATCTGTGCTCCCAGCTGGAACACTGAAATAACTCAGGGATCTGTGCTCCCAGCTGGATGCTGGAACACTGATATAATTCAGGGATCTGTGCTCCCAGCTGGGTGCTGGAACACTGATATAATTCAGGGATCTGTGCTCCCAGCTGGAACACTGAAATAACTCAGGGATCTGTGCTTCCAGCTGGAACACTGAAATAACTCAGGGATCTGTGCTCCCAGCTGGAACACTGAAATAACTCAGGGATCTGTGCTCCCAGCTGGATGCTGGAACACTGATATAATTCAGGGATCTGTGCTCCCAGCTGGAACACTGAAATAACTCAGGGATCTGTGCTCCCAGCTGGATGCTGGAACACTGAAATAATTCAGGGATCTGTGCTCTCAGCTGGAACACTGAAATAACTCAGGGATCTGTGCTCCCAGCTGGAACACTGAAATAATTCAGGGATCTGTGCTCTCAGCTGGAACACTGAAATAACTCAGGGATCTGTGCTCCCAGCTGGAACACTGAAATAACTCAGGGATCTGTGCTCCCAGCTGGGTGCTGGAACACTGATATAATTCAGGGATCTGTGCTCCCAGCTGGGTGCTGGAACACTGATATAATTCAGGGATCTGTGCTCCCAGCTGGAACACTGAAATAACTCAGGGATCTGTGCTCCCAGCTGGAACACTGATATAATTCAGGGATCTGTGCTCCCAACTGGATGCTGGAACATTGAAATAACTCAGGGATCTGTGCTCCCAACTGGATGCTGGAACACTGATATAATTCAGGGATCTGTGCTCCCAGCTGGAACACTGATATAATTCAGGGATCTGTGCTTCCAGCTGGATGCTGGAACACTGAAATAACTCAGGGATCTGTGCTCCCAGCTGGATGCTGGAACACTGATATAATTCAGGGATCTGTGCTCCCAGCTGGATGCTGGAACACTGATATAATTCAGGGATCTGTGCTCCCGGCTGGGTGCTGGAACACTGATATAATTCAGGGATCTGTGCTCCCGGCTGGGTGCTGGAACACTGATATAATTCAGGGATCTGTGCTCTCAGCTGGAACACTCAAATAACTCAGGGATCTGTGCTCCCAACTGGATGCTGGAACACTGATATAATTCAGGGATCTGTGCTCCCAGCTGGAACACTGAAATAACTCAGGGATCTGTGCTCCCAGCTGGATGCTGGAACACTGATATAATTCAGGGATCTGTGCTCCCAGCTGGAACACTGAAATAATTCAGGGATCTGTGCTCCCAGCTGGAACACTGAAATAATTCGGGGATCTGTGCTCCCAGCTGGAACACTGAAATAATTCGGGGATCTGTGCTCCCAGCTGGAACACTGATATAATTCAGGGATCTGTGCTCCCAGCTGGGTGCTGGAACACTGATATAACTCAGGGATCTGTGCTCCCAACTGGAACACTGAAATAACTCAGGGATCTGTGCTCCCAGCTGGGTGCTGGAACACTGATATAATTCAGGGATCTGTGCTCCCAGCTGGATGCTGGAACACTGATATAATTCAGGGATCTGTGCTCCCAGCTGGGTGCTGGAACACTGATATAACTCAGGGATCTGTGCTCCCAGCTGGAACACTGAAATAACTCAGGGATCTGTGCTCCCAGCTGGGTGCTGGAACACTGATATAATTCAGGGATCTGTGCTCCCAGCTGGGTGCTGGAACACTGATATAATTCAGGGATCTGTGCTCCCAGCTGGGTGCTGGAACACTGATATAATTCAGGGATCTGTGCTCCCAGCTGGGTGCTGGAACACTGATATAATTCAGGGATCTGTGCTCCCAGCTGGGTGCTGGAACACTGATATAATTCAGGGATCTGTGCTCCCAGCTGGGTGCTGGAACACTGATATAATTCAGGGATCTGTGCTCCCAGCTGGGTGCTGGAACACTGATATAATTCAGGGATCTGTGCTCCCAGCTGGGTGCTGGAACACTGATATAATTCAGGGATCTGTGCTCCCAGCTGGGTGCCAGAAGCACCCAAGCCACACCTGCAGGAAATGAGTAGATTTGTTATGTATTCAACCTGCCCACATGAGGAATAAAGTGTATGTTTCCTTTGGGCAGTGAAGTGTTGTCTTGGCTGTAGTAACAGTTTGGTGAGTGATCTTTTAGCAAGCCAAGGGCTGAGAGAAGTGCTGCAGGAACAGTCAGTCCCATTCAGTGTGCAGGGGGGAAAGGGGGTCCTGTTAGCCTGTGGTGTGGGCATTCACCTGGGGAGCTGGGGACACTTCCATCAGTTGATAACCTGAAGTCCAAGTTGAAATAAATATAAACAGCCCAGGAGAAAGTGACTTGGCTCAACCAGAGCATCAGTAACACTCAGGTACAACCCATACAGGAGCAGAAACCAGAACTGAATAACCACAGCAGGGCTTCCATCAGCAGTGTACTAATACCTGGAAGAGACTGCTCAGGTGGGCAGAATGAGAATTACCTCCTTGCCATAACCCTGAATCTTCTCTGCTCTTTTTTCTGAAAAGACACAAAAAAGAAATAAATGTTGGTCTGTGACATTTCTCTGTAACTGGTGGTGAGAGTGTTGCTCAGTGAGATCAGTGGATACACACTGGGATAATGGGCAAGGAAAAATGTGTTATTTTTGTCTGAGTTCTTTAAACACTGAGAAAACAAGAATGGGAATAACATTGGAGTATTACTGCCTTAGTTGCTATTTGAGATTTGAAGTTAATTAAATTCAAGGTGTCTGTGCTGAAGAACGAAAAGCAGCTGAGTGCCTTCTGTGCTTCCTCTAGGCTGTTACTTGGAGCTGTCTGAGGTTGGAGCAACCTGGGCTAGAGGAAGGTGTCCCTGCCCATGGCAGGGGGTGGAATAAATGATTTAAGATCCCTTCCAACCCAAACCACTGTTGTTTCTTCACTCTGGCAGTGGGAAGACATTCCCTGTGTCTTTTCCCTCCATCCCTTGTCCCAAGTCCCTCTCCAGCTCTCCTGGAGCCCCTTTAGGCTCTGGCAGGGGCTCTCAGGTCTTCCTGGAGCCTTCCCTTGTCCAGGTGAGCCCCCCCAGATCTCCCACCCTGGCTCTAGCTCCTGGAGCATCTCCATGGCCTCCTCTGGACTTGCTCCAGCAGCTCCATGTCCTTCGGCTGTTGGGAGTCCCAGAGCTGGAGGCAGCTCTGCAGGTGAGGTCCCTGAAGAAGCTTCACACATGATCTGTGTTGTTTAAAAGGTCTTGTTTTGCAGCCTGGACTGGGATGGGCACTATGAGGAGCTTCTTCTTCTCCTTCCACATACAAATCTTCACCTCTGTGATACAGAGAACAAAGCAAAGGGAATTAACTGGCCCTGACATACAGGAAGGCCCCCCTGTGTGCCTGCCTGGTCTCTGGCCTTTGGGCAAGAAAACAAGATGCTTAATTGGTGGCAAACATCCCCTGACTATTTTTAGCCAATATCTTATTACTGCTGTGTATATTGACTTTTTTCTGTTAATTTTAGTTCAAATACAATACAAAATTAAGATTTATTCTGTCTTCTTCTCACCCGATAATATTGTGCAGAAATCAGTGCCTGGGTAGTGGTGCCACAACATGATGTAGAATTGCCATCAAAGACAGTTTCCCAATCCCAGCAGGAGAGGAGACCTTCCTGGGGACCAGAATTACCCCCTGGTGTCTCTGGGCAGGATTTCAAACCAAATAAAAGAATCTGAGGCAGCTGTACATGTCATGAACCACTTGAGGACAGTCCTGTAATGTGCAGCCATGTCTTGCCCCTTCCTGCCCCCGTGGACCTGTGTGGCTCTGCCTTCCTCTGGTGCCTTTTCTCTGGGAGCTCAGAGTCTTCAGAGCTGTCCCACAACATGGGAGAGACATTTGAGGGACCTGCTGTTTCTGTTAAATGTACAAGTAAGTAACTGATGGTCATGGGGCAGGTTATTGCACATAAACTTAAGAAAGGCCATGAGAAGGCATTATCTGCATCTGTGTTTACAGTTTTGCAGCTGTGCAAATCGGCTGCAGTTTATTATTGGATTTCTTCCTTCCCTGGCAGTGGAGCAGTGTGGGTTTGCATTCACTGTTCTTAGAGAACTCAGAATCCTTTAGGAGTTCCCACATTAGTTCATGACTGAATACAAAGTCCTCCCAGTTCTGCTCCCCAGGTGCCACACTGCAGCAGAGTCTTCCTTCAAACAGCACTTACATTTCTCTTCCAAAGAGAGGGTTTATGTGCTTACTTAGGGGCAGACAGGTACGTTTGCATGAGACACTAACAGCTGTGAATTAGCCATGAAATTCAAACACAAAACATAATGCAACTGCTTTAAACCAAAGTATCCTAAAAAGGTGAAATTGGTTTTGTCCACGACTTGTATACTGATGTTATAACTCTATTTCAAGACTGTAATTTTCCATGGAGGCTTGCTCTCCTGTGCAGCAAGGTGTGGTACAGAACATACCATGGTAGTGTTGTTGGTGGGACAGATCCACACTCCCTGCCTTGCAGCTCCAGTGTGTTGTAATTAGTCCATATTAGTGAGTGTGCACCTGCACAGACATCTCTACACCTTGCTGGGTTAGCACAATTGCTAAGGCCTACAGACTTTTAACATCTGTATTTCTTAAACTTCTGGTACTCCTGGTACACCTTTCCCTGCAAAAGGGAGGGAGATCTCCTGCTGTTCTTCTCTGTGTTTTTAATTTGATGATTGATAACTTGAAACCCTATTTAATATCTCATTATCTATCAGTCACTAATCCCCCTCTCTGCTGAGATCATGGAGATGAAGGTTGTTTCCCAAGTTTTGTGTTTTAGTGCCATTTACTTAAAAATCTGCTGACTAAACTCCAAAGTGTCTGTGCCCTGTGTCACATGAAAGGGAGAAGAGACAGAAATGCAAAGATTTCTAGTCCCACCTGTATTAATATAAAATTATTGGCTATAAGCATCTCTGGAACAATCAAAACTTTATGAACCCAGCACTGCCTGTTGAGCACGGTACAGAGCACAGGCTGGAAAGGTTTTTGGCCTTCCTATGAGGACCACAATTTAGCCAGGGAGAAATTATTAACTACAAGCATCCCAGAACATCAAAACTTCATATAACCCAGATCAGCCTGTCTGTGCCTCACCTGAAGAGACAACAGAGGACAGCAACTGCCTGGAAAGGGCTTTGATACTCAGTTTATGGACCACACTTAATAGCAAGAACAGCTCCCAAAATAACTTTTATTAATACAATTATGTGACAATAACTGTAGGGGTTGCTTAGTCAATGATAACATTCAGCTGCAGGATTGTATTCAATTGATGACAAAAAAATCCAAAAGAAACTGGCACAGAACACATTGGATAGGCAACTCCAGCAGTAAACCCCTCCCAAGACAAACTTAACTAACAGAATTACTAACCAGAAAAACAGCAGTTCAACCCCACATTTAAACACACTCAGTAACCCAAAGCAAAAGCAACAGGAAGAATTGAGCTGCTTCCCACTAACACGTTTATACCCGGTGAGTTATAACAAATTGTAATTAGTGGGCACAGGAAAACAAAGTTTTACCCCTGCAATGTCCAGTGGGGTTGGGGGAGAGACAGGATAGCTCATAGGTTGCCCTCCCAGAGGTGGTGGAAGTTTTCTCCCCAGTTTTTGCTCATGCCCAATCTCTTTTTATACCTTTTTTTTTCCTTTAGGTAGGTTGAGTGATTATAGTCAATATTTTGGGGTGACAGATGCCTGAGGGGTGGCTCCTTGGGTCTCTGCAGGGTGCCACAGGGTGCAGCGAAGAAGGGCCGTGTCATTTCCATAACACTCCATTCTTTGGTAGCCCCATCAATAAGCACTTTCAAGGAGACACTGGAGTCTCTTTGATCTGTCAGCATCTCTCCAGGAGGTTGAGGCGTTTCACTCAACTCATATCAGGACTATCACCCTACACCTTGAAAGGAGGCTTTGCTTCTGTCCTAGAAGCAGCACAGTCTTCTGCAGGGAGATTCTTCTTCCAGGCCAGAGTACTGTGGTTTCTGCTTTAGTGAGCAGGTTTGTAAGCAAGTGGTGTTGCAACACAGAGTTTGGACAGAAATCTTCCTCCCAGCAATGTAAGCAGAAGAAGATGGTGTTAATTCTTCCCCAAAGGCAATGGTAGTGGTGCTCTGTTTCTGTTTCTGACAGGTGAAACTAGAGAAATGGATGCTGTTCACCTGGGTGCTGTGTAACCCATCACCTTGTCCTTGATGGGTTAAACCACACCTACATAGGTTGTGTGTGTTGGCCCTTCTCCTTGGCAGCCACTAAAACATGTCAAACTTCACCTGGGTCTGTGGGGTGGTGTCATTCCCACTGAAGGTCCTGAACAAGAGCTATGCAGAGCAGCCCTAGGTGGAAGGTACCCCTGGGTGTTTTGCCTCTCCCAAATGACAGTCAGGCTCAGGCTTTTCACCCTGTGGTTGCTGCAGCAACGATCAGCCCCAGAGGGATTCAGATCAATACAGAGGGTGATTAACAAAAGGCAAAGCTCTAAAGGAAGGTCAGTACTACTCATCTCACGGTAGCCAGTTTTGTGCCTCACCTTGGTTTGCATCAGTGGAGATGGATCCTTTTCTTGCCACTGTAACTGAGACAAAATCGTGTACCAGAGAAGAAAGTCTCTGCTGCCACTGTGAATTGCTTTGGGGGTCATTTTGTACTGAGGACATCTGTTTGAGGATCACAGGATCATCTAATGGTCTGGGTTGGAAGGGACCTTGAAGACCATCCTTGCCATGGGCAGACACACCTTCACTAGTCCAGGGTGTCATTGTCTTGTATTTGTTAAAATTGTCTCTATTGCTGCTTTTTTTAACCCCCTCTCAGGTAGGCCCAGTACACCTGAGTTCTGCCTTGCTGCCTCTTGCAGGGGTGTTTAATGCTGAGGATTTGTGCCAGAGGAAGTGAGGAGATGATGGGCTGTGACCTCATGGGATTGCTTTTTCACAATGAAGTTGTAACCTGGCTTTTCTGAACTGATGTTTTTGATTGCTGTTTTTAATTTCTTTTGCTAGAACCACCTAGGCTTGTCATCTCACCCAAGAACCAGACTTTCACAGAAGGCTCTGAGGTGTCTATCAGGTGCTCTGCAACGGGTTATCCGCAGCCAACAGTGGTGTGGACACGCAATGATATGTTCATCTTTGGCTCCAGCAGGTGGGACTTACAGTTCTTCTCTCTATTTTTTTTTCATTTCCAGTATGAGAAGGAAGTTTTGAATAATGCCAAAATATTCTGAGTATTTCCTCAACCTTCACTTTCAATAACTCTTTAACTGCAATTACCTCGTCTCTAAAATAGAAATACTTAAGTTCTCTTCTTCAGAAGGTTTTATTAACAAGATTAATTTAAATGCTTTTCACAAGATGTAATGCTATTCTCTGGTAGATATAATATTGTTGTTTATCATGAGAAAAAAATCCCAGCAATACCTGTTCATAGACCATCTGGGGATGCTGCTGTGGCTCCTTAAAGTGTGGGTATAACCATTGCTCTTTTGTATCGTTTTGGTTGGTCTCCTGTGTGTTCTCAGGTATAGACTGACCCCAGAAGGCACCTTAATCATAAGAAAGGCAGTTCCCAAAGATGCAGGAATTTATGGTTGCTTGGCAAGTAACTCAGCTGGGACAGACAAACAGACATCCACCCTCACATATATTGGTGAGTGAAGGAAACAGCGTAGTGAAATTAAAAAAGCAAACTAATAAAGCAAACAATGAGTAGAACTGTGCAGAAAATGCAGGGTCAGAAATTTCAGAAAATATGTTGAGCAGCTCACAAATGTCCCTGTTGTTTTCTGTTCAAAGCTGACTGCTCTTGTTAAGTGATATTTAGGGCTTGATGTTTCTTCTGATGCTGTTTCTAAGGTTAAAAAAAAGCCCTAAAACTGGACATTACTGTGGAAGATGTTTGGAAACCTGAGTAGGTCTTTGGAAAAAGAATTGTGTCTTTGTATCTAAATGCCATGTTAATATATTAATAACAGAGCATAAAAATGTTTGATGACCAGCATGTGGCAGGAGAAGGAGAGTGACTCTTGGTGTTTTTACTTTCTGTCTGATTTTGTCCTTGAATTCCCTGTACATTTTATGTATCATTCAGATGGTCCAGACCAGACTTTACTTTGCTATGTTTTCCAGAGTTTATCTGTCATGTTAAATGACTTTTAATGCAAATATTCTTCTATCTAAAAAGAGAAAATTAGTCTTTCATGGTTTACATCTCAAAAAGAGCTCATTTTTAAAAATCCTGTTTCTTTTTAGAGGGCCCAACGTTGACTGTAGTTCAGAGTGAAATTCTTGTTGGTCTTGGAGACACGACTGTTATGGAATGTAAAACAACTGGAATCCCACCCCCCCAGGTTAAATGGTTTAAAGGTGTGCTTATTGTTTGGTGTTTGGTTTATTTATTGAGCAGCAATATTTGGAAGTGACTTCATTTTTCTCAGAAGCAGAGTTAATTAAAAATAAACCAAAAAAGCTGAACCTCTTGCATAGTTAAATAAGGTTCATTCTTTCTGTGGGGGAAATGTGTAAGCTACATGCTGCAAAAATCACAGAACATTTTTCTGTAGCCTCTAGTGTCATGTTTCACATGGCCTCCAATTTGAGAGGCAGGAATACAGCCTGACACGCTGTCCTGGTGCTGATCTCTGCCCAGAGCTCCTTGGGGTTGTGTTTCTCTTGTGGAACCAAAACATAAAAAAGGTTGTATCTAATGTAGTAATGTTTTTTCTGCTCAGTTCAGTGGGACTCACAGTTCTCATCAGCTGAATTCATACAGACATATTGTGAACCATCTCAAACTTGGACACTGCTTTGTTGGAATAACTTTGATAAATACAGCCCTGTTTCTGATATATGCAATTATATTGCTGTTTTCTATCTGGACTTAGGTGACTTAGAGTTGAGGGCGTCAGCATTTCTCATTATTGATACTCAGAGGGGTCTTTTGAAGATCCGGGAAACACAAGAGTTGGATGCTGGTGACTACTCCTGTGTGGCCACCAACGATGCAGGGAGAGCTTCTGGCAAGATAACTCTGGATGTTGGCTGTGAGTAAAGTGAAAGCTGAGTGGGAAACACTCTCAGGTTCTCTGGTGGTGTCCTGGTTCTCTGACCCTCTCTCACAAGTACCTGGAAGCTGGTGTGTGTGCTGGGAACACCTCTTGGTGGTGTTGGCTAAGCTGTTCCCTTCTTCCATTTAGACTCCAGCTTAGAATCATAGAGTGGTTTGGGTGGGAAGGGACCTTAAAGATAATTTTCTTCCAGCCCACTCTTAGTTCTTTTGCAGAGTATAAAGTTATGGGAAGGAAGAGAGAGGCAGAGGAGGAGGAAACTGTTCAAACCTCAACCTAACAAATTTTTCCTATAGAGAGTTTATTACACCAACTTGAATTACTGTGTGAGGTTGTTCTAAGTCAGCCTTTCCTCTCCTCTTTTCCTAATTCTTTCCATCTGCTTGTGGCCTGACACATGATGTGCTGCTCACAGTTCCTGTCAGGCACATGCAGTTTCTGAAGCTGCTGTTTGAAGGGGAGGGGGAGTTTAACAACAGGGCTGTGAAGCCAAAAAAGCCTCGAAATAAATAACTGCTAAGAGACTTTTTTATTCTTTTGGCAGCAAAAGTATTTATTAATAACATTGGAGGCAAACCAGTTCATACTGGGCAAAAACTTGCCTGGCTTGTTTGTATAAAATAAGCTATTTATACAGTTTTGGGTTCATAGTTACACTTTCTAATTTCCATATTAATGACTGGGCAAAATCTTGGGCAGAGGTTTCCTTTTGGCTTGAAATTTGGGTAATGGCCTCCTGACTTCATCCCTCAGGTGGTCTTGAGCGTCTTCATCACTGTTGGACTTCTGCCTTTTCTTTGTTCAATGACATGACCTGTCAGACTTGTAAAATCTTGGCTTTAACTCTACAAAATCTTGGCTCTTTACTAGTTCTGTTTAACTTACCTTAATTTATGACTCTTAATACATGGTACACTAGTCTCTGTAATTGCTAGACAGTCTGTACCAGAACAAAGCAACTCATCACCTCATGCTGTGTTTCATGAGTTAAGTGTTCTTGCTATGCAAGAAATACTTTGCAGAGCAGAATTAGAAATTTCACAAAACAAGGGGGTTTTGGACCCTTTTGTCTTTCAGCTGTGTGAAGGGGGTGTCTCTGTCTTCATTTCTTTGAGATGTTTAGCCCCTTCCTGAGCTCCCAGTGCAAGTGCAGAGGTGCCAGGCTGCTCCTGTAGGGTGTTGCTGGAGCTGGGAATGTCAGAACAGCTGTGCATAATGGGAGGTGTAAGAGGATGGTGTTGCCTGAATTCCTGTGGAAATAGGTACTCAGAAACAACATGAATGGAGAAAGATGGATGGTACACCTTTGTTGAAAGCTTTCAAGGTGCACGCCCGAGCTCTGCGCACACACATGCACAGCCCACACGTGCACACACGTGACCAGGGATGTCACAGCTTTTATAACCTCTCCAGCAAATAACATATGAGATATCTGTGACCAATGATGGTTCTCATTTCCCCTGGTGCCCCACCCATAGAGGTCTTCAGAACTGCCCCTTGGAGAGGCTCAGGACCTCTAGGCCTTCTTGTGTCTTGTCTCCAAGCTATCTTGCAGGTGGCTTCTGAAAACAGCGTGTCCTTGAGAGAGCTTAGGAATGTATGAGAAAATGTTTTAGTAATTTCTAGTACCACCTAATACGTGAGCAACCCAGGAGAATCCATATAACTTATATAATCCCCCAAATCTCCAAAATCTCCTAAAATCCTTAGGCATCAATGGGAAGGTCGTGCTGTGTCACGATGCCTGAACTCCACAGATGGAGTTCTCAACTGAGCCTTTTAAGGCTTTAAGAGTCTCCTACCTTTATTGTTAAATAAAGCATTTGACTGCATTTAATTTTATGGGTTTTTCTTGGTAGTTTATTTCTTGGTCTTCTTCATCATGAGTTACAGTTACCAGGTAGTTGTGGAAAGAAGGGAAGAAGAACTCTATGTCTACATTGACACTTTTTAACCATTCCTGTGCAGCAATATACGAGTTACAGGAGGGACTACTTGCAGAACTAGTTTTTCACAGCTACACACAATCTTAAAACCTACACACACCATGCAAACTATCTAATATCATACAGCTATAGCTAATTATTAAGTAATATATACTTCCCAAAAATTGCTAGATCTAAGCAGTCTTTATACAACTTATTTTAATTTTATAAAAGAGCTCTTTTGATGTTAATCCGCAGAGTTTCTGCAGACTTCATTTCCAGATCCTGTGTGGGCCCAAGGTCCCCAAATAGATTCCATTCTTATCTGTGCTGGTTTAAAGGTAAACTGGCAGGAGAAACAAACCTAACACAAAAGAGATTATAAATCAGAGTTACAATTTAATAACAGTATTACAATAAATGCAATGGCACAAAGAGAAATTGGTTTTTACCCACAAACCCCAGAAGTACAGCCCAGCCCCCTGGGGCACAAACACAGTGGGGTTTGGTGGCCCCTGTGCTGAGCCCCACGTGGTTCCTCTGAGTCCAAAACAAAAGGAGGTGAAAAACCTGTTGGTGCAGATGATGTCACAGTCTGGTGGAGAGTGGTGGGCTCCTCCTGTCAAGGTTCTGCTCCTCCTCTGGATCCAATGAGTGATCCCAGAGGTCTCCAAACCCCAAGATTCTCTCCCCTCAGGTGCAGGTGGGAGCCTCCAGTCCCTCCCCCAGGGCAGGGAGTTCCACAGTGGGGGATCTGACTCTGGCAGTCAGGGGGGATTTTGGAATGGTTGCTGGCCCATGAGCAGAGCTGAGCCCTCAGGTGGGTGTGGAGGTGCCAAGGAGTCCCTGGAGGGCAGTTCTCCCAGCTCCTCTGCCAGGCTTCTTTCCCAGCCAGCTCCCAGCCTGAGGGCTCAGGTATGCCCTGGGCAGCTGCTGCAAATGGGCCATTGGTAATAGTTCTTGTGAAATGGCATGGAGGGTTTAGAATGCAGAGCTTTGGTCACACCCACACAGTGATAAACTGGTCCCACCTGCTGAACTGGAACATTATCTCAGAAGCTGGCACCTGCAAATTGATCCTTGGTTTGCTAGCCTGAAAAGGCAGCTGCTCCCCAGCAAGGCTGCAGCCCCTGAGTCACCCTGTGTGTGTTTCCCTACAGCTGCCCCTGTTTTCACGCAGGAGCCCAGCGACGACTCAGCAGATTTGGGCTCCAACCTGACGCTGCCGTGCTCTGTGCGTGGTCACCCCGAGCCGCGCGTGACCTGGAGGAGGCTGGACGGGGCGCCACTGCTTGCCCGGCCCCTCGCCCGCACGGGTGCCCTGCCCATGCACAGTAGGTACCCAGAGCCTCCCAACTGTGGCACTTGTGCCGGGCGTTGACTGCTGCCTGACTGGTGTCACTGTTCTCTTGGTAAAGCCACTGGAGATTGTCTGTTGTCTACACTGACTGTTGTCTAAAATGACTGTTGTCTAAAATGACTATCTCACGTTGTGTTTCTGATGCTGACTTTATTTCCCAGGGAGTTCATGAAATCAGTTGTTTGGTTATTGGCTTTGCTCTTCATGGAAGTTATTGTCTCTTTGTTTAGGTTTCTGTGGGCCGTGGTCTCCGTTACTGAGGAGCCCTGGATTTTCATTTTTGATGTTTTTTGAGAGGGTTTCTGATTCTGTTTTGGGGGAGTTTTTTGATTTTGGTGTGTTTTTTTGAGAGAGAATTGGTTCCAAACCGACTGTTATAGACCAGTCTTAATCTGGGTAATAACTAAAAGCTGCAAGTGGCTTTGTGATTTCAATTATTTGGGAGCATCTCAGTCACCCTTGTGGTAAGTGTTGGGTGAAGCAGTTCCCCTCTGCTGTACATGAAGTGCAGTGACTCAGGGACCATTGTGTGGGTGTGTTCACATGCAGAAACATGTTGCAGTGCCTCTGAGTAACATTCCCTAGTCAGGGCACTATATGGTAGTGTCTGTATGTGTAGATATGTAATGAGCTACCACACAGTATTTCTGTACTCATTTCAGATGCTGCAATCAGCTCTCTTTTCTCCCCTCTAGATCTGTGGGTCACTGATGAAGGGACATATGTCTGTGAAGCTGAGAACCAGTTTGGAAGGATCCAGTCCCGCCCAGCCACGGTCACAGTGACGGGACTGGGTAAGAGTGGGGCTGTCAGCGAGAGTTGGGGTGTTTGGGCAGCAACTGGGATGGCTGGGGGTTCTGTCTGTGCCCCCTGACCTGTCTGTGCACTGTATTTGCACATCCTCCACACAAACCGAATTAGAAAACATTTACAAAGAGGATTGTGAGGGATTTTGGTGGATTTTGCACGTCTTTTGTCTGGAGACACTAATTGGAATTAGGACCTCCTGCATGTATAGCACAGACCTTAAACAGAATTGTCCTGTCTTCTGTTTCTTATTGCTAAGTAAATTTGCCAAGGAATGAAAAATGATGGTTGCTAATGATGTGGCTTCTGCCATTTAATTCATCCATATAAAAAAACAAACCAAAAAGGCAGCAATGAACATGCTTGTGTCAGTGTCTTGGCATAACTGGGAAGGAACCTTTGTGATCCAAGAAGACCATAAATGTCTAGCCTAGACAATAGAATCCTGGAATCCTGTAATGGTTTGTGCTGGGAGGACCTGAAAGCTCATCCAGTTCCAACTCCTCTGCCATGGGCAGGGACACCTCCCACCAGCCCAGGGTGCTCCAAGCCCTGTCCAACCTGGCCTTTGACACTTCCAGGGATGGGGCAGCCACAGCTTCTCTGGGCAACCTGTGCCAGGACCTGCCCACCCTCCCAGGGAATGATTTCTTCCCAATATCCAACCTAAAGTTACCCTCCTTCAGATAGTTGTGCTATTAAAGAGTTATTATCTCAGTTGGACAATTGGCAATAAAAGCAAAATAATGCTGTGCAATTGTGTACATTTGCAGGAGGGTAAGAATGGAGCCAATCTGCCATCAGAGAAACGATTTGCTAACTTAAAACATGTCACAGGAGCCTGTGGTGCTGGTGCTGCTTCCCAGACCTGCTTTGCCTGGTTTGAAGTGTTGTTGAATGCCCAGTACTAAAATGCCATTTCCCAGCCCTGTGCCCAGGCGAGCTCTCTGCTGACTCCTTACAGAACATGCAGGGTTTCTGCAGGGCTCTGACTTTTGTCCTAATCCTTCAAAATTTTATGCCCCAAAGAAATGACCACTTAATTTTTGTCCTCAAAACCTGCTCCTTTTGTTCTTCAATATTTTGCCCAAGTAAAGGAAAATAATACATCAGCTTGGTATGAGGGAACTGTGAGTTCTCAGGGAAGAGCTTGACTCAATCCAGTTTCAGCTGGACATCTTCTTCCAGTTGCTGCCATTCCCTAGGCTAAAGATCACTCTGCTTGTGTTTCTCCAGTTTCCCTTCTCTCCTGTGCTACCCCACCCTACATTTCTTTCTCTTTTATCCTGCCTTTAATGTAATATTAGTTTAATACTTTCTGGGAAAATATGAAAGTGCGTAATAATCTCTGCTCAATCTTCCTTTTGTTCAAGTCACACCTCTGATTGGAGCAAGCCCAGCCACAGCCAACGTCATTGAGGGCCAGCAGCTCACTTTGCCTTGTGTTCTGCTTGCTGGGAACCCCATTCCAGACAGGAGGTGGATTAAAAACAGCGTGGTGGTAAGACTGTTTTGTCTCTTCTGAGGTTTAGTGACAGAGAAGAGCTCCAGCTGACGTTTCAAGGCATGACAACAGCTTGGTTTGGTTTACAAAAGTTAATGTGATCACTGCCTGTGCTGGAGAATTCTGACCTTGAAGTGTTGATGAGGGCACAGGAGATGGTAGTGGGGCATGTGAAGGTCTAGGAAAGAACCTGGAACCAAAATACTCATGAATTGTCCTTTTAGCTTCTATTTCTCTTACTTTCAAAGCAGTTTTATGCATTTTTGTAGCTGATAAATTTCAGCCTTAGGCTCTGAATATGGGGATGCTATGGGATATACCTCCCTGAATGACAAGAGTGCTGGAATTTAAACTGTGGCAAGTGAAAAGCTCTTATTTTTCCCTGTTTTGTTAAAAATAAAGATACCTGAAAGTTTTTGTAGATTTAGACTGTTTTAACATCATGCCTTTTCCTGTTGCTGATGGGTTGAGATGAATGCCAGTGTCCTGTTCCATGTAGTCCTTTCCTAGTGATGCTCTACTCAGGGCATGGATGAGGGTGTTTTCTTCCCTGTTGGGAACATACCATTGCCAATGTATTACTCCTGCAGACAGAACTAGAGGATCTTTAGGATCCCTTCCAACCAATCTGAAGATTCTAGAAGGTGAGGTAGGTGCCACACCTGGGTTTGTTGTCTGCATGAAACTTAATTTCTTCAATAGGGAAATCACTGACTTTACATCCCTATGAAGCTGCTTTTAATCCTGATTGTTCATTTCTCTCTAAAGTCCTTTCTCCACAGCTGGATTTAAAATATTATAGCAAAGTGTTTAATTTTTTTGTCACCAAGCAGCACCTGGCACTACCTGGCTCTTACTGGAGTTTTCTGCTCAGTTTTGGTGTTTCTGGGAATTACTGGTTTTTCCTCAGGCTGTGTGGATGCAAGGGGCACAGGCTGTAACTTCAGAGGGAAATACTGACAGGATCCTCCTTGTTGAGTTGCTAATTCCTCTGTGTAGTAGATCTGCTTTCCTGTCATTGTAAGCTGGTGGGAAAAGCTGCACCCCAAGGAAAGTGTTGGAATAAGTTACAGAAGAATTCTGCAACTTCTGAATGTGCCTGGCACAGCTTTGCATTCTAACAACCCTCCTGTGAGCCCAGGCTGTGCTGCTGAGCTCAGGCATCTCTCTGATGTTCAGATACAGAATTCAGAACACAGAGCTCTCTAAGAGAGGGTTACTTTTTGGTGGAAGTTATAGTTTTCCTTCACAGTGGTTTGCACAAGAGCTGAGCTTTTCTATTTGATGGACATGGAAGTTAGAAGGCTTTGACAACTCTTAAGGGAAATAATTTGCCTGTGGAAGAATCAGTCATTGCACTCATCGAGAGCTGCTCTGTGGCCAAACTTGAGTTACTGGAATAACCAATTAAAATGCAGTGAAATAATTCAGCTGAGTTTGGTTTTGCTTCATTAAAAGGGATGTGCTGTGGCAGAGCCGAGCTGCTCTTGCAGATCTTAATCTCCCTCCAGCAGGAAATATGAGGTACTACCAAGATCCTTAATTAAGATTAGCTTTTCATGAAGGATGGAAAGTAGGAAAAGCCGTAGTAAATGTCTCCAGGCACGTATCATTTTTAAGAATGTGAAATAATGACATAAAGCCACGCTGCATCCCAAAGTCAATATTATGCCAAGTGTCAGTGCCAGTGAAACGCTCCGTGCCTCTTTGGCAGGTGGTGCCCAGCCCGACGGTGAGTGTGCGCCGTGACGGGAGCCTGCACCTGGAGAGGGCACAGCTGCAGGACGCCGGCCACTACACCTGCATGGCCACCAGCGTGGCTGGCACCAGCAACAGGACCACGGCTGTCAGCGTCTATGGTGAGCCACAGCCTGCTGCCAGGGAGGGCTGGGGCAGGGCAAGGGCCACGCTCACCCCTCCAGCACTTCCACTGGGCACTTACACATCCACTAATTGCTCCAATCGCCTCTTTTGTAATGTTGGTACTTCCACCAGTTGCTCCAATTGCTTCTTCTGTAATGTTGGTACTTCCACCAGTTGCTCCAATTGCCTCTTTTGTAATGTTGGTACTTCCACCAGTTGCTCCAATTGCTTCTTCTGTAATGGTGGTACTTCAGAAAGTAACACGAGCGGAAATTCCACTGCAATCCAGGCTGTCTGAAAGGAAAATCCAACAGCACTACTTTGTGATCATAAAAGATCCTCACTTTTAAGCACCTCCAAGGGCTGTGCATTCTTTGTCTTTGTTAAGAAGCCGGTGCAAGTGGGATGTCAGGATGAGGGGGTGAGTTAACGGTGAAGAAGAGGATCAGGCACAGCAGCATCAGAAGGTTTGATCAGAAGGCTTGAACAAAGAGTTTAGAACTTTATTTTTAGTTACAGCTTCACCTTTTATCTGCTCTTGTATCTTTTATCTACTTTTGTATCCAACACTATTGAGAAGGGTTCACTAAGCATACATGGAAACATTCTACTGGCTACAAGGCATCCACATTCTGCAGGTGGCTCCTTCTTCCATAACGGTGAACTCCAAACTGCTTTTCTCTCAAAGATACCCTCTGAACTCCCCAAGATCAGTTCCCTCATCAATTACCTCAGACATCAGAGGATCCACAAGCACACTGTCACCCCCACAACGGGACTTTCCTGGAAGCCCATGAGAAGTGCTGCCTGAGTGTTTCAGAACTGCTGTGAGGAAGCACAGCTCCTGGGAGAATTAGAATGAAAGAAAATCAATTAAGAGTTTTGGCAAGACATAATTAATTTGTTGGGTTTGGTGTTCTCCCCATTCTCCTCCCCCTTATTTTTATTCTTTAATTAAAACATAGCAAAAGTTACACTGACAGCAAGACAAAGTGTTAGCACTGTGGTAACCCATCTGTATTTCAGCTGAACATATTTATATTAACTCTGTGAGGCCACAATCACTTCATGGTTTCTCACATGTTAATTTTTATCACATGTTAAATTAGTCATGGGAGATTTATTTTAAGCTTCATCAAAGATTCTGGAACATCCTTTTTTGTTAAGAATAGCTATAAATCTTTAATACAGGCAAGTACTCATAAGGTCTTCCATGTCAACAGTAGTTTTTTTAATATATCAGAACTTGAGAATGAAAAGGAATACCTTTGTATGTGTTTAGAAATTTCTAGGTTTTGGTATTGTAGCCTTAAATCTGATCTTATTTTTCTGTTCTTAATTCAAAAGCAGCTCAGTTGGGCAAGGGAACTGGGATTCTTGTTACTGATTTTGGGAAGTGAAGCCTAAAATGCTGTCAGAGGATAATGTGATGAAGCCTTTCTGAAATAGCTGCAGTCAGTGAAATACCTGCAGTCAGTTTAAGACTGCAGTGGTCAGACTGTGGCTTTCATGATTTGTAGAGAACAGGGATTTATTCTGTCCCAAAAGACTGGAGAGTGGAGGGGAAAGTGGCTGCTCCTTGTCTGTGTTAGGCTTGGAGAAGAGGCTGAGCAGTGCCAGACGCTGCTGTCTGTAAGAAGTGGTAATTGAATATAAGGATAATATTGTAGCAGTTGTGCCATGGCCTGAGATGCCTTCTGCATGTCTTTAATATTTGCATTTCCTTGTAGTTGTGCCTGTCATTCAGCACGGACAGCAGATATTCAGCACCATTGAAGGAATCCCAGTAACGCTGCCCTGCAAAGCCAGTGGAGTTCCCAAGCCATCCATTGTCTGGTCCAAGGTAATTCCTCACCTCTGAAAGGTGAACTGCACACATCATTTAAGTTGTCATAAAAACTGCACTCAAAGAACACGGCCCAAGGTGTCAGGTGTGAGGGACTGGAAGTCTCTGTTTGTCCAGAGCTGCTTTTGTGTCTCAGGGCAGCCCTTCTGGCCACACTCCTGCCACAGCTCAGTGTTCTATTCTTTGCAGGGGCTTTGCTTATCACACTGTCTTGGTGTTTTTAACTCTGTAGAAATTGTTCTTGTTGCTGTTGTGAGCTGATAATTTGAGGTCAGGCAGCCTGCCACAGATGGAGTGTTCATTTTTCTTTTGGAGCTTTAAGGTGACTTTTTCCTCTGAGGAAAGTGTGTCTGTAATGGCATCTTGGGCCTTATCTGTCACCTTTCAGCCCTGACCTTGACAAGATGTCCACTGAGGAGGACTTCAGTCTTTCTGGGAATTTCTCTGACAGTCAGGCCTTTCCCCTCCCCTTGCACAGGATAATTCCTGGCAGTAGCAGTTTTCTGGGGCATGTTAGAGCTCCCATGGCATGGCTGGGAAGGCTCTGGGGGCCTCAGAAGTTGTGCAGATGTAGCTGATCAGGACCATGTGAAACAGGTACATTTTAAGGAAGGGACAGAACACTGTTAACTGTTGGTTTTGTGGGGAAGAGAACATGGGAGGAGAGTTCTTTCTTCATTATCACTTAACAACATTCAATAGAGACAAGGAATAGTCTGCTGACTGACAGTTTATATAAAGTATACAGGATTCATTTTGACTTTAGAAGTCAATTTAGAAGTCAATTTTAACTCAGTTAAAATCTTGATTTTTTTTTGTTTTAATTTTCTTTTAAGAATTGTGATCTCTAAAATATGGCAGGTTTTCTGCATAAGAATCCCTGTGTTTCTGCTCTTGTTACTGCTTAGCAAGTGACACTTGAGGGCTCTGAAAAGTTAGTTGAAGTTAATTAGTTTGTGTAAACAGAATTTTGGGGCCAAGTTTCTCAGTTAATATAAAATACCTTGTTCATCTCAACCACACACAATAGAAGCAACTTTTATCGAATTAATTAATTGGAATTTGGTTGATTTTAGAGAACCCAGGCATTGTGGACTCCTTTTTTTCCCCCCCAGAAAGGAGAAGCCATCCTTGGCAGCAATGTGAGGTTCTCAGCGGGCTCCGATGGCAGCCTGTCCGTGCTGTCCCCTGGGGACGAGGACAGTGGGGAGTACACCTGCAGTGCCACCAACGCTGCTGGCTCTGCCACGCGGAAGGTCCAGCTCACTGTCTATGGTAGGTGGAGCTGAACTCAGCTCTGCTGTCCTCTCTGCCCTGCTGTCTTCTGCTTTGGTGCTGGGCTGGTTTAAAGATGAACCTGTGGGAGAAATGAACCTGATCCAGGAGACATTACAAGGCAGAGGCACAATGTAATAAAAAGATTACAATAAATGCAATGATACAGAAAAAAATGATTATAACCAACAAAACGCAGCAGTATAACCCAGCACCCTGGGCACAAACAGAATGGTGTTCATTGGCCCCTGTGCTGAGCCCCACGTGGTTCCCCTGAGTGGGGTAAACAACAGCTGGTAGGTTTGTTAATGGGACAAAGTAACCCTGACATTAGAAAAAAGACTGCAGAAAATTAAAGACCCTAATAATAAAGACTTAGAGACATTGATGGGGGAAGCTTGGAGAGTGTATAATAACAGGGAAAAAAAGGGAAAATAGAAAACTTGCAAAGGTTGTAGTAGCTGCTATAATGCAAAATACAGAGGCACAAGGTCAGAACTCAAACCTGTTGGTGAAGATGAGGGTCACAGTCTGGTCCAGAGTGGCAGTCATAGTCCTGTTGAGGTTCTGGTCCTCCTCTGGATCCCATAAGTGATACCAGAAGTCCCCAAACCATGAGATTTTTCTGTGCTCAGGTTCATGTGGGAATGCCCAGTACCTCCCCCAGGCTGGGGAGTTCCACAGTGGGTGATTTACTCTGAGTCATGGGATATTTTGGGAATCTTTGATGGCTATGAGCAGATGTGACTCCTCAGGCTGGGTGTAAAGGTGCTGATGCCTCCCCAGAGGGGGTTATCACACCTGAGTCTTTGGTGTGAAAACAGGAACACTTCCCTGTCTCACAGGCTTCTTTCACACCCAGCTTGCAGCCTGAGGGGTCAGATGTGCCCTGGGCAGCTGCTGCAAATGGTCCTTTGGTAACAGTCCCTCAGAAATGACACAGATGGTGTAGGACGCACAGTTTTGGTTACACCCACAGAGTGATAAACTGGTCCTGGCCCCTGTAACTGGGACAGATGATAAAACCCCTATGGTGGGTTGTGAGCTGGGCACCCACAGAGCAGGGGGGATTTAAACCCATCTCTAGTCAGTGCTTTAGTGCCAGGTCACTGGATCCCCAAACCAGCCCATTTGACAAAGGGCTGACACTGAAAGCCTGTCTTTCAGCCATTATGATTCCCTTAAAATCTCCCAGCCCCTCTGACCTCGAGTTCATGCATCTTGTGTTGAATGTAATTTCATCTGTTACGGGCGTGCATAGGAAGCATCTGTATAGGAATAGGATTTCCACTGATAGAAGAGTGAGGCTCCATTAATCCTTCTGGTCCCAAAACTTCCTGCCCTCTGATAGTATTGTTAAAACTTTGATTTAGGTGTAGGGGTGCTTTGAGAGGCTTTTATGGCTTGGAGTTCCTGGTGCTGCAGTGTAACAGTTCAGGGAGAGGCTGCAAACTACCTGTGCAATAGAGAGCTCAGCACATGCAGGAGCTACATCCATCTGTTCTCTCCAGCTTTTTGGGTGGATACTCCAGCCTTTCTGGTATTTGTGGTATTGCATGGAGGCATCAGCCTGTGCCTGAGTTGCATCTGCACTGCAGTGACTTATCTCTACTCCAGACAAGCAATTAAAAATAGGATTGTAGTGTTTTATACCTGATAAAATAGCTGTTTGATCTGAAGTAAAATTGTATGGTGTTACGTTTGTATGTACAGAGGTGTATGTTCATTGCAACGTGCTCCATGTTACAGTGAAACCCAGAGTGGCCAGGCCTGGAGACCAGCAAGGAAACACACACAACAAACCCATAGAGGTCACAGTGACTGCAGGGGAAGATGTCACACTTCCATGTGAAGTGAAGAGCTTGCCACCCCCCATCATTACCTGGGCCAAAGAAATGCAGCTCATATCTCCATTCTCCCCAAGGTAACAAGGTTTCATGAAAATGGAAGAAAAGGGAAATTGCATCTCAGCTTAGGAGGTTTTGGAAGGGTGTGTGATTCCTGATTGCCTCAGGATCACTCAGAAGGTGTCCTGCCTGGTGACCTGTTGCGGTGGGTCTTGGAGCTTTCTTTCCCAAAAATCCATCACTGCACAGCTCCCATTTCCACTGTGCTTGTGTGCAATCTCAGGATTGCAGTCCAGGATGGAAGAGATCCTGTTTTATTTGTGCTGTGGTGGTACCCAGAGACCCACATCATTTGGAGATGATTATAAATGTTTGAAAACTGGTTTTCTTTTCCTAAGCACTTCACAAGGATGCCTAGGGGAGCACTATCTGTGATTTCTATGAATTCTGGGCTGTCAGTAGGATACAGATGATAATAAATGCTTGAGTGTGCTTAGAAGAGCTCGCCACTTGCTGTGTTTTGGATTGAAAAACTCTCCAGATATTCCTGACCATGTGAAAGCACAGCTAAATGCTTGTGAAAGTTTGAGCTGGAGCCTTAGAGAACAATGAGTTGGGGGCTGTCCTGTGTGCAGCAGTGAGATGCTGTTCTCCAGCAGTGGGGAAGTTCTCCCTTATCATTTTAGAATGGTCCAGAACAAGAGGGGAGTTGAGAAGTGATTGTTCTCTGCATGTCCCCTACTGAAGTGCCAGATGCTGTCATGGGTTCTGCTGGTGCTTTCTGGTCTTCAAGGTACCTCAGAAGGGTTGGGGTCCAGCTGCATCCACAAAACAGGGCAGGCTGTGGTAATGGCTGTGCCTGTTGGTGTCTCCCAGTGATGCCATGGAAGGATGAGCCAGGCTCTGAACTGAAAGAAGGACTCACAGATGAGCCTCCTTCACTTGGGGCCAAGTCTGCACTTTGGAGCCATTCGGTGAGCCTGGAACAGCCTCAGCAGCTCTTTGGTCACTGGATCTGGTGAAGGAGGCTTGTGCACAGGGAGCTGGGTTGCTGTTAGTTATCCATGTGGAATTTTCTGCTGGTCCTGTGGGCACATTGCATGCAGTAGCAGATCTGCATTCTTGGTCCCTTGTTTGTCCTCGTTTTACCTCAGGAGACATTGATTAATTAGGCTACTTGCTCATAGCTGCTGTGGTGAGATCCAAGTTATTCAGAGTCACAGAAGTCCAGCTCAGCCCATTCCATAAAATTGTTTACAGATGTCAGCAGAAGTTAAAGATTATTCCAAATAAAATTGTTTGGGACCACCCAAAGATCATGTTAAAAATGTGTACAGTAAATGAAGGAAGAGAGAAATCAGAAATGAAGGAACTTTTATCAGAAAGGAAATGTAATTACTGGACAAAATCAAGGGGAGGAGTTGCCCCAGCAATTTGGTTTTTGGGGTTATTAAAAATAAACCAAAAATGTTTGGAAAGACGTGGGCAGCAGAGGAAGAATCAGGAAACATTCTCAGTTGGAGTGTGGTGCTAATAATGCCAAAGTTGCAGGTTCAGCCCCAGTACAGGCTATGTGCTTAAGAGTTGGATTTGATGGTCCTTGTGGGTCCCTTCCAACTCAGAATATTCTGTTGATTCTGTAATATCAGACAGATTTGGGTGGCCTGAGAAAATTGCACTTCACTTTCCTTCTGTTCATCTCTCGAACCATCGCAACACCAGAATTGCCCCTTTATGTCCATATGGTAACACTGCCCTAATTAGTGCTGGGGAAAGGAGGACAGATGACACCACCAGTTCCCACTGACTCTGCCTGTGTTCTGTCTGTGACCTGGAGTGCTAGGCTTGAATTTCTTCCTAAAATCACAGAATCTCTTGAGCTGGGAGAAAACTACAAGGACCATCCAGTCCAACCCCTGGCCCAGCACAGACACCCCAACAATCCCACCTTGTCCCTCAGAGGATCATCCAAACCCTCCTGGAGCTCTGGCAGCCTTGGGGCCGTGCCCGCTGCCCTGGGGAGCCTGGTCAGTGCCCACCACCCTCTGGGGAAGAGCCTTTCCCTGAGATCCAACCTGACCCTGCCCTGGCACAGCTTCTTGTCAATTCTTAGCTGTCATTTTTAGTTCCCTCCTCACTTATTTTCCTTCTCTCCATTACTTTTGACTCCTACGGCAGATTTTGCCTTAGCTGGCCAGTATATCTTCTGATGTTACAAACCTCTGCCCCAAACTATAGGAAAAGTTAATGCTATGTAGTATACTATTTACTGAGGTAAATTGACAATTCCTATAAATATCAGAACTAGCAGTTTTGAATCACAACCTCTCTTCAATCCTGAATCAACCTGATAGCATTTTTTGCCAGGATGAAGCAGTATTGGAAGTTATTTAACTTTCTGCCCCTGCTGACCTGGGCTGAGCAAAAAGTTCTGAGCTCTGTTTCTCTGCCTCTATCACATTTTAGTATGTCTTGTAAATAGCTGGAATCAAATTTTGTATTTTGAAACTTAGGTATTTGCTGTGTATTCTGAATGTAGTGGCTCAGTAAAGAGTTAGAAAAAATGAGTAAATGTAAGTTATAGATGTGGCCCAGAATAGTGTTGCTTTAGCTCACAGCAATCTTTAGCAGTGTGTCAGTGGAGATCATTCACCTCTCCATACATGTTTATATAGTTTCTCTGCTTCTTATTTTCCCAGACACACTTTCCTACCCTCAGGGTCAATGAAGATCAGTGAGACCCAAGTTTCAGACAGTGGAATGTATATCTGTGTCGCCACAAACATTGCTGGGAACGTGACTCAGTCAGTGAAGCTCAGTGTACATGGTAAGTTGTAACTCCAAGGTTAATCATCTGCAAGTTTCCACATGGAATTTTGCATCATGCAGAGCTTATCAAACATTTTTCCTTATGTACATTAAATCCTATTGACCTTTATTCTTTCAGGTCGTATTATCTTCATATGCTGTAAAGAAATATTGTTTCCACACACACAAATACATATATATATGTAAAGGTGTCTAGTGGCTCTTGCTCAAGCCTTTCCCTCTTCTTCTTACCTGCAATCATCCCTTGTCAGTCCCTTGTCTCTCCCCTGCTCTTCCCATAGTGAGGCCCCAACCCCTTCTCTTAAATGACACATCTGGAAAAATGTCACTTGTTATTGTTTCAGACATTCTTTTTAAGTCCTTCTATTGCCAAAGATCCTTAGGAAAAAAAAGCATTGTGGCAAAAGACTGATGGTGGGTTTATATTATTCTTTAGGACCAGGAAAATCACTTCCAGTCGTACTTAATCTCCCTGTCCAAACTTGTGTTTGGAAGCATACAAAGATCAGGGATTAGGGGAAGGAAATTAAAATGTCAAAAGGAAAATGTGATTAACTTTATCATAAAAGCTTTTGAATTGTTCTGTGTTATGAAGAGCCAGTACCTACAGCTCTTCAAATGTGCTCAGAGTATTACACCGCTCATGGGAGTCATGCAGGAGAAGTTGAAATGTGACTTCTTCAAATAAATTAAGCACCAGGGAATTCTGCACAGAATAGGCTGCAAGGAACATGCAGGTCTGCTTCTGTAGTCTCCTGAAGGAATTTGGGTTTGGTGAACAAAGAAGAACATTTTCTAAAATAATAAAAATGGAAAAGAATTTCAAAGGATCATAGAATGGTTTGTGTTGCACGGGAATGTTAAAGGTCACCCAGTTCTACCAATGTCCCTGCCATGGGCAGGGACACCTTGCACCAGCCTGGGTTGCTCCAAGCCCTGTCCAACCTGGCCTTGGACACTCCCAGGGATGGGGCAGCCACAGCTTCTCTGGGCACCTGTGCCAGGGCCTGCCCACCCTCACAGGGAAGGATTCCTTCCTAATATCTAATCTGAATCTTCCCTCTTTCAGTTTAAAGTAATTTCTCCTTGTTGTGTCCCTCCATCCCTTGT
This sequence comes from Pithys albifrons albifrons, assembly GCF_047495875.1. Lineage (NCBI taxonomy): Eukaryota > Metazoa > Chordata > Aves > Passeriformes > Thamnophilidae > Pithys > Pithys albifrons. Next base: position 2,664,594 of record NC_092467.1, read on the forward strand.
CCCAGGTCCTTCTCCAGCTGTCCTGGAGCTCATTCAGGGACTGGAAGGGGCTCTGAGGTCTCTCCAGAGCCTTCTCTCCTTCAGTCTGAACCCCTCCAGCTCCCTCCACCATATGAATGACCTTGTGCATTGTTCTCTCCCCATTCCCATGGACTCCATTTGTCTTCCTCAGTCCCTCCCAGGATCCAGCGTGGGCCTCGAGTGTTGAAAGTGCAGGCTGGGCAGCGGGTGGAGATGCCCTGCAGTGCCCAGGGGGTGCCTGTGCCCTCGGTCAGCTGGTTCCGTGGCGGCAGCGCCGTGCCCGTGGCCGGGGGGCATTTTGGCCGCAGCCCGGCCGGGGCTCTGACCATCAGCAGCGTCCAGCCCCTGGATTCTGGTGTGTACCAGTGTGTGGCCAGCAATGCTGCGGGCACGGACACCATGGAGGTCACCCTGCAAGTGCAAGGTGTGTGTGTGCCCCTGCCAGGCTGGCAGGGGGCTCTGCCAGGGCTGCCTGGGTGGTGGTTGGTGTTTGGAGGGCAGTGCTGCTCTCTGCCCACTGGTGCAGGATGCAGAACCCACATCTGTTTCCCATGTTGTGTCCTGATGTTAGGGAAAATTAGAATAAGTAAATAGGCTTTGGGGATTTTGCAGAAATCAGAAAAAGAAACTCGATATATATATGTATATATATATATATTTAACTGACAAAAAGATGTTGAAATGTTGATGGAGTAACAGTGGTCAGCTTTAATCTGTGGTGTAACTCCTCACCAGATGGGATCACAGATATCAGTGCAGCTTGACTTGACTTATGTTGACCAGGAACCATTTCTTCTTTGCAATAGTCTAAAGGCAGCATTCTGGTCCCTTTGGATTAGAGGTGCTGAGAAACACTTGTTACACACAACAAGTGACTCTGAGTAACTTTACCTATTTATAAATGATGTTCTCTGTGTATTCTCAGCCTGCACGCAAATTTAAAATGAGAGCCGAGAACAAAGGATGGCAGTAGCACTAATATGTGGTGTGGGGAAAAACCAGTTTAAACAGTGTTTTTTAAATTGTGCAGAAATGTTGCCTTCAGAATACGTATAGCAGATTTCCAACAGAACCACTTCCAGTCAAATTTGAAAGCCTCTCTGTACTGCTTGCTTCCTAAATATTCCTACTGGAGTCAGACTGCTTGGATAATGCACATTCCCGTCAGTGTAAAGAGGGTTGTTGGAGCCTGACCTTGTGTGGATGAGCGAGGCTGTGTGTTGTGTATTGCCAAACTGTGTTTTTACATTTGAGAGCAGATGTCAGGAAGTTTTTGGGGTCTAATTTTCTTTCAGAGTCTCCCAGTATAGAGGACCTGGACCCTCCATACAACAGTCCCTTCCAAGAGCGAGTGGCAAACCAGCGCATCGTGTTCCCGTGTCCTGCAAGAGGTGTGTGGCACTGCTGCCACTTCGAGTGACACAATTGCTGTTGACCACTGAAAATTACTAAGTTTCTATAAAAAGTGTCCAATCCGCACAGTATTTTCCATATATACTTTATTTGGAAAAATTCAAACTAACAGTAATTTAAATAACCACCGTGTGTGGAAGTTCTGTGGAAAGTCATTGCTAGCCAAAGGGATTTTATAATGTTTAGGACTAAGAATTTTAACAGTAAGATCATCCTGTAACAGCTGGGGCTTCCTCTTGGAAGGACATGTGTTGTCCTTCCACTGAGACTTCCAGCAAGCAGCAGGAATTGTTTGAATCCTTCTTGTTCTGAGCTGAGCGTTTGTGGAAGTTTCCCCTTTGCCCTGTTAGGTGTTCCAAAGCCTGCCATCAGATGGCTGCACAATGGCAGAGAGCTGACAGGCAGCGAGCCAGGAATCTCCATCCTGGAGGAGGGGACACTGCTGGTCATTGCTGCTGCCACCCCCTCGGACAGCGGCGAGTACGTGTGTGTGGCCACCAACGAGGCTGGGAGCACAGAGAGGAGCTACAGCCTCAAAGTGAACGGTAAACTGCACACCCACCACGGGGAGCTGCTCCTGGAGAGCAGCTCTTATGTTACTGTTGGAGATTGCATGTCCCAGATGTGCCCATGTTCAGTTATAAAACCTGCTCTGAGTTCTTGCAGTTCTGTTATTCTGATGCTCTCTGTATTTTTTCTGTTATTTCTGTACTCCACTTTATCTTTGTTTTGCTCAAGGAGCCAGGTGCATCTCAGAGGGCTCTACTTACCCTTGAAATCTTCAATGCAAATAACAAATGAAGATTTTGATACTGTAGAGATTAAAGATTGGGGGATAGATGTGCATTTCAAATATAAATGTGAGAAAAGTTATTTATCTGATTAAACACAGGAGAATTCTTGTTTGTGGTATTCTTTTCCTAGAATCTTAATTAAAAAACAAAAACTCCACGAGTGGCCATGAAGTATTGGTTCTTACAGAGCACTTTTATTCCAGCCTTATTCACTTCCCATGATAGTTCTGATGCCTGAGAAGGATTATATCCTTGTCTTTATTCTGAGAAAAGCAGGAATTCCACCTTGTGCTGATGGGACTCATCAGTGATTTGGGACTTTCTAATCCACCACATAAGGCCATTCTCTTTGCATCCATAGTGAGACAAATACTAGACAGGTGTTCTTGGAGGTGACTGGAGCAGTGAAGAGGAGGGATAACTCTGGAATCTGCTTCCTTTGCTAGACAAATGTTTCTGAACAAGTCACATGAGATTTTATGATTATTAAGATTAAAAAATGCTGGTGGTTGTCCTGTCAGAGTGAATTTCCTGAATAGTCTGTTACTCAGCAAGAGAAGACTCTGTTTTTTGAGAAAGATAAGAAAGGGCAAGGGGAGATACGTCCGGAACCAAGGAAGCACTGAGGGGGAAATGTGAAGGGTCTAAGAAATTTGGATTACAGTGGTCCTTGACTGGAGGGGGAAGGATGAAGTGGGAAGTCACTGAAATGGAAGGCTTCAGTCATGACTTTGATCCTTCCTTGCAGTTCCTCCTGAAATCAGAGATCAAGACAAGGTGACAAATACGTCTGTGGTTGTTCATCACTCTGTAAGTCTCTTCTGTGAAGTAACTGGTAACCCTTTCCCAGTCATCTCCTGGTATAAAGAAGATGTCCAGGTATGTCTGGTTAACTGAAATTGGGCAGCCTCACTCAGTTTTGTGGGGACTTTGGAGTGCTTGGTGTAAGAACTAACTGAAAGACATACATGTGCATGCCTTTATGTACCTAAAAGTGCACTAAGAACACCCCCACAGAGGGCCAGTTAATATGGCTCATCCATTAATTCAGCAAGTCAAAAGTAAGCTCTTTACTTTCAGGATTCCCTGAGGAATTAGCCTGAACAATCTCCCAGTATTGTAGATGCCAGAGTCCTTGCAGAGGGGACCAGCAATGCTATTTTCTTCATGGAGAAAAAAGAACTTTTGGAGGAGATATGAATTCCTCAGGATTATCCTCGAGTCCTCTGCTTCCAGTTGTAGCCAATAAGTCCTAGTTTAGGATGCTCTTTGTGACTGCCCATTGCTGGTGGATGGGGTGTTTCTTTGTTTCCCTGCTGGCTGCTGAACACTGAGCTGCAAACCACACTGAACAGATTGCAGCAGTGCAGGAGATCAGTGCTGGCACTGAAAGGGGAAACAGATTATCCTTAAACCTCCAACTACCGGTTTCTTATAAAAATCCAGCTGTGCTGTTTGGCTGATGTAATTTGGATCACATAAGGCTGATGTCTCGGGTTCTTTTAAGGTTGTGGAAAGCAGTTCTCTCCAGATTTTGCACAATGGGAAGATCCTGAAGCTCCTAAAAGCTGCTGTTGAGGACGCTGGACAATATTCATGCAAAGCCATAAATGTAGCAGGAAGTTCTGAGAAGCTGTTTAACCTAGATATACTAGGTTAGTTCATGGTTTGGGGCTTGATTTTTGGTTTTGGAGTTTTTTTAAGTCAGTGGCTGGAAAAATAGTTGATATTTAAGCAGGGAATAAATTCAGCTCATTTAAATAGATTCTTCCACTCACTGCCCAGGAAATATTGGCTGCTGAAGCCACTCACTCATCATGATGGCTTTTGAGTGCTTAAAATTTGCCACTCTTGAAGCAACACAGACAAAGTGCTGCTTTTCATGTCTGGGTTTCGGTCTTTGGTGCTTTGTTTTGTATTTGAGGTGGACAGCAGTGTGACATAGGAGTGTTCTTATGTACAGCTCAGCAGCACAAGTGTTAATGTGCTTGTCGTAATGGAGATGCTGTTGTGATCCAGCAGAATTCCCCTTGCAGTGAAAACCAAAGCTGTTTCAGGGGAATAGTATGATGCACTGCTTCCAGTCCCCCAGCAAACCTTCCCTGGCTAAATACCAGTTCTTCCCTGATGTTTGTCTCTTTGAAGTGCCCCCGAGCATAATAGATGCTGATGGCCCTGGTGAAGTTGCAGTCATCCTCAACCAGGACATCAGCCTGGAGTGCAGAGCCAAGGGCTTCCCTGCTCCTGACATTCACTGGTTCAAAGATGGCAAGTAAGTATATCACAGCTTCTGTAGTTTGTGCCTGGGCTGTTCCTGCCCTGTGGCACAGTACCTGCAAGCTCTGGGCTAACTACCTAGTGTTAAGTTACTGTAGTCACACAGGATTTGGGGTGGTGTGAGGTGGCAAGTCCTTCAGTCAAAACTTAAAGTCCTGCTTGTCTTTGTGAACTCTCCCACTGCTGGCACTTGCAGAACTCATGTAGGGTATTTTAAGCCAGATAGTGCTTGAACCATGTGACTATAAACTTAGCCATTTCTTTGAGTTTATTGCATGAGTTACTCTATCTGGATAATTTTAAACACACCGTTAGTTAAAATGCAGTTGTTTACCTGACATGATGTCAAGCATTTTTGAGGTTACTGCCTTGTGCAGCTCTGCATATATACATTAAAGGCTATATATGCATATATACATTAAAGGTTTGAAAACACTTGTAGCCTGCATGTTTGCGTTCCTCATCTCATCTGCCAGGAGAGCATCCCAGGAGAAGGATTCTTGGTGGCTTCACTATGAGCTGAAAGCCCAGCTGGGCTGTGGTTTTGTGTTTAACAATGTAGTTTAGTAGCCAAACTGATGCCGTGAATGACCCTTCCCCCCAAAAACAGGACTCTGAGCCTCGTTAGTGTAGGGTAAGATAAAAAGTAAAGGTCCTTTAATAACACAGGGCCTACAGCCCACAGGAATACAGGATGACATGAATGTGCCCCAGTTCTTGTTTCCATGGCTTTTATAATAAGATCCCTCCAATCATTGCTTTACACATTTCTCAGTCCAGCTCCAGTCCCACCCCTGGTCCAACCCTCTGGAATTGGGTCTGGGGTCGTCAGGACCCTCTGTCTTCATCAGCTCTTCTTCCTCAGGCACACAAAGGTCTCTTGGAGCTCATCCAGTTCTGGCTTTTGGGTCACTCTGACCTATGTTTATGTTTCATTCTGTAGGCCTTCTGATATCCCTCAGCTCTACCTTGGAAAGGAGTCTAACCAAGATTAATTAACTAAAGGAATTTGAGCTCCCTGTTCTGGGACAGGGGTAGTGATAGAAAGGCATTAAACTTAAACTGTTAGAAATATTAACCCTCTAAAAATCTACAACTACTGTGTTCCTAAAATCTACAAAATGTGAAAATCAGAACAAAAACCGGCATCAGGCCCCCCTTTAGAAACAGACAAAACTCAAAAATTTTGTCTGGATTCTACTACTTAAACTTAGCATTACACTAAAAGATAAACAAAAATTATAGTATTAAATCTTACAGCTAGCTATAATGCAAAACACTAATGATAAACATAACTAAAGAGTTGGTTAGGTTCAGTAACCATGAAGTAGGTTTGTGGAAACTTTGCAAGAGTTACTTGATTTGTAGTACTACATGAGACAAACTCTGGACTTTTCTGAAGTTGCAATAGCATCTGAGGTCTGATTTTGGATAATTTCAATGACAGTGTTTTTCCATTGACTCACTTTTAGAGATGGAATCTCCAGGTCTCTGGAATTTCATAGGACTTTCCAAAGTTTGTTTCACTCATCAAAATGCCAATTAGGGCTAATTGCTTTTGAGGGTTAGTACTCACAGTTACTCTGCTGTGACAATTCCTGACTCTCTGGTATGGATGTGTTGAAACTTTCAACTAGAGTTTACATTTTGTTATCAGCAAAGGGCTGGCATGACTAAGTAAATTAGGGAAAAGAACTGTGGTCAAGCACAGGACTGTGACTTTGATGCTGCCATCCTGGATGAACTGAGTGAAGTGATTTGTGTGGTTTGTTTTCTTTTAAAAACTAGGAATAGAGTTAATTATAACAGTTTGTCACTTTGTGGTGTTTCTTCTGCTTAATGCTGTTAATTTAGTGCTAAATGGCACTCTTGGATGCTGCAGCCACTGCCACTGAAGGACCTCTTCATCTTGCAATCAGTTTAAATTAACGTAGGAAGGACAGGGTCAGAGCTCTGGGGACCTAAAAAAATCTCTATTTCAGGCCCTTGTTTGTGGGTGATCCCAATGTGGAGCTCCTGGACAGAGACCAAGTTCTGCACATCAAGAGTGTCCGAAGGGGTGACAAGGGTCGTTACCAGTGCAGTGCCACCAACACTGCTGGCAAACAGGTGAAGGAAGCCAAGCTGATTGTCCATGGTAAGTGCAGACAGTGCCTGGCCCTGCAAGGTTTTTTGCTGCTAAGGTTTCTTTTTTGGATAGAGATACTCATATACATACAAATTGTGCAGGATCAGGTACTTACTTTGTAATTGTCTGAGTCTATCCATTCCAGAAAGAAACTTCCTGAAGCAAACGTAACATTGATCTGTTCACAGAGTGATCCTTTTTGAACATTTATATCTGTCAAGTCAAGTATGGGTGTTGACTTTGCAGGTTTGGCCTTTAAGTGGTGGGTTTGTGCTTTTTATAATTTTCTCATTGGTGAGGCACAAAAATCTTGAAAGGCTTTCTCAAATTCTTCTATTAAGTAGTTTCAACTGAATTTTGATCAGTCTTATGAAGAAGAAAATTAGTTATAAGGTTTTATTTTAATATACTTGTGGTCTTATCTTCCTTTGCTTAGTGTTAGGAGTAAAGTCAGGCAGGAGTGAGTTAAAGTTGGTGCACAAGTACAAAGCAAAGTGCAAAACCAGTAAGAGCCAGACCTAAATAGTCTTTGAAGAAGAATGTTCCAGGTGATCTTCAGGTAGTGTGGTGTGTCATCTGGTTTAAAATGGGCTACCCTGAGCCCATTTGTAGCACGGGAAGCCACGAGCATGAGGGAACCACATTAACATTGTCAGCTGGGAGAGAAGGAGAGGAAAAATTCATGCAAGAAAGGAGAGGCTTTTGAAGGGAAGCTTTTGAAGGAGACAAGAGGAAGAGTTTTTCAATTTGGAGGACAAAATGTGTGAAAGCCAGGTCAGACCTGAACACTGAGCAAGCACAAATGTCTGTGGCATTGTCACTGTCACGCCCAGAGTGTGAGGGGTAGGGATTTGAATCTATGAGTCCTCAAGGCCTCACCTGCTATGCATTTCCTTCTGAACATTATACGTGATTGTGGGATCTTAATATCCATTATTCCCTCATCTGGGACGTTCTGAAGAGTGGAGCAACTTCAGTCCACTGCCTGCGTACCAGTCATGGGCAAGTCTTTGTCCCTGAGGAACAAAGATAGGAGGACTTCCAGGTGATTTGGGCTGTTGTGAGATTAGAGGAATAAAAAATTAAAGGAACAAATAGCCCCACAAATAAAACTCTCAGAAAAGATTTATTTCAGGTTTTTCAGGCAAGGAGAGGTGAACTTGTGATAGTAGATTGGAACACCTCTTTAAAGTTCTCACTAATCCTGGCTGGACAAACAGAAGTCCACATAGTAGGGGAGGAGCCTGGATGCTAATTCTTGCTCATTCTTATTTTGCTTTAGCAGTGTAGCCCTATTTCTGATTTTAATATTTTCCCAAAACACCAGGTTAAAACCATTCTGCATTTCTGGATGAAAGCATTTGCTGATAGAGAAATACATTTACCCTTGAACTGGATTTGTTTCAGCATGTTTTATGGATTTAGGGTTTTTGGCACAAAAGTATTAGTAAAATGTTTTGTTGTGGTTTGATAACCTGCAAGACTCATCTCAGGTGTAGATCCATTCGTTGACACTTTGCTTTACATTTCTGCAATGGGTTTTTCAGTGACCACTGTGGCAGTCAGTGGAAGCCATGGATATTCTGATCATGTTTGGCAGCAGAGGAGTCAATGTGTCTGCCAGATGTGTCTGGTACTTTCAGCAGTCGTATATTTAGTCATTGCCAATTGCACTGTGTTTTTATTACTTCTATAGAGATTTACGGACTCTTTATATTGGCTGATTTACACCAGAGCTGGTTTGCTAAAAAATCTGAGTCCTGCTGCCTGGTGAGCAAGGGAAATGACTGTGGGCCAGAAAGTTTCAAAAATAGGAGCATAAAGCAAGACTGTTAAGCTCATACTTAGTCTCAAACTGACGTCATCCTCAGAAGTCTGGAGCACTGAGCAGTTCCCACTGCAGTTGCAGAGGCTCTTGGGTGTATCTGGTATTTTCAATAGCACCTCCCAGGGTGTGCAGGGATTTCTCTTTCTTCACCCCTTGGAGAAAGGGAAGAAGGGTTCCCAGATGCATTGCAGGATGTGTGGAGGCCCTGACGTGGCACATACTGGAGCCTGGTGGCCCTTTCTGTTGTGTTCTCTTCATGCTTTGCACCCTGTGTGCCTTGGAGAGCTGGCCAGGTCAGATGTATCAACTCTGCTGGGGAAAAAATCAACCCAAATACAGCAGGAAGGGTTGGAAATCTGATGAGAATATTTTATTCTTACAGTGTTCTGATGTTCTGTTCAAAGTGCACATATTTGTAATCGAAGGCTTTAATGGTGCTGTTTTGTCTTTTGAAATAGTCCCTCCTAGCATTAAAGGAGGCAACATCACCACGGAGGTGTCGGTGCTCCTCAACAACCTCCTCAGTCTGGAGTGTGAAACCAAGGGGATCCCTGTTCCCAGCATCACCTGGTACAAGGATGGGCAGCCCGTGGTCTCCGGCCCCCAGGCCGTGTATGTGGACAGGGGGCAGGTGCTGCAGGTGCCCCGGGCGCAGGTGTCGGACTCTGCCAGGTACACGTGCCGTGTGAGCAGCACCGCCGGTGCCGCCGAGAAGCTGTTCCTCGTGGATGTCTATGGTGAGGAGGGCCCCTGGGCTGGGCTGTGTGGGCTGCAGAGCTGCTCTGGGGAGAGCTCTGCTGCCTTTGCAGCCTGTCAGGGGCTGTGTGTAAAGCCCGGCTTCTCTGAGCAGTGCCATGTGCCGGGAGATTTAAACCCTCTGCTTTACGGGACTCTTTTTGAAAAGCTCTTCGCTTCATGGAATCTGCAAGGGTTTGGGTTGGAAGGCACCTTAAAGCCCATCCAGTGCCACCCCTGCCATGTGCAGGGACACCTTCCCTAGCCCAGGTTGCTCCAAGCCCCGTCCAACCTGGCCTTGGACACTCCCAGGGATGGGGCAGCCACAGCTTCTCTGGGCACCTGTGCCAGGGCCTGCCCACCCTCCCAGGGAAGGATTCCTTCCTTGTATCTAATCTAAACCTATTCTCTGCCAGTTTAAAGCCATCAGCCCTTGTTCTGTCACTCCATGCCCTTGTCCCAGGTCCCTTCACCAGCCTTGGTGCCATGCTTGCTTCTATTCCACCGTTTCTTTTCCATGTATTCTGTTCTCCACTCCCATCCACATGCTGAACAATACTTACCTGAAATAGCCACTCTGTATGGGATCCTTAGAATACCATTTCAAGTCCTTCATATTTAGTTCCTCCCTCTCAAAGTCCTGCAGCTCCTCTGTTTTATAGAACTGGTGGATACTGATCTGCATCGTTTGAATTCCCTGTTTCCTTTGCCTTGCCCTGCCCCAGCAGCCAATTCTCCCATGAAATTGTGCATTACATAATGGCTCCTGGAGCCAGAGTGGTGGGGAGAATCCGGCTCATTTGCTCTTAATACATTTTCTGGCTACAGAATGAATCACTTGCAATGTATTTTTTCCTTTTTCCAGTTCCTCCGGTGATCGAGGGCGATGCTGACAGAACCCAGAGCAGGCAGGTGGTTGCTGGGAACTCACTGATGTTGGAGTGTAACGCTGCTGGCAACCCTCCCCCTGTCCTTACCTGGCTAAAGGATGGGGTTCCTGTGAAGGCAGGTGGCAGCCTCCGTGTCCTGGCTGGGGGGAGGAAGCTGCAGATCCTGAACACTGTCGAGGCTGACCAGGGCCAGTATTGGTGTGTGGCCACAAGCATAGCTGGAGAACAAGAAATCAAGTATGAAGTTGAAATCTTAGGTGTGTGAGCAGCAGAACTGCTGATTTATCAGATTCCTGTAAATCTAATGTGGACAAATCCCCCCAAACCTGGTGATTTTATTTTTGTTGGTGTTGATGTATGAAAGATCAGTTAGTCATGCTCCAGATCTTATTGAGCCTGGACACTGCACAGGTTTCTTTCCAGGGTTGCAGGACAGTTTGAAGACTCTTAGGTTAGTTCTTGAAGGATATCTGTGCATGTGGTAGGTAAATACTATTCTTAGTAACCCCTAAAATTCTTCTACTTTGCCTTCATAGAATAAAATCACAAATACCCAAGCGTATCCATTAAAACTATCACTGAGTAGTGGCCTCTGGGAGAGGACATCTTTCTCTGAATTTGACTTGTGTTGTGCAGATTTTGGATCTTCTCTTGAAAAACTGCTTTTCCTTCAGTATCCCTTGAATGTGTTACCTCAGTCTGCATCTCAGCAGTCCCTGCTGAATGTCTTGAGGTAAATGAAAGGTACAAAAATGTGAATCACCTTCTCCTGACGTGGAAGGGCTTATTTGCAGACTGTAAAGAACTGAGCTATGTGGCAGTGCTTCCTTCCCAGAAAGGATGGACAGGGTGAAGAAGGACCTGGAAAAGGTTCCTCAGCACCTTTGTTTTCTCCTTCTGCTGACAGGAAGTGCTAGAAGTCCTCCCACCCATTCATAACATGGTTCTACGGTCTAGAAAAACCAACCAAATGAGAAACAGTAAAAAAAAAGGAGAAGAGTGATTTGAAGCCACAAAATACCACTTGGTAGATGTTTCCCTCCAAAAAGGAGCAGAGGTTCATAATTAATCAGTGTGTTTAATGTTGCTATTTGAGAGAGACTTTCATGATATTTCTGATGCTCAAGTGTTTCTGTTGGTCTTTTCTCTCTTACAGTCCCACCATTTGTGGAAGGTGGGGATGAGCTCTTGGACTACATTGTGATTCTCCAAAGCCCTTTGGAGCTGGATTGTTCAGCAAGAGGAACACCCTCTCCAACTATCACGTAAGGGGACTTGTGTGACAGTAGAAAATAAATGAATCTGCTGCTTGGTTGAGTGTGGAGTTGGCCTTTATGAACCACCTGTGTTGTTGGGTGGTGGTTAATGAGCAGAAGACAAACTCCTGGCTCTGCTGAAGACAGCACTCCCTTGGCAGCATCAGGATTTTATTTTAAAGTAGTTTGGTTTGTTGTGCCAGTATCCATGTCCTGGAGGTTGGCATAGATAACAAGAAGAGACAGAACTCTCATTCCTTTGCTAATACAACTGTGCACTTTTCTTCTGCCACCTGGGATAGCTTTTGCTTTGGAGATTTCTCTCTGCCTCTGATGGTAACTGCTGTCACCTCTCTGATGTCTTTTTTAGTGCCTTTAGTTCCTCCCTTCTGATCAGCCATTTGGGTCCATGGCACTCAGGAAAATGAAATATGACATCTTCAAACTTCTGTAGAAATGCAAAATGAGTTACTGAGATGTTCTGTTTAATAGAATTGTGTGTATTTTAGGGGTGTTGTAGGTCTTACTTTGACAGAGATCTGAACTTCCTCTTTGGTAGGTGGTTGAAAGATGGTCATCCAGTTGAAGAGGGTGGTGGACTCAAGATCTTATTAAAGGGACAGAAACTTGTCATCTCTCAAGCTCAAGTGTCAGACACTGGCCACTATAAATGTGTGGCTGCCAATGAGGCAGGAGAACACAAGAAGGAATTCGATGTTACGGTGCATGGTAAATTGCTGCTTTTATTTCAAATTACTGGCAAGGAGGTGCTCAGGTTTTCTGTAAATGTTTATTTGCATTAGTGGTTTGAAAAATTGGAGATGAGATTAGATGAAGTAGACTCATAGAAGAGTTTGGGTTTGTCTGAGTTTGAGGGAAAACCCAAAATATTTACCAAAAAACAGAGGAGAGGATTCCTCCACAATAATCACGTCACTATTAAATTTAAGAAAAGGAACTTTAATTAGAAAATGGATATAAGAAGGATAACTGTTCTTAACTACTGTGTATATACATATATTTGTAGATAGGGATATAACTAAACAGACCAGAGCAAACTACTCCCCCATCACCAAAGGTAAAAAACAAAAGAGAACAACCCCCGAAATGGTGGATTTCTCCTGGAGCAGTTCTATTTATGGACAGTGTCAGGTCCCACCTCAGCTGGCTGCAAGATGAATTCTCAGTCTTTTCCCAGCGAGGCAGAGACGAGCGGGGAGCAGACAACTCATGTGGACTCTCTCTCTCTCTTCTTGACCTTTGTTCCAAATGAAGAAGGAAAGGCTGTGAGTGGAGGAGTGATGATAATCCCCAGGAATCTCCTCGCAGTGTGGTGCAAGGTGGAGCCTTTCCCGTGGGGGAAGAGCAGACTCTCCGTCTCTCTCTATGAAGCTCAGGTTGCCCAGAGATGGAGGGGGAAAAGCAAAGTGTAGAGCTGAAAAAAAAAAAAGAGCTCACTAGCAAGCTGTGACTCCTTTTCTGCCACTGCCCCCCAAAAAACCCCCAAAAAGTCAAACCAGCACACACGGAACAAAGAAAAGAAAAAACTTCTCCCCATCCCCAGGTGCTGGAGTTCTGTTTTCTGACCTCCACCCACCATTAAGCTTGAATCTGAAAGCCATCAGCTATCTTTTGTCCTCACTCCTGGAACTCCAAGCCTAAACCTTTGGTGTTGGTATGGTGAGAAAAATTCTCTAAGGGGGGTTATCTTGGCACCACCTTCCTGTGTTTGAACCTTTAACAGGGTTGAAAGAAACCGTCTCATTCCAAGCCCCTGCCATGGGCAGGAATGCCTTCCACTAGAGCAGGTTGTCCTGACCTAGAAGTAGAAGAAGAATTGCACTTACCTGTGGGGTATTGCTTCTATATATTTAAATGTACATGTTCAAATGACACTTCATTTTTGTTTCTGGTACTTCTTGCAGTTCCTCCAACCATCAAATCAACTGGGCCTTCTGAGAGAGCTGTTGTGATCCACAAGCCTGTGACACTGCAGTGCATAGCCAGTGGCATTCCCAGCCCTTCCATAACCTGGTTAAAAGATGGACAACCAGTGAACACAGCCAGAGGGAATCTCAGAGTAAGCATGACTCCTTTATGTGATTTAAACTCTGAAAGATATGTTAGTGCATTTTACCTTTTGCTTCCTTCATGCTGTGATATAAAGATGCTAAAGATCCACCCTGGACAACAAGAGGCTTTTTGCCTGCCCAGGGTGGTATCTCTGGTCACAGCAGTGTTTAGTAGTCTGAATCCCATTAGACACCTCATATCAGAAGAGTACAGGACTGGAAATTCAGCATTGGGCTCCTTCCAGTTGTACTTCAACCTTCAGGGTTGTCTGCCAGTTGTGAGGTGGCTCTGCCCACTTGTCCCTGTGAGGAGGGATTAGACGAGCTGTTCCATGATCACTGCCATTGCAGCAACTACCTGTAATTCCCTTCTGATGGTGAGATCCTGCCTTTCCATGGAGAGCCCTTCCCAGTGCTGGTGTGCTCCAGGGACTGAGTGCTTGCAATGGCTGTGATTGCCCATGGGCTGGAGCAGTTTTTGGCCTCTTGCCTGTAGTATTCTCTGCACTTTGCTTGCCTGCCCTGGTGCCACACAGGTCTCCTGACCTTTGTACAGCTCATAATCCCAATGTCCCAGGAGTAGTGAAGTCTCTGAACTCCCGGATGCACATGAGCCCTGGGTGGGAGGGAGGCTGAGCCAGGTGGGTGTGGTGCCAGCTGTGCCATGACCCAGAACCTGAGTTCTGGTGTGCATGGTCCCTGTGTGTTTTGGTGCTGCTGTACACAGCCCCTGTGTGTTTTGGTGCAGCTGGAGCCCTCGGGCCGTGCCTGGGCACTGCTGTGCATGGTCCCTGTATGTTTTGGTGCAGCTGTGCAATGCCCCTGTGTGTTTTGGTGCAGCTGGAGCCCTCGGGCCATGCCTGGCCACTGCTGTGCATGGTCCCTGTGTGTTTTGGTGCAGCTGGAGCCCTCGGGCTGTGCCTGGGCACTGCTGTACATGGTCCCTGTATGTTTTGGTGCAGCTGTACATGGTCCCTGTGTGTTTTGGTGCAGCTGTGCAATGCCCCTGTGTGTTTTGGTGCAGCTGGAGCCCTCGGGCCGTGCCTGGGCACTGGTGTACACAGTCCCTGTGTGTTTTGGTGCAGCTGGAGCCCTCGGGCCGTGCCTGGGCACTGCTGTACATGGTCCCTGTATGTTTTGGTGAAGCTGTACATGGTCCCTGTATGTTTTGGTGCAGCTGTGCAATGCCCCTGTGTGTTTTGGTGCAGCTGGAGCCCTCGAGCTGTGCCTGGGCACTGCTGTACATGGTCCATGTGTGTTTTGGTGCAGCTGGAGCCCTCAGGCCGTGCCTGGGCACTGCTGTACACAGTCCCTGTGTGTTTTGGTGCAGCTGTGCAATGCCCCTGTGTGTTTTGGTGCAGCTGGAGCCCTCGGGCCGTGCCTGGGCACTGCTGTACACAGTCCCTGTGTGTTTTGGTGCAGCTGTGCAATGCCCCTGTGTGTTTTGGTGCAGCTGGAGCCCTCGGGCCGTGCCTGGGCACTGCTGTACACAGCCCCTGTGTGTTTTGGTGCAGCTGGAGCCCTCGGGTCGTGCCTGGGCACTGCTGTACACAGTCCCTGTGTGTTTTGGTGCAGCTGGAGCCCTCAGGCCGTGCCTGGGCACTGCTGTACACAGTCCCTGTGTGTTTTGGTGCAGCTGTGCAATGCCCCTGTGTGTTTTGGTGCAGCTGGAGCCCTCGGGTCGTGCCTGGGCACTGCTGTACACAGTCCCTGTGTGTTTTGGTGCAGCTGGAGCCCTCGGGCCGTGCCTGGGCACTGCTGTACATGGTCCCTGTGTGTTTTGGTGCAGCTGTACATGGTCCCTGTGTGTTTTGGTGCAGCTGTGCAATGCCCCTGTGTGTTTTGGTGCAGCTGGAGCCCTCAGGCCGTGCCCTGCAGCTGCCCCGGGCACTGCCCCAGGACGCCGCACGCTACACCTGCGTGGCCACCAACGCGGCTGGAGAGGCGCAGCAGCACATCCAGCTCCTCGTGCACGGTAATGTCTCTGCCCAGCCAGTGCCCAAACACGGCTGCTCTGGGCAGCTCTGACCCTCTGCTCCCCTGGCTCTGGCCTTGCTCTTGTCTCTGCACATCCACCTCTCAGTTTTCTTTTTCTTGCTCCATTAGTAAGGAGTGAGGCCAAAACCTCTCTGTCTTAGGATTTGGCCTCTCTCCTGTAGTACCAAGGGCCCAGAAATAAATGAATGAATTACCTTTGCAGGTAACTGCTGTTCAGAGGCACCCCAAAAATCCAAACACATTGCCACTAACTCACCCCTCAGAGGGTACTGTTTCTTAGTCCATATATGATGTGCCCCTATTGGCATTATTACTTTCATCCAAGTTTTCTGTGGGTATTGGCATTCCCATGACCCTGCAATGGGAAATTTTTGCAGGAATGGCTTTTCTGAGAAAGAAGCATTCTCTCATGGAGAGATTTTTCAGCCTGTTAAAGGGAGTTGTCTTTTGCAGCTAACAACAGAATAAAAAGAATCAGGGAAACCTGAGAAGCTGTTGTTGCATGTGACTTTAATAAATGCCCTCATCATGATTTACATGTATTTGGCTCAGAAATGGTTGTGAAGTGTTGTGCATTCTTGATGTGATCCAGTACTCAAAAGAGGTGTGTGAATCCTCAGGAGGTATAAGAATGGATCATGGCAAAATGCTCATGGAGCATAATTAGATTGACTTTTATTGCCAAACCAAGTTAGCATCTGGAAATTGTTCAGCTGAAATGAGGAGAGGTTGCAAAGTCTCCATGGATGAGACTTAGAAAGAGAAGCCACACTCATCTTAAACCATCATAATTGCATCACAGCTAACTTTAGTGTCAGCCCAATGGCATAAATGTCTCTTTTCACTGTCAGTTTTCATGTTCAAAGTGTCATTATCTGGTGTTCCTGACATGCTGCAGATTTCTAAACTTCAGTAGGGTAAAAGTGTGTACAACACTCAGTTTACTATCACCACTTGAAGTGGGATGATCCTGCCACAATAAAGAATTGCTTTTCTGTGTTGTGCTCCCATTCCTTGCAAGTCTGCTTTCAGCCCCAATTTTCCTGAAAAACCTTAAAAATAACAGAAATAATGTTTTATTCCTCTTACCACTAGTGAGGTTACATAGTTAGAAAGTATTCCCTTTTCAAAGAGGAACTTTCTGGAGAAACTCCTCACTCATCCAGCAGCTGAAGCTTGTGCAACTTGTAGCCCAGAGTTTGTCCAAGGGTAGATGACTTTGTGGTTGGATGCTGTGCTGGCTGGGTGGCTGAAATAATGAAAACCTGCTGCCTTTGTCTTTCCCCAGAACCACCCAGTCTGGAAGATGCAGGAAAAATGTTAAATGAAACAGTGGTGCTGAATAATCCAATCCATCTTGAATGCAGAGCATCTGGGAACCCCCCACCAGGTACCCACTTCGGGGAGCATCTGACAGAGGGTTTCACTGTCATGTGTCTTGAAAATGATGGATGTGCTGAATGTGAAGCCACTCCTGTGCCTTTCAAAGCAGCTGGAAAATGTGTGATGGGAAATGCCAATGTATCCCCTGACGTGGAGCAAGGAGTGGGTAATTCTATGATCCCCAAGGGATAAAAGAGAGAAAACTCCCAGGATAATGTGTTCCCTGGTGCATGCAGTGATGCCCTGCCCTCAGGCACGGGCACTGCTGCATTTCTGCTGCATCAGCTTTAAACACATCCCCTTTCATCTCCTGTCAGCCAAATATTTGCCAGTGTAGGGCACACCTAAAGCCATAGCAGGTGTATTGAGTGTGTCTGTCAAGTCTGGGATCTTCTTTAGTGTGGTTATTCTGTTCCCACCTTCTTCTGATAAGATATAAAAAATACCATGTTGGAATGAGAACAGTTTTCTCTATTAATACTGTACAGCAAAACTGGAGAAATAGTTACTAAGAGCTTATCTAACATAGGAAGTTATTCTCATGCTGAAGATGGCAACATTTTCAGAAGAAAGGTGTTCTTATATTTCAGATGAGCATTCAAGTTCACCTTTTTTGCCTTTTTAAGGATTAATCACAGGAAAGTATTGTTTTGTATAATAATTGATACTTGTATAAAACAAAATTTAAAATTATTTGGGATAGAAGTAAAATGTTATGTAAACATGAGGATTTTTAAATCCATTTTGCACTCTTTTTTAATTTCCTCTCCTCCTTTTTCTCTCTGAATTGACAATTATTTTAGAACAAACAATTAAAATCATGGATTTCAGATAATTTGTGCAATAAGAACAGTTTGGTAATCTGTGGTATGATGATCAGTTAAGATTAACTGAGAAAAGTGATAGCACAGCATCCCACTGAGAAAGAGAGAAGGCCTGTGCAGTCCTGTTTGTCAGTCAGACCAGCAGACTCTGTGAATGTACGTCCTCCCTAAAAACCCTTGTGTATTACAGATAATAATTTGACCTACTGAGTAGTGAGGGGATGCCAGTAAATGCCCAGTGGCCCATTCTCCTGATGGCTGGTGCCATCTCTTGGCTGAGATGCAAAATCCTCACGTTGTGCTGGGTATCAAGCTCCTGTAACACTGTCTTTGGGAGCACCACCAGAGTTCTGCTCTTTCTTTTCATTTGTTTTTCAGCCTGCCAGGTGAACAGTTCAATTGCTTACATTTTGATCCTTTGTCCCAGGTGGTTGAGTTGAATGTAGCGATAATTTAGGGTAAAAAGAGAAAAAATTATAGGTATTGTAGAATCCTACAATGTTTGGGGTTTGATGGGGCCTTAAAGCTGATCACATTCCATCTCCCTGCCATGGGCAGGGACACCTTCATATTATTGTGTGTTTTTAAACACCTGCCCTTGGCCTTGGTATGAGATAAGTAAATCCCCTGTAATTTGCTTTGTGTGATAATTTTTTAATTGCAGAACATATTGCTGTAAATCTATGGAGTGGGTGGATGATGGTGATGAATATGCAGTTGAATTCTGGGGAATTGTCAGTATTTTGGCTTTTAGTTGCTTTTGATGGGCAGTTAAATGCCTCCCTGACATCCGATCCCGTCAGATCTCGGAAGCTCAGCAGGGTCAGCCCCGGATTAGTACTTGGATGGGAGACCTCCTGGGAAATGCTGGGGGCTGTAGGTTCTAGTCCTGAGGACTTCACTGGCACTGTCCAAGCTCGCTCGGCCGTGGCAGATGAACCTCAGGACTGAAACGGTGGGGCCAGTTCTGTGCACGCTGAGCCTCACCTGAAATCCACTGCGCAGGCTGGAAGGGCTCACCCACGTGGGGACAGCCCTGCCCAAATCTGCGCAGGCTGGAAGGGCACGTGGGGACAGCCCTGCCCAAATCTGCGCAGGCTGGAAGGGCACACCCAGGTGGGGACAGCCCTGCCCAAATCTGCGCAGGCTGGAAGGGCACGTGGGGACAGCCCTGCCCAAATCTGCGCAGGCTGGAAGGGCACACCCACGTGGGGACAGCCCTGCCCACATCTGTGCAGGCTGGAAGGGCACCCAGGTGGGGACAGCCCTGCCCAAATCTGAGCAGGCTGGAAGGGCACGTGGGGACAGCCCTGCCCAAATCTGCGCAGGCTGGAAGGGCACACCCAGGTGGGGACAGCCCTGCCCAAATCTGCGCAGGCTGGAAGGGCACACCCAGGTGGGGACAGCCCTGCCCAAATCTGCGTTCGCAAAGTTTGGCCATACATACATACATACAGTTGCTTTTGATTGTTACCAATAACAACTGTACTGATAGTGAGTTGTGCGTGTGGGTGCTGTGCGTGTGCAGAGTGAGCTGGAGGCTTTGCAGGTCCCTTGGTGCCCTTGTGACGGTGACTGTGCCCCTGTCCCTGCAGCCATCTCGTGGTCCCGGCCAGGCGGGGCGGTGCTGCGGCGCGGGCACGCACTGCCCATCGCGGCGGCTCAGCTCTCCGACGCCGGGCTCTACCGCTGCGTGGCTGCCAACGCCGCGGGCACGGCCGAGCGGCTCTACAGCCTGCAGGTCCACGGTGAGTGCACTGCCAGGGCTCCTGACTCACTGGGGTGGGAAAACCCTCTGAGATCATCCAGTCCAACCATCCCAGCACTGCCAGGCCACTGCTGAGCTGTGTCCCCAAGTGCCACATCCACGTCGCTTTTAAATCCCACCAGGGATGGGGACTCCAACATTGCCCTGGGCCTGACCACCCTTCCTAATATCCAAGGCAAACCTCTCGTGGCACAGCTTGAGGCTGTTCTGTCTCATCAGGTATTGTGACACTCAGGAACAGCATGCACGTGCACCACCTTTGCTCTCCTTGAGTCTGAATTCTGCGCAGCAGACTTGGTGTCACCCATCACACCATCACAGGATCCTGCAGTGGTTTGGGTTGGAAGGGACCGTAAAGCCCATCCAGTGCCACCCCCTGCCATGGGCAGGGACACCTCCCACCAGCCCTGCTTGCTCCAAGCCCCATCCAACCTGGCCTTGGACTCTTTCAGGAATGGGGCAGCCACAGCTTCTCTGGGCACCCTGTGCCAGGGCCTGCCCACTGTCACAGCCAAGAATTCCTTCCCAATATCCCATCTAACTCTCCCTCTGGCAGTGGGAAGCCATTCCCCTTTGTCCTATCACTCCATACTCTTCACTCTTTTTTTTTCTCAGTGACATTAGAAATTGGTGTTTTGAATCAGGAGAATGTGCTAAGGGAAGGCATTTCTAGAAAGAATGAGGATGGACACCAGATTTTTAGAGGTATTTTATTTAAAGGATCACTTCAGCAATATAGAGGGCCTGGCAATGGCTGAGGTTTATTGTAGGTGTCTTTGAAACTCACAGAAGATAAAGGACACAGATGAAACGCCCTTTCATTATCCCAGAGTTTGAAAGAAAAATGTACTGTGTCTGATAAGGTGAAGTGAAAGTGTGGGTGTTTGCAGACATGAGACACCTGAGCAAAAGCCAAATTGGAGCCTTTCCACTGATTTCAGTGGCTTTTGCATGTGGCCATAATCCAAATTCTTATCTTTGATACATGCATATGCGTGTAGCTGGTTTTCTGGGGGAGTCTGCCATGCAGAACTGTGGCCCAAAGTTGGCCCAGTGCCCTCAGCCGAGATGCACACAGAGTATATAGTTCCTATTATTGTTAGTTAATGAGTTGGGCAGTGCATTTCCATGGAATTAATGACCAACATGGGAGAAACTGATGGCTCAAGACATGGTCAAAGGCAATTAACCCCACCCAGTGATTAATTCCCTGGAAATACTTAGAGCTGAGGTCGTTACTGTAGTTAAATGGAAAAGAACTCTTCAGGGTATGTAGGTCTTTTCATGAGTGGTGGAATTTTAGTGGATCTGTCTAGAGTTTTCTAGGGAACTAATACTTTTCTGACTAAGGCACAGTTTCCCCTTCCACAACAGCAGAATATGAGCAGTTGCAGGCAGGACTAATTGCATCAAATGAAGCCCAAATTCCTGTCTATGAACCTGCTTAGTTGAGCTTGTGTCCTGCCAGGCTGACACATGGGGAGCTGCTGCAATTTACCCTCAACAGGTTTGTCATTCTGTTTATTTAGTTTGAGTCTGAGAAAGCTTCAGTTTTCCCATCTTACTAGTGAAAGCAATGACCACTTGAAGGAGAGCAGACTCAGAACTGCCAAGTACAGAAGGTTGCAGAAAGGCTGCTCTGCATTTCCATGTGGCCCTTGGCATTGTGAATGAGCACCTACCTTGGTCAACTGCTGGTCTTACTCAGTGATTTCTGTTGTTAACAATGTTATCACATCTTTTTTTTGGCATTAAAAACAATGCTTGATACTGCAGGCTTAGCATTAGATGAAGCCAGGCAGGCCAGCTGAAGGAAACAGGTGGAATTCCAGTTTAGTATATTCATATGATTTCATTGTACTGATTTTTTTTCACTTCTCCCTTCCCACTGTAACTTTCTCAGGCTTTTGAGAACAACGAATGCTCTTGCAGTGCAGTAGGGGAACTGTGTGCATGGTGTGGAGAGAAAAAAGTTATAAAGATTATGAATTCTTATTACTGAAATGTTTGTAAGAGTAGGGAGAATCATGGGATGGTTTGTGTTGGGAGGGACCTTAAAGCTCATCCTGTCCCACCCCGTGCCATGGGCAGGGACACCTTCTGTTGCTCAGGTTGCTCCAAGTCCCATCCAACCCAGCCTTGGACGTGCTTCTGGTCTGCCTTTCTAACACAGCCCTACAACATTTGCTGGCCTGTGTGCCTGCAATAAGTGTTTAGAGATGTTCCATTAAGATGTTTGGGGTCATCAGACAGGCAGGTGTTATATGTTCCCATATGTTCTGCAAGGCCAATCTGTCACTCTGTGTATGGACTTGCTTCACGTGCTTTACATGATAAACTTCTTTCTTTAAACCTCACCACTCCTAATGCCTTTCACAAGATCTAAATGGAATATTAGAAAAGTTAGAGGGAATAGTTTCTGGCTCTATGTTGTGGTTCCTGGGTTTCCCAGCTGTCCTCTGGGCAGTGGGCCCAGTCCCTCATACCTTGCACGCAGTAGTTGCACTGGAGTTATGTGCCTGCTTATGCAAGGGAAGAGCAGGATTTGGCACAGAAACTCCTAGAGTTCAGTAGGAGTAACATGAGAAAAGAGACACAACATCCAAAGGCAGGCAGCACATTGAATTTCACTGTGATTGACACTCTTGTGGAGCTGTTCCAGCCTTTTCTGCTGTTTGGTTGTTTTTCAGTTCCCCCCTCGATCTCTGGCAGCAGTGACACGGTGACAGTGGTGGTCAATAACCCGGTGAGGCTGGAGTGTGAAGCCAGAGGCATCCCTGCCCCTGTCCTGACGTGGCTCAAGGATGGCAGCCCTGTGTCCAGCTTTAGCAACGGGCTCCAGGTACTGCTGTATCTGTGCTGTTCCCTGCTGTGGTGGGAGGCTTTTGTCTCGGTTTGAGGGGAAAAAACCAAAATGTTTTACCCACAAGCAGGGGAGGGGCCTCCTCCACGATAATCACACCACTCTTTATCAAATTTAAGAAAAGGAATTTTAATACAAGAAGGATAACTGCTATATATATATATATGTAAACAGACTAGTGCAACCCACTTCCCCAACACCACAAGAGAGGGAAAAAAAAACAAACCAAAAGAAACAAAACAACAACAAAACCCAGCAGGTTTTTTCTCCAGGAGAAAAGGTTATACTTAAGTGTCCTTGTCACAGCCCGGCTGGCTGCAGAGTGAGTTTCAGTCCCTCTCCAGCGA
The DNA here is from genome assembly GCF_047495875.1 of Pithys albifrons albifrons. Classification (NCBI taxonomy): domain Eukaryota; kingdom Metazoa; phylum Chordata; class Aves; order Passeriformes; family Thamnophilidae; genus Pithys; species Pithys albifrons. The sequence continues at coordinate 2,687,191 of NC_092467.1, forward strand.
GACAGACGAGCAGTGGGCTTTCAGATGAACTCAGTCTCTTCCCCCTGTGTTCCCCGTCCAAGAAGCAGAAAGGTACGAGCAACCAGCAGCAAATCCAAGGCAGGCAGCAGCAGCAGCGCGGCACGAAAAAAAAGTAGTCCGAGGTGGGCAGCGGCAAGACAGCCAGGAAAAAAACCCCAGCAGTAACCAGCAGGGCAGCTGCCTCCTTCGAGCCCCCACTCCCCCGTTCCGCCGAGCCAAGACTGAGGAGAATATCCAAAAAAAAACCAAAAGAGACAAACCTGCCTCCACCCCAGCGATCAACAGTTAACTGCTTCTTTTGTTAACCGCTGGCCTGGGCAGTTAAGTGGCAGGGGAGAGAATTTACATAATAATCCCAAACTACAACAGCTTTGAACTTTAATGGAAGAGAATAAGGTAGAGGTTTTGGAATGAAAGTGTAAGGTTGTTTGCTCTAAGTTGTTGGTGTGAATTTAACTCCAGTAAACACTGTATGAAGTAGAAGATACAGATATATTGAGACAGAGTGGTCCTTTCAGCAGATTTCATACCAAGGAAGAGTTTGCATCAGCAAATTTTTCACTTACTGACAAGAAGAAGAAATTGGACCATTCCCCTCTGCTTAAGAGATCTGTAGAACTCAAGATCATGTAATAGCTCATTACATACTGCAGTAATTCAGAAAAAACCCACAACCTTTGATGTAAGGAGATAGATATGTCCGAGGCAAGAGCAGAGAGCATGGTTGCTTTTTGAGAGCTGTTTGTATGATCTGAAAGGGAAGAAGGGAAATTTGTGGTCTGTGGGGACTGCTCAGGGCACAGACCAAAGGTGGTGAAAGGGGGGGATGTCCAGATCCTCAAAGACTTGTGAATTCCAGGAGTTCTCTGTGGGCTTCCTTGAGTTCCACTGGTGCAAGTCTGGGTCAAATACGAACCCTGTGCTGCAGAGAAGAGTGTAGGGAACAGGGAGACTGGGGGGGAGGGGGGGGTGACAATGGGTCTGTGGATCCTCTGATATCTGAGGGAATTGATGAGGGAATTGATCTTAAGGAGTTCAAGGTGTGTCCTTGAAAGAAAAGCAGTTTGGAGAGCACCCTTAAGGAGAAAGGAGTCACCTGGAGAATGTGACAGACCTTTTAGCCAGTTGAATGTTTCCATGTATGCTTAGGCAACTGAATAGCCAATTATGTGATGACACGCTGTTTAAAAGAGTAGATAAAAAGTGAAGCTGCTGCTGCCTGAACCTGTATCGGCCTCTTCTGACTGCCATAACTAACTCACCCCTGCCCCGACAGGAGATGGTGGGAAGCAGCAGCAGAACAAGTGTTTCTCTTTGAAGTGGAAGCTTCACAGTTGTCCCTGTTGGTGTTGCCCACCGAGGTGTGCCCTGACTGTGCCATGCTATGTTGCAGGTGCTGTCTGGGGGCCGTGTCCTGGCCCTGCCCAGTGCTCGGCTGGGTGACTCGGGCACCTACACGTGTGTCGCTGTCAATGCCGCGGGCGAGAGCCAGAGGGACGTGGAGCTGCACGTGCTCGGTGAGTGTGCTGGTTTAAAGGTAAACCGGCAAGAGAAACGAACCCAACACATCAGAGATTATAAGGCAGAGTTACAATTTAATAACAATATTACAAGAAATGCAATGGCACAAAGAGAAATTGGGTTTAACCCACAAACCCCAGCAGTGTAACCCAGCCCCCTGGGGCACAAACATAGAGGGGTTTGGTGGCCCACGTGGTTCCCCCAAGTCTAAAGGAAAAGGAAGGGAAAAACCTGTTGGTCCAGTTGATGTCACAGTCTGGTGGAGAGTGGTGGTCTCCTCTTGTCGAGGTTCTGCTCCTCCTCTGGATTCAATGAGCGGTCCCAGAAGTCCCCAAAGCCCAAGATTCTCTCCCCTCAGGTTTGGGTGGGAGCCCCCAGTCCCTCCCCCAGGGCAGGGAGTTCCACACTGGGGCATCTGACTCTGGCAGTCAGGGGGGATTTTGGAATGGTTGCTGGTCCATGGGCAGAGCTGAGCCCTCAGGTGGGTGTGGAGGTGCCAAGGAGTCCCTGGAGGGGAGTTCTCCCAGCTCCTCTGCCAGGCTTCTTTCCCAGCCAGCTCCCAGCCTGAGGGCTCAGCTGTGCCCTGGGCAGCTGCTGCAAGTGGGGTCCATTGTTAACAGTTCATGAGAAATGGTGTAGAGGGTTTAGAATGCAGAGCTTTGGGCACACCCACACAGGGATAAACTGGTCCCACCTGCTGAACTGGGACAGTGGGAGTGTGGCCAGGACTGTGCTTTGGCATGAGCACTGTTCAGGGAACTTCACCTGAGCACACCCAGGCCCTTGGCAGAGTGCAAAGGTCCCAGCCCATAATGGAAGGTGAAGTGAAGAGGAGGGGGTTGTGTATGGAAGTGAATGAATGAATGAATGAATGAATGAATGAATGAATGAATGAATGCATATAGATCCACTTGTATTAAAGCATATAGGTGCAATCTTCTGTGTATCCTTGAAGAAATCATAATTGCAACAGTGAATTTGCAAGTTGGTTACATAAAATCAGCGTTCTGGCAATGCCAAGGACAAGTTTGTGTAAAAAACATGTTTGTATCAAAAACAAAAAGGTAGTTCTGTGAGGTGAAAGTTATTGTAGCCAGAGTTTGGTGGTGTTTGTTGCACCAGAATGAGTCACTGTGAGTTTCCCATCTAGCTCTGCAGTTCCCATCCCATTCTCAAGCCTTGCTCTGCCTTCCTGAGTGGGGGGAGCTTTTTCAGTGCTGGTGGTGCCACTGTCTTGAACTGTGTTTGGCACAACCAGTCAGCTTTGTCTCTTTCAAGGAGAAGGAAATAAATCTTTTGTACTTTTCAGATTTTGTCAATAAGGTAATTCTGAAGACTTATTGGCTGGCCTCATATAAATACATCCTCTCTTCTGATGTGGACAAGGTTCTCATACACATGGTGGGATTGTTGGTGTATCCCATGCAGAGCTAGGACTAGGACTAGGACTTTAATGATCCCTGTTGATCTCTTCCAACTCAGAATACTCTGTGGTTCTAAGTTTCTTGTAATTTGTATGAGTTTTATCTTGATTTTTTTTGTGACTTGTATGTGGTGCCTTTGCATATTCACAGAATTGTGGAATGCTTTGGGTTGGAAGGGACCTTAAAGCCCAACCAGTGCCACCCCCTGCCATGGGCAGGGACACCTCCCACCAGCCCAGGTTGCTCCAAGCCCTGTCCAACCTGGCCTTGGACACTCCCAGGGATGGGGCAGCCACAGCTTCTCTGGGCACCTGTGCCAGGGCCTGCCCACCCTCACAGGGAACAATTTCTTCCCAATCTCCCATCTATCCCTACCCTCTGTCAGTGGGAAGCCATTCCCCTTGTCCTCTGCCTCCATCCCTTGTCCCAAGTCCCTCTGCAGCTCTCTTGGAGCTCCTTCAGGCACTGGAAGAGGCTCAGAGGTCACGCCCCATTGCGTTTTCAGTGCTCATTGTGATGTGCAGTTCTGAAGAGCCTGATGTGGTGCAGGAGAGATGCCAGGGAGTGTGACTGGAGCAAGTTTTGAGTTTCCTTGGACAGCTCAGTGGCTTTGGACACCAGTGAAATGAGGATGAACAACGGTCTGCCACTGGTTTTGGAAATTTTACTGTACAAGATGTGGAAAGGGAGTTTCGGAATTGGAACACCTTTGTGATTTTGCTTCTGCTTTCAGTAGGGCAGTGGAGACACAACTGCTTTGGCTGTGCCCATCTCCAGCATTCTAGTAATGCCAAGCACAAGTCTGGAAAACCTCACAAAGGAACTTAGAGGGCTGGATGTTTTCAAGTCACAGGACAGGTTATTTGTTCCTGGGTTTGGCTTTCAGAATTGGCTTCCTTGGTTAAGATACTCCTGACTTAAATCATGGTGATTTTTGCATCTGCAAGGGCAGTTCAGAGATCCAGGACTTTGCCATGGCAAGCAAGCCAAGGTAGCCTAGGTGGAACATTTTATGTCCAGAACAAGGACTATCAAGGCTTCCTTTGGAGTTGAAGTACAGGTGTGTATGTGTGTGTAACGTGGCATAGATATATTTATCATTCCTCTTTTATTTTCTGGAAGCTGTGTCCATTTTAGCCAGATGAAATGAAAAGAATTAAGTAGGAGTCGTGGATGTTTAAAATTAGTTTTGTAGTAAAAGCTGGCCAGGGCTGAGCTCAGCTGCAGGGCCAGCTTGAGTAAGGCTGTCACCAGAAAGTAATATTGCTCTTCAGACTGGCCTCATAAGGTCTATCTAATTAAGAAGCCTCAGGAGGAAAATAATTTGGAGAGCAGTTGGAGCTGTGTTGGTTGGAAATGTGTGGTGTGCTGAGCCAGGAGCTGGAACAGTTTGGGTAACTTGCAGTTACTGTGAACATAATTAGATTAATTTTAAACCCTGCTCCTTCAGAAATAAATGCCATAGTGTCTCTCTCTCTCCTTTTGAACCCATTTCAATTCATTTAGCAGAGAGGAAAAGTAATGGGTGGAAAAGTCTTTGGAAATAAATTTGCCTTCTGCAGGAGCGGATCAACTTCCAATTCTCAGTTCCACAGCACTCATAAAGAATCTGGGCCTTTGTGAGTTCTACAAAGAAAGAAAGATAAACAGATTGCTTTTCAGTTACTCTATTTCTTATCCACAGGGACCAGGCTTTTCCCTAAATTATTTCCAAACTATGAAAGCAGCAGCTCTGCTCAGAACTTCCTGGGCAAGACACACAAAGCCTTGTTGTTAACGGGCTTGTCCTGGGCATCTTGAGAGCTGTGTTGCAGTTCTCTGAGTACCACCCTGGGACTCATTATAATCTCAGTGTGCTAATTAACTCAGCCCCTTTGGTTCAGAGTGAAGCCCAGGGTGTTCTCACAGCCAGTCCCACTGCTCCCTCCTTACCCCAAGGTTCTGTGCAGTCAGACCCACAGTATCTGGAGTGATGGATTGCAAAACTACAAAGCGAAGGAAATGTCACCATAAAGGGTCTCTTCAACTTTTTGGGGGCAATGTTTCCTCCACCTTCGACTCCAACCATGAACACTTTCCTCAAGAACTTGCTGTTCCAAGGTTTAGATCTCAGTTGCTTTATTTTTCTTGTTGTGGAAACACAGTATTTGAAAACGGGGGGAAAAATGTGTTTTCTTAAATCCTGACACTGTTCAAGAACAGCTAAAGGGCTTCCACTTAAGTGTCCAGTGGTTTGGTTTTTTTACTTCTACACAGAAAACTTCCATTCCAAAAGCTCATTTTTCTACTGCATAATTTGCAAGTGATGGTGTAATGATGAGATTATCACTGAAACTGCAGGATAAATCTAAATATGGTGCTCAGTGCCAAACCCTGCAATAATTAGCAGATCCCACACAAAGCAAATAGACAAACTAATTGTAGATCATGATTTGATGATTAAGTCATTAACCCATTCATATAAGTTCTTACTCTGTCATCTGCAGTTGGCCATCTCTGGAAAAAATTCATCTGTAAATCACATTTTTCCTTAAAGCAAACTATCCTTCTTGGCAGTATCTGGAAGAGCTGAAGACATTTTCAGCTTCTGGGGCTGATTATTATCTTGTGAGCCTTTTCACTCAGCAGCTCTTTTTCTTCTTGCAGGAATTCGTTCCCTGTCCTTTATATAGCAGGGATTTCCCTTTCTAGTGATGTTTCAAGGTGGATTTTTTACTAGGCTTATCTAAATGATTTCTCTGTAGCTGATACCTCCCTAGTGTGTGTCTTGTGTGGAGGATGTTCTGTAAGTAAGAGTATTATTCTTGTGCTTTCTGTGATGTAAAGGAGACTGAAGTTGTGTGTCAGAAAGGTACTAACTGTTATTTTTGCTAACTCTGGGAACTCCTTATGTTTGCTGTGGGAAGTCTTCAGTGCCCAAAAGTCTGTTGATTTGAGCTACAGGGCAAGAGGAAACAGCCTCAAGCTGTGCCAAGGGAGGCTGAGGTTGGATGTTAGGAAAAATTTCTTCACAGAAAGGGTGGTCAGGCACTGGCACAGCTGCCCAGGTGGAGTCCCCATCCCTGGGGGATTTCAAAGCCGTGTGGATGTGGCACCTGGGGACATGGTCAGTGGTGGCCTTGGCAGTGCTGGGGATGGCTGGGCTCCCCGATCTCAGAGGGCTTTTCTGAGCTAACCATCTGTGTCCTTCCATGGCTGCAGTGCCCCCAGACATCCTGGGAGAGGAGCAGAACGTGTCGTTGTTGGCCGGGCAGGCGCTGGAGCTGCTGTGCCAGAGCAACGCCGTCCCCTCGCCCGTGCTCTCCTGGCACAAGGATGGGCGGCCCCTGCTGAGGAAACCGGGTCTGAGCATCTCTGAGGATGGCAGCGTGCTGAAGGTACACTGGGCAGGCAGTGGGCACCCCTTCCTGGACAAGGTACCACCGTGGGCACACTGGAGACCACCAGAGATGGGGCAGCATCTCTGGGAAAAGGAGGAGTCCTGTGTGAGGAGGGAGGGAGGGCAGAGCCCCTGCATGCTGGAGTCAGGTTTGGCTGCATTTATACCCTGTTATTAATATTCAGGGAGACAGATGTGAAACTAGTATGGGGGTGTCAGTGAGTCTGTGAATCCTTTGATGTCTGAGTTAACTGATGAAGGAATTGATCTCGAAGATCCTTGAAAAAAGAGAAGTTTGGAGTGCACCCTTAAGGAGAAAGCCACCTAAAGAATGTGACAGACCTTGTAGCCAGTAGAATGTTTCCATGTATGCTTAGGAACTGACTAGCCAATAGTGTGACAGCATGTTGGATACAAGAGTAGATAAAAAGTGAAGCTGTAAATAAAAAGAAAGCTCTTTGTTCCAAGATCAAGCTCTTTGTTCTAAGTCCAAAGCCTTGTGTTCCTGCTGCTGCTTCCTGAACCTGTATCAGCCTCTTCTGACCGCCATAACTTAACTAACTAACTAACTAACTAACTAACTACCTACCTACCTACCTACCTACCTAACTCACCCCCCTTACCCCTACAAACTAGCATTGAGTCTGAGCCCCCTGTCCCTGGTGCCATGCAAGGAGAGCCAGGCAGGTTCCCTGTTCCCCCAGGTGGAGGGAGCCCAGGGGCAGGACGGGGGCCGCTACACCTGCGAGGCCACCAACGTTGCTGGGAAAACTGAGAGGAACTACAATGTCAACATCTGGGGTAAGATCTGGGAAGAACTGGGATGGGAGACACAGAAATGCTCTGTGGTTCATCACCACTGCACTGCTGAGGCTCGTGCAGAGAAGTGGTGGTGTATTTGCTGTGCTTGAACAGGCCCAAGAAAGTGCTCACATTTTTCAAATTGCTTTAATTTATTTCTAAGTTAATACCAGCTACTTCCTAGGCCTTTGTTGGTCTGGCTTGGGAGGCATGAGTTCTTAGGGCTGTAACTATTGGAATGGGAGGATCTTTAAGGTCCCTTCTAACCCAAACCACTCTGTTGGTTTGTATCCAGAGCTTTAATCCTATTTAAAGAAAACTACCAATCTTCCACTTTTTAAAATGCCAAGGCATAGAAATTCAGATAAATAAAAGCTGCCTTACCTAGCTTTATTTACTCTGCAAGGTTATCAGTGGTGAACCATAAAGATAGCTTTAGTTAAATTTTTCTGTGGCTCTGTGATGAATGTGACTGAGGACATCATTTTAATAATTGCTTTTGAGTGGGGTTTTTATGTACCATCATTTTCTCCCCACATGCAAATTGAAACATGCCCTTTTTTACTGTTATAAATCAATTTCTTGCTTTGAAACCACAAGACATAAAATTGTCTTAACAGGATTTGGAAGAGTAAAATTACAATTTTTAGAACAGAATTCAGTTCTGTCATTCATGATTAAAAAGAAACATTCATGGCACTTAAAGTAGAGGTGGGTATTGTAGCACCCTGGCATTTAAAGTAGAGGTGGGTATTGTAGCACCGTGGCACTTAAAGTAGAGGTGGGTATTGTAGCACCCTGGCACTTAAAGTAGAGGTGGGTATTGTAGCACCCTGGCATTTACTGTGCCTGTACCTTCTGCTCTGCTCTCTCCCTGCCCAGATTTTTGCAGAGGACCTTGCTGAAAGGATTTGGATTTTTTTTGTGCAGTGAGAGCATTCATGTAGGATGTGAGAGGAGGGATAATTCTTTGCTAGGTAACAGCTTTGATGGAATCAGCTGGTTTAGAGTGCCAGAGCTGAAGAGCAAAGCTGTCCCTGTTCTGGAGGAGAGTGATTGGAGGAATGGGGTCTTTAACCTTGGATGTGGCAGCCATTGTGCTGATGCAGGAAAACTTCCAAGGAAAGGCACAGTCTGAATTTTAAAACCTAGCCATGATCTCTGTAGGTTTACTGGCTGAGGCTGTGAGTGAGGCAGGCTCTCAAGAGCTGGAGTCAGTTGGCATAAGTCCCCAAACCAACTTTGTTCAGTGAAGTCCATTCAGAGTCAGCCCAAAATAAAGCAGCAGACCTTGGAAGGGGGAAGGATGGATGAGGTCACTCCCAAGTGTGTTACTCCCTGCCCAGAGCCTGGTTGGCTCTGTCAGCAGGAGGATGCAATCATTGCTTCAGAGCTTCAGAGCTGAGTGGGACTGATTTGTATGAGGGGCATTTGGGGTTTGCTGCTGGCTCTTGTTTCAAATGCTGCAATTATTTGTCAATTCTTTGCAGTGTCACCAAGTATTTCTGGCTCAGATGACAGCTCTCAGCTGACAGTCATTGAAGGGAGCTTGATAAGCCTGATCTGTGAGTCCAGTGGCATCCCACCACCCAGTCTCACCTGGCAAAAGAATGGTGGGTACCTGTCCTTTATCTGTTCTATAAAGCAAATGGGGCCATTCCGACCTGGGGGTTATTCATTTTTGCTTGTGCACATTTTGGATGGTGTGTTCTGAGGAGCTAAAACGTGCAGGAATCTACAGAGTCCTCTCCAATTCACCTCAGTTTGAATCAGGTGTCACTATTCCTAAAGGAGTGCAAGAGAAGCACAGTGCAGAGATTCCTGAACTGACATAAAACTGGACTGGGAAGGATTTAACCCCTCTCCATGTATTTGTCTACCACGGGGCAGCAGAACAGCAGGAGGGCACCCCATTCCTGGAAGGGTCCAAGGCCAGGTTGGATGGGGCTTTGGAGCAACCTGGGCTGGTGGAAGGTGTCCCTGCCCCTGGCAGGGAGTGGAATGGGATGAACTTTAAGGTCCCTCTTGACCTGCCCCATTCTGGGATGGTAAGCCTTGTTTGTGGGTCCCAGGCAGCAGGGCTGGGAGTCACTGGGAAGCCCCTTGGAGCTGAGGGTCCCTGTCCTGGGATCCTCTGCACAACAGATGGATTCTTGGAGCTAGTTTTAAATCTGCGGCTGTGGTGTCCTGCCAAGTGATGAAAATGCCTCTAGTTGGAGTAATTGCTTTTGGGATTTATTGATCCTTTTCTCTCACCCCATCCAAAAGGAGTCTGCACACCTTTTTTGCTTTAGGGGTTGAAATAACGTTGCCAAACACCTTATCATGAATTGTTAGACAAAAGCAAGTACTTTGAGCACATTCTGTTGAGCATGGACACTGTTGGAGACAGAATAAGATGTTGTACTCTTTAAGTGTGGTAATTTTTTTGTTATTAATCAATCTTGCCCAATCTGTAGTTTTCTAGGCAGCACAGTCAGTCCATTGTGGTGTATATCTGCTTTAATTAATTTTACCTTGTGGAAAGAGCAGATTTTAATTGCCAAACACTTTTTGTAATGCATGTCATTTTCAGAGAAAATGAAGTTTATCAAGTTCTTTTTAAACCCTGCCTCTGGGAAGCCAAAAAGCATCGTATGACTTGTTCTAATAGTTCATTGCAAGACCAGCATGTGCAGACTTCAGTGGTAGGAAGGAGACAGACCTGTAGGAAAGCCTAGAAAAGCAGTCAGAAAGGAGGAGTAGCAGATTTGTCACTATGTTGGACATTTAGTGCACTTTGTGGAGAAGATTTGAAATGGACAAGAGGGAAATGAAGATTGAGCTTCTAAGGATTATCTGTGGCAGGTGCATTCCTTCTGTCACCAAGTCCCCCTAAGATTTGGAAAGATGAATATTTGGAATCTGAGGTCTCCAAGACTGGAACATCTGCTCAGAGAATGTGATGGTGTTTTGCTACCATATTCTGCTGAGGATTTCCTGGGCAGAAAGCTGTGCCCATGTCCTGTGTGGCACACAGGTGGGGTGAAAGCTAAATGATATTTTTCTAGGCATGGGCTGTGCTGCATGAGACAGTTCTGTACTGAGAAATGAGTTACCTTTTATTGAAAGTGCTGAACTTCTGCTCAGTGGAGGTCTCCAGCACCCTGTGGGGGATGTGAGTGAATACTCAGGGGGTTCATGGCACGAAGTCAGCAGTTAATACACAAAGTTCTCGGAATCTTTTTGGGTGAAGTTCCTGCTGTCTGGGAAAACTCTGACAAATGGGCAGTTAAGCAGCTCAGTCCTTTCTAAACGAGCCAGGGCACTTGACACCATGTGATAACTTTGCTCCTTACCATTTTCTGAGGCTTGATCTGAGAGTGGGTGTGTTACAGGCTCTCCCCTGGTGCCGGAGCCGTCGGGAAGGGTGCGGGTGCTGTCTGGGGGCAGACAGCTCCAGATTGCAGTTGCTGACAAGTCTGATGCTGCATCTTACACCTGTATTGCTTCAAATGTGGCTGGCAGTGCCAAGAAAGAGTACAGCCTGCAAGTGTACAGTAAGTACCAGGAAAGTCCTCATCAAGGTTTGCCAGTTCTGCAGGAGTGTCATGGAAGTGTGGTCAGTACAGTGATGTTGAGCTGCAGGATTTCCAGAGGGTGAGGTCTGGCTGTGGGACAATTCAAAGGGAGTCCAAGGAGAATATTAACTAATTAAATTTTGACAGTTTGGACTCGGAGCTTGACCAAGACATTGCATATCCCTGTTGGAAGTGCATGATTCCAGGGACAGTGTTTCTTACCTCCACACTGCAGCAGAGGTAACACCTAACTGAGCTTTTACGGTACTTTGGTCAGGAATTAAAGAAGGTATTTCTAAACAGCCCAATGAAAACCAAAATCTTCCAAAGTCACTAGGGATTGACAGCATTTGGGGGCAATCTGGTTTGACTTCATTTTTTCTCCTGTTTGCATTTTTAAAATTGCAAATCAACATTTTAAAAAACATTTTTACTTTACGGTGTGGAAGAAGGGAAGAGGAGTTTTTTTTGTCTCTCCTTGGCCCTGCTGATCTGGCAAACTTGCTTGTTACTGTGCTCAGAAACAGGTGAAGAGTGGGCTGATTCCAATGGTATGAAGTTCAACAAGGCCAAGTGCAGGTCCTGCTCTTTGGCCATAACCCCCTGCAGCGCTCCAGGCTGGGCACAGAGTGGCTGGAGAGCAGCCAGGCAGAAAGGGACCTGGGGGTTTGGATTGACAGGAGGCTGAACATGAGCCAGCAGTGTGCCCAGGTGGCCAAGAAGGCCAGTGGAATCCTGGCCTGGATCAGGAACAGTGTGGCCAGCAGGCCCAGGGCAGTGACCCTTCCTCTGTACTCTATGTTGGTGAGGCCACACCTTGAGTGTTGTGTTCAGTTCTGGGCCCCTCAGCTCAGGAAAGATATTGAGGTGCTGGAGCAGGTCCAGAAAAGAGCAACAAAGCTGGTGAAGGGACTGGAGCACAAGTGCTGTGGGGAGAGGCTGAGGGAGCTGGGGGTGTTTAGCCTGGAGAAGAGGAGGTTCAGGAGTGACCTCAGCACTGTCTAGAACTACCCGACAGGAGGTTGTACCCAGGTGGGGGTTGGTCTCTTCTCTCAGGCAACCAGCAGTAGAACAAGAGGGCATGGGCTTAAGCTCTGCCAGGGGAGGTTTAGGTTGGATATCAGAAAGAAATTCTTTCCAGAGAGAGTGCTCAGGCATTGGAATGGGCTGCCCAGAGAGGGGGTGGATTCTCCATCCCTGGAGGTTTTTAAGATGAGACTGGACGTGGCACTCAGTGCCATGATCTTGTAATCAGAGTGGGGTTGGATCAAGGGTTGGACTTAATGCTCTCAGAGGTCTCTTCCAACCCAACTGATTCTATGATTCTATGATTTTATGATAAGATCCTGAAGTGCTGCTCCAGATGACCTCTACCCTGTGTTTCTCATTTCCCGCAGTCCGGCCAACCATCGCGGGCAGCAGTGCCCACCCGTTGGAGGTGACGGTCACTCAGGGCAGCGCCGTGTCCTTGGCATGTGAGGCTCAGGGTGTTCCAGAGCCCACCCTGGCGTGGGCGAAGGACGGGCAGCCCCTGGCTGGCAGGAGGGATGTGCTGCTGCTCCGTGGCGGGCGCGTCCTGCGGCTGGAGCGCGCGCGGCTCTCGGACAGCGGCCGCTACGTCTGCGTGGCCACCAACGTGGCTGGGCTGGCCGACAGCAAGTACCAGCTGAGCGTGCACGGTGAGCGTGGGACAGGGGCACAGGGCAGCTGAACTTACCCAGCGCTGTCCAAGCAAGAGCTGGGCAGCTCAGGGCACCCCTGTGTGTGTTGCAGGGAGTGCGGCTCCACTTGCAGATCCCTGAGGTGGTTTTGGTGGCAGAGTTAGGAAAAATCCAAATCCAGTTTTATAACACCTGAGTGTTTTAAAATCTTGCCCCTCTCTCTGTTAGTATCAACCCACCCCCAGCTGCTTCATCTCCCAAGATAACAAGGAGCTGGTGCAATATTGGGCTGACCAACATAGTGGGAGATGCCTTACTGTGGGAGATAGAAATTAAGGATTAACCAAGACCACTCTGCTAGTGGCCACTACCATTGGGGCATTACCTGAGCATAGCCAGGATCACAGAATTATCAGGTTCTCTGATTTTACATGATCAGTTACATGAACAATTTAAAGATGGTACCTCCAACTGTAACTGCTCCCCACAGTTTGCTCGATGGTGTTGGTCAGGACATCACAGCATCTTATTGCCCCTGTGATGCTTTTGCAGATGCCTTTTTGCACCTCATCAAACACTGAATATTCACATTTTACTGTGAAGGAAAACACAGAAGTTCTTATGGAAAACAAGAGGCCAAAATTACTTCCCAGTTGTATTCTTTGTTTTGAATATTTCCTGTGCTGTCTTATCAAACTTGTGGGCATTAAAGAGAAACTTCAAACCTCCTCAGGCTTCTCAGAGTGCTGGAGGAGATTGGTGAATTCTTGACCCCAGGCTTTATGTTCTGAAGTGTGACCTGTAGAGCTGCTTCCAAAGTGGAAATATTCATATTCCTAGCAAAGAAAAGCTAAAGATGAATGTGTGGTAGTTACTTTAATAAGGGGTTGTTTTTTCCATGAGGAGAAGCAAATAATTCTGTCAGTGTAGGAATTTTCCCCAGTGTTTTCCCTCATATTTCATTTGATACTGGGAATTATAATTCTTGTAGGCTGGACAGGACTGCTATAAATGTAATTTGCTATTAACCCATAAAATAAAGGTAATAGAACAGATAGAATTTAAGTTTAATGTTTCCATGCCACTACACAGTAAGAAATTGTCATTATATGTAATATTAAGTGTCTTTGTTTTGTAGCTCCTCACTTGCCAAGCCTACCTTGGTTTTGGTGAATTATAATTATGTTTTGTGAGAAAAATTAATTTTGATTTGTTCTGAAGTGTGGCTTTTCTTTTACCCTTTTCTGTAGTTCCCCCAAGTATTGCTGGTTACCTGCAGCTGCCCGAAAACATCAGTGTTGTGGAGAAGAATCCCATCTCCCTGGTTTGTGAAGCCTCAGGAATTCCCTTGCCAGCAATAACGTGGCTCAAGAACGGGTGGCCCATCACCCTGAACAACTCAGTGCGAATCCTCTCAGGTACAAGAGCTGCAGTGACTTAAATACAATATGAGGAAAGAGGGAGGCTGAAGGGCCCTCTGCATCTACAGTGCAGGGATTGTACCTGGCAGGAGAAGCTTTGGGTTATTGGTCTGGAAGGAACAGAAGAGGAAAGAAATGGTTATTCAGTGCCAGGTTTTTACCTAAATGGGGTCAGAGTGGCTGAATAGCTAAAAGTTGGTACCTCATGTAGGTGTATGGGCCAAAGGCCTGTGACTGTGCACTGTGACACAGATGGAGCCCACACTTTGGCTGTCAGTGTGTATGAGTCCAGAGCTTGCTTCCAGAAACAGGGCAGATGACAACACCTTGCTTTGCTGGGAAGTGGAGCTTGGCAGCTGCACTGAGGGTAAAGGTTTGTGTTACAGGAGGAAACTGGGTTGTCAGCAGCCCTTGTGATGACAAACAAACTGGGTACCAAGCAGGTGCCAATACATTGTGTGTTGCCTTCCCATGTGGTCAGGAGTCAGCTTTTTGGAGTATGTAGATAGAGGTGTCCCAGCCCATGGCAGGAGGTTGGAACTGGATGACCTTTAATGTCCTTTCCAACCCAAACCATTCCAGGATTCTGTGAATTAAGTATTTGATTGACAATGGAGATATTTCTTTGATCTTGGGTTTGCCACTCACAGCTGGAAATCTCATGAAAATAAGTTTTGGTGGAGTTTCTAATATTCTGGCATAGCAAAGCCAAGCCATGCTGCAGCATGAACTCAATAGGCAGATGATGCAACTGGGAGGTGTTTAGGAGCTCAGTTAAGACTGGATTTGGAGTTGAAGTGTTTCAGGATTTTTTCATCAGTGGGACTTCCAATGTTGCCTGTAGTCCTGCCCTCTGCTTTCCCATTTAACATGCAGCAGATGGAAAAGGAGTGGGGGTGTGATTATTATCCATACAAACCTGGCAGTGGGACCTGGCATGCATTCCCTGTTGTGTGAAGCTGCCATCAACACAAACAACATCTTCAGGGCTTGATTGTGTGTGGATTTGCACACCCACACTCGTTGGGGTTGGGAGGGGAGAGACACAGCTGTGTGTTGTCTCTGGGGGTGTGTTGGCTGCTGTGGGAGGGACACAGGCCAGGGCTGGGGCTTGCTTTGCCAGCAGACTGTGCTTCATAAATCTACACGTTGTGGCAGTGAAGTGGAACCAGCATGGCACTTGGAACTTTATTTGTGCTGCAACAAACAACAACAAAAATGCCCCTCACCCCCCCGACCCCCCCAACTAATTTAGGAGTTAAATACTTTGCCAAAGAAAGATTATGGTTCTGTTGATTGAAAACATACTTGGCATTGCAGATAATTTCAATGTGTGGACACACCGCTGGCAACTTCTAGTCAGTTAATTCAGGTCATGGAATCTCCTGAGTTGGAAGGACCCACAAGGATCATCAAGTCCAGCCCTGGCCGTGCACAGACACCCCAACAATCCCACCCTGTCCCTGAGAGCATTGTCTGGGGACTGATGTTTGTTTTGGTGGTCCTTCCTGCATATCCCCTTGGAAAAAATACCAAAAGCATTCCAGTGTGCCCCACCTGCTGTCCCTGCAGCCCCGGCCTCAGCTGCACACGGGCTTTAGGAAGGAGAACAGCTTTTGTTGAGCTGAGTGCAGCAGATCCTGTGCTGCCTCAGCACTGCAGGCCTGAGTGTGTTCTGGTGTGTGACACCAGGGAAAGTCTCCATCTCCTGCAGGCAGGTGCCTGCTTCGTTTTCCTGCTTCTTTGGCCTCCTTCAGGGGGTGCATGGGAGAAGGGAGCAGGGAGACTTGAGGCTGGAAGAAATGAGCCCTCCCCAGTCTCCCAGTGCCCTCTCCAGCAAGTAAAATTCCTTGGGCAGAGGCACATCCATTAACCAGCCTGGCAGTTTCTTCCTTCCAAGCGCATGAGCAGGAACATGAGTTCCTGGGCTGTATCCCAGCAATGACCCCGTGGATATCCACAGGCAGGGCATGCCCATTTAGGATGGTGTGGGAATGCTAATGGGAGAACTGCAAGCCAGAAGCTGGGAAAAGCTGCAGGCTGGCCACCATGCCTGTGCTCACACTGGAATGCTCCCTGATGTGTCTTCTGCTGTTCCTCTGCCAAAAAGGAAGGGAAGAGAAGTCACTCTGCCTTGACAAAGCAGGGATGGATATTCCTGGTCTCTTGGTCAAACATACTTGCAAAATCTTCTTCCTTTTAAACTAACATGGCTGTGCAGAGGTGACTTGACAATTGCTCTGCTGGTGTTAAAAGTAGTCTGTTGTTTTATGTCATTACATATAATCCAGTGCTGTTATTCCCTCTTATTATTATTGATGGCACAATTAATCCAAGTGTTAGAAGGGAGAAGTGGAATTTTATTCCTCTTCTATACATACCTTTAAGGTATTTATAACATTAACTGTTTATAATTACCTTTAAAAAAAGGTGTTAATAAAAAGAAGTTTATTTTTCTGTGTACACCACCCCCATCCCCCAAGATGAAGCTTTATTATTTTTCTTGTGTATTCATGTAGGTTGTCAGTATAGCAAAGCACTCCTGTGCATGCCAGCCCTGGTGAGACACTGTTCTGTCCCAGTTTCCTGCACAGAAGCAAAGGCACAAATCCTGCATGTTGCAAACACTGTTCCTGCCACATCCCAAGTGCCTGCGATCCGTGAATTCCGTGTGCACCACACGCCCTGTGGGTGCCTTGGGTGGCCTGAGAGGAGCAGGCTGGTTGCTCTGCACCACCCCCAGAGGTGTATTTGGGTGTTTGGAGAGCAGGGTGCTGATGGCTGTGCTGTGCTGGGTTCCCCAGGGGGCCGGACGCTGCGCCTGAGCCACGCGGGCGCGGCCGACACGGGGCGATACACCTGCGTGGTGACCAATGCTGCGGGCGAGCTGAGCAAGGACTTCCACCTCTCTGTCCTGGGTGAGTACAGTGGCATCTCTGGGGCAGTGCAAGAGGGAGCTTGGGACAGGAGGGAGGAGGTCTTCTGTATGCTTTGCTGGTATTTTAAAAAGCGTTATGCCAAAACATACATCCTTAGGGGAACAAATAAGTGAATACCATGGACAGAAAAACATGTTGTAAAGAGAAGTTTCTTTTACACAGATTCATAGAATCCCAGACTGGAGTGGGCTGGAAGGGACCTTAAGGCTCATCCAGTCCCACCCTTGTCATGGACAGGGACACCTCCCACCAGCCCAGGTTGCACCAAGCCCTGTCCAACCTGGCCTGGGACACTCCCAGGGATGGGGCAGCCACAGCTTCTCTGGGCACCTGTGCCAGGGACTGCCCACCCTCACAGCCAGGAATTCCTTCCCAATATCCCACCTAACCCTGCCCTTTGGCAGTGGGAAGCCATTCCCCCTTGTCCTATCACTCCATCCCTTGGCCATAGTCTCTCTCCAGCTCTCCTGAAGCACCTTTAGGCACTGGAAGGGGATCTAAGCTCACCCAGGGTCTTTCTCTTCTCCAGGCTGAACAGTCCCAGCTCTAATACAGTGCAAACCTTCAGTCAGTAGAACCTTTGGGATGACAAAGGGTATAGAACAGTGAGGTAGGGGATGATCCTGCTCACATATTTAGACCAGGAGTGGTCTAGCAGGCTCTTTAGATGCTATTTGGAACCATTATTGTGTGATTTTGTTCCATTACTTAGTTTTAAAAAACAGTGTATTTTCCAGAAAACACTGCTTTTTGGTTTATATCTCTTTGTTGCTTTTATCAACAACTCTTAGGCCTGATGCAGGTTGTCCCACAGCATTTCTGTGTAGTATTTTAGTCTCTTTTCTCTGAGGTGCTGAGCACCATCAGCCTCCCTTGCCTTCAGCTGACTCGGGCACATTCAGCCTGTACATGATAACTCCCATTCATGTCAGGTCATGTTTCTCTGATGAGCTCATGGAAGTGTAAGTGTGGTAGAATAGAAGAGATGGATAAACACTGGAGAGCATTCATTGTCTGTTTTCTTTGGAGGGTTTTAGTAGCAGGGTGTTCTTGAGGGTTCTGGGAATCTCTATTGCATAGGCTTTGTTTGCCTTGAAGAAAAATGCTCAGTGAAGCTGATTTCAAGTGGAAAATTCCATTGTTCAGCGTTCTCTTCCTTGCCCCCAGTCATTTCTTTGTCTTTCTGGAGGAAAGTTACTGGAATGTGGCCTGATGGTGACACAGAATCCTCACCAGCTCATTGTCAGTGGAAACTGTACAGAGACATGCCAGGGTTTCTCTGCATTGCTGGAGGAGGTGCAGTAGTTTGCAGGGAGAGCTTGGTGTAATAGGCACAATATTTATGTATCTGAGAAAGGTTTTGTGTGGCTTTGCCATGTTTTTGAAATTAATATGTGTTGACATCTTACTGTATTCGTTTGGGGCCAAAGCAATGAGTTGGTGTCTTTGTTTATGAATAGTAACATTTGGCCTGACTTAAGTCCTGAACTTTTATGATTTTAAGTTCTGTTTCCCCTCCATCTGCTTCCTTCACTCCAGTTTGAACCCTTCATAAGTATCAAAAATGTGATGTAACATTTTTCTCTGTTGACAGTGAGTTCTGTATATTCTCATGATTCTTATTTTTAATAAAACTGTTGCTTCCAACGTAGTGCTGGATCACAAATAAGCTGCTGAATGTGTTCGAATTCCTCTCTCTTTAGGTCTTCCATCTAGGCTGAAAGTTTTAATTTTGTAAGATTATTGAAGCATAAATTTGACTCCTTAGTCTGGCATTTTTGTTACAAAACTTGCCAAAGTCTCATGGAGACTGAATTTGCTTTATTTTTAAGTCTCCTATTCAGCCTTTTTTGGTTTGTAGTGCCATTTTCTTTTGGCCTGAATCTACCATTGCCTCTTCTTTGAAAGAAGCAATTGATCACAGCTCTTAAGCAGCACACCTTGATAATCTGTCCTCCCTCATCCAAAAGCACCAGGATTATTTGGAAACATGTCATCCAGCCCAGCCATACAGGAAGAGTTTCCTTGCCTTGAGTTGGCTGTTTGGGGGGTGAGACAGGTATTTAAAGGGGTTTAGCCTCTATTTCTCTAGAGAAAGGTAATTTGTACCACAGCAAGATGCTTTAGACCTTTATAGTTTGTTTATTCTTGTATGGAATTGGGTATATTTGCCTGCCTTCACATGGCATCCACTTGCTGGGGGTCTCTTGTATTGCTCTTTGGCTTTTTATGACAGTTTCTGTATAACCAAATGTGAACAGTGATGAGTTTGTTTTCCACACCCCGGATTCTCATCCCTCCTGCCAGGGTCGTGGAGCAGCCTGCTGTGTTTGTGTTGCAAGCAGGATTGTAAATAATTATAATTAGAAAGTAGACTGAGTACAAAACCTCTCCTAGTGAAATCTAGGAGCACTGGTATGGCAGAATTTCTCAGTTTGCAGTGCCTCTATCTTTGACAGTTCTCCTAAGGTAGGTTATTTTGGAGAAAACATATGTTTCCATTTTCTCTCCCTTGGCTTCCCTTTTAGTCCCCAGGCTCCACTAGGGTCACAGCAACATTAAGGCTTTTGTCACTGTGATTAATAGCTCTTTAGATCATCTTTAATTCACTCACTAATGACTGAGGGTCTCTCTGCTCTCCAAGTAATCGCGTGATGTATGAGCCCATAGTACACCTTGTGGCAGAGGTGAAAATCATTCAGGCAGTGCAAATATTGTCACGGGGACAAATGTTTTCCCTGTTAATAAAAATTAATGAATTCTACCCAGGAGCTACTTAAAGAAGCTCTGGTGAGAGAGATCCAAACACAAACAAGTTCTTGCTGCTTGGAACCATTAATTCAGCCTTTCTAGATATGTGAGGATAATTATTATTAGTATTTCTGCATCTACATAATAGATGAGAGAGTGGCAGGTTGATTTAATTACACAAATGCATTGCAATGCAGGTAGATCTGTCTTTCAGCTTTGCCCACGTGCTGGTCTTCACTTGAGATGGGTTTGTGCTGCTGATGTTGTGTCCTGCCTGTTTGCAGTGCCTCCAGGGATCGTGGGGGAAAACACGCTGGAAGATGTGAAAGTGAAAGAGGGGCACAGAGTTACCCTGACCTGTGAAGTGACAGGTAAAGGAACACTGTAGGACTTCTCTTTGCTCATCCAACTCTTGGTGCTGAATGACGTGTTCTTCATGGAATTTTCAGGGGAGTGGAATTGTTACATCTCAGATTTAATCCTGGTGCCTAGAGCAGGACTAAGCATTCCTTGTAAAGGTCATATGAAACGGAACAGAGGATAGTTACTCTGATGCTTCTTCTGTGGGATTTCAGAGGAGGTGTATATATAGGAAGTATATATAGGTGTATATATAGGTGTATATATCAGGAAGTTCAAAGTCTTAAGAAAGCATATTCCAAAACATCTCCCCACAGGGCGTATTTTAAAGGGACACCTGAAACTTGGGTTTCCCAGAAATCTTGGTGTACCCCAGAGGTCATGCAGCAACTCCTGTTTGCCCTTTTCTTTCCTGCCCCAAGGGAGCCCCGTGCCACAGGTCAGCTGGCTGAAGGATGGGCAGCCCGTGCCTGAGGATGGGGAGCACCGGGTGGTGTCCGGGGGCCGCTCCCTGCAGATCCCCCACGCGCAGGTCACCACCACGGGCCGGTACACGTGCGTGGCGTCCAACGCCGCCGGAGACAGGAGCAAGACCTACAACCTGAACGTCCTCGGTGAGGAGGAGGGGGCTGGCTCCTCAGGGAAAGGGCATCTCAGCAAGGAGGGTGGTAATCCCACTGCAGTTTTGTGGTGCTTTATTGACAGTAATGCCAAACTGATGCCTTGAGAAAGCAGGACTCCAAGCCAAGTTGGTGTGGGATAAGATAAAAAGTGGAAGTCGTTTAATGTCAGAGCTGGGGCCCACAGGAATACCTATTGACACGCATCCTGAACACTGATTTTCCATGGTTTTATGATATTGTCCACCCAATCTTCTCTTCACACATCTCCTTGGTGCAGCCCCGTCCCACCCCTGGCACACCCTGTCATGAATTGAGTCTGGGGGAGAGTGAGACCCTCTTTTCATTATCGTTGTCTTCCTCAGTACACATTGGACCCTTGGAGGTTTTCCAATGTTCTGGCTCTGAGGTCACTCTGCCACTGTTTATGTCTAGTAGCACAGGCTTCAAGATATTATTCAGCCTTCTACTGTGAAAAAAAGTCTAAATAACTAATGAAATTTTAGTCATTGATGTGGGATAGGGGTTCGAATACATAAACATTGAACTTAATACTAACATGTTAAAGTCTGCATTTTTGCTACAATTACAATTACTTCTAAAATCTATAAAAAATTAGAAAATCAATACAAATCAAAACCCCTGTGAGGCATCAACAGCAGTGTGCAAGTCACCTGTCTGCAGTTAAAATTGTATAGCTTAGTAATTGGTAAAAGGTGGTGGTTCGATAGAGACACCAGTGCTGTCCTTCAGGCAATAGAGAGCAGGAAAACAGGGAGCCCTAACAGAGTATCATCCCTATGGAATGGGCTCATTATTAGTCAAGGAAGGAGCATCTGAAGAGCACTTCAGATTGAGATCTCTTCAGAAAAGCTGAAACCATCTGCAGTTCTCACTTTGTTTTTTCCGTGAGGGTTGTTGCACAACCGAGTGCAAACAATGGGGAGTTTGTTTTCCACAGCCTGGTTTCCCAGGCTCAACCCTCCTTCCACCATCATCAGGCAGAAGCTCTGCCAGCTGCTGCACAAGGAGTGGTGGCTGGATTCCTGGTGACCTGGACTCAACAAAGTAATGGAAGGGGGCTGGATTGCACTGACTTGGGAGCACTGCTGACTTCAGGACCAAACACGAAGCCAGCTGTGTGCTGTCTGACTCTGGGTTTCGGTGCTCCTCATAGAAATGCCTCCCAGAGAATTGAGCCTGCAGCCACATTCCTAGGCTGAACAGGGCCCAGAAACTTGGCTTCCCAGAGAGGTCCTTCCTGTGGTTAATGGTTTGTTGTTCCTAGTGGCTCCAAGCATCGTGGGTGCAGACAGCCAAGGGAATGCAGAAGGTGTCACCGTTGTCCTCAACAGCCCCACCTCCCTGCTCTGTGAGGCTTATTCCTACCCTCCAGCTACAATCACCTGGATGAAAGATGGGAAGCCCTTAGAATCCAGCAGGAACATCCGCATTCTGCCAGGTAAACTTCTGTTGTTTCTGAGAAATAACATTGCATGCTATTCTTTTATTGTTTAGTTTTCTGTTGGAAAATTGAAGGATATATTTCTTTTAAGTGCAATGCACTGGCACAGGTTGGTCAGGAAAGCTGTGGCTGCCCCATCCTTGGGAATGTCCAAGGCCAGGTTGGGTGAGGCTCTGATCAGCCTGGACTAGTGGAAGGTGTCCCTGCCCATGGCAAGGGGTGGGACTGGAAAATCTTTAAGGTCCCTTCCCATCCAAATCATTCTCTGACTCTGTATTTGTACTTTGGTAGCACTTCCCATTCCAATATTTTTAAGTGCTTCACAATTAAATGATTATTAATTTGTATTTTATTTGTTCTCAAGTATTTAATCTTTTGTTCCATAAAGCTGAGTGCTGGCAAAATTCATATGAGTTAACAATAAATATAAATAACAGCAATTAAGTGTGGAAATTAGATGGACAAAGATATAAACAACAGCCTTAGTAAATAGAATGAGGTGATATTTTTCTAGGTGATTAATAGTTGGCCCTTTTTCATTTGGGCTTCACTGGTAACACTGGAGTAATGTAGATGGACCAGTAGTTTAGGCTTATTAATTGCAAGGACTCAGAGGAAGGATGAACCCTGTCTAGATATCTTTAAGAAATTTCTTGTACAGGCCTATGGTAGCAGATTTTCCAAGAATCTGCAAACAACAGGAGTTGTGATGCACAGCACCCCCTGAATTTGCACTCCTCTGCTGCACATGGTGGTGAGCAGTCAGGCTCTGGTGCTCACCTGAGGGCAGAATTTGGACCAAAGGGTTGGAAACACGCTGCAGAAAGTATTTCAGTCATTGGGGAGCAAGAGGAGGTGCTGTTAAAGCTCCGTGTCTCTTGGCAGGGGGAAGAACCCTGCAGATCCTGCGTGCCCAGGAGGACAGTGCTGGGAGATACACCTGCACAGCCACCAACGAGGCCGGGCACACCTCGAAGCACTTTGAGGTGAACGTCCACGGTATGGAAACATGCCCTTTTTTTTTTCATTGCCTTTTGGTTTTGCTTTCTTCCATTTCCCCCCATTGCCCTGTTATCTGTGCTGGTGAATATAAGAGTTTCTATTAATGGCTTTGTTTAGCAAACCTCTCTCTGCATTGGCCCATGGCATTGCTGGAGGAAGGACACTACAACAGTTTGCTGTTGTGTCCTCTGCAATGCTGCTCTTGGACTAAAAGCCTTTGTCCCACCCAGGGGGAGGGTGTTTAAGAAACATGGACTTCAGTTTCTTCTGGAATGCTCTTTGTAGTACTGATTTTCAGATCAGACCAGGGCAGCACAAAGGGAGATGTGAGCAGAGAATCTCCTGAGCACAGAAGCTATTTCAGAAAAACAGTAAAGGGAGGTGACCTGTAACTCCTATTGGGAAACATTCTTGAGTAAGGTAAAACAGAAGGATACTGTTTGTCTATCCTTCCATAAAATTCCATATGCACAAAAGCTTTCCCACTGTCAGCACATTGTCCTTTGTGCCTAATATTCAGTTTTAATGTTCAAACTCTCCATTACGAGCTCAGTCAAGCATGATTTTTACCTTTTTTTTAATTATTTCCTAGTCTGAATTGGAGTTGCTTTGCCCTCTTACAGTAACCATACTGTTATTTTAATTACACTAAGGCCCTAATAAGGCCCCATTGGATTTGGAATAATGAGAAGATGACAAAAAAGTTCATTAATGAAGCATGGCTATATAAAGCTCCTCACCCCCAAAAGCCATTGCAAGGGTCAGTTGTCAGGGTCCTGTAAGCATTAGGAAGAATTTAAAATTTCCCATCGAGGGAAAAAAGAGAGTGGAAAATGCTTTGAAAGCATTTGAAATAATTTAAGAGATATTATGAGACCGGTCTTGGGGATTGCTGAAGACTTTTGTAATGTTCTGGT
Source organism: Pithys albifrons albifrons (assembly GCF_047495875.1). Lineage (NCBI taxonomy): Eukaryota > Metazoa > Chordata > Aves > Passeriformes > Thamnophilidae > Pithys > Pithys albifrons. The sequence goes on from NC_092467.1 coordinate 2,711,033, forward strand.
TTCTTTCTCATTCAGAAAGAAACAACATTTTGCAACACTGGGATTTCAGGGCAGTGGAAATGTTGAGTTTTGACCAGCTACTTTGAGTGTGGACTTCAGTTCAAACATATGTTTCTGGGAATATTAGTTTCCATTAAAATGCTTTTTAATGACTACAATACCCTGAACTTTATGGCATTCAAGCCAGGCTCATAATAAAGTGCTGTAGTTAGGTAAGGGTGTAGTCAGGTTTGCACATTTATAAGTGTTGAACACAGTTTTATGTGGTTTTTTTATATAATAAATGTACCAAAAATGGTTGAAAACACATATGTATATATTAATACATATTTAAAAGTAAGAATTTGGCTGTGGGCAATTTTATGTAAAGGAACTTGCTTTTCCCTAAGGTTATCAGCCAGGGTTTCCCTTTGAGGGGTTGATTTTGAAGTGCTGCAGCAGCCAGCAGGTCAAGACAGTGTCTCTGCTTTTGTTTCTGTGCAGTTCCCCCCACCATCACCAGAGGGGACCTCTCGGGGACAGGGCTGTCCCCCAGGGAAGTGAAGATCCGAGTGAACCACAGCCTGACCCTGCAGTGTGAAGCTCAGGCCGTCCCTGCTGCTGCCATCAGCTGGTACAAGGATGGACAGGCCAGTGCCCAGCTGGGTTCCTTCCATGGGGATGTGCAGACAGGCTCATGTTCTGTGCTGCCAGTGAGCTCACTCACCCTTCCCACTCTGCTGCAGGAGCATCGCCCCTTGCACATCCTGGGGCATTTGCTGTGGGCCAGACCTCTGCAAATCCACGTCCTTGCTTTCCTTTGGGTGCCTGGCAGTGCCCTGAGACACCAGTACTGGAGTTTCCACTGGCCTGAGCTGAGGCAGATCCATGCCTGGCAGGAGCATCCTATGTATGACCACAAGTCCCTTGGCTCTTGTGTAAAGCCCCTAAGGTCTGGTTATAGATGGGTCCCCTGAGTGCTGCCCTTGTGGGAGTTGCAGAGCCTCCCACTTGGTCCTGGCAGAGCTCCCAATGCCCCAGGAGGATCTGGCTGCTCTGTGAGGGACGAGGGGCGATTCCCACCGCGATTCCCACCGCGATTCCCACCACACACAGCGGCATCCGGATGGAGCAGCAGCTGGGAAGGGGAGGGCCACAGGGCCCTACTCAAATGCATAATGAGCAAATATAAAGAAATGGTGCAACTCCTGCAAGAAAGAGGAGTAGAGTCTCTCTCTGGAGTAGCTCTTCTTGGTAGGGCAGTCATCATGAACCAGCAATTTCTGGAGTTACTGAGCATGTGGAAACAGCCTGGAGTCAGAGGGAGACTGTGTATACACACTCAGGCTGATTCTGGGATCTCCTGGGACTACTGATTGGATTGCCAAGGAAAAATGCTGCTGGGGGGGTTGAGAGGTCCCCAGAAGCAGTGGCTCTCCACAGCTGGCTGCCACTGGCACAGCAGCTGCTTCTCCTTAGGCTGCCCCTGGCTTAATGCCTTTCACTCCCATCCATGGACTGCATTAATTGTTCCCTGCAGGCTGGAAGTTCAGTGCCAACTCCATAATCGTAGAAACGTGGGGTCCCAGAATGGTTTGGGTTGGAAGGGACCTTAAGGCTCATCCTGCCGTGGGCAGGGGCACCTTTCACTGTCCCAGGTTGCTGATGCAGATGAGCACACCTGTCCTGTTTTCCCTTCTGAGGCAGACAGGCTGTGTTAGTGCAATCCCTGCTGCTCTGTGTGATATTCTTCTGGGACAGCAACACTAATCCTATCTCTCTGTGCTGCTGCTCTGCCCAGCTCGTGTTCACACTGTGCCCTTGCTGGGCAGCAGATGCAGTGGGGGTGTAGCTGGGTGAGTGAGATCCAGTTGTTCACCCTTCAAAAAACTGATAGTTTTCCATGTGTAAGTTTCGCATCATCTCATTGGCTTGACTGGTGAGTTCAGGTGGATCAGCCTCCTTGAATCCAGTGTCAGGAGAGTCCTGGTGGGGGTGGCATTGCTCCTCTCAGCACTGCTTGACTGGGTTAGGAGTGCTGCAGACCCACAGCCTAGAGGAGACAGCTGCCACAGCCAGTTCTTGGCAACTGTGTAAAGAAGATTGTCTCCAGGAACTTGTTTACTCATATTGCTTCCACAAATGGCTGTTTCCAGTGTGTGCCTTGCTAAGTATTAATTTTCCTATCAAATTACATTACAGCCACTGAAGGCAGATGACCATGTCCTGATCCAAGCCAGTGGCCAGACCCTGCACATTGAGGAGGCTCAGGTGTCCGACACAGGCCGTTACACTTGTGTGGCATCCAACATCGCTGGGGAGGATGAGCTGGAGTTTGATGTGAATATACAAGGTGAAAAGAGACTCCAATTCTTCTGGTAGCCTCCTTTTTTAATTGTCTGGGATGTGGGAATTTATAATTTTATATCCTTTACACCTCTTTGCTGGGATTTTTATTTCATGTATATTTTACTGATTTTTAAGAGTTATTTGCTTATTAACAGTATTTGATTATTTAACAGTGTTGATTTTATTTTATATGTTGGGACAACTAACAGTTTTTCTGAAGTCAGTGGAATGACATAACAACTCTGGTCTTCCTCTAAATCAACATGAAAAGGTTTTTGTTTATCTTAAACTAAGACATCATAATTTATTTCTCTGTATGACATAGTTTTTAGAGACCCCAGACATCTGCATTCCATTGGCCTACACCCTGTTTGTAAATACAAGAAAACAATCATGAGCAATTTCTGAAAATGTAGACAAAATGAGAACCAGATACCTTACTGTTTAAGTGTTGTTGATGAATACCCTCTGTGTTTGTTAGTAGGTCATCTTACACTGTTATTTACTGGCCTTCAGAAAATACTCAATAGATTGCTCAATTTTCATTCTAATGAAAAGAACTAGAACTTTCCTGGGCAATTTGAATTGAGGGGAGGGATTGATATAATACATTTAATTTCTATTGCTTCTATTTAACATTTTCATCTCATGACTTTAAAACTCACTCTGTCTGCTGCGAAATGCTAACATTTTTCCTCTCCTTTGTTGCAGTTCCTCCTAGTTTCCATAAGCCTTACAGGGAATGGGAAGCTGGGAACACAGTGGATGCAGGGAGAGCAGGAGTAATTAAAGAGGTGATTGTCAACAACCCACTGTCACTGCACTGTGAAACCAATGCCGTGCCCCCGCCCGTGCTCACCTGGTACAAGGATGGCTCTCCCCTGAGCTCCAGTGACAGGGTCCTCATCCTGCCAGGTGGGTGTGCAAATGGCCCTCTCTTACCTTAAGCCATCACAGGGATCAGGGGATGGAGCAGCTCTGCTGGGAGGAAAGGCTGGGACAGCTGGGACTGTTCAGCCTGGAGAAGGGAAACTTTGGGGTGACCCAATTGTGGCCTTGCAGTGCCTGAAGGGGCTCCAAGAAAGATGGTGAGAAACTGTTGATAAGGGATGGAGGGACAGGACAAGGGGGAATGGGTTCCCACTGCCAGAGGGCAGGGTTAAATGGGATATTGGAAAGGAATTGTGCCCTGGGAGGGTGGGCAGGCCCTGGCACAGGTGCCCAGAGCTGTGGCTGCCCCATCCCTGGGAGTGTCCCAGGCCAGGTTGGACACGGCTTGGAGCACCCTGGGCTGGTGGGAGGTGTCCCTGCCCATGGCAGGAGGTGAGACTGAATGGGCTTTAAGGTCCATTCCCACCCAAACCATTCTGCAATTCTATGGGGAAGAAATGGCCTCAGTGCTGGTACTTATATCGTAATAACACACTTTTCCACTTCAGAATATTTCTTTAATATTCTTTTCAGACTCTTGGCTGGAAAATGTTTCTCTCCAGTCCTTGGCCTTAGGCCGTTTTATTTAAAATAGTAATCCGTAAAATGGTGTGACCATCACCATTTAACTCTCTTAGAGCATCATGGAATCCCAGAATGGTTTGGGTTGGAAGGGACCCCAAATACCATCCAGTCCCACCATGCCATGGACAGAGACACTTTCCACTATCCCAGGTTGTTCCAAGCCCTGTCCAACCTGGCCTTGGGCACTTTCATCTGTTGAATAATAAAATACAACAATGATACGTTCTCTCATGTGTTCCTGATCTATTTCCTTTCTAAATTTGCTTTGGCAGAGTTATGATTGGAGTAGAAAAACCTTTTACCCAAGCAGTGAGGCATGGAAATCATGTTCCCAGCAGAAAAGTGGCCATGAGCTCCTATTTACCTCGTGGGAAAGGGGTAGAGCTTCCTATAGTCATGGGAGTCTTGTTATGCAGGGCTGGTTTGGGATGGTGGGTGTAAAGAAGGGCAGTGGTAAGAGGGCGATGCCTTCTTGTGCCTCTTGCTCATCCGTTGCGAGAGCAATGACAGTCACTCCCAAAATGTGTTCCTCAGATGTCCTCTCCTTCTGAAGCTCTTTGTGTGGCAAAGCTTTCATGAGGAATAGAGTAGAAAGTATTTCTGAGCTCCAGAAGTGAACCTTTTCAGTTTGGAACAGAATAATCTATGCTGATACTTCCCTTTGCCTGCTAGTTCTGTGCCATCTGACTGAGCAACAGTTGAAATCTTGCTGGAAGAACAATGCCTGGCTGCACATTCCTGCAGGGCATTATTCCTCTGTGTGCTGGTTTAAAGGGAAACCAGCAGGAGAAGTGAACCCAACACAACAGAGATTATAAGGCAGAGTTACAATTTAATAACAATATTACAATAAATGCAGTGACACAAAGAGAAATTGGGTTTAACCCACAAACCCCAGCAGTCTAACCCAGCCCCCTGGGGCACAAACACAGTGGGGCTTTTGGCCCCTGTGCTGAGCCCCATGTGGTTCCCTCGAGTCCAAAGTAAAAGGAAGGGACAAACCTGTTGGTGCAGATGATGGCACAGTCTGGTGGAGAGTGGTGGTCTTCTCCTGTCCAGGTTCTGCGTCTCCTCTGGATCCCACAAGTGGTCCCAGAAGTCCCCAAACCCCAAGATTATATTCACTCAGGTGCAGGTGGGAGCCCCTAGTCCCTCCCCCAGGGCAGGGAGTTCCACCCTGGGGGATCTGACTCTGGGAGTCAGGGGGGATTTTGGAATGGTTGCTGGCCCATGAGCAGAGCTGAGCCCTCAGGTGGGTGTGGAGGTGCCAAGGAGACCCTGGAGGGGAGTTCTCTCAGTTCCTGTCTTCCCAGGCTTCTTTCCCAGCCAAGATTACATCCTGAGGGGTCAGGTGTGCCTTGGGCAGCTGCTGCAAATGGTCCATTGTTAACAGTTCCTGAGAAACGGTGTAGAGGGTTTAGAATGCAGAGCTTTGGTCACACCCACACAGGGATAAACTGGTCCCACCTGCTGAACTAGGACACTCTGTGAGGACTTACTAGCTGTTTTCTGACCTTTGGGGTGCTGGGAAGGGGGGGGGGGGGGGGAGGGAGCGGGCTGTCTGGGCAGTCAAGGTGCCCCTGACCCCCTGACCCGTGTGTTGCTTGCAGGGGGCCGGGCGCTGCAGGTGCCACGTGCCCGACCCGCCGACGCCGGGACCTACATGTGTGTGGCAGCCAACGAGGCCGGGCAGGACTCCCTCCACTACCGTGTCCACGTGCTCTGTGAGCTCCCCTGTTTCCCCCTCTTCTGCTGGGGCAAACCTTTGGGCTGCTGTACCAACTAAGCCCAGGGTTCCTTAGTGCTTGTAAAGGCTCTAAGTTCTGCATGTTTGTAAAGTGCTGAATGAATGTGTTTGGGGTGCTGCAGGTATAGAGCTGCACACAACTGGGTGAAAAGAGCATCAGTGTGTTTTAGTTCAGAATGTTTGTGGGTTGTTATTATAGGAACTCCACTACCCCTCTCACCCTTCACCAGAAAGAAGAGTGTAGGTAGAAATCCAGGTTTTATCTTGGTATCACATGTTCCACCTCCCACTGAAAATTCTGACCAAGGCTTTTCTCTGTCCTTATTTTGGTCATCATTTTTTAAAATACCTGCAGAACTCCCAAAGGCTGAAGGGAATTGAAGATTTAGATGAGTGCCTGCACAACCATTTTGACCATCTCTTTTGTCTGTTGATGCACTCAAGGTTTTGACCTTGGGAAACATATTTCTTTACCTCTATTGCTGTGCACAGTACTGGAAATACTGATTTATTGTTATCAAGGGGTCATGCCTTGGAAATCACTTTTATTTTGATGGCAAAGAACATGGTGGGCTAATTGGAAAATGAGTTTTCTCCTCTTCTCTCTGTTTCTGTGAGTGACTATAGTTCTGCTGCAGTCCTTTGAGTTATACTGTTGTTACAGCTGAACTGCTCTTGGGATGTTTTTATCTTTCACTGGATTCACAGGAGGTTTCACTACTTCCCTCTGAAAACCCAGTCTGATTTAAAAAGCAACCTGAGAGGTGCTGAGTGCCAGCATTCCATGTCTCTGCAGTTCCCCCTTCCATCAGTGGAGCTGCCGGGGCCGTGCCCGAGGAGGTGACTGTGCTCATGGGCAGGGTGGCAGCTCTGGACTGCATTCCCAGTGGGAGCCCTTCTCCAAGCATCACCTGGCACAAGGATGGCCAGCTCCTGCCAGAAGATGACAAACACACCTTTTTGTCCAATGGAAGGAAGTTACAGGTAGCTCATGGTGGAATCTCAGACAGAATCTCAGACTATTCTGAGTTGGAAGGGACCCACAAGGATCATCGAGTCCAACTCTTCAGTCAATGGCCCACACAGGGGATTGAACCCATGACCTTGGCATTATTACAACCAAGTTTTAACCAACTGAGCTGATCTCAGGAAAACAACCAAGGCCACACTGCCCATAAACACAAAAGTGTTTAGTCCTTCTTTTCTTTTTTCTTCAAGGGGCCGCAAACGTAAGGGGGTTTTGTCCCTTATTCCTGTCCCTTGGGTGCTTCTTGTCATTCCCATGGAGTTCCCTTAAACTCAACTGTTTTGTGTGAGCCACATGAGTGAAATCACTTGGTTTAAAATAGTACTGACTTTTGTGGAGAAAATAGTGTATTCTGAAGAACTTCCCCACTTATCAATAAATTAAATTGGATAAAACTATGAAAACAGTTAAAGATCTGGGCTTAACCCTTCCCACTTGATTCTTTCACAGTGTTGTCTCTGTATTAGCTCCACAACCTTATGTTCTCTTTTTCTCCTTAGATTTTGAATTCCCAAATAACAGATACTGGCAGGTACATCTGCATTGCAGAGAACATAGCTGGAAGTGCCAAGAAGTATTTTAACCTTAATGTTCATGGTAGGTACAATACTCCATAATTTTCTGTCTTCTGTCAAATACTCATTTAGCTTGATGTATGAATTTTAGAGTGCTTAGGCACACCCTTGGCTTTCTGCAGGTAAATCATTTACTGGGTGTGGGGGGGATTCTGACAGACTAGAAATCAAATACCAGTTTAAAGTCCCTTGGCAACACGTGGCTCTTGATACCCACATGGCTTTAGCTCCTTACAGGTATTGCAGAAAGGTGGAAGCTCCTTCTGAGGGGGCCTGGTGCAGTGCTGTGTGTGTTTGCTGGGCCATGACATCACATATTATAAGCAGGCTGAATTATAGACTGTTTTGATATGTTCATAAAATTCATTTGCCAAGGAAGTTAATGGTTAGAAAGCATTAAACAAAGATACACAGCGTTGTAAAATTTCGGTTGCCATTTAGAAATGTGCCCTTTGAGCTTCCTTTCTGTTCTCTGTTTTTGGGCTTGATGTAGTTAGAATAGGGCTGCAATAAATTTTGGACTTAGGCATCAGAAGTCTAAAACAAATGCAATCAAGAAATTAGGGCATTTGTCTTAAACCTCTCCACCACCTTACCTTCCCTCTCCTGGTAGCTTCAGAAAATCAACACATCTCTAATTAACATTTCAGAGGAAACCCAAACTTCCATTTTCATTTCTGCCCACTCTTCTTCCCCTGACTTTGAGCTTTCCATCCTGAATTAAAGAGCAAAGGAGCATTATTCCCACCAATTCCTCAGCACCATTCCATGTTTTAACCTGCCAGAGAATACTGGCAGCTCCATCTTTATCTGCTTTATTTGCAGCCTTGTATCCCAGCCTTCTCCAGGGGATCCTTTGGCACTGCCTGGCACTGGCTGAGCTTCCAGAGTCCACCCTGGATAGATCAGAAGTGTTGTCTCCTCTCTCTCACTTAATGCAGGAGCAGCGTCCCAGCAATAGGAGGGTGCAGGTTCTTCCATACAGATTAATTCCATTTTCCTAATTCACAAGTGCAGCAGAATTACATATTAAATGGCAGAAATTTATAGGCCTGTTTTCTACCCAGTGATCCAACTAGGCAAAAATAGTGTTGGCATGGGAAGAATTTGCCCTGGAGGACTTACTTTGCTCTGAGGACTTACTTTCTTTCAGTGGAGTCTGTTCTAATTTTCTGATGTGTGAGTTTTGTTTTTAAATCAAAATATTTTGCTTTCCTTGACATTTGTGTTTTAATTTAAACTTCTTGTCTTTAAAATATTTGTTTACAGTGACCATAGCCTAATCCTATTGAAATACTGGCATGAAGCTTCAATTCTAACTGAACTGAATGACCAATTTAGGTCTATTATGCTTAATGCAATTTAATTTGAAAAATTAGAGTGTAGCTGTTCAGGAAAGGACCACACAGGGGGAAGCACTGAGGGAAATGCATTATCACTAAGCAGCATGATCTGTGTCTTGTCAGTGTCAAAAAAGGGGCTTATTTCCAGCATTTTTGTGTGTTTCTAATGGAACTGCTTTCATAAATTTCAATAAAATATTGAAGATGATGCTTTTTAAGAGGTCTCCAAGGTGAGTGATAGAACTAATAGAAAACCTTTCAAATCTTTGAAAATAAGCACCCAGTTTTAAAATCTCAACCTTTATCCTTAATACAGAATAAATAGGTAGCTTTCCTCCTGGGTGCTGTAGCTGAGCCCATTCATTACTGCTTCCCTAGGCACATACAAACACATTTGCATGTGCAGTTGACTTGTGGTGCCTTTGTGAGTGCTTTTTGCTGAAGAAAGTGAAATCCTCCTCTTTTTAAGCAAGTTACATTACAGGCAGCTGAGATTTGGCCCTGGATATTAAATTATCCACTGCCAATAATCACATCTGTGGGAAAGGAACTGTAAAAGTAAATAAATATAAATAACTATCAAATGTCATCAGATCAGAATTCTCCACTTACTCTAGTGAACCATTTAATGCTCTTTATCAGGGAAATATCCTTCAGTTATTCCAAGCTGAAAAATATGGACCGAATTCCCCCATTTACATGGACTTCTTGTTTCTGCAGTGCCCAGAGGAGCCATAAATTTGCCTTAATGACTGGTTTGTGTCACTCAAGTGACAGCAAACAGCTGGAGAATTCTGGGTGGACATGGGCCAAAATACTTCAACATTTGTGTCTTTGAAGAAGAGGATTCTGTGGGCTCTTTGGAATGATTTTTCCACCCTATAGAGCCAAGAACATGCTTTTGCTTTCCTCTTAAGAGTTTTATATATCCCCACTGCAAAAACATGGCAGCAAAAACTTGGGGGTTATTAAAAGGAAGAGATTTACAGGCATTTCATTTTAAGCCGTTCTTGTAGAAAGGTCACATGTTGAAATATTCCTGATTTAAAAATACTGGGACTTGTATGCTTAGAAAATGCACCCCTTGGAGCAATGGATGTGGAAGTGCTTAGCTCACTGGTAAACACCAGGTTTGGGGGGTTACACAGCAGCTCTGAACCGAGTCAGGAGGAGCCATTTGGGGGTCTCTATCTTGGGAAATGGACTGTTTCAGAAAGAACAGGGGCCATAAGAAATCAGGAAGGAGGGATAGTCATCCCACACACCCTGCCAAGGTGGAGCCATTCTGAGCTGCCTCACACAGCCAGAGTCTGATGGGCACAGTGTTACCAAACTGGTGGTGCCTCAGTCAGGATCTCCTGTAGGTTCCTTAGCCTTCCCAAATCTCAAGCACAGAAGGACTGCAATGAAATAATTAGTATTTTTGTGACTTAGAGGAGCAAGGAATGACCTTTAGGTTGGTTTCAGTCATGTTTCCAGATGCATCCAGAAAACAAGTAAAAGACTTTTGTGACTTGGACCTCTAGCAAACCCCAGCAATTCAGCTTTATTTTAGTAAACCTGTGGAACATCCTTTGCTGGTCCAGTAGTAGATACCATTCATGTGTGTTTCTCTCCACAGTTCCTCCAACTGTTGTTGGTACTAACCCTGAGAATCTGACTGTGGTGGTGAATAATTTCATCTCTCTGACCTGTGAGGTCACAGGCTTTCCACCTCCTGATCTCAGCTGGCTCAAGAATGGACAACCTGTCAGTTCGAATTCCAACACTTTCATTGTGCCTGGTGAGGAATCTCAGCTATTTCTACAGCCTTTGGGCTCAGCTTCTGTCTGCTTTATCTGATGAGGTCCATGGCCACTATTTCTGGAGCACAGTGCCTGTGCTCAGCCTGTTGGACCTGCAGTTTTCCAACAGCATTTGGAATTAACACAATCTCCTCTGAGTTAATCTCCAGCCTCCTGTCTTTGCCTCAGGTGCTCGGATGCTGCAGATTCCCCGGGCCAGACTGCCAGATGAGGGGGAATACACTTGCATTGCCAGGAACCAAGCTGGGGAAAGTCAGAAGAAGAGTTTCCTCACTGTTCTTGGTTTGTTTTTTGCTGTTTTCTCAAACAATACCCATTGCTTGGAAAACACAGAGGACTTTATCAGTTTTGCTAGGTTGTTTCAACAAACCAAAAGCAGAAATAACTCTGAGCTTCTCCTGCAGTGCCCCCAAGCATCAAAGCCCCCAGTGGAGCCTCTGTGACAGTGCTGAATGTGAGGGTGGGCACCCCAGTGACGCTGGACTGCGAGTCCAATGCCATCCCCCCCCCAGTCATCACATGGTACAAGAACAGGCTCTCCATCTCGGAGTCTGCCCACGTGGAGATCCTGGCAGATGGGCAGACGCTGCGAATCAAGGGTGCAGAGGTAGGCAGGCTGTGGGCAGGCTGCACTGCCACTGCTCTGCCACTGGCAAGCCATTGCTTTCATCTTGATTGGGGTGTTTTACTCGCTCTACATAGAACATGTTTCCTGGAAGCCTTTCTTTGTGTAAGAAGGACCTTGAGCCGGCAGAAGCAGAGGAGGGTGTTCATGTCTCTAAACTGTAGCATTAAAATACGACTCCATAATGATTCTTTTTCAATGTCTTTTTCTTTCAGGTTTCTGACACAGGCCAGTACGTGTGCAAAGCCATAAATATTGCAGGACGAGATGATAAAAATTTCCATCTTAATGTTCATGGTGAGCACTCTCTGCATTATTTACAACAGTTAGTATAAGCCCCCTAGAGTCTGTAGGTTAGGCAAGTCAAAACACTTTACCAAATATTTGGTAACCAAGCCATTCTTGTTGCCTCTGTCCAATTCACAGTGCCTCCAAGTATTGAAGGCCCTGAGCAAGAGTCGGTCAGTGAATCCATCAGTAATCCTGTCACCCTTGTGTGTGATGCTGCTGGGATTCCTCCACCAACATTAGTGTGGCTGAAGAATGGAAAACCAATAGGTAACATTCTCTCATGCTTTTTACTCCTTGTTTTCCCCAAGTTGAGGCACCGCTGTGCTATTTGCTGTCTCTTGGTTGTTTCTTTTTCTGTCTCTAGACAGATCATTCTGGTAACTGATTGCAATGTTTGTTTTGAAATTTTGGTGGAAGGATTTCTCCCCAGTGAGAGGTTTGCTCCCCATGGCCTGGTTTGCATAGATGATTTGTTTACATGTTTTCAGAAAATTCAGATTCCCTTGAAGTCCATATTTTGCCTGGTGGGAGCAAACTTCAGATTGCTCACTCGAAGCTTCTCGACAGTGGGACCTACACTTGTGTTGCCTCCAATGTGGAGGGAGAAGCTCAGAAAACCTATGTGCTTTCCATTCAAGGTAAGGGAGGAGAGGACAGTGAGCAGAACTGGTTAAGGTTTGAGTGTGACATTGTGTCAGTACCAGGAGTACTGAGATAACACAAAAAAGGGGAGAATTCAGCCCGTGTGATCTGTGACTGGGGAGGGAAATGGTTAGAGGATTATACTGTTAGAAATGTCCATGGAAAAGAACATTCCCAGCTTCTGGCTGTGGAACTTGAATGCAGTGGTGCAGGCTGCGTGTGTTGGCTCCTGGTCACATCCTTGCTCCTGCTGAGCACTGGAGAAGACTTGGGGGTTGTGGAGCACCACACATGGGTGGATTCAGGAGCACTGATACCTGTTGCCTTTCTTGCCATAGCAAATGGGAGGAGTTAGCAAAGACACACTGGCAGAATTTCCTTAGGAATACTTTTTTGCCCCCCTGGCTCCAATGGCAAACCCTTATTTGTTATGGAATTGCCTCCTGCCTCACTGCATGTCACCCTTATCTGCAATGATTGTGTTTTCCTGTGTTCCTAATGACTCATCCCCGTTAGTTGTGCTGGTGTTCCCCTGCCTGTCAGGTATTCCCTAAGTTTAGAAATTGAATATTAAGCTGTAAATGTGACTGAAATTGTTTGAAATGCTCAAAACTTACTAGAGGACAGGCTAGATATGGCTGTGGTTAGGATGGAGTAAGTGTGTGGCTGTTAACAGGACTATGATGGTCTTGATCAGAGAGTCCCAGAATGGTTTGGGTTGGAAGGGACCTCAAAGCCCATCCAGTGGCACCCCCTGCCATGGGCAGGGACACCTTCCACCAGCCCAGGGTGCTCCAAGCCCTGTCCAACCTGGCCTTGGACACTCCCAGGGATGGGGCAGCCACAGCTTCTCTGGGCACCGGTGCCAGGGCCCAGCATCTGTTGCAGGTGCTGCTCTGGGTGCTGGTGCTCCCGAGCTGCTGCAGTGGGACTGTTCCTGGGTCAGGCTGTGTTTCCTGCTGCTGACCCCTGTGCCCCTGCTGTGCTCTGCAGCTCCTCCCCACATCGTGGGCTCCGAGGTGCCCAGCGAGGTCGGGGCTGTGCTGGGGCAGCGCGTGCAGCTGCCCTGCAGTGCCCACGGTGTGCCCACACCCCGCCTGAGGTGGCTGAAGGACGGCAAGGCTGTGGCCAGTGATGATCTGCAAAGAATAAGGCAAGCAAAAATAAGCAGAGTGTGTTCTTTTCTATTATTTGAAAGCTTGGAGGGCCTTAAAGAGGGAGAATAAAAGAGGGCCCTATGAGGGAGTGTGAGGAGGGCCTGAGCTGGAGCTTAGCCAGTTTAAGAACTTCATCTTCCTCTTTAACTTCTATGGATCTTGCATGATTTGTTGCCACTTTGATTTTTTTATCTCTTTTTTAAACAGAAATAAGTATATGATACTTATTTCTTTCTCAGTTAATAAATTCCATTAATGTTGATCAGCCTTCTGAAAGTGTATTAAGGTCAGTAAGTTTCGTTGAGTTCCTTTGGAGGAGAAAGATCTGAGGCATGGAAACATTTTACTTGATGCTTTTCATTATGTGTCCTTCAAAAGCCTGTCTGGAACTGAATCCTAAACCAAAGCTAAACAGGACATCTCTAGGAAAAACTTCCTAGCCTATCTCTAACAATAACATTTTGCAGAACACAACAGTTCTCTCACCAATGTCCCAAGAGGACAGAGGTAGTTCTTTACTGTCCAAACCAGACTGTTTCTTTGCCAGGTCAGAGGAACACTGACCAGCTCACTGTGCTTTGTGATGCTCCTTGCAGAGTGAGTCCAGATGGCAGCACATTAAACATTTCCAGAGTGCTCAGTTCGGATGCAGGGAAATACACTTGTGTGGCCACAAACCCTGCAGGAGAGGAGGACAGGATCTTCAACCTCAATGTGTATGGTGAGCTCTCACACCCAGAGGTGGGGCTGGAACCTGCTCCATGATCCAATCTTTGGGCACCATCCCACGGGAGGGCTCACAGAGCAATGCCTGCCTGCAGTGCAATGCTGCCTGCACATGTTTCCAATTGCATGTCCTGTAGATCCCACAGTGTATTCCAGAGGATGTTCTGTCAGGGACAGGATTGCATTCCGTGGTAAATGTGTTTGTGGATAAACAGGGATTAATTCCTCTAGTGGAGTTTGTAACAGAGGAATTCTGCCTGCGGTGGTTTTTTTATTTCTTGTGGAGAAAGATAAACTAATACAACAAAAAGGCAATAAAATATGAAATCAGCCCCAAGTACACCTTCAGTGATTCCAAAGTACAGCAGCTAAAAGCAAAGTGGTGTGCAGGGAACTAAAAGTTCAAGGTGCTGAGAGTCTAAAAGGAAAAGGGTGGAGTGTGAGTGGAAATTCTTCTCTTGCACTGTTAGACATCCAGAATATGCTGAGTGTAATTGTTTAGCAGTGTAGAGAGTGGGTATTTTAATTTGTGAAAAATGTGTTTATTAAGTACAATGAGTGCAGTGAAGAGGGGAGGGCTGTGCACAGGCAGGGTGTCACAGCAGTGTGGGTGTCTGTTCCCTTGCACAGGCTCAGTGTCAATGGCAATACAAGTGTGAGCAGATAATGGGAGATAATGGCACCTTTTTGATAAAAGTAGCAATCCTAAATGACCACATCACATCTTTTTGGCAGAGAATGGCTCTGCACAACAGCAGGGAGTTTTTTGTTCTGGTTATATTGGTTGAAATTCAAGCAATAACCAAGTTCAATGGTCTTATCAACACAACTGTCATGTGTGAGGGGGTCAGAGATTGGAGGTACATGTGGCTGGGCCTTCTTTATATAGTGATCCCCCAAGAGCATAGTTGGGGTCTAAAAAACTAACTATAAAACCAAACTATAGAACTGCCTTAAAGCAGTTCTGTTATATAAAACCAGCCAGAATACTTAACTAGGCATTTTGAAACTTCCTCTGTTTAAGAATGAAGTCAGCAGATAAATCTCAGTGCTTTTAAATTGAAAATTCTGTTAATAAATTTAATAAAGTAATAAATTCACTTTCCTCCTGTGTGACTTCACCTTATTTAAGGTGTATCAAAGGACACAGGTTGGAGTCCCAGGTCCTTTCTGTCCCTGGGCTTAGCCTGTCCCCCCTCGTTCTCTCCCCTGAGCTTCAGGCTCTGAGCTCCCTCTTGTTTGTCACAGCCTGGCAAATCAAAGAGGGGGTTCTGCTGTCATTCTAAAGTGTATCTGATTTAGGTATGTAAATGGGTAATTTACTAGTGCTCCATATTATTATTAGAGGATTTGCTCTGTTCAAAATGAGGATCTTCTTGCTGGGTTACCTGTGGGCCCTTAGGGGCAGGATTTTCTGCAAGGTAACACATGTGCAATCATTTTAAGAGCCTGTTCTAACACCTTCCTTTTCACAATTTACAAAATGTAGTGCCTCCAGCAATAGCCAGTAGTAAAGAGGAAGCAGAGGAGCTCACTGCCCTGTTGGACACCTCCCTAAATATTGAATGTACTGCTACTGGGACGCCCCAGCCCCAGCTCCACTGGCTGAAGAATGGCCTTCCCCTGTCTGTCTCCTCCCAGATCAGGCTGCTCTCAGCTGGGCAGATTCTCAGGTTGGTTCTCAGCTGTTTTAATTGGCTGAGTGTTTTGTTCTTTTTTGCTGTATCAGCACAATTCTGCTCGTATTTTTGGAAGCAAGAGTAAAATTTGGTCTGAGCCACGCCACAGTAAAGATAGTGGATTCCATGGATTCCATTTGCAGCTTCCTTAAAGTGCTTTTCTCCTCAGACTTGCCCGAGTGCAGATCTCTGACACTGGTGTGTACACTTGTGTAGCATCTAACAGGGCTGGAGTGGACAACAAACATTACAACCTGCAAGTTTTTGGTGAGTTTCTCTGAAATGCTTTATGTAAGGATTCTTGTTTCTTGATTTCTTAAACCTACTGTGCAGTTTTCTTTCTCACCAACACCATGTTGCAAACAGCCACAAGCACATCTTATAGAGGTAATCGTTAGGGAAAGATTGACTTTTCAATGTGTTGAGGTTTTTTTTAAATGGAAAGTATTTTAACCCTGCAAGAGTCTTTACTTGAACCGTCCCCCAGAATCACAGAGTGGTCTGGGTTGGAAGGGACCTTAAAGCTCCTCTAGTTCTAACCCCTGTGACACATCGCAAGTGTCTTAGAAAGAGGAGTAATACATAATTCCTGAGGGACTTTAGTGGGGAAATGCAGAGGGGTGGCTGCATTGCCGCTGTCCCCTCTGCACCCTGCCCTCAGTGTGACCTGCTGTTGGTCTCTCGGCAGTGCCACCGGCGCTGGACAAGGCGGGGGGCACGGAGGAGCTGGCAGTGCTGCGGGGCGGTGCCGCTGCCATGGAGTGTGTCCCCGAGGGCACCCCTGCCCCCAGCGTGGCCTGGCTCAAGGACAGCCGTCCCCTGGTGCTCGGGGCTCGCCTCACCTCCAGTGCCCAGGGCACGGTACTGCGCGTGGCGGACGCCCAGCCGGGCGATGCGGGCACCTACACCTGTGTGGCGTCCAACGCGGCTGGAGAGGCCAGCAGGCACTTCACCCTCAGTGTCCTCGGTGAGTGCTGCCCTTGGAGGGGGCAAAGTGGGAGCCTCTTTAGCCTCTAAGGATAAAGGGTTTTATAGACTCCTAAAATCTACCTGTTCCATTCAGAGTGGTTTGGGTTGGAAGGGACCTCAAAGCCCATCCAGTGCCACCCCTTGCCATGGGCAGGGACACCTCCCATCAGCCCAGGTTGCTCCAAGCCCTGTCCAACCTGGCGTTTTCAATATATGATAAATGTGTCCCTGTCCATGGCATGGTGGGACTGGATGGTATTTGGGGTCCCTTCCAACCCAAACCATCCTGGGATTCCATGCTGCTCTAAGAGTGAAATGGTGACAGTCGTACCATTTTATGGATTACCTTTTTACATAAAAGGAAACAGCCTAAGGCCGAGGACTGGAGAGAAACATTTCCAGCCAACAAAGTCTGAAAAGAACATTAAAGAAATGTTCTGAAGTGGAAAAGTGTGTTATCACGGTACAAATGCCAGCACTAAGGCCATTTCTTCCCCATAGAATTCCAGAATGGTTTGGGTGGGAATGGACCTTAAAGCCCATCCAGAGCCTCCCTCTGCCATGGGCAGGGACACCTCCCACCAGTCCAGGTTGCTCCAAGCCCTGTCCAACCTGACCTTTTCAATAAATGATAAATGAGAGAAAGAAAGAAATGAAAGATACCCAAAGATATGTGAATGTGTAATATGGCATATGTATTTCCCAAGGACTGAAATATGCTATAATTAATATAACTATATGCTATGAGTTACTAACTTTGGTTAGCAGAGATTGAGCTTGACAGGAAGATGCACAGCTGAAAGTACAACAATTCAGGGACTAATAATTATATTCACTGAAATATATTTTACCTCTGGTTTTAAAAACATTTTCTGATGAATAATTGCGACTCACAAAATGTGCAAATTAACAGACAGAGGCAGGTAGAAATTACCTGAGTTACTCAGTGAGTTCATGTCACACTCAAAAATAGTACAATGTAGACTAATTCTGTAAACTCCACCCCCAAGACTGTGTGTGATGCCTTACAGGCTTTCCCACTCAGGTTTTACAGGCTTTTTGAGTCTAAAGAACTCAAATATTTTTCCTTCCCCAGAGCCACCTCACATCAATGGTTCAGATGAACCAGAAGAGCTCTCTGTCATCATTAACAAACCACTCGAGCTTCTCTGCATCTCCTCTGGCATTCCAGTCCCCAAAATCTCCTGGCTGAAGGATGGGCGCCCACTTCTGCAGACGGACAATATTCATGTGCTGAGAGGAGCCCTGAGAATAACCAGTGCTCAGGTGGACTATTTGT
The DNA here is from genome assembly GCF_047495875.1 of Pithys albifrons albifrons. Classification (NCBI taxonomy): domain Eukaryota; kingdom Metazoa; phylum Chordata; class Aves; order Passeriformes; family Thamnophilidae; genus Pithys; species Pithys albifrons. The sequence goes on from NC_092467.1 coordinate 2,728,762, forward strand.
TCCAAGATAGGCTCAGTTCTGAGTTCCCTGAAAGAGTGTCCACCTTAGGACTATCCTAAGAGGTATCCTAAAAACCTGCTGTAAAGTCACCCACCTGCATTTGCCATTGGAGAATATGTTTTTCAAGCCTTGCCTCGGAGTTTCCCATCCAGAACACACAGTAACGTTCTGGGATCAGAGTGCCCGAAAACTTCTGCCTCCTCTGAGCACTTTTCCTTCATGTTCACTTCAGAGTTCCATAATTATTTATTGGTGCCTCTTGTTGCAAAGCAGTCAGTGCTGGGACTCATCTCTTTTGGAGATTGTTTCTGATTTTAATCTGCCTGTGATCTGTTCTTGTTGATTTTCTACCTATTTGACCCTTGTTACTATCTCTTACTTTTCTTCTTTTGTGATTTATAGTTCCTCCTCAGCCTTTCTTCTCTTCCCATTAGCTTGGATTTTCCTAAATCCACTTGCTTCTCACATGTGTAAGCCATGGAAGACAGAGAAAAGCTGCATTTCCAGCCTTCTGGGTGCAGGTTAGGAAAAAAAATCAACACAATAGAAAGACTTTAAATTAATTTGTACAATAAAAGAGTCCAGGGAAAACAACCTTTAAAAATCTTCACCATTAAACTAAGGCAGTTTCCAGCTGTGGACAGCCAGGTGAAGTTCCCAAAACAGAAGTGGGGTACAGCTTGGGATTGATTTGTTTCTAAAACAAACACTTCTTGGGTTTGCAGTGAGTTTACAGGAGGGAGAACCCATAAATGTATTCATGACTGTGTGTGCACAAAAAGATTTCCTCAGCACCCAAACCTGACCCTTCTTAGATGGATCCCATAGCCAGTGTCATCCTTATTGCTGCAGACACATTATCCAGAGAGATTTTATGCAGTCTTGCAACTCCTAAGCTGTCTCTGAACACCCCCACCATGGTAAAATAACCACGTAGTCAAAAACTTCATTGATTTCTTTCCAGGCTTTCCTTATCTGTTGTGTTTGTGTTCAAGTGCTGCCTGTTCATGTTGTTGCCACATTTGTATGTCCTGGTTTTGCTGAATTTTTCCCATATTCTGAGGTTTCTCCTGAAGTGGTTCCTGTTTCTAGGTGGAGGACACAGGAAGATACACGTGTTTGGCATCTAGCCCAGCAGGAGATGATGACAAGGAATATTTAGTACGAGTGCATGGTAAGTTCAATTTAGGAAAAAAAGTTATTCCTTCCAAGTGTGAACTGCCAGGGTATGTACCAGCACCTCATGTGGCAGGGACGTGTTCCCAAAGATGGAGTATTCTGTGATACTGCAACGTATGATCGTAACTAAGAGTTCTGAATAAGGGTGGTTATTCTGAACATGATACACAGTTAGAAGGAAAAGTTCTACCTGAGTCCAGCTACAATTCCAAGTCTTATTTTTGAATGCTTTGAATAAGTTGTTGGATTGAGTTTATCATGCTTGTTGAAAAGGGATGTGAAATACTCTGATATATTTAGCACAGGTATTGGAAAGCAGAACTAATTAATGATACCAAGGTGTATTAGGTTGAGCTAGCAAAATGCCAACTGCCCAACACAGAGAGAGTATCCACCCCCCTCACTAAGGGAAGAAAAATGTTGGAAATGTTCAATGAAGAGTTTCCCTGATGGCTCACGTGTGGTTTGTTTGGTTCTGCCCCTCAGTGCCCCCCAACATCGCTGGCACCGACGGGCCCCAGGACGTGACGGTGCTGCAGAACAGACAAGTCATCCTGGAGTGCAAGTCGGACGCTGTCCCACCTCCCACCATCTCCTGGCTCAAGGATGGAGCCCCCCTGGAGGTACAGAGCGTGCATTGCTGTGCTGGCCTCGCTCCCTGTCGTGTCACACTCAGTGCCTGAGGTTCTTGCCCCGCTCACTCGCCCCTCGTGCAGCCCCAAGTCCAGAGAGCCGAGTAGCCCCAGCCCAGCTGCAGGTAGCCCCGACCCGAGCCAGCAGACATGTGGAGGGGCCACCCCGCTGTTACTTGTTCTTTTTTCCTCTAGGGGGATGCCTTGCTCCTCCTGGATCCTCTGAGCAATGCTGGAAGCCTTCGGTATACTCCTGAATGGCTTCCCAGGAAAGGTAGCTGAGACAAGACTGCACTCTCTGTTTCCTTTGGCTGTATCGTGCATCCCCCTACTCTGGTAGCACTTAGAAAGGAATTGAAATTCTTCCAAAGCAAATGGGTTGCTGATCACCACAGCTGTGTATCCAATGCATCTTTGCCACTCAGAATTACATACTGCCAGTCTTTGCTGGTTGAGAGACAATTAGCGAGGTGAGGATAGTTTATACAGAAAGGATTTTTTTGCTTCCCATCCTTGGGGTCACTCACAAAACAGGTGCTCTTCAGTTCAACGTTGAAGTTCAGTTATTGATTGAACTTTCCTTCTATTGATCTTTATTCTTTAATAAGGAGGAGACAAATTCAGCTTATGAATTGTGTCTCCCTTCACTGTGATCTATCACAAAATCATCACCCAGATTTCTCCTCGTTTGCTTTCCTTCTAACACACCGTTCCTCAGACTCTTTCCCTAGTGTAAATTTAGAAGAATTAAACATTACTGGAAGAAGTAAGAATATGGTGGGTGAATACACCTTGCAAAGTGCTGCTGGAAACTGTGATCTTGAATATAGCCCAAGAAGCAGCTAAAAAAAAATCTCACAGAAACATTCTCCTTCTGAACAGTTAATTCTTTGATTGGATAGTGAGGTTTTTTGGGCAAACAAGGTTGAGTGATGCTTGAAAACAGTACTTTTTGCCTTAGTGTTCATGGAAAGTTTGTGTTTTAGAGACAGTGCTTAATAAAAACAAACTATGAGAAGCAGCCACTCTTAAAAATACTCCCCAGGGATCAAAGGAGGAGAGAAAGGCTATGGCAACCATAGATGCTGAGCTGGAAACCTGGGAATTGGCTTTGGAATGTGACTTCTCCTCTTGCCTTGTGAATTCATGTCGATGTGTGAGGGTTGAGGCTTCTTGAGACCTTAAAGCCCACCCAGTGCCACCCCTGCCATGTGGAGGGACACCTCCCACCAGCCCAGGTTGCTCCAAGCCCTGTCCAAACTGGCCTGGGATACTTCCAGGGCTGGGACAGCCACAGCTTCTCTGGGCACCTGTGCCAGGGCCTGCCCACCCTTGAGCCTGTGCAAGGTACACTCCAGATATCAGGGGAACATCAGTGTCCTTCCCAATGCCTGGCTGCTTTCTCAACCTCAGAGAAATGTAGAGGCCTAATAATACTGAGCAGCTGGGAAAGGGGTGCCCTTGAGTGTGGAAAGGGAGATGCTGGTTGACATGTCATCTCCTCATCCTGGAAAAGCTGAGATGTTAAGGGGACAAGAGAGGATTGAGGAAAGTCAGGTTCTCAGGATGCAGTATTATTTCCATTGAAATCCTCGCTGCTTTTTGGGAAACAGCCTTGTGGTGGAGAGTATCCTTCCTCCTGGCTTTGTTGTCTTCCACTGGGCAGATTCTGAGGTCTGCACTAGTATGAGGTCTGATCTAGTCCACTTCTGCATCCTAAGTAATGGAATTGTGCAGCACCGCCTTCTTTGGTAGCAGAACTCTGGGAAGATCTGGCCTCCAGCAGCTTCAGAGTCCTGGTGTTCTTCAGGGATTTGGAAATGCACATTGAGGGTTAAGAAAAGATGTAAGCAGGAGCCTCTGGACCTAGTCTGGCTTTAACTTGCTGAATTTGGTTTTCTTCCAAGAAGGGTTTTCTGACATACTTTGAGTAGAGCCGAGTGATTAAATTATAGCTTCATCCCCATCTTCTGTCATCTATATGCTTCTGTGTTTAGAAACCATCACATAGGCTGTGTTCTTGACAGGAAATCCCTGTGATTACCCAAAATCTGTCTGTAACCCACCCATGTCACCTGAGAGGTTCCAGCCCTGCTGTGTGTCCTGCATTGTACACTTGGAGCTGGTGGCTGGGGAAGGACCAGAGTTCCAGGGTGCCAGTGAGAACCAGAGGAGTTTCACCTCTCTGTTGTGCTTTTTGCAAATCCTTTAGCCAAAAGAGTAGGTGGGAATGTCAGCTTTCAATGCCTTCCAAAGGGTGGGTAGCACATACTAGAAAAGCTTGAATTCCTTCTCTTTTTTCTGTTGGATTTTATCCAGTCAGGTCTTTGAGTGCTTGGAGCTGATGTCAAGTCACTCACGCTGACATGACCCAGAAAGCTTTGACTCAGCTGCCCTCATGGCAGGGGCTGTGGAGTCACTGTGGGACTGGGAAGAGTGGAAGCCTTATCCAGAGCTGCTGGATATCTGGATACAGAGCCTGTATCCAGAACTGCTGACTAGTGAACTCCTAGTTAGTCAACTTAGCTAAGTCTGTGCTGGCTCCCACCTGAGCAAGAATGTGATGTTGGAAGGACGCTGTAGAGAAACTTGTATTCCTTCTGCCTGTAGTGTACATAGATTTAAAGAAAATAATAGTAAGAAAATAATCCTGCTGTTATTTGCCCCTTTCCATAAAAACTCCCAAGCCCTTTGGCCATATAACCCAAAAGGCTGTCCCCTGCAGGCACAAGTCCCAGGAAGGGTTTCAAGGGGGAACCAACCAGTAAGCAATGATAATTTTTTTTATAACTTGGTTTCTCCTCTTATCTTTGGGGATGTGAATGAAGTTATGCCAGCAATGAATTGAGTCCCTGGTCCCTGTGCCTTCTTTGCTGCTCTGCAGTGACAGAGGAGGACAGTGTCACCCCAGGTGTGTCCTGTGTCTGTTGTGCCGCAGGGAACGCCGCGGGTGCGGATCCTGTCGGGCGGGAGGTACCTGCAGGTCAACAACGCGGCCCTGCGGGACACGGCCAGGTACACCTGTGTGGCCAGGAATGTGGCAGGGGAGGTCACCAGAGAGTTCCTGCTGACAGTGCACGGTAAGGTCATGCACCCAGCCTTGGGCACCTGCATCTTTGCATGGCATTTCTGCAGCGGTTCAGACAGCAGGAGGCAACCATTAGGAGTCTCTTTCTAGCCACGTGTTGGCCACTCAGGCCATGCCTGAACTCTCCCCAAAATAAAGGACCTGTTGGGGGCTCCTCATGGCTCCCTGTCCATCCACTGTGCTTCCTGCTGGTGGAGGCTGCTTCTGGCCATCACTCTGACATGGAGTCAGGATACGTTCAGAATGAACCCCCAGATCCAGGACTGAGAAATACTCCTGGGTAAATTCAGAGAAATTCTTTTGGAAGCATTTGGCTGGCCCCTTGGGAACAAGGGTTCCCAGCTGGCTTGGCCACCAGTTTGGCAGGTTACTTGAAACCTGTGGCAGCTTCTCTGCAGCTGTAGCAGGAGAGGGATCCTGTACTCCATACTTGTCCTGTGCTACCACAGTCCCGAGCTCCATTTTAACCTGTTCATTTTCTCCCCTCTAGTCTGATGAGAAACTCCTCTGCTCTCACACTGGGGTGATGAGAAGGAACTTTTTCCCTCTTTCTATTTGATTCCCAACCCAGTAACTTGCAGAGCTGACCTTTGCAGTGCATTTCAGCCAATCTTTCTTTCTGCTCCTCTAATGCACCGTGACAATTGCCATGTGCTGCCCAGAATGGTAAGAGGCTTGTGCCTGACTTTGCAGTGATCCCAAACCTGCTGTCTCTGTTTTGGAGTCTTTAGTTTCAATCATTGCAGTGTAAATTTATTTCCTTGGTATCATCAGCAATTCTCCCTCTGCAGTGCCTCCCACGATCCAGAGCGGTGCCCAGACTGTGGTGGTGCCCATCAATGCCTCTGCCCCTCTGGAGTGTGCAGCTCAGGGAGTCCCAGCCCCCAGAGTCACCTGGAGGAAGGATGGGGCTGTTCTCACTGCAAACAATACAAGGTATTGTCCTGAAGTCAGCATAAAGGTTCCTCATTGCTATTTAAGAATGTATTCATTACAGAAAGCATAATTAGACATCTGTGGCTTGTAAATTAGTTTGTTTTCACAGATGGAATTAATATTTATACTGTCATCTCAAATGTGGAAAACGCAGTGGTGAAACTGTAATGTCATAGAATCATGGAATCACAGAATGGTTTGGGTTGAAAGGGACTTTAAAGACTTTCTTGTTCCAAACCCCTGCCATCAGCAGGGACACCTTCCAGTAGACCAGAAATGGTTCTACAGAAAAGTAGCAGTGCCAAAGGTTTCATCCTTTTATTGTCAAGAAGGACAACCCCCTGTCCTTTTACAGCCAAGCATAACAGTCATTCTTCTAATATGAAATATTAAAGACTTTAAACAGTAAATGTGAAAAATCTTTATATGTGTGTATATATATATGTGTGTATGTATATAAATATATGGAGTTTGGGGATGAAGCCAAGCAATATCATGCAGGCCAAAAGCTGCTTGAGTGTATTCTGTATTTTCTAATACATAAAACTTTTTATACATGTTCTAGTAACAGCTTTTATTACAGTGACCAGTTTCTATCTTCTGACTGTTTTAAGGGGATTTGGCATTTCCTAGAACTGAGCAAATGCTGAGGAATTCAGTGACATTTCAAAGAAAAAGTGCAAGCTTTAATCAGGGTTTTTTAAGGTTAAATGAGAAGCAAGGGAAAAAGGGGTTTGGCTATTTTCTGTAAATCCAGTATCATTTATGTGGAATCACTCTGTCAGCTGAATTTCATCATTCCTCTGGGAAAGAGTGAAGTCAGAATAAGTGCAATAAATGAGAAAATTCTGTGTGGCCAAATTGCCACCCCGTGTTTAGGCCATTTGTTGTGCCCCTGAGTCATCTCTTCCTTGGCACTACCAGGATAACCCGTGGTCCTGTTGGGTGGGCAGTGGCCAACAACCCATGGCTCTGTTTCAGATACTCCATGTCAGAGGATGGATCCCTGCACATCCACTCAGCACAGGTTACTGACAGCGGCAGATACCTGTGCATGGCCACCAACAGCGCGGGCACCGAGCGCAGGAGGGTCGACCTGCAGGTCCTGGGTAAAACTTGCCCTTCACAACTCTGAAATACAGTTCTCCCCATTTGTGCTGGTTTAAAGGTAAACCAGCAGGAGAAATGAACCCAACACTAAAGAGATTATAAGTCAGAGTTACAATTTAATAACAATATTACAATAAATGCAATGGCACAAAGAGAAATTGGGTTTAACCCACAAACCCAGCAGTCTAACCCAGCCCCCTGGGGCACAAACACAGTGGGGTTTGGTGGCCCCTGTGCTGAGCCCCACGTGGTTCCTCCGAGTGCAAAGGAAAAGGAAAGGAAAAAAACCTGTTGGTGCAGATGATGGCACAGTCTGGTGGTGAGTGGTGGTCTCCTCCTGTCCAGGTTCTGCTTCTCCTCTGGATCCCACAAGTGGTCCCAGAAGTCCCCAAACCCCCAGATTGTCTCCCCTCAGGTGCAGGTGGGAGCCCCCAGTCCCTCCCCCAGGGCAGGGAGTTTCACCCTGGGGGATCTGACTCTGGCAGTCAGGGGGGATTTTGGAATGGTTGCTGGCCCATGAGCAGAGCTGAGCCCTCAGGTGGGTGTGGAGGTGCCAAGGACTCCCTGCAGGGGAGTTCTCCCAGCTCCTCTGCCAGGCTTCTTTCCCAGCCAGCTCCCAGCCTGAGGGCTCAGCTGTGCCCTGGGCAGCTGCTGCCAATGGGCCATTGGGAACAGTTGCTGGGCAATGGCCCAGAGGGTTTAGAATGCACAGCTTTGGTCACACCCACACAGGGATAAACTGGTCTCAGCTGCCAAATTAGGACACCATTTTAAATTACTCCTTTTTAGCTGCTCTGGTTAAAAAAAAATAAAAATAAAAGAAATGTCCAGCTTTAGGAATAAAACCCAAATATTCATGGGCAGTAAATATTTATTCCTTATCTTGAACTGAAAAGACCTGACACATCTCATGCTACATGTTTAATAGGCTTATTACTATCTAGTTACTCTTTATAAAAATTAAGTCAATGTGTTTAGATCATTCAGCTCAATATATGTAGATGTGAGAGAGATCTGTGGGCATATATATATATGTATAATTATTCTGAATAATTAGGCTTTGTTTGTCCTCAGTTCCTCCAACTATTGCTCCTGGCGAGATGAATATCACAGTCACTGTAAATGTGCAAACCACTTTGCCTTGTGAAACCACTGGAATTCCCAGACCAGCAATCAGCTGGAAAAAAAATGGGCATCTGCTTAGTGTTGACCAGAACCAGAATACATACAGGTGAGAGGTGTTTTCTTTTCACTGTGGGTTTGAAGTTTTCAGCAACGATTTTGGCACTTTAAAATCTAGCCCCTGCATAAATGTAATCTTGTCTAGCCAGCAAATTCAGTGGACTGATTATCTGGAAAGGAAAGAAGTATTTCAATGGCTTTTACTTTCTTTTCCCCTTGCTCAGACTTCTGTCTTCAGGTTCCTTGGTAATCATTTCTCCCACTGTGGCTGACACTGGTGTCTATGAGTGCTCTGTGTCAAATGATGCAGGAGAAGACCAAAGAGCAGTTGAGCTCACTGTTCAAGGTAGGGGGGATGTTACTGTTACATGTGTGTGGCACCCAGAATTTCTGTGGGGCATTCCAGTGTTCAGATGAGGTTTTTATTTTATTCCTTAAGATACTGATATCCATAAGCCTCTGGCATTCCCAAGAAAGAGAAGTTATTTCCAAGAATTTATAAAAGGGAACATGGGCAAGTAACCTTTGCCCTGGTCTTCATTTGCAGTGCCCCCATCCATAGCAGATGAAGCCACAGACCTTCTGGTGACAAAGTTGTCCCCAGTGGTGATTTCCTGCACCTCCTCTGGAGTTCCTGTCCCCTCGCTCCACTGGACCAAAAATGGCATGAAGCTGCTTCCCAGAGGAGATGGCTACAGGATTCTCTCCTCAGGTACTGTGCTCCGGAAACCCAGGGAACGGTATAATTGGGCACACCTCAAAGTAATTCACTCCACCAGTGCTAACAATCCCCCAGAGGTCCCATCTCCAATGGCTTGGAATAAAATTACAGATGTGTTCAAAGGGATGCTGTGGGAGATGCCTGTGCACAGAGGTATGTGTTGATGCTCTCTATGCCACAGGAGCTGTGGAGGTGCCCTCTGCCCAGCTGGCCCACGCGGGGCGATACACATGCGTTGCCCGGAATGCCGCTGGCACTGCCCACCGGCACGTCACACTGCACGTGCAGGGTAAGGTGGCTGAACATCTGGGTTGTCTGCAGGCATTGCCCATTCAGCCTGCTCTGGTTGTGCAATTTTAGTTACCTGCTGGAGTTTTCTAGCCTTGAAGTTAAACTGCTGCCTTGCCCTTTTTCCTCAGAGCCACCAGTTATCCAGGCTCAGCCAGGGGTGCTGGATGTCATTGTGAACAATCCCATCGTGCTGCCCTGTGAGGCCACGGGCACACCTCAACCTGTGATCACTTGGCAGAAGGAGGGCATCAACATCATCACCTCAGGTATGCCCCTAATGCTGGAACTCAATGGGGCCTGCCTGCTGTGCCTCAGACACTGACAGTCTCTTTTCTGAGTGTTCAGGCTTGGGCTCCTCCTTTCCATTCATTTAAGAACAAAATCCAAGCCAGAAGGGTCACACTTTGCCTGTGTTTGTTTTAGCCAACAGTTTGGTGGTTCTCCCAAGTGGCAGTTTGCAGATTGCCAGCGCGGCTGTGGAAGATGCTGGCACTTACATGTGTGTTGCTCAGAATCCAGCTGGCACTGCTCTGGGGAAGATCAAACTGAAAGTTCAAGGTAAATCATCGTTTAATCTCTTTCTGTGGGTCCAAGCACAATTCTGAGCAATTGAAAGGGACCTAGTGTTTGACATGACACTGAACAGAGCCCAGGAGATTTATTCCCTTTGGTTCTACGTCTACTTTAGGATCAAAATATGCTTTTAGGAGTATTTTCACTGAGAACAAAAGCATTCCATGCTTCCTGCAACACCTAGTTCTTCAAGTAATTTCTTGCTTCCTTTCAGTTCCTCCGGTTATCAAGTCCCACACGAAGGAGTATGTTGTTGCCGTTGACCAGTCTGTCACTCTGCAGTGTGAGACTGAAGGCTCCCCTGGGCCAGACATCAGCTGGCACAAGGATGGGCAGCAGATCCCAGAGTCCCTGAGGAGGAGGGTGCTGAGCACGGGTGCCCTGCAGCTCATGTTTGTGCAGCCTGGGGACAGTGGCCGCTACACCTGCACGGCCACCAACGTGGCGGGCACCAGCTCCTCCAGCACCGAGCTGGCTGTGCATGGTGAGCAGCTCCTGCTGGCTGGGGCACCCTCTGCAGCGCCCTGTTCTGAGAGCCCTTGCAATCCCCATCCCTGGATGTGTCCAAGGCCAGGTTGAACAGGGCTTGGAGCAACCTGGGCTGGTGGGAGGTGTCCCTGCCCATGGCAAGGGGTGGGACTGGATGGGCTTTAAGGTCCCTCCCAACCCCAGACCATCCTAGAATTCTGTGATAAGTGGGACTGTGGGGAAACAATGTGTGTTATCACACTGTGACCCCATAGAGAGTAAGGAGCTAGGATGTGTAGGAGTTCAGGCAAATGGTGCAGCTTAACAGGGGAATGTTACTGGGTTGTATCAGCCATTAGCTTGAATTTAGGAATGTGGTCATTAATGGTGCTCATTGATGGAGATGGACAATACAGGGGATGCAGGCAGTGTTTTCTTCAGTGTGGTACTGGGATAAGCACACAGGTAAATCCTTTCCATAACCCTCCCCACAGTTCCCCCCAGAATCCACAGCACAGATGAGCAGTACACGGTCACAGAGGACTCCCAGGCTGTCCTGTCCTGTGTGGCTGATGGGATTCCAGCACCAACAATAAACTGGAAGAAGGACAACACATTGTTAACAGAGATAGTGGGAAAATACCAGACTGTGCCAGGTGGAGACCTCATTTTGGACAATGTTGTTGTAAGTTCCCTAAATCTAAGCTATTACTGGGCAGGTCTGGCAGTGATAAGATCCACTTTGGGATTAGTCATCGTTTTATTTTCATTTCTTGTTCTTCATTTTCCAAAGTCTGTATTAAAGTTTCATTTTCCACTGAGGAGTAAAATCTGTGAAGTTTGTAGTGGGAAATCCTCAGGAATGGCAAAAAGAAGTGTTGGTCATCCTTCAGATTTAGAGAAGTGAAAGAGCTCAGCTGAGCATTTCTGCTGAATGCTTGTTCCAGACCCTCTGAGACTCCCTTACCATTACAAGAGGCATGTTTTGTAGGATATCTCACAACTGAAATCTGCCCAACTTGTTTCCTTCCAGCCTGAAGACTCTGGCACTTACACCTGTGTTGCTGCCAATGCTGCTGGGGAGGCCACACACACAGTCACCCTGATAGTTCATGTGCTGCCAGCTTTCACTGAGCTGCCTGGAGATGTAGCTTTGACCAAAGGAGAACAGCTCAGGTTAACCTGCAAAGCAACTGGGGTACCTGTGCCCAAAATCACATGGACCTTTAACAACAACATCATTCCAGGTGGGTAACACCAGACCCCTGCTGGTAACAGTGGCCATTCTGCTCCAGAGTGGTTTTCTCCCATTCAGCATTGCAGTTAGTTTAAGGAAGAAGAAAAATCTAGAGGGAGTAAACCTGTTAGTGATGGTGTGAGGAGTATCTTCAGTGTTCTGCAATCATAGAATTAAATTGCCTCTGAGACAAAGCTGCAAGAAGTCATCTCTCTTCTGTAGCCAATAATGAATCACATTAAAACATTCACTATCTGATGATATCTACTCAGCATCCAGGAGCTAATAATGAAAGTAAGGGACAACTTAAGGAGCAGATGCATGTGGGCAATGTCATAGCAGTGCCTTTGTGTGCCCTCCTGCAGTGTCCCAGGGCCCTGAGCTGTGCTGCTGAACAGCACTGTCATTCAAACACTCTGGTGACCTGCCTGTGTGCAAGTCCTGGGAGTGACCCTTTCCCATGTGCTCTGCCCCCAGCTCAGTATGATGATGTCAATGGGCACAGTGAGCTGCTCATTGAGAGGGTCTCCAAGGACGACTCTGGGACCTATGTGTGCACAGCAGAGAACACAGTGGGCTCCATCAAAGCTATTGGGTTTGTGCATGTCAAAGGTATGTAAAATACCAGCAGTTGTGGTCACTACTGAGCACTTCCACACAGCCAACTGTTTTGAGAGTGGAGTTGGAATGGTTTGTTTGGAAAATTCCCTAAAACTCAGCTTGTTCCAACCCCCCTACCATGGGCAGGGACACTTCCCACCAGCCCAGGTTGCTCCAAGCCCTGTCCAACCTGGCCTTGGGACACTCCCAGGGATGGGGCAACCACAGCTTCCCTGGGAAACCTGTGCCAGGGCCTGCCCACCCTCACAGGGAAGGATTCCTTCCCAATACCCCATCTCACCCTGCCTTCTGCCAGTTTAAAACCATTCCCCCTAGTATCTGATACCTCATCTGTGGCTAAATGGAAACATGGAAACAGGGTGAAATTCCCTGACCAGCAATTTCCTGAATGGCATTTGATTTTGCTTCTGCTGTTTCTCTGCCATGCCCTGTGTTCCAGAACCCCCTGTGTTCAAGGGGGATTTCCACTCCAGCAGAGTCGAGCCCCTGGGGGGCAACGCCATGTTGAATTGTGAGGTCAGGGGAGATCCCCCTCCAACCATCCAGTGGAGCAGGAAAGGAGTTGGAGTTCAGATCAGCAACAGGATCCAACAGCTTGTCAATGGTTCCCTCGCCATCTACGGCACCGTGGTGAGTCCTGCTTCGTTACCAGGAGGTTCTGCCTTGTGCTTGGTTACTCAGTGCTCTAGATCATGTTATTCTGGAAGGAGAGAGGCTTTGCTTTTAATCCACTGTTGTTTTTACCTTTATCAAATGTTTTAATTCACGCTCGAATTAAACTCAAATTACTCAGACAAAAAAATGCCAGGAGATCACAGTTCTCTTTGCTTGTCATAAGAACTGAGTCTACATACTAATGGTTGATGTGTTGATCATGCCTAATTAAAAGGGGCTTTTGCTTTTGACTTTAGAAGAGCCTGGGTTCTACAGAGTCTGGTCAGCAAGTGCATTCTCCTTGTGCAAGCATCTCAGCATCTAAATCCCTAAAAGGATGTTTAAGACTCCCTTTTTCCCCATAAACTCTTGTCTATCTTTTCAAATGGGGTTAAAAACAGAAACTCCCGTGAGTTCATTGAAGTTTAAAAAATTAGTGTGATCGTCAGCATAGAGAGCTGAAGAAAATAAAAAATGGAGGAATAAAAGTCATGCACAATATCACCTTACTGTTGATAAAGGCACAATGTGGAGGTACAGCAGCACAGCCCTTCAGGGCATGCCACCTTCTGGCACAGGATATTCCCTCTCAGTAGGGGCACTGAGACCTGCCCCCTGTTTTGTCCTCCAGAACGACGATGCTGGTGACTACAAGTGTGTGGCTACCAACGAGGCCGGCGTGGTGGAGCGCAGCCTGACCCTGACACTGCAGAGTAAGGCTCGGCATGGGCAGTGCCCACACTGACATCACCTGCCCAGGGACAGCTGTAGGCAGCTCCCAGTGAGGTTTTGGAGGTTGGGCACTCATCTCCCATAAAATCACAGAAGGGCTTGAGTTGGAAGGGACTTCAAAAATGACCTACCACCCCTCCTGTCATGGGCAGGGATATTTTCCATTAGACCAGGTTGCTTCAGCCTGGCCTTCAGCACTTCCAGGGGTGGGGCAGCCACAGCTTCTCTGGGCATCTTTCACCGTGAATATTTAAGAGTCTGTCTAAGCTGTGATTAAGGTCGAAGAAGAGAAGGGTGTGGAAGGGGATTGAGACTCATCTTAGAAACCAGCTTCAAGCAGAGCAACTTCAGACCTTCTGAAAGGGCCTGTTTCTCTTTGTTAACCAGACAGGATGTCTCTACAACTGGACTGAACTAGACTCTCAGCTTCTAAATTGAGAAACTTATGCATGATGAATCCCAGTTTTTAGTGACAGTATTTTATTTGTGGCAGAAATAGTATGTTAGAATTTTTTTTTGCTCTAGTGGGAAGTTTCTGAACATCCCCTTCCTACTCCAGCCCCGAGCAGCATGGGTCTGTTACTTGTGGCTCAGTTGCCTCTGGCTGTGATGGATGGATCCTCCTGTTTTATGGAAAACAACACATTTCAGTAGTAAAGACAGCCCTGTGCTCTTATTATTGCACCTCAATCCCAGCTTTGGTCCTCAGATTGCTACATTTTGAACCAGCTTAGTGTGTGTGTTTAGTCCTGGGGAGTTCACTGGCACTGTCCAAGCTCGCTCGGCTGTGGCAGACGAACCTCAGGACTTAAACGGTGGGGCCAGTTCTGCGCACGCTGAGCCTCACCTGAAATCCACTGCGCAGGCTGGAAGGGCACGTGGGGACAGCCCTGCCCAAATCTTCAGTGGTGAAGTCTGGCCATACATACATACAGTGTGTGTGTTGTAACCTGTGTCTGTTTGGTGGCACCTGGGACATGTCTCAGTGCTGAGTGAGGTGGTGCTGGGCTGGTGGTTGGGCTTGGAGATCTCAAAGGTCTTTCCAAAAGTTAAGGACCGTATGATTCCCTTTTGCCAGTGGAAGATCAAGAATAATAATTTCAGTCAAAGCAAACTGGCCTAAGATGTGTTTGTTCCCATAAGTCAGTAAGAGAGCCCAACCAGTGCTGCTGTGCCCTGCAGGCCCCCCAGTGCTCACTGTGGAGCCCGTGGGCACCGTGGTGGATGCAGGTGCTGCGGCGCTGCTGCACTGCCAGGCCAGGGGGGAGCCGACACCGACCGTGGCGTGGTCGCGGCAGGGCCGCCCCGTGCTGAGCGACGAGCGCATCACCATCCTGGCCAACGGGTCCCTGCGCGTGGCGCCGGCACGGCAAGAGGACACCGCCGAGTACGAGTGTCTCGCCAGGAACCCGCTGGGCTCCGCCCTCGCCAGGGCGCCCCTCACCGTGCAGGGTACGTGGAAAGCATCGCGGGGTGCCTCCCAAACTGGGAGGGCACAGCATTGGTGGAGGGTCAAGTATGATGTGCTGGTTTAAAGGGAAACTGGCAGGAAAAAGAAACCCAACACAAAAGAGATTATAAGTTAAAGTAAACAAAAAATAAATGGCGGAGGAAGAGGACTTCACACCAATCTATGAGATTCATAGTGAAGATATTTTATTACACAAAGCACACATTTTATATAGGGTTAGGACTACAGCTTATTGGCTAAAAGGAGTTACACACCACCACGCTAGAAACTTCAATTGGTTAAAACCTATCTTTCACAAGTCCCATGTTTATATTATTTCATCCTGGCTATTTTCGTGCACCTGCAGAGTCCTGTGAATTCTTACTATGTGAATTCTTGGGGAGTAACCACCTCCCTAGCAGTCAGCAGCAGCTGAGCTCTTTGCTACTTCTGGCTGATAGCTGAGTCTCACAGGGTTTTTCTATAGATCTGAATTGCTCACTTACGATTTTATGGCAGCATCCGTAAGTCAGAGTTATAATTTAATACCAATATTACTATGAATGCAATGATACAAAGAGAAAGTGGGTTTAACCCACAAAACCCAGCAGTGCAACCCAGCCCCATGGGGCACAAACACAGTGGGGTTTGGTGGCCCCTGTGCTGAGCCCCACGTGGTTCCTCTGAGTCCAAAGTAAAAGGAAGAGAAAAACCTGTTGGTGCAGATGATGTCACAGTCTGGTGGAGAGTGGTGGGCTCCTCCTGTTGAGGTTCTGTTCCTACTCTGGATCCAATGAGTGGTCCCAGAAGTCCCCAAACCCCAAGATTCTCTCCCCTCAGGTGCAGGTGGGAGCCCCCAGTCCCTCCCCCAGGGCAGGGAGTTCCACACTGGGGGATCTGACTCTGGGAGTCAGGGGGGATTTTGGAATGGTTGCTGGCCCATGAGCAGAGCTGAGCCCTCAGGTGGGTGTGGAGGTGCCAAGGACTCCCTGCAGGGGAGTTCTCCCAGCTCCTCTGCCAGGCTTCTTTCCCAGCCAGCTCCCAGCCTGAGGGGTCAGGTGTGCCCTGGGCAGCTGCTGCCAATGGTCCATTGTTAACAGTTCACGAGAGATTACATAGAGGGTTACAGACACAGCTTTGGTCACACCCACACAGTGGTCTCAGTTGCTGAACTAGGACATATGGTCATGGTTTTGTGTTATCCATGTTCTGTTGTTGCCTGTTGCCTAAGTTCCTGTGGAAATAGACACTCAGAAACAGTGAACGGAGAAAGCCCACACATGCACACAAAGTGACCAGAGATGTCACAGCTTTTATAACCTCTCCAGCAATTAACATATGAGATATCTATAACCTGTCATGATTCTCATTATCCCTGGTGCCCCGCCTACCAGGGTCTTCAGAACTGCCCCTTGGAGAAGTTCCGTAACCTCCAGGCCTTCTTCTTGTGTTTGGTCTTCATGCTTCATGCTTCATGTTTCACAAACACCATGGCCTTGGCAGAGCATGAGAAAGTTCATGAATCTGTGAGAAAGAGCTTTAGTAACTCACCTAAGATGTGAAAAACCTAGAGGAATCCGTGTAAGTTATATAATTCCAAAAATCTACAAAATATACTAAAATTCTTAGGCATCAGTATGGATATTTTGTCTTATCTCCCTTATAAGCATTAGGTCTAAGTTAAGCCTGGTCTGAGATGTCTGTGGGATTCAGTTCCATGACATTTTATTTCATTGGACTCATCCTGCTGGATGAGGCCAAGGGCATGAAGGAGTGAGAGACATGAATTAAAAAGAGAAGGATCTTGAACTAGACACATAACTTCAATGTGCCTCTACAGAACAGCCTTTAGGAGCATAAAGCAGTAATTGTCTGTCAGCTCTGGTGAGGTATTTCTGCAGCAGCAAAGACATGAAGTGAGTTGGATTTTCAAGGACGGCTCAGGAGGTGCATTTCTCACGGTGCTCAGAGTGCTGAGCACCTGTCACAGGCAGCCTCCCTGTTGCCCTTGCAGTGCATGGAGGCTTTTCCAGCTGGCTGGAGTGGCAGGCGTGCAGTGTCACCTGTGGACAGGGGCAGCAGCAGCGGCTGCGCCAGTGCAACAACCCTGTGCCAGCCAACGGGGGCCGCGGCTGCCAGGGGCCCCACACCGACGTGCGTCACTGCCACAGCTCCCCGTGCCCAGGTACGCCCTCGCTCACAGGCACAGTCCCAGCAGGGATGGGGTGGGAAGGGACCTTAAAGCCCACCCAGTGCCACCCCTTGCCATGGGCAGAGGCACCTCCCACCAGCCCAGGTTGCTCCAAGTGCCATCCATCCTGGCCTTGGACACTCCCAGAGATGAGAATTAGTTTGGTGTCTGTGCCATTCACGTAACAAAGAAGAAAAGGGCTTGGCACATTTTTGTTTTTTCCCTGAAGAGCCTTTTGGGAATCCTTAAAACACAGGAATGTGAGTGGTGACTTTGAAGCTGTGGTTTCTTGGACTCTTCTGTGCCTCAGTCACAGAGTCATAGAATATCCTGAGCTGGAAGGGACCTTAAAACTCATCTCATCCCACCACCTGCCATGGGCAGGGACACCTTCCACCAGCCCAGGTTGCTCCAAGCCCTGTCAAACCTGACCTGGGACACTTCCAGGGATCCAGGGGCAGCCACAGCTTCTCTGGGCACCCTGTGCCAGGGCCTGCCCACCCTCACAGAGAGCAATTCCTTGCCAATATCCCATCTGACCCTGCCCTCTGGCAGTTTAAAACCTTTCCCTCATGTCCTGTCACTGTCTGCCCACATAAAAAGTCTCTTTCCCTCTGTTTTATAAACCCCATTTAAGTACCAAAAGGCCACAATGAATTGATCCTTTTAATGTGCCTTGTGTTGTGCCTACATGGGGCACCACAAATCCTCATGGCAGATTCATTTTCCTAAGCAGTTGGAACTCATTTTATGTAAAGAAAGAGGAATTTTCAGTCCATACCCAACAATACTGTTTAATGAGAACTGTGGGTGCTTCTGTTTCTCAGTGGACGGCGGCTGGTCGGAGTGGGGGCTGTGGGAGGAGTGTTCCAGGAGCTGTGGCCAGGGCAGCAGGAGCAGGAGCAGGAGCTGCAGTGCCCCCCTGGCACAGCACGGTGGACAGCCCTGCATGGGCAGCGCCGCCGAGTCTGTGCCCTGCAACGTCAGGCCTTGCCCAGGTGAGAGAAGGGCAATGTAAATTACTTGCACAAGGGACTTCACAGACACATTTCTTTCTTTCTCCAAACCCCAATTCTCTTGGCTTAGTTTGTTACAATTTTTTTTAATTGCCTATAATTCATTAAATGGCTCCAGTTCTTGGAAACAGGAATTACAAAAGTAAGTTCAAAAAATATTCTCAGCAATTTCTTTTTTATAAATTTTGTATTTGGATGTTTTCCAGTACATGATACCCAGAGTGAATTCACTACTCTAAACCTCTTCTTCAAAATGAGTTAAAATAGAAAAAACAAACACACAACAAAACCCCAAATCACCAACTATTTAAAAACCATATAAATAATGGTCATTAATAATCTATTACTTTGTCTGTATATTTTCCTCTGATGTTTCAATTTTCAGCCACATCTTCCTCCCAGCTACATGAATTTTCAGGTTTCTTTCCTGTCCTGTCAGTACGTCCTCCTTTGGACAGGTTGTAGTTTATTCAGAACCTTCACCACTGACATGTTCCCTTCTGTACAGTTTTTCCTTGTATTGATTTTTCCCTTTTCCCCTGGCTCTCCTGCCATCACAATTCCAAATGTCCATCCATGGGCCTGAGACTTATTTCTCTAGATTTTGGCACCAGAGACAGCTCTGGGTGCTGTTCAATGGTGGCCCCTGGAGCTGCATGCCAACTTTAGCCAGGCTTCCCTTCCCCTGCTCAGACCTCTGCCTACCCAGGGAACTTTGGAAATGCCAGATTTGATCAAGTGTTCACAGGATATGCTGAGCTGGAAGGGACCCCCAAGGAGCATCCAGTCCAACCCCTGGCCCTGCACAAACACCCCAACAATCACCGTGTTCCTCTCAGAGCATTGTCCAAACGTTCCTGGAGCTTTGGCAGCCTTGGGGCTGTGCCCACTGCCCTGGGGAGCCTGGTCAGTGCCCACCACCCTCGGGGGGAAGAGCCTTGTCCTGTGATCCAACCTGACCCTGCCCTGGCACAGCACCAGCCATTCCCTTGGATCCTATCAATTCTGTAGTTCCAGGATCGTGGTGAGGTGGTTTATTCACAAAACAAAAAGGAAAGCATCACTCTCTCCTTGGCAAGCTGTTGCTCTGTTCCGGCTGCTGCTTGAGGCAGAGGGTTTTGGGGCGTGCTCGGGGTGTTGCCTGTGTTACTGTGAGGTGCTGCAGCTCCTGAGCAGCAGGTTGATGCTGTGCTCCTTTGCAGTGGCCGGGGAGTGGAGCCCGTGGCTGCCATGGGGCCCTTGCAGTGAGACGTGCGGGAAGGGCACGCAGAGCCGGGCGAGGGTGTGTGCCAGTCCCGCTCCGGCGCACGGCGGGGCGCGGTGCCGCGGCCCCAACACGCAGCTGCAGCTGTGCCAGCTCAGGCGCTGCCCAGGTGAGTGACAGCAAGTGACACACAGCACTGACACACACAGGAGTGACACCCAGCAGTGACACAGTAGAGACACACAGCAGAAACACACATAGCAGTGACACACAGCAGTCACACACAGCAGTCACACACAGCAGTCACACACAGCAGTCACACACAGCAGTCACACACCTAGCATTGACACACACAGCAGTGGCACACACAGCAGTGGCACACACAGCAGTGGCACACACAGCAGTCACACACAGCAGTCACACACAGCAGAAACACACACAGCAGTCACACACAGCAGAGACACACACAGCAGTGACATGCTGCTCACTTCCCTCCCAGGGGCTGCTAAGGGTGTGTTTAGCACCTGCCAGTCTAACAATGTAGTGCCTGAAATGGTTTCTATTCAAGCCTTTACTGTCCTGGCCCCATCACTGTGTTTAGCCTCCCTCCACATGGTGAGCTCCATGTCCCTCTGTGCTGGCCCCCAGGGCTGGGGCAGATCTGCAGGTGGGGTCTCACCTGGGGGGGAGCAGAGGGGCAGAATCCCCCCTGCCATGCTACCCACACTGTGGGACCAGTCCGGGGCACGGGGTGGTTCAGGGCTGCCAACACACATGGGTGGATCACATCCAGCCCCTCATCCAGCACCACCTCCAAGTCCCTGTGTAGCAATCCCCGAGGCGTTGTGGCGGGTCTGTGACATCCCGTGGTCAACTTTCCCCTGCGGCAGCACTGCTTTGCTTTGTCACTGCTGCGGCTGCAGCCTGTGACTGTGCTTGTGTCCTGTGACCTGTGTCCTGTGCAGTGGATGGCAGGTGGGCGCCGTGGGGCAGCTGGGGCGCCTGCAGCGTGTCCTGCGGCGGCGGCAGCAGGCACAGGGCGCGCCTCTGCTCCGACCCGGCGCCGCAGTTCGGGGGGCACCAGTGCGAAGGCAGCGACGCTCAGGTGGATTTCTGCAACAGCGATCCCTGTCCAGGTGAGAGCTCTGGGCTGGGTTCAGGGTGTGCAGAAGGGGAGGCGTGTCCTGCCACAGCAATGTGGGGGCTGAACGGGTCACTCTCTTAGATCGGGTTCTTTCCGTTTTGGGGAAAGAGATTAAGAAGTTACTCTCCGGTAGAAGTGCTTTCCTGGCTTGACTGCTTTTAAATAACTTACTAAGAGGCAGACAGATCAAATGTGACTCACTGTTCCAGTCCATGGCAACTGGGGCCCATGGAGCAGCTGGGGGACCTGCAGCCGCACGTGCAACGGGGGCCAGAGCAGGCGGCACCGGAGCTGCGACCACCCGCGCCCGGCCAGCGGCGGCAGGGGCTGCCCCGGCCCCGACGTGCAGAGCCAGCGGTGCGGCACCGACCTGTGCCCAGGTGAGTGCCTGCAGCAACGGGGCAAGGGCAGCGGGCCCTGGAAGGCAGCAGGGCGTACAGAGCCTATGGGAGGTGTTCATGCTAGGAAAGGAAGGTGGAACATCCCTGGGAGTGTCCAAGGCCAGGCTGGATGGGGTTTGGAGCAACCTGGGCTGGTGGAAGGTGCCCATGGTAGGGGTGGCACTGGATGAGCTTTAAGGTGCCTTCCAACCCAAAGCCATCTGGGATTCCATGAAAATCCCTATAATTCCGTATGATTTCATACAATGTAATAATCCACTCTTATCACGATGCCTGAACTCCACAGTCACAGTTACAGTGTGCCTTTAATAAAGCTTTAAGAGGCTTCTACCTCTATGGTTAAATAAATCACTTGATCTAGTTTTATGGGGTTTTCGGGTAGTTTATTTCATGGTCCTCTTTGTCCCAGGTTACAGTTACTAAAGGAATTGTGAAACAAGGGCAGAAGGTTTAACTCTGTTTACATTAAGGCTTTTTATCCTCTTCTGTGCAGAGATAGACTAACTACAACAAGAGCTTTACACAAGACTATATTTCCACACAGTTAACACACACTTCTAGAACCTACACATATCATGCAAACCATCCAACATTGCACAGCTATAGCTAATTACTAAGTAATATATATTTCAAAAAATTGCTAGATCTAAACAGTCCTTATGCAAATTACTTTAACTTTATAAAGAGTTCCTAAGATGTGTTCTTCCACAGGGCTTCTGCAGGCTTCGTTTCTTGCTTTTGCACCAGCTCAGGGTCTCTATAGACCAATTCCATTCTTATCTTAGCAGCTTGCACCTGCAAATTTGTCTTTGGCTCACTTTCTGTTCTCCTACACACTCTCATTTTTTAAATGACTGTCACCTGACAAGGATTTTGCCCCTCACATGTTAGATTTTCCCAAATTAAGATGAGCTAATTCAAAACATAACGTATGAAAATCTCCTCCACTATGAGAGGGTTCACGTCTTCCCACCAAGGTGGTTTGTCATCCTTTGAGCTATTCCTTTAACACATGAGTTCCCTTAAGAAGGGATGGACTTAAACATAACGGTTGGAGCCTGAAACATTTAACTTGCCATGCTTTAACTTTCTGCACTCTCTGTCTCTGCAGTGGACGGGAGCTGGGGGCAGTGGCAGGCGTGGAGCCCGTGCTCTGCCTCGTGCGGAGGCGGCGAGCAGAGCCGGGAGCGGCAGTGCAGCAGCCCCGCTCCGCTGCACCGGGGCCGGCCTTGCGCCGGGGACTCCTCCCAGATAGCTCGCTGCAACCCCCAGCCGTGTCCTGGTGAGTGCCCGCACGCAGGGACAGTGTGGACAAAGACTGGGGCTCTCCTCTATTCACTGCTGCTCTCTTGTGTCTTGGCCAGTTGACCGTGTAATTTCATTTTTTTGGGCTTAAATCTCCCCTGCAAATTAATTCAACCTCCCCTAAAATATCCAACATATCACATATCCCATGGGATGTTTTTCCCCTCCCTCCTTCCTTCCCCTGCACAGGTGGACCTGCACGTGCCAAGGGCAGCATCATTGGCAACATCAACGGTGTTGAGTTTGGGGTTGCTTTCCTGAACGCCACAGTGATGGACAGCCTGGACTCCGACACCAGAGTGATACAGGCAAAGATCACCAACATCCCTCGGAGCCTTGGTAGGCTTTTTTCACTTTAGCACTTGTTTTATTTCTGAGTCCACCAATACATCCTGTCTGCTGGTTTAAATTTGGAGGTCTACACTAGTTTTAGGTCTTCAACTCCTGGGTGTAGGTTGTATGATGTTCAAATTAAAACTCCCCGATGTTCTCTGGTAATTCTTTCAGGCCCAGCCCTGAGAAAGCTCATTTCCATGCTCAGCCCAGTGTACTGGACAACTGCCAAAGAAATGGGGGAAGCAATGAACGGGTTTACACTCACTGATGCCGTCTTCAAGAGAGAAACTCAAGTGGAGTTTGCAACTGGTGAGCTCACTAGCTCTTTCTGTGTCCAAAAAGCTGGATAGATACTGCATTTCTTAAGGAATAGCACAGGACCAACTGGAGTCTTGTGCTTACACCAGTGTCTTCTGAATGACTGTGGCTGAGGCTTGGTTTGTAGAACTGTAGTTTGAAACGTGCCATGGCTTTTATGCTAGGCTGTGGTACACCTTACAAAATACAAGTTCAAAAGAGCTGGTCAGGCAATTCCAGTTCAGATACCCTGTGGCTCCCAGGGGTCTCTGGCTGGGATGTGTGAAAGACACCAGTGTGCTCTGCCACTCCCCAGGTGAGGTCCTGCGGCTGACACACGTCGCGCGGGGCCTGGACGCGGACGGAGCTCTGCTCCTGGACGTGCTTGTGAGCGGCCACGTGCTGCAGCTCCCAGCCCTGGCTGATGTCAGTGTGAAGGTAAACTGCTCCAGGTGCCATCCCTCCCTCCCTCTCTCTCTCTCTCTCTCTCTCTCCCTTTCTCCCTCCCTCTCCCTCTCCTGCTCCCTCTCTCTCCCTCCCTCTCTTCCTCCCTCCCACCCTCCCTCCCTCCCTCCCTCCCTCCCACCCTCCCTGCCTCTCTTCCTCCATACCTCTCTCCCTCCATCCCTCCACCTCTCCATCTAGAGTACTGCAGTAAACACTAACCCCTGAAAACTGTTCTACTCTTTGTGGCTTATTTTGTGGCTGGTGAAGTGACAGCTGCTGATGTTGCCTTTGAAAGCACAGGTTTGTCATCAGGCTGGTGGTCTTGGTCTCTCAGCAGTTGGAGAGGTTGGCAGGTAGTGCTGAGAAGGGTCCTCAGGGCACTCTTGGCAGGCTGGCACATTGGTGTTGCTTCTGATAGAGCTGGAAAGGGGCATCTTTAACCTCTGACTTAGTAATTAGTTAGGAGTAGGTAACCAGTATTTCACTGCATTAATCCCACCATACAATAAATATACATGAAGTTGCTGATATATTGGTACACTGCAATATATAGTATGTCCAATATTTATATTGTTTTTTAGTGACAGACTTTTTCTCTACTGAGTGTTTATTTAGCACATTTGTCAGCATCTGACTTAGAATACAAACCACATGTTCACACCTCAAAAGATTGTTATTAAAGAGTAAGATTCTGAGGTTTTTTGGCAGTGCTGTGGCCTCCCTCCCCAGGATCCTCAGTACATCAGCCTGTGTCTTACTTAAAGAGATGCACCAGGTGCTGATAAGATTCAGTAGTTAAGAGCAGAAAGGATGTGTGTGTGTGTGCGTGTGTGTGTGTGTGTGAGAGAAACACCATTTGTTCAGCTGTTGAGATAAACCCCTTTTTCTGAACACATCTCATGCAGCTTTAAAAGACCAGCTCCCCCAGGCTGTGACTGTCCCAGCTGCAGCTCACACACTATGGCTGTCCCCAGCTGCAGCTCACAGGCTGTGACTGTCCCCAGCTGCAGCTCACAGGCTGTGGCTGTCCCAGCTGCAGCTCACAGGTTGTGGCTGTCCCCAGATGCAGCTCCCACACTGTGGCTGTCCCCAGCTGCAGCTCACAGGTTGTGGCTGTCCCAGCTGCAGCTCACAGGCTGTGGCTGTCCCAGCTGCAGCTCACAGGCTGTGGCTGTCCCAGCTGCAGCTCACACACTATGGCTGTCCCAGCTGCAGCTCACACACTGTGACTGTCCCAGCTACAGCTCACAGGTTGTGGCTGTCCCAACTGCAGCTCACAGGTTGTGGCTGTCCCAGCTGCAGCTCACAGGCTGTGACTGTCCCCAGCTGCAGCTCACACACTGTGGCTGTCCCCAGCAGCAGTTCACAGGTTGTGACTGTCCCCAGCTGCAGCTCACAGGCTGTGGCTGTCCCAGCTGCAGCTCACAGGTTGTGACTGTCCCCAGCTGCAGCTCACAGGTTGTGGCTGTCCCCAGCTGCAGCTCACAGGTTGTGGCTGTCCCCAGCTGCAGCTCACAGGTTGTGGCTGACCCCAGCTGCAGCTCACACACTGTGGCTGTCCCAGCTGCAGCTCACAGGTTGTGACTGTCCCCAGCTGCAGCTCACAGGCTGTGGCTGACCCCAGCTGCAGCTCACAGGCTGTGGCTGTCCCCAGCTGCAGCTCACAGGTTGTGGCTGTCCCCAGCTGCAGCTCACAGGTTGTGGCTGTCCCAGCTGCAGCTCACACACTATGGCTGACCCCAGCTGCAGCTCACAGGCTGTGGCTGTCCCAGCTGCAGCTCACAGGCTGTGGCTGTCCCCAGTTGCAGCTCACGCGCTGTGGCTGTCCCAGCTGCAGCTCACAGGTTGTGGCTGTCCCCAGCTGCAGCTCACAGGCTGTGGCTGTCCCCAGCTGCAGCTCACAGGTTGTGGCTGTCCCCAGCTGCAGCTCACAGGCTGTGACTGTCCCCAGCTGCAGCTCACAGGCTGTGGCTGTCCCCAGCTGCAGCTCACAGGTTGTGGCTGTCCCAGCTGCAGCTCACAGGTTGTGACTGTCCCCAGCTGCAGCTCACACACTATGGCTGACCCCAGCTGCAGCTCACACACTATGGCTGTCCCAGCTGCAGCTCACATGCTCTGGCTGTCCCAGCTGCAGCTCACAGGCTGTGGCTGTCCCAGCTGCAGCTCACAGGTTGCGGCTGTCCCAGCTGCAGCTCACAGGCTGCGGCTGTCCCAGCTGCAGCTCACAGGCTGTGGCTGTCCCAGCTGCAGCTGATCCCCCCCATGCTGCTGTTGCAGGATTACACAGAGGATTACATCCAGACTGGCCCTGGGCAGCTGCACGCCCACTCCACGCGGCTCTTCACTGTGGATGGAGTCAGCATTCCCTACATGTGGAACCACACCATCACCTATGACCACAGCAAGGGGAAGATGCCCTTCCTAGTGCAAACACTCCATGCCTCCTCCATTGCAACAGAGTACAACCCACTGGAAGAAGCTGTGGCTTTCAAAATCCAGGCTTCCATTGCAAGAGGTACTGTTCCAGTCTTGTCCAGAAATCAAACAATGGAAAAAGAATGTCTTCTTTTCCTAGAATTCATTATCTATAGTCTCAAAGGGAAATTCTGTGAAAGCTGCCTAACTTTGTAGGCCATCCTGGGACCTGCCTGTTTTGATAATGTGCCCACAGACCAACACCTAAGAGCTGTTGCAGTTTTTACTTCCTTCATCCATAGTTCTCATCCATACTGCCAAAGGCATTCCCAGCAGCTGCAGACTTAACCTCAAATATTTCCATTTCCTTGCACGTCCCTTTCATTCTCTAAAGTGAAATTATTGTGGAATCCCAGAATGGTTTGGGTTGGAAGGGACCTTAAAGCCCATCCAGTGCCACCCCCTGCCATGGGCAGGGACACCTTCCACCAGCCCAGGTTGCTCCAAGCCCTGTCCAACCTGTTGCTTTTTTTTGGTATGGAATCAAGTGTTGGTGGGTTTTATGTTTGGGTCTGTGTTTCCATATCTACTAAGAAAAAGGATTGTGTATTTTCTTCTCCCAGCAAAACCCACATAAATGTAAGTCAAGTAGTAATGAGGTGAAAAAACATTTAAAAGTCAGCACTCAAATTAGTAAAATGTCCCAAATCATTCCCAGATTGAACTTTTTGAAATTATTTGGTATATTCAGAAAACATGATGCTGAGCTGCAGCCTAAAATCTTTACTGGTACTTTATAAATGTATTTTTTCAGGCCAGATAGGAAAGGTGCAGAGTGGACACATCCCTGTGGGTGTGGTGAGTCCCAACACAGAGGTACCAGCAGGCAGCTCCCTCCTCTCATGTCCTGTGTCCTGGCATTGCTAACTGTTGGCTTTTGTTAACCTGAGTGACCTCAAGGGACAGGACGTGTTCGTGTGAGCAGGTTTCCTTTTGGGAAGTCATAATTAATGAACCTATTATCTTTTTTTAATAGTCTTTGGACTTTTTTAGTAGGGAAATAACTCAGATTTGAAAGTAGGTGAAACAGTGGGATTGCCTGTCTCAGTCTTCCTTTCAGTAGCAAGGTGAGGTAAAATACGGATTTTCCCACTTGTTGGACTATGAACCCATTGAGCCATTTGAAAACCAATTTTTTTTCCATTTTAAAAAAAGACCTGATAAGGAAGTCAACAAATTTATGCCAGTGCATAGATCTGACCAAGCCTTTACTGAACTTTTATTTATTTCCTCCAACAATTCATATACTGGTTCTTGGGATTTTTTTAGAATTTCTTATTTATTGAATCAGTTTTCAAGCAGCCAAACCCCTGTGGCCTTTGAGCAGTTTCTACCTGAGTTTTCCATTACAGTTCACAGTTCACACTTGTGTTCTTCTGCACTGAGTTCCCAGGTTCTGACATGGTGATTTGTTTGGTGTGGATTTCTGTCCCTCCTTCTACATGAACTGAAACTGAACAGTCTTTGTTCCTTTAATAAGGAACTTTGCAGGATGTATTAGGGTGGGATGGAATTGCAGATGGAACCCCCCTCATCCAAATAATGTTATTCAAACCAGAACAAACATGTATAACTGACTTTTACAGCCTAAGTAAAAACACTACTAAAGGCTGGATTAAAAAGCTTCTGGTTTGGTGTTCAAGTATAGTAAATATTTTATAAATAGCTGTGCTGCAATTCTTAAAGTAATAAAATGGTCATATTTTCCTTCACAAGTAACTTGTGCTTCCTTTGCCATCCAGGGGATCGCAGCAACCAGTGCCCTCCTGGGTTTGGTTTGGACTCATCTGGGCCTTATTGTTCAGGTACTGAATGGACAAGGGTGGGTGTAATCACAGACTCGAGGGGTGGGGTGGGGTGAGGTGGAAGGGACTTCAGTGCCACCCCCTGCCATGGGCAGGGACACCTTCCACCAGCCCAGGTTACTCCAAGCTCTGTCAAACCTGGCCTTGGACACTTCCAGGGATGGGGCAGCCACACTTTCTCTGCCCAACCTGTGCCAGGGCTTTCCCACCCTCACAGCCAACAATTTCTTCCCAATATTCCATCCAACCTTGCCCTCTGGGAGTGGGAAGCCATTTCCCCTTGTCCTGTCCTTTTATCCCGTGTCCAAAGTCCATCTCCAACTCTCCTGGAGCCCCTTTAGGTGCTGGAAGGGGTTCTCAGGTCTCTCTGGAACTTTGTCTTCTCCCAGCCTGTCTCCAGCCCTTGGAGCACCTCCATGACCTCCTCTGGACCTGCTGTAAGAGGTCTGTGTCTGTCTTGTACTGAGGTCTCCAGAGCTGGACACAGTGCCCAGCCCCTACAGTCTACATCCCTCTACATCCCTGTGACTCAGGAGTTCAAACCATGCAGTACTCCAGAAGGTGTGAGTGGCCACTAGTAAAAGGTGGGGATCCAACAGCACATGGAGACGTTGCTTGTGTCCTCAGCTGGAATATGAGTAGTGCCCAGACAACTTTTTCATCAGTGCCTCAGACACACCTGAGACTTACCTGGTCTGAGTGGAGGGAAGGACATCCCAGGACAACAGGGGGATGGGGCTGGAGAGAAGAGTGTGAACATTCTGGCTGTCTCTCTAGATGACAGTCACATTTGGCCTGGGGAACGATCATCTGAGATACTTCTGTGGACTTACTTTCTTGGCCCCTGGAAGGTTGTAAACAGAGGGAGTTGTACCAGAAGCTGCTCCATCACTGGATGTGGTTTTGCCCTCTGGGCTTTGCCGGTCACCTACCTCTGAGGAAAGGTCAGTTTGGGGCAGTCTCCTGTGAAATTTCACATTTTTTTCTAATTTTTCCTTGTTCCAGATGAAGATGAATGTGCTGTGGGAAATCCTTGTTCCCATACCTGTCACAACACCGTGGGATCCTACTACTGCTCCTGTCCCAAAGGCCTCGCTATCTCTGCCGATGGGAGAACGTGTCAGGGTGAGAAAGGTGTTGCTGGGGACAGCTTGGATCCAAAGCCCCCCTTTAATACCTTCAGGCCTTCAAATGCCTTCAAAGTCACTTAAATTGCTAAGGAAAGGTTCTATTTGGACCATTTCTCACTAGAAGAATGCAATTTATTGGTGGCATTGTAATTCCTCCATACCTGAATATATTTGCAGTCAGGATTTTTGCCTGCTCGTGCCCAGTGTGGGTGTCGCTGTGCCAGGGGTTTGAGGCTGGTCTTAATTGCAGACATTGATGAGTGTGCCCTGGGAGGGCACAGCTGCCAGGCTGGCCAGGACTGTGAGAACACCATGGGCTCGTTCCGCTGCGTGCTGCGCTGCGGGAGCGGCTTCCGGAGAACAGCCGATGGATTCAGCTGCCAGGGTATGCAGGGCTTGGGGCTGGCTGGCACACACTGAAACTGGGAGTGGCTTCAAGGGTGCATCTCCAAATACCTGCCTATGAATTTTCATTATTAAAGTTGTGGATTTTGAAGGGCTGGGTGGTTTTTTTATGTTTTTTTTTTCTTTTGTTTTTTTAGCCTTTTGCTTTTCATGTCTTTAGAAATAAATGTAAAATCTCCTCAGGGAATACTTAACTCTTGGGTTTTTTACAAAGATGGGAGAGCAGCAAACACTCCTGAGCAGAACTCCCTGGTGCAACAGCCCCAGCTGTGGGAACTGCAATTCCCAGTTCTTGTGTCAAGGATCTGTGTTGTCCCACAGATGTTAATGAGTGTCAAGAGTCCAACTCCTGCCACCAGCGCTGCTTCAACACCATAGGAAGTTTCCACTGTGGCTGTGACCCAGGATTCCAGCTGAAGGGCAGAAAATGTGTGGGTAGGGATGAAGTTCTGAATGTCCATTCCCTCTTTCCAACAAAGTTCAACATTTACTTGTTGCTCTATTTTTTGTGAAAGAAAATCCTGCTGTGGATTATACACTTGGTTTGGAATCCTGAAAGTCAGAGGAAGCAGGAATTGGGCTGACTGATGCATGTGCATGAAGTGATTCAAATGCATTGACAGGTGTGATTTCATTACTTAATTGATCCCAAGCTTGCTTTCTTTTTGTCATTTTTTGGTTGAATAAGATGTCAATGAGTGCAGGCAGAATGTGTGCAGGCCTGACCAGCTCTGCAAGAACACCCGTGGGGGCTTTAAGTGCATCGATCTGTGTCCCAGTGGAATGACCAAAGCAGAGAATGGGACTTGCATTGGTGAGTAGGAGCATTAATTCACTGCATGGTGATGAGAAACACAGGGACAGTGATGACTTTTACATTTTTTTAAATAATCCTGAAGATTGTCCATCTCCAGTTATTAATAACTGCACATATTAAGGCACCAACTTTTTTTCATGTCTGGGAATGTCCATATTTAACTTTTTTTGTAATTAGTATTAGAAGAAGAGATATATCCTTGCCACTTGTGACACCTTCCACCAGCCCAGGGTGCTCCAAGCCCCATCCAACCTGGCCTTGGACACTTCCAGGGATGGGGCAGCCACAGCTTCTCTGGGCAACCTGTGCCAGGGCAGATTCATCCTCAAAGGAAAGAATTTATTCCTAATAGCTTATCAAAATCTCTCCTCATTCAGTTTAAAGCTGTTCTGCTCATGTAAGAAGTTGCTCTCTCTCTTTTTTTGTAAGCCCTAAAGTACTGAAAGGCCTCAATGAGGAGCCTTCTCTTCTCCAGGCTGAACAACCCCAGACATGATACAACAGGACGATGGGTTATGTCTCTCTGAGACAGGAGCTGATCACATTGGAAACCTCAAAATTTTTGAAAATTCATGGGAGAAGTGTCTACAAATGCCAGTAGAAACATTTCTCTGTGTACCTGCCAACAATTTGCTTTCAGATTGTGAAGCCCGTCCTGTGCCTAGTAACACAAATGTCAGACAGCACTGCCTGCCTGTGGCACAGGGTGAGGGGAGCAGAGGGGCAGAGGGCCAAGTGCCCATGGAGCTCACCTGCTTCCCCTGAGGAGGCTGGAGCCCCATGGTGACTGTGCCCTGCTGTCCCTGTGCCCTCCTGTCTCTGTCCCCTGCTGTCCCTGTCCTCTGCTGTCCCTGTGCCCTGGCTGTCCCTGTGCCCTGCTGTCTCTGTCCCCTGCTGTCCCTGTCCCCTGCTGTCCCTGTACCCTGACTGTCCCTGTGCCCTGCTGTCCCTGTGCCCTCCTGTCCCTGTGCCCTCCTGTCCCTGTGCCCTGCTGTCCCTGTCTCCTGCTGTCTCTGTCTCCTGGCGTCTCTGTGCCCTGCTGTCCCTGTGCCCTGGCTGTCCCTGTGCCCTGCTGTCCCTGTGCCCTGGCTGTCCCTGTGCCCTGCTGTCCCTGTCCCCTGGATGTCCCTGTGCCCTGCTGTCCCTGTGCCCTGCTGTCCCTGTGCCCTGGCTGTCCCTGTCCCCTGCTGTCCCTGTCCCCTGCTGTCTCTGTCTCCTGGCTGTCCCTGTGCCCTGCTGTCCCTGTGCCCTGGCTGTCCCTGTGCCCTGGCTGTCCCTGTCCCCTGCTGTCCCTGTCCCCTGCTGTCTCTGTCTCCTGGCTGTCCCTGTGCCCTGCTGTCCCTGTGCCCTGCTGTCTCTGTCCCCTGCTGTCCCTGTGCCCTGCTGTCCCTGTGCCCCGCTGTCCCTGTCCCTTGCTGTGCCCACAGATGTGGACGAGTGCCGCACCGGGACGCACCAGTGCCGGGCGCCGCAGCTGTGCGAGAACACGCGTGGCAGCCACCGCTGCCTGTGCCCGCGAGGATTCCGCGCCCAGGCCACGGGCACGCCGTGCGTGGGTAAGCTGCTGCTCTCCAATGCTCCTGGCACAGCTCTGCTGCTGGGCTGGCACACAGCAGTTCCAAATTGCCCATCTGAAACCAAAGTCAAGGCTAAACAGGTCCAAAAGGATTGGAAGGAAAGCATAGAAGGGTCTTGGGGCGCTGGTGGATGGGTGTGGCAGGAGTCTGCCTCTGGTGAAGTCAGGTGGGATCTGGGGGGTGGGTGTGGCAGGTGATGCTCCACAGGAGGCTGCATCTGGTGAAGTCAGGTGGGATTGGGGTTGGGTGAGGCAGGTGACTGCTCCACAGGAGGCTGCATCTGGTGAAGTCAGGTGAGATCTGGGGGGTGGGTGTGGCAGGTGATGCTCCACAGGAGGCTGCATCTGGTGAAGTCAGGTGGGATCTGGGAGGTGGGTGTGGCGGGTGATGCTCCACAGGAGGCTGCATCTGGTGAAGTCAGGTGGGATCTGGGGGGTGGGTGTGGCAGGTGATGCTCCACAGGAGGCTGCATCTGGTGAAGTCAGGTGAGATGTGCTGCCGTGCCCGGCTGTCCCCTGGCCTGCACCAAAGGCACCCTGGGAGCCACGAGGGTTCCCCCAAGGAGAACACCCCAAGGAGAGTGTTGCAAGAGGCAGGAGAGTCCCAGAACTGCCCTCTGCTCCCCCCCCACTGCAGCACTGCCAAGGGTGTTGCCCACAGGGTAGAGCAGAGGGAGCTGAGTGCCTTTATTCCTGGGTGGAGGTGGCTCAGAGCAGGGCAGGGGGATTGCTGTCCCTCCCAGGAATGCTGCCCACGCAGTCCCTCCCCTGTGCCATCTGCAGAACCTTCTGGCAGACCCTGCAGAGCTCTCTCCCCCTCACACGGGTGGGGCAGCTCAGGATGCTGTCAAAGCTCTGGTGGGGAGAGAGCAGGAGAGTTTAATGTGTGGTGTCAGTGCACAAAACACTTCCCCTGGTGTTTAACAGACCTCGGGAAAGAATCACCTTTTCTGCATTTCTGCAGAGTATTTCAAACACAGCAGCTGATCCATCCTGCTAATGATTCCTGAGTGTCAGTGTAGGACACCAGGTGAGGTTGGTTTCAGTTGCTCTCATGCATCATATCAGAGAACATTCCTCCCTCGTGGCTTCTGCAAGATTAGCTTTCCTAAGGGATATATAGCTATTTAATTCTGAGGTTTTTTGGTGGGTTTTTTTTTTTTTACTACCTAAGATTTTAGACTACCAAAAGCCAGGAATGTTTGGGTTGTTTTTTTACACAGATTAAATTGCAGTAAGAAAGGGTTTGGCTGCAGACCATCTGCATCTCTACTTAGAATCAGTCACAGCCTTCTTAACATATATTGAAAGCATTTAAAGCCTAGGACTGTGGATCTTCACAAAGCACCAGCAGCTGCCCTAAAGCTGCCTTCTGACCAAGCTCCCTCTTAAAACTGTGATCTGAGCTTTTATCCTTAAAAGTATTACCTGAATTTTTATCCTTTCAATTTTTATCAGCTCAGGAATATATCTGAGATCTAGATTCATCCAAAGCATTAGTTCAGATGTGTTAATAAAATCCAGTTTTTGTTGTTAATGTTGCCAGTGAGCACAGGGAAGAGTTGCAAAGGAAATAGGACACAGACTGAGGCAGAAGTGAACTTTGTTCCTCCCTGTGCCCCTTTCAGCCTGTGTAAAGCCCTTTGTGCCATAATTCCCTGTCCCCTGGGCAGGGATAAGAGGCTCCTTTGTCACCACAACACCCACAGATATATGTGTGCCCGTTTAAATGAATTACAGCATTTCTGTTGAATCTCAACATACCAGATCCCAGGTGGAAAGGCATCACAAAGAGCATATTTGTATATAACACATGCAAGGCTGTCTAGAATATAAAATCAAATATTGCTCTTTGAATTTAAGAAAGCCTGAAAATGTAGCTGTTTTAATTTCAAAAGTAATTTTACCTTATTCTTGTGGGTTGCCATCTCTCAGTGAGCTCTTCTCACAGGGACAGCCATGGGGTAACTGCAGGTGACTCTCTGGGGGCAAGAGTTCTGCTTGTATGGCACAGGCTGCTCCTGCCAAAGAAATGGCTCAAATGTTCACCTATTTTCTTTAATTTCTGTGATAATCTTCTATTGCTTATTCACAGCTTGTTCCAGGGACATTGGTTGTCATAAAGACATCATTGTCAGTTTATTTTGTGCAGGTACAGAATGTAAAACTCAGCACTTGAGTGCTAAGAAAATGATGAGTTTTAAGGGGGTTTTTATATGAGTAAAAAAAATTTCATCTTAAGCACACAATGAAATCAATACACTTAAAATTCAGATTAGTTGTTGCTATACTAGAAGTGAAGTTCTCTTGTTTGCAAAACCTGTCAATCCTACCCAAAGGATATTTTCACTAATATGTAAAGCTTCAGTTGTATGTTTGCCAAATAATAATTTGAAAATACTGTAACACTGTGCAGTAATTACTCCTGGATTTGCCACTCTTAATTTAATTATTAATACCCCCTGCAAACTCTTTAGAACCTTAAGTGTATCAAATATTAAACACTTCATAAAAATGCAATCTAATGTTCTACCATGTGACTGACAGTATTGCTTTTTAAATACCATTATCCTGCATTTGTGCCTTGGAGTGTTACAAACTGTGCTCAAAATCCTCTGTTCAGAAGAGCCCAAATGAAACTGTAAAAACACAGGATTAATGGCATTTTTACAGTAATAATTAAAAGAAAAGAATACCCAATATCCACTAATGTGAAATAATTAGACTCTTAATGAGTCACCATTAAGATCATCTTTAGCTTTTAGTTCAAAAAAGGTTTGTTCTATATGTCAGTTATAGATGGTTGTGATGTGTCTTAATGTTGGGTTCTTTATGTCTGGACATTGCAGAGTTGGTTGGAACTAGCAGATTTTTGTCTTTTTCCAATGAAGAAAGACTGTAAGTTTGAAAAGAAATACAATGTATGTCAAATTTCCAGTTGGGTCTGAAGTGACTGGTGAAAATTTTAGAACATTTCTTTGTGGTGGTGCTGGAGAGGCTGTGGGAGAAGAGCAGGTCCTGCAGTACCAAGAGCTCTCACAGTCTCACAGTGTGAAGGACACTCAGCATGTCATACCTTCAAACCTTTTGCCATACTTGGGGTGCTCAGCCCTCTGGTTTGATTTAAGGATGAGTATTTACTGCTTAGGTGGGTCAAATTGCTTTGCAGTGCAATTTAAAGGAAAACAGAAAATGCATTGCTTAGGAAAACAGAAATAATTCTGGTTGTTAATCGTAAAAAAGTGAATTCATATTTGCTGTTAAGCCTCCAACCTGTCACAGCTGGAATGGCCAATAACAGCATCAAAGGGTAGAACACACCTGAGCTCCTTTTCCTGCAGCCTTGAAACGTCTCCCTGAGCCCTGACCCCCATCCCTGGGAGTGTCCAAGGCCAGGTTGGACAGGGCTTGGAGCAACCTGGGCTGGTGGGAGGTGTCCCCGCCCATGGCAGGGGTGGCACTGGGTGGTCTCTAAGGTCCCTTCCAACCCAAAGCATTCCACAATTCTCTAGTTTACCCCCAGCACAAGGAGCAGTTATCACACCGTTGCCTGTTGCTCTTCCTTCTGTGCCAGGTAATGAATTTCTAACAAAGCTTCTCTGGAATGCTGTGTTAAGTATCCTCCTTTAAAGAAGGGCCTGGCAGCACTTGAGGAAAAAGCCCATTGCTAAAAAGCCCTGAAGAGCCAAGGCTGGAGCAGGGCCCTCGGGCAGAGCCTCCAGCAGGGCTCCTGTGCTGGTGAGCAGTCACTCTGAGCCTCAGAGCTCTTGGATTGCAGAGCAAAGGTCTGTCATCACGGTCTGGGGCAGCACAACCTGCTGGTGTCACAGTGTGGGGCAGCATCACCTGCCTGCTTGGCACTGTGTTCTCTGTTTTACTGCCTTCGGGGTCTCACCTTCACGTGTTCAACTTGTTCCTCAGACTGACAGAAGTGTATGTG
Organism: Pithys albifrons albifrons; assembly: GCF_047495875.1. NCBI lineage: Eukaryota > Metazoa > Chordata > Aves > Passeriformes > Thamnophilidae > Pithys > Pithys albifrons. Next base: position 2,764,125 of record NC_092467.1, read on the forward strand.
TGTATCTGTACGTATAGTTACGTGTTGTTGTTTGTTTGTTTGTTTTCTCTCCTTTCCACATGGTTTGTGGCTCTGGATCATGTCCCATGGGCAGACATTAATGAATGTGAACAAGTGCCTAAGCCCTGTGCCCTTCACTGCACCAACACCCCCGGCAGCTTCACGTGTCTCTGTGCACCCGGGCAGCAGTTGTTGGGTGATGGCAAATCTTGCGCCGGCTTGGAGAGGCTGCCAAGTCGTGGGGCCTATTCCAGTAGCTCTAACTATGCTCAGTTCTCCCTTGGGAGAGACAACCATCAACAGCAGCAGTATTACAGGCACTCCTCAAATCTCTACAGCTCCTTCTCAGAGTATAGGAACAGCAGAGTACCTCTCTCCAGGACTAGAAGGAACCTTAGAGAAACTTGTCCTGAAGGCTATGAGGAAAGGAATGACAGATGTGTAGGTAAATGTCAGTCCTGTCTGTGCAACTCTCTTGTTTTGGGCTTTATTCTTAGCTTTGATGTATAGCAGGGCCTGAGGGTTTGTGGTGCTGTGGGTTTTTTTCTATTACCCTGGTCAGTATTCAGAGGGTTCTGCATGTTCTTGTCTCTCCTGTCTTCACTCACATTGTAGCACAAATGTTTTCAAACCTCCTTGTAACCTGTGTTTTAATTGTGCTGCTTATTGTGTGTTTGCCAAATATTTCCCTCTGTTGTTCTGTCTCTCCTGGTCAGGGAAACTCGGTGAATCTTCTCACACTCCAAAAATCAGCAGCAGCCCCAGTCTAGTCATGTTGCTTCTGGCAGATTCCCACTGATGGCAGCAATAATCTGGTCAGAAAGGGTTTGGAGAAAGATTTTAGAGTTGAGCACACTGGGGGCAGTGCCAGCACTGTCACATGGGCAACAGGCACAGAAGCTTTTAGATTGTTATTTTATATAATAAAAGGGGTTACAATATAATTCAGTGAGTGTGGGGAGACTGATGGTAAGTGAACAAATAGGTTTGTCAGGAGTTGTGACAGTGACAGCACAGGCTCTTCTTCCCTTAGGAGGAGACAGGGCAGTTATGGAAGCTGGGAAGCTCTGCCCCTGGTTTTTGGGGGGATATATCTAGAATGAGTTACTTTTTGGAAATGCACTTCTCTAAAGCCAGACTTTGCCCACTTAACTCATATTTTGAGTATCTTAAAGAAATGATACTTCCCAGTAGGCACAACATCCTTCCAGGGTAAATAATGATCTGCAGAGAGGTTTTAGAAACTGGAATTACTGCTGGGATCATCCAGGGAGGTGTAATGGGGGAACACAGCAACAGACTGCTTATCAGTAATTGAAGGCTAGGAGACATCAAACCTTGTCTGTAAGTTATAAAGACATGCCAGTGGTTTGTTGTGGCTACAGCAGTTTCATGGACAGGCCCAGGGATGCAGCTCCCACTGAGGACAGGGTGAAGCTCAAATATCTGATCTTCACCCCAGCTTCCAGTTGGAATTGGTTAATGTTCTTGTACTTTTGTTTCATGTAACAATCATCTAGGTTTAAAAATGACTGTTTGATGTGAAAAATACACCCAAATGATGCTTTTGTTATAGTTCTTTCCATCAGAATGTGATAACAACACACCAGAGGTTTCTAAGTCACATCTGCTTCTCTTCTCTATTTGCATTTTGATCAAATGCCATCCCTGTAAATCGGAGGGAGGGAAAGCCAAGACCTTCCTGCCACTGCTTTAATCATGCAAGTCTGAACTCTTGCATGAGATTAACTTTAGTGCTGCCCTGAATTAGACAGATGTTTCAAAAGCCATTACAGTTTTAAATTATCTGTTCTGAATCACACTAGTCTGCTTTGAAAACTTTGCATAAGGTGGACTGATACTTCTGTATTTGAGGGAGATTGAAAATAAAATAAAAAAAATAATAATTTAAGAGCATTTATTGGTAGTCTTTCCAGAGCTGAATTCACCCCCATGGCATAGGGCAGGTGAGTGTGGAAGTGAAACATCTTTCCCTGAGGAGAGATTGACTATAACAATGACTTCCCTGCTGCCAAGGCTTCCTCTGCAGAGATAACTGATCTGGGCACTCCCCTAGTATGTTGTTTATTGTCAAATTGTTGGCCCTGCTTCCTTTGGGGGCACAACTGTGTTTGTATGACCCTGTCAGAGCACACAGGTGGCACATACCCCACTTTCTCCCAGAGGTGGCTCAGGACTGGGCTCTGTGTTCCAGCTGCTGTCCCAAGAGGGGAGCATCCCCTCAAAGCTGTCTTTTAATTACTACTGAGTTACCAGGGATGGCACAGGTAAGGTGAGGGGACACTCTAGTCTGAGTTGTTCAGCCCCATCATGTTCAGCCCCATCAGAAAACAAGATCCACACAACTTCCACCAGCTCTGTCCATACTCTTGTACAGAAAGAGGGAAAATTCCTTCGAGTCATGCCAGGCTGCTGGTGCTGATGTGTTTGTGCTTCTCTCTGCAGACATCGATGAGTGTGAGGGCAGAGACACGTGCCAGCACGAGTGCAGGAACAGCCCTGGCAGCTACCAGTGTGCCTGTCCCTCAGGGTATCGCCTCCTGCCCAACGGCAAAACCTGCCAAGGTAAGCAGAGCCAGCCCTGGGCCTGTGCAGAGGGAGCTGCACAGCACCAGGGTGCAGAGCAGCCCCAGGCAGGGCTCAGCCATCTCCCTGAGCTGCTGATGTGGGGGCAGCATTCAGAACTTCAAGTTTCAGAAGTTTTATATTCCACGCTTGAGTGTTTCATAAACTGCAACTTCCAATTCTCTGAAGTTCCCCCTGAGACCTCACGTTACACACTGACCTCCAGTCTCCAGAGTCTGCTCTGCTCAGTCTTTACCCACTTGGGTTTTCACCCTGTAATTCTTCTACCAGCAACTGATCCCTTGCGTGTTTTTTCATCCAGACATTGATGAGTGTCTCGAAGAGAACATTAATTGTGGATCAAATCAGATGTGTTTCAACATGAGAGGAAGCTACCAGTGCATAGACACACCTTGCCCACCCAACTACCAGCGAGAGCCTCTTTCTGGGTACGTTTTATTTTCACCCCTGCCAAGCTCAGAGCTGTGCTTGTACAAGAAGTTTGACTGACACCAGTAAAGCTCACGCTGCAGCACTGACATTGGAGATCACAGAATCATATAACCATGGGATGGTTTGGGTGGGAAGGGACCTTAAAGCCATATGGTCCCACCCCCTGCCATGGGCAGGGGCACCTCCCACCAGCCCAGGTTGCTCCGAGCCCTGTCCAACCTGGCCTTGGACACTTCCAGGGATGGGGCAGCCACAGCTTCTCTGGGCTCCCTGTGCCAGGGTGTCTTGGGTTGAGCTGGCAAAATGCCAACTGCCCAACACAGAATGTTAGAGCCTCTCTCTCCCCCAACCGAGAAAAGGAGAAAGGAAAAAAAATATCAAACTACGTTTATGCTTAAACTGACTATATATATTTATACAGAAAAAAGAAAAATTAAACTACAATATAACACACACTTACACAAGTCAGAAATAACAAGAAATAACTTCCCACTCCCCATCGAAAAGAGATTCTATCACTCTAGATCTATAAGCACCCTAAAAGACACCCAGCAAGAAAGTGTAACAACAAAATATTTCTCCTTCCCTGAATTCAAACAAAATGCAAGTAGTGGCAGCAAGAGCAGGGCCCAGCCCAGCAGAACAGCTGTAGCACGTCCTGCCTCTGCCTTAGCCATGGTGGAACTGAGTGAACACCTCCTGCTTCTCTACTCAGATCTCAGGTTTGCATCATCTGGTATGAAATATTTCTTTGGTTACTTAAGTCAGGTGACACCTGTCTCTAATCTAAGTAGATTCTCTGAGCCTGCTAATTGGAGGCCTAGTTAAGACTAAAGCCCAGACTACCACACAGGGCCTGCCTACCCTCACAACCAAGAATTCCTTCCTAACATCCAATCTAAATCTCTCTAATGGCCTGACTTGCCACTGGCTTCAAAGCTTCGAATATATTTTGGTCATGCAAATACCATTACAGATCCTGGTAAGTTTTGTTGTTTCCCTGTTATGGAAAAGAAAAAAAAACACATTAATTTCTTTTAATCTTTTAACATACTCGAAGAAATAGTTTGTTTCACAGTCAGAAATCATCTTTTGGGATCAAACTCAACTGCAGGGACATTTAAGCTGACATGAGTCATGTTCTTTGGCCTCTGTTACCACTGACTAACAGCACTGACAAAGTTCTTCTGTTTTAAGTTTTGATTAATAGAAATAAGATTTACCCTGTGTTTCATTCCAAATTCTTTATTTTAAGATCTAATAGACACACACCTCAAATGGAACTGCCCAGGACATTTTAAACCAACCCACCTACTCTAATAGTTTAGGAGCACGGTCACTAAAACATATCCCCTAGACTTCAATGGCAGACATTGTAGCCCACATGTTTCTGAGATGATCCTGCTGAGGGGAAATGGCACTAAACTGGGCTGTAGCTTTAAAGGAACAATGGCTGGGGAATGGATGAGCTCTTCCGAGTGAAGTGTTGATCTGCAGCAGCGTAAAGAGGGGCAGAGTTTCTCCTCTAAGCCTGAGAATATTGTGCCTTCTCCCTGAGCTCAAGTCTTCTGCTTCTCCTCAGGTTCTGTCTCAAGAACTGCCCAGCCAATGACCTGGAGTGTGACCTGAGCACGTACGCGCTGGAGTACAAGCTGCTGTCGCTGCCCTTTGGCATCGCCGCGGGGCAGGACCTCATCCGCCTGGTGGCCTACACGCACGACCGGGTGCTGCACCCCCGGACCACCTTCTCCATGGCCGAGGAGGACCCTGCCGTGCCCTTTGCCCTGCGGGACGAGCAGCTCAAGGGGGTGGTGTTCACCACGAGGGCACTGCGCGAGCCGCGCACCTACCGCATGGGCGTGCGGGCTCTGTCCTATGGCGCCGACGGCAGCGTCGAGTACCGCACCACCTTCATCGTCTACATCGCCGTGGCAGCCCACCCCTACTGACCCCCTGGGTGCTGCCCCTGCCAGCCCACCCCTACTGACCCCCAGGGTGCTGCCCCTGCCAGCCCACCCCTACTGACCCCCTGGGTGCTGCCCCTGCCAGCCCACCCCTACTGACCCCCTGGGTGCTGTCCCTGCCAGCCCACCCCTACTGACCCATCCTGGGGTGCTGCATCTGCCAGCCCACCCCTACTGAACCCCCAAGGTTCTGTCTCTGCCAGCCCACCCTTACTGACCCCCTGGGTGCTGTCCCTGCCAGCCCACCCCTACTGACCCACCCTGGGTACTGTCCCTGCCAGCCCATCCCTACTGACCCCCCTGGGTGCTGTCCCTGCCAGCCCACCCCTACTGACCCCCCAGGGTTCTGTCCCTGCCAGCCCACCCCTACTGACCCATCCTGGGGAGCTGCCTCTGCCAGCCCACCCCTACTGAACCCCCAAGGTTCTGTCTCTGCCAGCCCACCCCTACTGACCTCCAGGGTGCTGCCTCTGCCAGCCCACCCTTACTGACCCCCCAGGGTTCTGTCCCTGCCAGCCCATCCCTACTGACCCCCCAGGGTTCTGTCCCTGCCAGCCCATCCCTACTGACCCACCCTGGGGAGCTGCCTCTTCCAGCCCACCCCTACTGACCCCCCAAGGTTCTGTCCCTGCCAGCCCATCCCTACTGACCCCCCAGGGTTCTGTCCCTGCCAGCCCATCCCCTACTGACCCACCCTGGGGAGCTGCCCCTGCCAGCCCACCCCTACTGACCCCCTGGGTGCTGCCCCTGCCAGCCCACCCCTACTGACCCCCTGGGTGCTGTCCCTGCCAGCCCACCCCTACTGACCCCCTGGGTACTGTCCCTGCCAGCCCATCCCTACTGACCCCCTGGGTGCTGTCCCTGCCAGCCCATCCCTACTGACCCCCAGGGTGCTGCCCCTGCCAGCCCACCCCTACTGACCCCCTGGGTGCTGTCCCTGCCAGCCCACCCCTACTGACCCCCTGGGTGCTGCCCCTGCCAGTCCACCCCTACTGACCCCCTGGGTGCTGTCCCTGCCAGCCCACCCCTACTGACGCCCTGGGTGCTGCCCCTGCCAGCCCACCCCTACTGACCCCCTGGGTACTGTCCCTGCCAGCCCATCCCTACTGACCCCCTGGGTGCTGCCCCTGCCAGCCCACCCTTACTGACCCCCTGGGTGCTGTCCCTGCCAGCCCATCCCTACTGACCCCCCAAGGTTCTGTCTCTGCCAGCCCATCCCTACTGACCCATCCTGGGTGCTGTCCCTGCCAGCCCACCCCTACTGACCCCCAGGGTGCTGCCCCTGCCAGCCCATCCCTACTGACCCCCAGGGTGCTGCCCCTGCCAGCCCACCCCTACTGACCCATCCTGGGTGCTGCCCCTGCCAGCCCACCCCTACTGACCCCCCAAGGTTCTGTCTCTGTCAGCCCACCCCTACTGACCCCCAGGGTGCTGCCCCTGCCAGCCCACCCCTACTGACCCATCCTGGGGAGCTGCCTCTGCCAGCCCACCCCTACTGACCCATCCTGGGGAGATGCCTCTGCCAGCCCACCCCTACTGACCCCCCAGGGTTCTGTCCCTGCCAGCCCATCCCTACTGACCCCCCAGGGTTCTGTCCCTGCAAGCCCATCCCCTACTGACCCCCTGGGTGCTGCCCCTGCCAGCCCACCCCTACTGACCCCCTGGGTGCTGTCCCTGCCAGCCCACCCCTACTGACCCCCTGGTTGCTGTCCCTGCCAGCCCACCCTTACTGACCCATCCTGGGGAGATGCCTCTGCCAGCCCACCCCTACTGACCCCCCAGGGTTCTGTCCCTGTCAGCCCATCCCTACTGACCCCCTGGGTGCTGTCCCTGCCAGCCCATCCCTACTGACCCCCAGGGTGCTGCCTCTGCCAGCCCACCCCTACTGACCCATCCTGGGGAGCTGCCTCTGCCAGCCCACCCCTACTGACCCCCTGGGTACTGTCCCTGCCAGCCCACCCCTACTGACCCATCCTGGGTGCTGTCCCTGCCAGCCCACCCCTACTGACCCATCCTGGGTGCTGTCCCTGCCAGCCCACCCCTACTGACCCCCTGGGTGCTGTCCCTGCCAGCCCATCCCTACTGACCCCCCAGGGTTCTGTCCCTGCCAGCCCATCCCTACTGACCCATCCTGGGGAGCTGCCTCTGCCAGCCCACCCCTACTGACCCATCCTGGGTGCTGTCCCTGCCAGCCCACCCCTACTGACCCCCAAGGTTCTGTCCCTGCCAGCCCATCCCTACTGACCCCCTGGGTGCTGCCCCTGCCAGCCCACCCCTACTGACCCCCAGGGTGCTGCCCCTGCCAGCCCACCCCTACTGACCCCCAGGGTGCTGCCCCTGCCAGACTGGCTCTGTGCTGCCAGTCGAACCAGATCATTTGAAAGTGGTGCTGTGCCCTTTGCTTTTGCCCTCCTTCCCCGAGGCTGCCTCTCCAGTCCCATTGTTCCTATTGAAGAGGAAGATCCGTGCCTTTGAGGACCTGTTCCCATTTGCTTTATTTATTACACTGGAGTAGTCATTTTCCACAGCATGTTCTGCAAACCAGCAGAGGAATCCATGTGCTCAGAGCACTAAGGAAGGAGCAGCCTCCACTAAAAGCAACTGAAGGAAAGCCTGACCAGAAGAAACCCATCTTTCCAAGTGCTCTGCATAGTTTAAAGGTTGCAAAGGGTTTTACCTTTTTGTGTCTATTATATGTTTTCCTTCTCAAACACCCAATAGAATTAGGGCTGTGCTGTACTATGTTGTATGCTCAAAACCACCTAATGCCACCATGCCCAGGGGTTGCAAACCTGAAACAAATGATACTAAAGTTTGTTTTCAGCTAACAAATCTACAGGAGAATCTGAACTTGTGCCTTTGGTTTCCATGCAAGTGGAGAGATGCCACTATATTTTGGAAGAAGAAACAACCTGGCTACTTCTACTTTATCCAGCAGGTATTTTATAACTTGTTTTTACTCTGCCATTCTGGTATAGCCACTCATTTAACCCAAGCCTGTGTCCATGGCAGTACTCCCAACTCAGCCAGTGTGCTGGGTTTGTGTGCACATGGAACATTTTTCTCCCAAGGTGATGTAAGTTTGGTTCAATAATGTCAATACACTGTACACAAGTCATTTTGCCAAGATGTATTCTATTTTTATGGACATGTATATATGTGTTTTTTCCTGTGTGTATTTTCTATGCAGTATCTCAAAAGTGTTTTACAGTTAAGTTTGCATAAAAGGATAATGTCAATGCAATGAAAATAATCAAAATAAAGGTTCCTATCACCTTTGAGACTGGGAGTTTTATCTTTGAAAAAAATTCCTTCCCATTTGTAAACCTCTTGCCTTTAGTGCCAGAGGAGAATGCAGAAGGCACCATGCCCAGCTGTTTGCCCTCTGCCTGGCACGCAGGTGTAGGGAGAGATATTATCACCAGCACTGAAGTACATTTTTAGCCACAGGGACCAGTTGCTCCCCAGTAGAATTTTGTCTGTATTCTTGAATATTCTTACCTATCTCTAGTGAAGGATCCACCAGTTTTCCCCTAACCCTGCTTTTTATTCCCTTGCTGTTGCACCAAGTGAGATAGTCCTGCAGAACAAGGATGACTTAAGATCATTTTGCTCTTTATTCAAATTTATATGAGTGTCAGACTTCAAACAAAACAGGTTTGCTTTTTGGAAGCTTGATTTCAAAAATAAAAGCAGATCAAAGAAGATAAATTCCATGACAAAGACATGAGGGGAGGTGAAATAAGAGTAAGCTGTAATAAGTACAGGCAATTATGTCTTTTCAAGGATGAGAATCACACTGAAATCAATGTCCTTAAGGGAGTTGAACTCCTCTCCCAGACAGAAGAGAATTTCTGTTCTGTTTTGTGAGAAGGAAACCCCCCACTCAGTAACAGGGTTGGCAGCCTTTAAAGGCAAATCTATTACTACTTTTAGGGTCAGTCACCAGATGGGTAAGCACTGGCACATGCACCCTTCCCTCTGTGTGCCCTCTCATGCCATGCCTGCAGGGGCCCAGCTCAAGCAGGGGCTGCCTGTCCCTGTGGAAGCTGTTGGTTACACCGAGATGGTGCCACAGGACTGAGGGACCAGCGAGATGTGGATTTGTGGGACGTTGGGGGGTTTCACTCAGGGACTGGTTGAAGTGAAATGCTGAGTAATGAACTTGGGCTGTGGCCTTCTCTTTCTTGGACAGCTTCAGCTTTGTTACAAATTTCTCTTCTGCTTTACCAGAAGAATTGCAAACATGTTAAATGTCAGAGCAACTCTACCTCCACAGGCTCCTTGACCCTGTTGCAAACAGGCTGGGAAAAGGGTAGTGTTTATTACTAGTTTTTCTGGTCTAGAGGAAAGAAGCAGGTTAGTATGTGTTTATGTGCCCAGAAATCCAAATTTTAAATTTCAGAAATACACAAATATGCTACTGTGTTATTGCTACTTTAGATAAGGCTGACCAAACCTTGGATGCAATTTCCAGTGTCTGAGGGCTGCACAGTCACTTTATCACTTGTCTGCAACAGTATTTGCACCATTCACGGTCCACTGCAATCCCATGCAAGGCTGATATGGCCTTTGTCACCAGACAATTTGCAAATGCCCTCCTGTCAGGAACAAACCCATATAACATTCTATACCAAAGGAAATGCAGGTGAAAATTGGGGTGGGGTTTTTCTCCTGCCCCTATCCCTGAAGCACAGCCCTGGGAGGCCGAGCACAAAGGTGGCATTCCCTTCACTGCACCACCAAGGTCAAACACATCCCGGGAAAGAGGCAAAAGTGTTTCTATTCCCTCTGGAGGTTAATTTATACATCCTGCTGGTGTCAGTGTGACAGCTGGGGGCATTCCAGCAGCTGGGCACACGAGTCTCCTGGAGCTCACCCCAGGCGGGCACATCTTAGGAACCAGCACTGCCTGAAAGCACTCAGCCCACACCTGTATTCCAGGAAAACATCCTGCTCCAGCCAATCCTTTGCCAGAGCACAACCAGACTTGCTTTTCCTTTCATGACCAATCCTTCCTTAATGAAGCCTGAAAGAAACTGCATGCCAAAATACAGCACTTGGCAAAAACTGCTGTGCAATTCCTTCCAAATCTAAGTTCTAGGAGAGGAATAAAGTCAGAAAAGGAGTTCAGGGATGAAACCAAGGCCAGAGAGGATAGAAAAGACACACCCACCACCTGTTGAAGGGTGAATGATGTCCTAATGCCAACCCCAAAACACCACCAGCTGTCTTTATCTCACACCTACAGGTTGGGCAAGTAAGATATGTGGCAGGTGCCAGAGGCAGGAAAGGAATATCCCAGCACAGCTTCTGTAGGGATCCTTGAGAGTGGAGATCTGCTGAGGTTTGGTTTTCCTTCACCCTCAGCTGAATTCCAAAGCAGGAATGGGCAGGGTAATGAATCCATGCCAGCTGCACAGCACTGTGGGTTACAGGGCACACAGGGGAGAAGAATGTTCAGAAAAGGCCAGAGCAGCAGTGCTTGGCTGGTCAAAGTGCCCTTGCCAAGCAAGACCCAGACAGGAGAGTGGTGAGTAACGGCACCATCAGCACTGCCGTCGGCGTGGAGGGACCGGCAGGACTCTGCTCCCAGGGCCAAGCCCAAGCTCTGCTCCCCTCTGACTTTAGAGGCATTTCTAGCTCTGGCAGCTCCAATCAGAGGCTGTGCCAATACAAACTTGGCACGGTGCAAGTACTGAATTCCCCGGATTGGGTTATGGGGCTGTAATCCAAGGACTGCCCCACAGGCACATGTGGGCAGGAACAGGGGACTGCCCCAGCAGGGACTGCCCCAGCAGGGACATGCCAAGGAGCCACGTGGCACATTTCCAGTCATCTCTGCCGGGCTGCTGGGCTGTACAGATGTGTGGGTGGGCAGGGCTGCTGGGATGGACAGATGTGTGGATGGGGAGGGCTGCTGGGATGGACAGATGTGTGGATGGGGAGGCTGCTGGGATGGACAGATGTGTGGGTGGGGATGGGGAGGGCTGCTGGAATGGACAGATGTGTGGATGTGGATGGGTGCTGCTGGGGATGGACAGATGTGTGGATGGGGAGGGCTGCTGGGATGGACAGATGTGTGGCTGGGGAGGGCTGCTGGGATGGACAGATGTGTGGGTGGGGAGGGCTGCTGGGATGGACAGATGTGTGGCTGGGGAGGGCTGCTGGGATGGACAGATGTGTGGGTGGGGGGCTGCTGGGATGGACAGATGTGTGGATGTGGGTGGGGGCTGCTGGGATGGACAGATGTGTGGATGGGGAGGGCTGCTGGGCTGGACAGATGTGTGGGTGGGGATGGGGCTGCTGGGATGGACAGATGTGTGGATGTGGGTGGGGGCTGCTGGGATGGACAGATGTGTGGATGTGGGTGGGGGCTGCTGGGATGGACAGATGTGTGGATGTGGATGGGGGCTGCTGGAATGGACAGATGTGTAGATGGGGGGGCTGCTGGGATGGACAGATGTGTGGGTGGGCAGGACTGCTGGAATGGACAGATGTGTGGATGGGGAGGGCTGCTGGGCTGTACAGATGTGTGGATGTGGATGGGGGCTGCTGGAATGGACAGATGTGTGGGTGGGCAGGACTGCTGGAATGGACAAATGTGTGGATGTGAATGGGGGCTGCTGGGCTGTACAGATGTGTGGGTGGGCAGGGCTGCTGGGCTGTACAGATGTGTGGGTGGGGAGGGCTGCTGGGATGGACAGATGTGTGGGTGGGGAGGGCTGCTGGGATGGACAGATGTGTGGGTGTGGGTGGGGGCTGCTGGGATGGACAGATGTGTGGATGTGGATGGGGGCTGCTGGAATGGACAGATGTGTAGATGGGGGAGCTGCTGGGATGGACAGATGTGTGGGTGTGGATGGGGAGGGCTGCTGGGATGGACAGATGTGTGGGTGTGGATGGGCAGGGCTGCTGGAATGGACAGATGTGTGGGTGTGGATGGGGAGGGCTGCTGGAATGGACAGGTGTGTGGGTGGGGAGGGCTGATGGGATGGACAGATGTGTGGGTGGGGAGGGCTGCTGGAATGGACAGATGTGTGGGTGGGGAGGGCTGCTGGAATGGACAGATGTGTGGATGTGGATGGGTGCTGCTGGGATAGATAGATGTGTGGATGTGGGTGGGGGCTGCTGGAATGGACAGATGTGTGGATGGGCAGGGCTGCTGGAATGCACAGATGTGTGGATGTGGATGGGTGCTGCTGGGATGGACAGATGTGTGGATGTGGGTGGGGGCTGCTGGGATGGACAGATGTGTGGATGTGGGTGGGGGCTGCTGGGATGGACAGATGTGTGGATGTGGATGGGGGCTGCTGGAATGGACAGATGTGTAGATGGGGGGGCTGCTGGAATGGACAGATGTGTGGGTGTGGATGGGGAGGGCTGCTGGGATGGACAGGTGTGTGGGTGTGGATGGGGAGGGCTGCTGGAATGGACAGATGTGTGGGTGGATGTGGATGGGGGGCTGCTGGGATGGACGGATGTGTGGGTGGGGAGGACTGCTGGAATGGACAGATGTGTGGATGGGCAGGGCTGCTGGGATGGACAGATGTGTGGGTGTGGATGGGGAGGGCTGCTGGGATGGACAGATGTGTGGATGTGGGTGGGGGCTGCTGGGATGGACAGATTTGTGGGTGGGGAGGACTGCTGGAATGGACAGATGTGTGGATGGGCAGGGCTGCTGGGATGGACAGATGTGTGGGTGGGGAGGGCTGCTGGGATGGACAGATGTGTGGTGGGCAGCACTGCTGGAATGGACAAATGTGTGGATGTGGATGGGGGCTGCTGGGCTGTACAGATGTGTGGGTGGGCAGGGCTGCTGGGCTGTACAGATGTGTGGGTGGGCAGGGCTGCTGGGATGGACAGATGTGTGGGTGGGGAGGGCTGCTGGGATGGACAGATGTGTGAATGTGGGTGGGGGCTGCTGGGATGGACAGATGTGTGGATGTGGGTGGGGGGCTGCTGGGATGGACAGATGTGTGGATGTGGGTGGGGGCTGCTGGGATGGACAGATGTGTGGATGTGGATGGGGGCTGCTGGGATGGACAGATGTGTGGGTGGGCAGGGCTGCTGGGCTGTACAGATGTGTGGGTGGGCAGGGCTGCTGGGATGGACAGATGTGTGGGTGGGGAGGGCTGCTGGGATGGACAGATGTGTGGGTGGGGAGGGCTGCTGGGATGGACAGATGTGTGGGTGGGGAGGGCTGCTGGGATGGACAGATGTGTGGGTGTGGATGGGGGCTGCTGGGATGGACAGATGTGTGGATGTGGATGGGGGGCTGCTGGGACGGACAGATGTGTGGATGTGGATGGGGGGCTGCTGGGATGGACAGATGTGTTGATGGGGAGGGCTGCTGGGATGGACAGATGTGTGGGTGGGCAGGGCTGCTGGGATGGACAGATGTGTAGATGGGCAGGGCTGCTGGGATGGACAGATGTGTGCGTGGGGAGGGCTGATGGGATGGACAGATGTGTGGGTGTGGGTGGGTGCTGCTGGGATGGACAGATGTGTGGATGGGGAGGGCTGCTGGAATGGACAGATGTGTGGGTGTGGGTGGGTGCTGCTGGGATGGACAGATGTGTGGATGGGGGGCTGCTGGAATGGACAGATGTGTGGGTGGGGATGGGGAGGGCTGCTGGGATGGACAGATGTGTGGATGGGGAGGGCTGCTGGAATGGACAGATGTGTGGGTGGGGATGGGGAGGGCTGCTGGGATGGACAGATGTGTGGATGGGGAGGGCTGCTGGGATGGACAGATGTGTGGATGGGGAGGGCTGCTGGAATGGACAGATGTGTGGATGTGGATGGGGGGCTGCTGGGATGGACAGATGTGTGTGTGTGGGAGGGCTGCTGTGCAGGGCTGTGCTTTGTTTCTGCAGAAAAGCCTGCAGACATGTGAAGGCTCCTCCAGTCTTTGGGGGATCAGCCTCAGCTTCAGTGGAGGTTTCTGATTTGATGTAGAACCCAAGGGTGCCATCAGCATCATTCAGAACCACATTGAAGTAGGAAATTTAGAACACCTTCACCAACCTTCATTAATTCTGAGGAGTCTGTATCACTTACTTAATTGCAGCTGTATTTTCTGCTGAGAAATCAGAGCTGGTTTCAACTCTTGCACATGCAGAAGTTCTCCATTCATGTGGAGCTGTTGCTACAAGACACCCTTGGCTTTACTTGCCCTTTGTATCCCTGAACAGACTTGGAGGCACAGGGAAGCTCTGGGTGGGATCTGGAACAGAAAGGAAACACCAGCAGCTGATGGCCAGAGCTCCACAGGGTGCTGGACATCACACCTCCAGCAGTGCTGCACTAATAAACTCCACATCCAAGCAGTGCCTCCAGCCATGCCCTGGGAACGATGGAGGTCAGCCCTAACTGGCTGTAGAGTCTACAAACATATTTGCATGTCTGGACACACTTAACATGACTCCATTTACTTCTCAGATCAATGGGTTCAGCTCCTCCACATCTTCAGTGCACAGCTGGGGCCAGAGTCTCCTGCTTTGGTACATTTAGTGTTAGAAAGGGAAACAAGGAATACTTGCTTACAGATAAAGGCATATGGATTAACACACAGATTCAAATGACAACTTATGAAGAGCCAAATGAAGGGGACATTAGAAACAACACCAAGCCAGAGCAGAGAGCAGAGGTTAAGAAGTGCTCTGAAGTGATGATGAGCAAATCCTGCAAAGAGAAGAGAATCTCAGTTGATTTTTCACTATATACAAGGATTATAAACTGTGGTAATCTGGGAACTGAGACCAAATTCAGGTAATTTCTTGGATAAAACATGTAAGAAGAAAAAAAATTTTTAAAAAAATCTACGTAGCCAACACAGCACCTTTCTAAAAGATCTTTCCTAAAATGGAATGAGCTAGCACAGAGCAGTGAGGACTGCACAACTCCCATGGTTCTTGTTAGCTTCACTAAGTGGCTTGAAAGGTAGTGAGAAGCAGCTGGTGGCTTCCCTAATAATACCCTCTCATTCCACTTGTATTTATAGACTCATTTACAGACAGGTCAAGAGAAGACACCTTGGGTAGAATCTCTCCCGAGGACAATGTAAATAAGTTGCACACTGTCTATGGAAATGCACAGTGCCTCTGCTGTGCAGAGTTCCCCTGGAATTCAGAGGGGTTCAGCCAGCTCAGGACCCAGCCAAGCCCCCTCCAAGCCTTGGAACAGCTCACTGAACAGCAGGCCCAGGTCCTCAAACCACTGCCCTGCCCCCTTGCTCTCTAGAAGAAGTGGCCCAAGGACTCCTCTTGTGGAGAGCTCCTCAGGGGTGTCAGGAGGTCTGCGCTGCACAGGTACCAGCCAGCCCATCATCAAGGCAAGACCAAACTCTCCTGCTAATCAAAACTGTCTCTGGCAAACATAAAATTGTGTGTAAAAGCTTCAAAAAAGTAGTCTATCTAACTTGGGGTCTCCAGCTTCAGAGGCAAACCCAGCCAGGATCCCCAGAGAAGAGAATCCTGTGAGTATCCCCAGTTACCACTGTCCCTAGTACACACAGCAGTGCACAAAACACAGCCCAATTCCAAGCAGGGATCCTCTCTCTAACAGCCTCCACAGGATTTAGCCAAGTTGCCCCTGGAATCTCATGCTGTAGGTCTAAAAAATGAGGATGGAAAAGCTGGAAGAAGAATGAATTCCCAGATATGACAGAAGCAACTGAACTTCTCCATGTCTGGAGAGGAAAAGGCTCTGGTGCCACCATGACTGAAATGGAAGGAGCAAAAATACCATGAGAAAATAACATTCCAAGCATGCACTGAAGGGACTCCAGGAGCCTTAATGATGAGCTGGGGAGGGCAAAGCTCCCTTGCACCAGCCCCTGCAGAGGTGTCCTGGCAGTTCACCACCTGTGGGCAAATCCTAAATGCTCAAGAGCCTGGGGAAGGAGAAGGGCTGAAGAACCTGTAACAGAACTATCAATCTCTTTTCTGCTTTAAAGGAACTGGACTTTGAACACAAGCCTGGTAAATAACTGTGATTACATCAAATGTATTCACCCTTCCTCATCTGTCTCATCCTTCCTTGCTGCTGTCTGCTGGCACAATTAGCTCACCCGTCTCCACTCTTGTTCTATTTACAGGTCAGTTGGCTTTTCTCAGCTGCCCTGACCTTGTTGGAAAGGAAGCATTGGTGGTTTGCTCACTGGTGTCTCTGCAATGCTCTCAGAGATGTGGAGACTGATAGAGAACAGCAAATTGGGTGTAACCCTGCAAAGCTGTTGCCAAAATATTACTGCTAACATTGCTCAGCTCATGTTTTGAAAGGTTTTTGGATGCATTAACAATGTTGTCCTTTAACAGATGAGGCTGTAGCACAGAAGTGGTTTGTGTTCACCAGTCCAAATGCACAGCAAGGTACTATCATGGTGTTTTTACCACCTGTAGTAGCCTTACTACAGACAAGCAAAGAGCCATCAGGGATTACCAAAGAGCCACAGCCAATGAAAGCCAGACACAACCTTGGTAACCCCCCCTGTCTGCCTCCAAATTGGACACCCCAGCTAATCAAAATAACCATATAAAATTTCTCAGCAGATAATAAGAGTAAGAGCAAAGGTTTTACTTAGAGCTGATGTAAAATGACTTTCCCTGATAGAGATCTGAAAATGGTAAATACAACCAAAAGGACACACTGCAGAATGAGCACTCACAGCCTGAAAAGAGCACCTGCAGAGAAGCTTGTGAGGACAGTCTGTGTTTAGCTGAGAAGCAGCATTTTGGAGGAGTAAAACTCTTTGAGGAGCAGTCAGATCCAGCAGTGGAATTTGGTGCTGTCAGATGAGCCCCTGCTTGTTTATAAAGCCCTGGTGTTATCTAAATAAATGACACTGCACTGGCTTTGCTCCCACCTTGTGTGCTAGAAAAGAATTAATAGGAAATAACAATCACCAAGTGTCCAGCCTGAAACTTGAGTCTAAACCAGTCATGCTAAAGTCTGAGACATTGTCATGATCTAGAGCCATGTGAGTTAACTTAGCACTTTTACAAGTATTTGCAGGGGTGACACAACACTCTGGCTGTGTCTGGGCAATTCATCTGCAGAACACTTGGTGTTATGTGCTGCCCTATCTCCCACAAGGCAGAGCTTTATTGGGCCTGTTACAGTCTCTACATTGATTTGTTCCACGCTCAGCAGGACCTGTCAGTGCCATGGCCTGGCACTTCACTGGTTTTCCAGCAAAGGCAGTCCTACAAGTGGAAGATGCAAACACTGAGCATTTTGGCAATGTCCTTTGACCACCTAAATCTGAGCAGAGAAAAGCCCTACCCTTTTCTTCTAGCAAGAATAAATCTTGAGCCTGACAGCCCACCATGGGTGGTTTGATGTCTGCTCCACCTGGCAAACCCCAAACTGCCCCTGGCTTTCTTCCAGCCTTTGTGTCTTACCTCCAGTGCCTGTGATGCTCAGACACAAGGCACAGACATCCTCAAATCAGATAGTTGGTCTCAGTCATGCTGATGTCAAAGCCTTGTGTGCCTGAGCCCCAACTTCTCAGCCACCCCTCAGTGATTGTGACAACCTCTCCTCTGACCACGACAAAGCCTTTCCCCCCACTCACAGTAACTCTGACTGCTGCTACAAAGACTCTGTCTTAGTCTAATAACATCAGCAGCCCTTTCTTTGCTTTCAGCTCCGCTGCAGCCTTTCTTTACTCCCAAGAACCAGCCTTGCTAAGCTTCCAAATATGTTTGCTCTCCCTCTCAAATTGACCTTTCCACTTGGCAGGAGGTTCCTTCTCACACAGAACCATTTCCTTTTGTTCTTTGAACTCCTACTCCCCAGTGCTCGTCTGTTCTGGTGTCACTAGAGATACAAGACAACAAAATAGTGAAACATCTTTTCCTGTACAAGTTATCTAAAAAACAGTTTGGGAAGGTAAGAATCACTTCCCAGTGTAACATCACGTTGGCAAACAGCACTTGTGTAATAATTTGCCTTATAAAAGGGTTGGTTATTGAGCTGTTTTCCCAATTTTTTCCCACAGCATGCAGGGACAACTTCCAATGAGAAACCAGAATTTAAGTGGGGGGTGTTATTTTGTACCCATTGTTTTTCTTTGTTTTGTCTTCTTGTCAACCCTGTTTTCCCCTTCCCCTTTTTTCCTCCCTCCCCTTTCCCTCTCCCTACCGTGACTGCAAATTGTATCATATAATTGTAGACATTGAGAGCATATACATATGTACATACACATACTCACTTAGCTCAGCTTCTTTCAAGTTTTTCTTTCCTCCCCATTCCTTTTCCCTGGTTTGAGGAGGGACAGCTTGAGCTGAGGGAGGGGCCAGGACCAAAGCAAGACAGTCACTGAAACAATGGGTAAGAATTTTTTGTAAATATATTTGGGATTCATTCTTTTGTTTTGATTTTTCTGAGGAGAACATCAGAAACAACCTGCAGTTGCAGGTTTGACCTTAGTTCTGAACTCCTGGCATGAAATTCTAGTTTCTCAAGTATTGTGTCAAGCAGGGAAGAATATGCACTTTTAATATTTATAAGAGTGCCAGCAGAAATGAGGTTGTATTCATTATCTATGTATAGTTGTCCTAGTTCAGCAGGAGGGACCAGCTAACCCTGTGTGTGGGGTGATCAAAGCTGTGTGTTCTACCCCCTCTATTCATTCCCCAAGGTCAATGGGCCATCAGCAGCAGCTGCCCAGGGAGTCATTGGCACCTTCACACCCAGCCTGGGGGGCGTGGCTGCCAATGGGCCATCAACAGTTCAGGGATACCCCCTGGCTCCAGAGTTAATCACCCATTGGGTGAGTCCCCGCCCTGGGGGAGGGACTGGGTGCTCCCTGAGGGTACAGAAGTGGGGGGTAAGAAGACTTTGGACACTTCTCGCCGGACCCAGAGGAGCAGCAGGACCTTGACAGGAGGAGCCCACCACTCTCGCCCAGACCACAGCCCTCACCTGCACCATTTCATTTCCTTTTGCTTTGGACTTGGGGGAGCCACAGGGGTCTCAGCACAAGGGCCAACAAACCCCTTTGGGTTTGTGCCCCAGGACACTGGGTTATACTGCTGGGGTTTGTGAGTTGAAAGCAATTTCTCTTTGTGTCAGTGTATTTATTGTAATATTATTATTAAATTTTAGCTCTGACTTATAATCTCTCTTGTGGTGAGTTCATTTCCCCTGCTGGTTCACCTTTAAACCAGCACAATAGTTCATTATCTATCTATGTAAAGTGAGAGTTAATGTTCTCACACAGAGTTGGAAAAAGCCTCCTACGGGTGCCTGACCAAAGCATTGATGCAGACATGCCATATATTTTGTATTTTCTTTCCTTTTTATCAGCTGTTACAGTTTCACCTGGAGTGTCATGGCCAATTTTGTCCCTGTGTTCCAAGCTGTAGGTTCCCTTTGGGACACTGACATGAAAAATGACTGTTGCTCTTGCCTGAACTGTCCCAGGACAGATGGCTCGTTTCTGTCAGTAGATGTTCTCAGAACACAACAATATACACTTGTTTAGGTTAAATCTGATGCATTGCAACAACAAAACCCCCAAAATATTATAAAAACTGTCATTTCTGCTGCCAGCAGCAGCACTCAGTTATTCAGTTGATTTTTTTACTCTGATTTTCCATAGATATATTTTATAAGTAAAGAAAATATTTGCTTGAATTTACCTACTATGTGTTTGGATCTATTTGAAATAAATGCACCTCAATAAGATGAGCAGCAGGACCTGTAAATCAGAATATCTGGTGAAGCCCTGCAGTCTTGTGCAAGAGGAATGGCTCCAGCTCAGTGCTCTTTGCAACACTCTTTAATATTCTGCCAGACACAGTGATTACACACAAGGATGGGAGTAGCATCACAGCCCTGAAATCATCACCCAGGGCCCCTGTTTTCTGGAGTTCACATCTGAATCACAGGCAAACTACTGTCCTGGCAGAAGGCAAAGGTCCCAGAGGGGGAACATTCCTGATGGTGATGGGGGAGAAAGAAAGGAAAAAGCAAGATGGAGCAAAACCTGCAGATTTATCATGACCTTGGTTGTCCAAGTGACTGCTCATGGATTAACAGTTAAGAGTGAGAGTATTAAATTAATCTGCCTTCATTAACTACTGCAAGGTTGGAATGGACTTCAGAAGAACATGAGCATAATGTTATTTATGGTTAGGCCAATACAACTATTTCCTGTCATTTAACAGTTGTAATGGCAAATATTTGCACTTTCTCACTCTTCACTGTTTAGTGATGTAATTTTGCTGCTTTTAAATTATCCTGTATTAATGTAAACTGGTGTTTCAGAGAGATCATCTTTACCATTAAAATACAAGATTTAATTTTAGCTTTGGTTTCAAAACTGAGTTGAAAGACAGCCTGGTACTGTGATCAAGATGCACTAACAGTAACAAAAATAATCTACTTAGACATCCCTTCTGATACCAAAAAACCTAAAAAACCAAATCACTTGTTGGGAAATTGTTGAGCAGAAGAAATCAGTATTAGTCACAGTTTTATATAACACAGAAAGCTGTAGGTGCTACACATC
Organism: Pithys albifrons albifrons; assembly: GCF_047495875.1. NCBI lineage: Eukaryota > Metazoa > Chordata > Aves > Passeriformes > Thamnophilidae > Pithys > Pithys albifrons. The sequence continues at coordinate 2,784,651 of NC_092467.1, forward strand.
TTATATTTTATGATAACTGTGAGGGGTTCTCTGATTTATTCTCATCAAAACTTGCTTAAATTTGAGAACTGGCAAGAAAAAACAGCAAGTGAAGCCGAGGGTCCACAGAAGTGGAAGGACAAATTTCAGAGGAGCTGTTGAGGGGTTCTCCCCACTCACCTCAGGTAACCCAAGTCACTGAGAAACTGCAGAAAAGGGACTGAAGGAAAGCTGGAAAGAAATCAGACCCACTCAGCGTGAAGTAACGTCTCCAGAGCCACTGGCCCTGCTCTGCTGCCTCCCCAGATCACTGCAGGCTGGTGCCACAACCCACCTGCACTGTTCTTTTCCTGGGATGAGGGGACAGCCAGGGAGGGAAAGTGGGAAGGAAATCCTGCCCCACCAAAATCCTGCTCAAAAACGCATCCAACTCCATGTCAAAGCTCCTTTGCTCAGAAGGCTGTTCCAAACCATCAGGGATGCAATGCTTAAGAACCTTATTTTAATCTCCTGCATTACTTACAAACTGCTTTAAACTATTTGACTTTTGGCTGCTGTTGCTGAAGGTTTTATCAAACTGAAGGTTTTACCAAACTGAAGGTTTTATCGAACTAAACATTTAAATAATTCCCTTCCTCTCAGTCTCCAAGGTTGGTATTTTCTGGAGGTATTTGCACACAGAAATCAAAGCCCTTCTTTGCTAGAATTAACCAACGAAACTTCTCTGTGCTTTCCTCTTGCATCTTTCCATTACTTTATTTATTATTGCAGCCTGTCTTGGTTTCAGTACCTTCAGTGCCTTCAGCCAGAAGCACTCACAGTGCTCCTTATCAGACCATGGTATTCTCACACCACTGTCTCTACTTACACTGAATCCAGACTGCTGAATTTCTGATCTGCACTGCTCTAAATGTCACCAGAACACTTTCACCAGCATGTCACAATAACGATGAAGTTTTATCTGGCCACATAAGTGACTTTGCTGAGTAACCCGAGCCCTGAGGAGCAGAACACCAGGGCGTTGCCATGAGGTAACACAGAGTCATCAGCCCCAGCCAGAGCCCTGGAACAGCATGTTATGAGTCTAACATCGACCTGAAAATGGTGCCAAACTCCTGCAACCTCTGCACATTCCACAGCCATCTCCCCCAGCCCCCAGGACTCCCAAAGACAAGCACACACAAGGCTATCTGCTGGCAGCAAGGGCCATTCTCACTCCCTCTGTGGCTGAATATTCCAGGCAGCCCCTGCCCCTACGGTTTGGTGCCCCATCACTGATGCCAAGTTCTGCTTCTCTTGCATCCTGTGTCTGCAGCCCAGCCCATTACCATCAGCCCTGGCTAACCAGACCACTACATCATCTCCACCAACACTGAGGGACTCATCGGCGCTCCCGGAGCCTCTTGGGCTCTGCTCACCCCCTCCAGAAGATCCTGCAGGTTCAACCTCCCTCCTACTCAGCTTTTCATTAACGTGAGATTTAAAGTTCACCTTAATTGGCCCAGTTTGTCACTGGGTCTAACAACGCAGCACCAGGTAACCAGCACCACTGCCCACCCTCTGGTCACCATGTGCTTCAATAAACTGAGGGGAAACAGAAGGGCTCATCCCATACTGACACCACCTGAAAATCAGAATAGGCAGGTGGTCCTTCAGGTTCTCCTCATCAAAAATACTGGGAAGAACGACCACAATGACCTCAATAAGCCTTCAAGACAACATTCAGTATTCACACATATTTTGAGGTTACTTACCTTCTGCAAATCTCCTGGGAATTTAAAAGCATTGTAAAGTTCAATTTAATTATACACAGATGGAAAAAAATGCTTAGATGTTTTGTGGTTTTCACTAAAAAATAATAGGCTGGAATACATTGCAATAGCATCTATTATTTTATGTATGTATTTTACTGATGGAAATAACTAGTTCAGGAAATCTTCCTATTTGATGTTCAGGATCATTTAGTAATTATTTGCTGCAAAGTCCTAAACAAAATATTTATCATTACTTTTATAAATCACTGCAAATAACGGAGTTTTCCTCTTTGTTTTCACTCTGCAAAGGAGGCTCTACATTTGCACACTCTGGTGCAACGTACTTTGAGGAGTTCAGCCTTCACCAGAGGTTGAACCAGATGTGCAAATTCATTCTGTCTCCCTTACAGGAAGTGAACTGAGGGAGGCTCCAGGTTTGCACCACGTTAAAATCTGCAGCTTTGAATTTGTGCTGGTTCTTTACCAAGCTGCAAAAGCATTTCCTTTGCTGCCAGATTGAAAACAGCAGCAGCCTCAGCCCCTTCCTGGACTGTTTGAGATATTTCATGGTTAGAAAGTCTTCATCAGGCCAAAAGGACAACACTCCAAGAGTTCTGCTGCAGAGCAGTGCCCATGCCCTGTGCTGCCCACACCCAGGAATGCTCCATCAGCCTCTGCTGTGGCTGACAGAGACAGTTCAACCACTGTGCTACTGCTTTGCAGTGCTCTGGGGATCTGCACCTCTGATGGCTAAAGCTTGGAAAAATATCCTATATAATACTCTGTTTGTTCAGAAATATAACTCTTTAACCTGTCCTGTTCTCACAACTCTAGTGTTTGGACATAAAAATCACTGTAATACACCAAAAATAAGCATCAAATGGATTTGGAATTTAAATACTTATGTCTTAAACACCTTGTTTATAAAACTAATTTTACTCGAGCCACAGTCAAAAATGGATCTTTCTCTAGGCTTAATGGAGCTAAAAAGATCACAGAAACAGGTAAGAGTAGGCAGTACATTAACCCAACTGAAAAGGTCACAAACATATGTCCGAAACATGAGGAGCAGCACCTTCTCTCTCTATTTATAGGTTGGGTCTTGCTAGTTTAAACACATTTCATAGTTTCACAGGAGAACAGGCTGATCTAATTTAACTACTCTGCCTTCACAGCAACTCTACCTGCTAATACAAGCTGCATTTTTGGGGCAATCTGAAGTCAGTTTCCTAGAATTTGACACTCTGTCTGCATCCCACTGCTTTAGCTTTGCCATCCTTACACATTTTCTAGTAATCCTTCCTATCAGTAGATGCCAACTCCAAGCATTCCAGAGGTCATTTTGGAAGTGTGGAGTTCATACCATACTTACATCAAATTACTTTAATCTAAAAGTGAAGCTAAATATTTGAAAGAAGTTGCTGTTCTCCTGAGAAGACTGGTGAGTTTGGAGCACATCCTTAACTGAAATACTTGTTGTATTCTTAGACACTTGATACACCTACTCTTGGCATACTTAAAAGAAGAATAAAGGGAAAAAATCATTAAAACATCAAGAGATCTGGTTCTTGGCATGAAGAGCTAAGCAAGCTGCTTTCCAACTCATTTTGCTTTCAGTGGATCCAGAAGAACCCAGAAGTGACAATCAGGTCACCAAGGAATGCCCATTGCAGCACCTTCCTTTGGGCTGATCTTCCTCACGAGGCCCCACACTCAGCTGACAGTTTGTGCTGTTTCTCCACGTTGTTCTGCCATCACTGAGCTCCCACAGGAGTTGGGTTTGGCACCTCTTACACTGAGCTTTGCCATAAAATGTGTCTGTCCACCCTGGCCTGGACTGAACAGCAGCAGGGACTGATTGGAGTCACCCATGAAGCACAGGCAGAGCTGGGGCTGTAATGTCCCCTGTCAATATTTCTGCACACACACCTACACTCACACCCAGGGTTGTCACTGCTCAGCAGAGCAGGAAACAATTAACAATGTCCTTTTGTTAATGACAGGATGTCTGGAAGGCCATGCTTTTAAGCAGCACAGTGATTGTTTGTTGTTATGTTCTTTTCTTTCCAGTCTTACTGAGCCTCTATAAAATTTGTTTCGCAGGCACAGCACCCAAAAGTACAGGAGAAATTATGTTTTCTTGTAAAAATATCCTTATGTCAACCCATATTCTTCACCAGCATCCCTAGAATTTTCTCTTATTTTCTGAAACTAATTTTGAGCAAAGGATGTTGACAATTCCCTGAGCCCAATATGGAAGAGAATTGTCTTAAGGGTGGTGCATTATTTGTGATTTTCATCTTCAAACCAACTGTTTTGCTCACAAAACATGTGACTCATTCTGAAGAGAATAAAAGAAGGCTGCTTGTAAGAATTCCCATCCTCCAGATACATCTCTGATGATGATGTACTAAAACTTAGGTTGTTACATGCAGAGAATGAGGACTTTTTCTTGTTTGTTCTAAAAAGTACCCAATAGATCTTGGTTATCATGAAAATTAGGAAAAAATAGTAGTTAAAAAACCTGTTGTACTCAGAAACACAGTCTGACACAGCCACATGTGAAAAGCAGATATTGGGAGCCAGCTTAGGAGTGCCCAGCAGAGGGGATCCTGCAAGAAAATATTCTGGCAGAGGCAGGAAAGCCATGAACAAGACTTTCTTTGGAAGAACACAAACGTATAAGGATGACCTTCTGCTTCCCTTGACCACCTTCTCCTTTCACCCCCTTACAAATGCACCTCCTTCCTCCCTTAGAATCTGATATCCAAAGCCTGTTCTGACTCTTTCTGGGGGGAAAACCCAAGGGATTCCTCCCCAGGCTATGCTAGAAAGGGAATCCTCACAGTTCAGCCAAGAAAATACACCATTTTATAAGGAAGCTTTTATTGCAGGCAGGTATTAGCTACAGACCTGCCACCCCTTATTCTTTCCCAGGGGGGCCAACTGAGGTGCAGAAACCTGTCAGATGCACCTGCTGTGCCTTGGGGAAGAGAAAGGTGTCTTCTGCTGGTGCTGACTGGAGGTTAATTATGGAGATTAATGAGAGCCCTTCTCCTGCCTAAATATGCATCCTGTTCATATATTGTATAGGGGAGAGGGAGCTGGGATGGGAAGATGCTTCTGTTTTCTCTTGCTGGGAACATGACAGGGATTTGCCCCCGGGCTGTTGTTGAGGCTCCACTGTGGGATGGTTTCAGTCTAAGCCCTTGGAAGGATAAGTAATGCCAATAACAGCAAGCAATAAAATGGGTCTCTTGCACTGCAGTGTCCTAACCATGAAACCAGAATGTAATGTGCACTGAAAAACACTATTACATATTTAAACTCTGCATATTTACAGCCAAAGACTGACATCAGAGCAAATTACAGCTCTGTAAAGCACACCAGAAAACCAGAGTCCTGGGTCTTCAGACTCCAAACACAAAGGCAACCTCCAGCTAAAACTAAGGGACAGATGTGCCAGGGGTTGAAAATCTGCAAACTTCATCCCCAGAGTCTGAACCAGGAGGGCTTCAAGTTTCATAAACTTAATTTATAGTCTCTAACCCTGAGTTTAAGTATCAGATAAGCTTTCTCCTAACTCTAACCCTTCCTCTGAAGTCCCCAGATAATGCATATATGGATGTGCTGAACTGTTAAATCCTTGAAACCTACATCCAACCTTCTTTATAGGCAGAGGTTAATCCCTCTGTAAAAGTAAAATACAAGCCTTTAGGTCATGTCTGCCAACACTTCTTGGTTTTTAAAGCTGTAGATGCCTAAATATTACCTCCAGCCCACATCCTCAGGCAAAGCTCAATTACAAGCAGATGACCAGTCTCTACAGTAAGAGACATGGGAAGCAACTGCAGCACACAAATATCTGAATATTTAGATTGGAACTGAAACATAGAAACTGAACATGGGTGACCACACTCAAATGCTATTACTAAGCATATACTGAATGGAGCCATAAATCTGAGTTTTACTTGGGACATTTCTCCAGTTACACAGAAGACAAGATCAATCCTCAGCCCTCCTTTTAGCCTCTCAGTACCTGAGCTTCCACACAGGAGCCCTAACTCTGAGCCCAAACAAATGCTTAGTAATATCAGTATGTTGATCAATCCCTACAGTAAATGAGAGTAAATGGGCCCTCCCAAAAACTGAACACCACCAAGCTGAATCACTGCTCCTATAATCTAACTTTAACCATAAACTTAATTGGAAGTCTAGAGGGGAGATGAATCACTTAAACAGAAAAGTTGCCAGCCCTCTTTTAACTCTTAACAGCTTTTAAAATCCACAGAACTCTGGAAGAGTCATCTCTCCAAAGCTTGACCTTGACCCCAACTCAAGTGTAGTCACCCCTTAGGAAGGATATGGGGTTTAGGTTCTTTAATTTCATTTTGCCTCATTATTCACTCAGCAGATCAGCTCAAGAATCCTTCCTTTGCTCCAGCTCACTCTTTTTTCAGACCAGAACTGCACAACCTGTGGGGTATTTACTGAATAATTTACATTCTTGCCATCAGTTTATTTGGTGGCAGAAAATTCCTGTTCAATTCAAACTGAGCCTCAGTGCCCTGCTTTGAGCTGGGCAATCATGCTGTGCTTGTGCAACTCTTGCAGGAGGATTGACAGGAAAACTTATTTCCCAGAGGCAGAGTTCATGCTGAAAGCACTTAGAAGAGAATACAACTATTTCAAAGGTCATTGCAACTGAAGGGGAAATGGAATTTTTTCATGTTTTAAATACTTCACTTTTGCCAAAGGAAAGGGGATTTATCAAGCTGAGACAATTTACTGTGCCAAACACCCAAGGCAACCCTTGCTCACTGTAGGTGCCTTTTAAACAACAGAATCCTAATAGGCAGAAGTACTGAACATTTCAGATGAACAATTCAGATTCTTCTAAACTGATGAATGGTCAAAACTAGGTGTTTACAGCAAGAAAAAAGCAGCTTCCACAAGCCTCTGGCAGCTGTAACCAAAGCTTTCCCCACTACCATTAATATCCAGTATTCAATACTGCCAAGAGAGGTTTTGTACGTGAACTTCTTGGTTAACCTTTGAGACCTTCCTGCTGAATACACAGCAGAAGTTACTGTTCAGTTCTCACTCTGAAGTCAAGCAACAGCAGCAAAGTTAGAAAAAAAAGAAAAAAATGACCTTTCTCAGAGCACTGTACATAAAAATCTACTTGTTATTCTTATGTAAAGTGATCCTGATCCAGCAAGACTTTCCCCCTTGAATATACACATATAAACAGACCATTTCCCCCTAAATATATAAGAAATGAAAGCTTGAAAATGTGTTAAAAGGATTATTTATAGTAGCCTGAGCGTGATGTCTAAGAAAGATGACTTTTCATGTTACAAGAAAATTACTTCATACCAAGCCTGAAAAAAACCCAACTGTCTGACACCTTCTCACTGTTATTTTGCCAAACTGAGGGTGTTATTTGTCAGCCATATAAAAAGTGGTGACTGTTTCTGGGAGTCTCTATTAACTGCACTGAAAGGGTAAGGAAGTAACTAATCTGAAAGAATTTGCTGCATCTCTCATTCACAAACCCACTGGGAGACTGTGCTACTTCAGCTACTCCTGTTTAACTGAGAATTCTTGTTTAATTCATAAATGTAATTTATGTTAGACATATAGAAATTCTTGCTCTCCTAAATTTGCTTCTCTCCTACCTGAAGCACCCTTTCTCATGTTAATTTTCATTATTCTTCTTATTCTGTGCCATCCTTTGCGTTAATCAAACCTTGTATAATTTTTTTCTTCCTACGGTTAAATCTCATTTTCTTCCAACTACAATTCAGTAGAATTAGTTCATACACTGTGTGAGGAAAAAAGAACAAACAATGTGGAACACAAATCATTTTTATGAAACTGGAGTCACTTTTTGTCAGGCTATCTGGATCCAAAGCATAAACCATTTCAGTAGGCACAAGATAGGAGAGGAACAACTCCTAAGTGGGAAAGAAAGAGAAGTTGAATATAATCTGATGTACTGAGGTCCTGTTCTGCCAGACATCCTCCAATGGATTTTCCATGTCACCTCCTGTCACTGAAAGTCTGCCCTGCACAGATTCCACACAAAATGAGATTCCAGTCCAGTTCAAGTAAATCCATGCCCTGGCTTTGGGAAAAAAAACCCCTTTAAAATTCTCTTAGAACTCCTTAGGACCCACAGGGAAATATTATGGCAGCAATAAAGTGATTAGGGCCAAGGCTCCAGGGAAGTCCAGTTACACACAGAGATGCAAATCTGCTCCTGCTGCTCTTCAATACTCAGGAATATCTGCAGCTGGCCAGAGTTTAAAGTTTTTCCTCCTGATTTTAGTAGTACTATAAAAATAACCCAAACATGCAGTTTCTATCCTTCATCTTCCACCTGCATTACGGGCTCAGCTCTATCTCTGAGAGGGCAACTACATTTCTTAAGTCTGATTTTTCTCTCTGTTTCTTACTATTAATCGGTTCTCTGAAGTTTTTAGGAATTGTAAGTCCAATAAATCTATATTTACACCAACTGGATGATGCAGGTCAGCATCTGACCCTTAGTACAGCAGTTTGTTACCAGAGAACTCATTGCAATACTGCTCCTGCTCAAAAAGCAAAGAACAGCAATGGTGTTAATATTCCTCAGTCTTAAAAGTCAGGATATTTAAGAATATGTCAATAAAATGTAGGTAGTTGTGAATGGAAAAGAGTGACTGACTGTAGAAGGCAAAGCAGGGAAGCATCCTTTGACCAGTTAACAGTTGTCCCAGGAATATGAACTGTCATCCCATGCCTTTCCCACATTAGGGCACCTACCTCCCCTCCAACATTCTCTCTTCTTATCCCTTCAAGACCACAGCCCTGAAAATGTGTCAGTCCTTCCTGCAAGACCAAGGGTTTTCTGTAATCCTCAATATTTTTTCTTAGTAACTCATTAAATGAGACTTCCAGCACTCTCATTTAATTACAATTACATTTCTTCTATGACTCCTGTAAAGTTAAAGATGAAATAAAGGTTCTCTACTCAGTGAATATTTAACAGGCCAACACAACTCTAAATACCTTTTCCCTTTCCTCAGCTCAGTTTCTCTGTACCACTCCTGGGACAGCCCAGCAGCTCTGACAGCCAACTGAGTCCTACAGGGATCCAGAGCACTCCAAGGTAACTTAGTTTTTGTAGGAAAATCATGGGATATTTTGAGAATACTGATGAGTTGACCGTGGAGATCAATGGTGGGACTGAAACAGCAATAGGGAGTCTGTCAGAGCCGACCCAGATTATCCCAACAACTGTTTTCTGGGGTTTCACTGGCTTACATTTTCCATGTGATCCCAGTGAATATGACACATCCAAACCCACCCCCATAAGTGTGACTGACCACTGAGCTTCTGGAAATGCCAAGGCCTGGAAAGGCACAGCAGAGTCTCAGGCATCAGCTGAAGGAATTTGCTAGTCCTGGAATAAACAATAAAAGCAGCAGTGCTGGAACTGTGGTGATCTCAGTCCACAGGCAAAGCAGGGCTTGTAAGGAAAGGCCTTTTTTCTAGCCCTTGTCTTTTAAAGAATGCAATCAACTCCTGAAGTTGGGAAATGCAGATAAGATTCTGGATACACATGCCAGGATTTCCTGGCAGGTTTATGTTGCCTGAAACCCTTGCCAAACTGGATGCCTGGCCAGCTGATATCCAGCTGAAGCAACAACAATCAGATGAAAAATAAGGGTCTCTCTTTCTGGTTGGAGTGGCTAACCACAGTCTTGAGTCCCTTGTGCTGCTTCAAGACCAATTAAAATGCTGCTGAAGCTCTGTATCCTTATTTACTCCTCTGGAAGGTAATGGGTCTCCTTTCCCTAAATGCAGCTGGAATCAAAATGAGGAAATGGGACATTTTGTCCCTTCCCTGTTTCAGAGCTCTGTTTCAGATGGAGCTGAACCCACAAATGATGGGGATGTGGTCCCACCTCCCCCTGCTCCACTGCTCCCCTTGGGTCCCTTCTCCCTGGCACAACAGCCGTGGGCACACTCTGCCCAGCACCAGTGCTCTCAGAGTATTTCTTGCCATGTCCCAGAATCCACAGCAATATGTAGAAGCAGTATTTCAAAGTCCATCCCTGAAATCAGAGCCAGGACCAGCAGAGGCTGCTCAGGATGGAGCCCCACCAGAGCGTGTCTGATCACAGGCTGTGCAGTGCCTGCAGAGGGACCCCCTAAGTGCAGCTCTGGCACTGCAGGTTAAGGGTGTCTGAGTGCTGCTCCTGTCCTGCTGATCCACTTAAGCGATGATTTCACCCAGACTTTGCAGCCCCATGTCATCTCTGACAACCCAAACCCATAATTCATGAGGGAATGAAGCAATACAACCCCACTGAAATGAACATATTCATAACACACTAAATGGAGCAGCCAGTCTGTATATCAAGTACTGCGTTGTCCTAGTTCAGCAGGAGGGACCAGCTAACCCTGTGTGGGGCTGATCAAAGCTGTGTATTCCACCCCCTCTATTCATTCCCCAAGGACAATGGGCCATTAGCAGCAGCTGCCCAGGGAGCCATTATCACCTTCACACCCAGCCTGAGGGGGCGGAGCTGCTAATGGGCCATCAACAGCTCAACACCCCCTGGCTCCCAGAGTTAATCACCCACTGTGTGAGTCCCCGCCCAGGGGGAGGGACTGAGAGCTCCCTGAGGGTACATAAGGGGTGGGTAAGAAGACCTTGGGAACCTCTCGTCGGATCCAGAGCAGCAGCAGGACCTTGACAGGAGGAGATCCCCGCTCTCGCCCAGACCACAGCCCTCACCTGCACCAACAGGTTTTTCTTTTCCTTTTGCTCTGGACTTGGGGGAACCACAGGGGTCTCAGCACAAGGGCCAACAAACCCCCTTGGGTTTGTGCCCCAGGACACTGGGTTATACTGCTGGGCTTTTGTGAGTTGAAAGCAATTTCCCTTGTGTGTCAGTGTTGTTATTGTAATATTATTATTAAATTTTAGGTCTGACTTATAATCTCTCTCGTGGTGAGTTCATTTCCCCTGCTGGTTCACCTTTAAACCAGCACATGCGTGAACCTTAATTGTCCTTGCCTGACTTAACTGAGTCCTGGTATGTTACCAGAATACTTTTGATCTTCTGTTACTCTTTATTGAGTACTTTATATACATCTTTTCACCCCGGGTAACCAGCCAGTATAATGGACTCACAGCTGTACCAACTGTGCAATGATGGAAGAGACAAGGTGCCTCCTCCATACCACGGATATCAAAGTAAGGATATACCCACTGATGTCGTCTACAATATTCTCCTTGATCAAATCACAAGTTACTGAAGCTATAAGGATTTTAGCAATTTGCTAGGAAAGCTCTCTCCTTGTCTTGATTCTATTTAGCTCCCCTAACAAGCACTTCTTCCCCAGGCTTTAAATATCCATAGACAGGCACCCCTCTCAAACCAGTCTCTTTATCAAGCTTAAAGTCACTTCCACTAAAGGCAGAACTGAAACTCTTATTATAAAACTTGCAATGTGCATTTCATTTATGCATTTCTTTGAATAAACTCCATAAAAACTCAGAGTCTGCCCTTTCCACAAAGCAGATCACAGAGCACACAATGTAGACAGATTGAATGGAGCTGTCTCTATTATGGTCATACAGAAATTAGAAAGAAAATCTACCATAAAAACATGAAAGCTGCACAGTCGTTGGACCAAGTGAGGAAAACACTCAAGCACATGCTTAAACCCACTCCTCTTCTCAGGTGTCTGCATTATTCTCCTTAAGAGACCTGTGCTCATTTTAAGTCCTTTCCTCAGCTGGGCTCAATGTATATTATGCCATATATATTACTTTGGTGTAACAGAACTATTAGGGATTCAAGTAATATCATAAGACAGAAATATCAAAGTTCTCAGGCCTTTAGGACAATTTCTCAAAGAAAAAGGAAATCTGTCCCAAGCCCTGAGAGTCAGGACCATTAAAAATTTCAATTGAAACCTCCTTTAGCTCTGAGAGTTACAAATAACCACTTCCAGTATCCTCAATCTGGAGCCAATAAACACCAAGACCATTGAAACAATTTAGGGCTCTTTCATTCACTTTTGTTGTGTTACGTATCATACATCCAATAAATGTGAGATTTGACTAAATTCTTTGATTTCTAGCCAACACCTTGGCAGAATTTCCATCCTGTGCAGGGAAAAGCATTCAGTGTGGAGCTGTGAGTTCCTTTTGCCTGTAGGAACTCTTTCCCACAACATTTTGGAGAAGATACACCATCAGTAGCAGATCTAAGTGCAGAATTTTAGGCTACTGTCCCCTCAGCTCTGTTTGCCAGGAAACAAAACACCCTCAGCCTCAGCCTGTGATGATTTTCTCATTGCTCTGCAACCCTCTCTGAGTCGTTTCCAGCTGCGTTCAGGACAATTTGTTCACTTCCCCCAGTAATCAAGATATGTTTTGACTAGTAAGTCCCTATTTAGTTTTTTCTGCAATCGTTTTTTCTTAATGGGAGTATTTTCCAGATGTTGTGCTGGTCCAGTCATCCAGGACCTCTTCCAGCTCCTGTGGAAAGTTTGCTGTCATAAGCTGTCATCGGCAGTTTGCTTTAATTGGTGTAATTAGCACAGTCCCACAGCAGTATATAAGGCATGTGGGGCGTCCCTGGGAGCAGCCACACTCTCCAGTAGGTAAGTGCTCCACTGAGCTCTGCTCAGAGCTCTCCTTCAAAAGGAAAACCAACAACTGGGACAGAAAACCCAACATTTTCCTTTTGAAAGAAGTTTCACTTTTAGGCTACATTTCCATTTGACAAATTTCAACGCTAATATTTCAATGATAGATTAAGGTTTATAAAATTATGTTGCTTAATAACCAATGTTCTGACTATCTAGTTTTACTTTAGATCTATATTTATATAGATTAGAATATAGAATATAGAATATTATAGTTATAATATAGATCTACATAGATCAATATTATAACTTTACAAACTGTTGTGCTGAAGGGTATCCATGTTAAAAAAGACTGACTGTAGCCCTCACATAATAAAGTTCTGCATAAAATTACTTCTGTTACTTGTTAATAATTAATTTTACATGAATTTTATGAATTTTATGTCTTACTACAAAATTTAGCAGCTAATCAAATAATAATCAAGAGAGAATTTAATTCTAAATTAGCAATTTGTCCTTGAACAGGTTTATTATTTACTTTCATTTTATGTTGTTATCAAAGTGTTGTTGTAGGAAAAGATATGACCTGCATTTTTTTTTAATTATGGGCTAATTGAATTGCACGTAGTGACGTGAGATTATTTCCTTCCAGGAATGATGTCGTACCTGAAAGTGATGATCATATGGAACATACTTTGCATATCCCTGGTGGTCCTTTCCTTGTCCATGATTCAAGAAGTGTCTTCTCAAGGTACTGTAACACACAAAGTTGAAGGGAGGGGGTCCAGGATATCTGACACACACTAGGAATGCTTCAAGAGCATCCTTATAAAACTAATAATTTCTAGAACCTTATATTTATTCAGCCAGGCAATATGACTCAGCTTCATCATCACTGAATATTTCCATAAATAAATCTGGGTGCAGTATGGTCCTCTTTCTAGGAGGAATTACATGCAAATATAAATGTAATGTAAAACATATATGAACCAGCTCATTTTCTGTAGATATATTCTACAGATCCTGTTGTCCTCAGACTGGCATCTTTAGCCCCAGGGATTGGCAGAATGATTCAAAGAAGATTCTAAAATGACAACATCCACATATTTGGTCAGAAATACTTCAGTAGGCTCAGGGAAAGGAATGTCTATACCTTGCTAAGCACTTTGCTATTAAATGAACTGTTGTTACCAATACAGAGCTAAATTTTGGGGATCATTTGCCTAATGATACAGATTTTTATTTAGTCTCCAAGCCCTGTAATTGATGTCTAACTGAAGTAGCACTGCTATGAAACAGCAGAACTTGCAGCCTGGCCAGTGCTGTGCAGTGCTTAGGTAGTTGCCAAGTTTTTATGGGGAAATATTGTGCATGACTTGTTGGTGGACAATAATTTATTGCTACTGGCCAGCAGAAGGCCCAATACTGTGTGTGAGAGCAGCTCAGCAGGGCACAGCAGGTGCCAGGTGTGACCTGCTGGGCAGAGCAGGCTGACCCTGAACCCTGATAACTGATGGGAGCCTTCCCATTGGAATCAGCACTAATCAAGGCTCTCACCAACAGCAAACAGAACCATTCAGGCATTTTCCTTAGGACTAACTAAGTATCTTAAAAGTTACAAATGTAAAACAAATAATTAAATGAAGAGGTATAATATTTTGGACTTTCTTTCCATAAGGGAAGAAAGGTGCAAGATGTTGGGCATATATGATAAAGGAAAATGCCCTTCTTCTCTTTATATCTCCTGTATTACAGACCCTTGACTCGAGTCCATTCCTGTCTCCAGTTTTTCCCTAGTCCCACTTTACTATTGTTGTGGATTTAGCCAAGTGAGCTTAAATTCAAGTTTTAAAGTTCAGACTAGGCTTGAAATTGTCAGCTGACTTGAGCTGGGCTGAGCTAGCTAACAGCTGACTTCTTCTAGTCAATAATATGGTATAGAACAATATTTATAGAATAATATGGCAAAGAAGTGGCAGCAAGCATTATAATACTTGTTGAAAATCACAATATATGTAATTATTTGTTTTGCCATGGTCTTCCTTCATCCACACGCATGTGGAGTGTGTGCTGCTGGAAATGGTCTTTGGTGTTGTTTTGTGTTACATGTTATTTGTTATTTCCTTGTTGTTCCTCGATGTTTCAGCTGATTATCTTGACTCTGTTTGAGCTTGCTGATTGTTCAGCTTCTTTGTTTGTATTTAGGGACTCTCCACTTGTGGTCCTCCATGTTTCATTTCCAGAAGAAGCTGTTAGCATGTTATGTTAGCAGAGGTTTTGGACAGGAAAGGGGTTTGTTGCAGGGTGAATACCTGGCAGTAGAAGGTAACAAAGCACTGCTAAGCTTGAGTGCTCACACCTTGAAAGGAGACCTCCTGGAGTCTTGCTTTTCCAGCTGATAGAATATCCTCTGAGTCTGGCAGCAAGGCCATCATTTTACATTAGTCTGCTAATAAGTAACCTCCTAATTAACAAACAGGCAGAACTTTAGAGAAGGCTGCAGGACTAGATCTCAACTGTTCCTAATCTCAGTGTTGACAGCAAATCCTTCTCTGACATCAGGGAAAAAACAGAGTGTAGAGAGTAGACAGATTTTGGAACTTCCAAGAGAAATGGCTCCAGAGATTTGTATTCATTATGACAGTGCTCTCCAGTTTGCAAGTTAACCTGATTAGATTTGGTTATTAGGAAGAACATTACCAGGAGTAAAAATCAGACCTCTAGTGGGTCTGCCAGGTGCAGCTGTGCAGACACACATCTGTAAGCATAGCTAGGGTGGATTAGATGGAGAATAAATCAGCCAAGCAGTAACAGTGCCTGGCTGATACAGTGCCTAAGGCAAATCTGCATGGGCTAGTTTGGATGCCTGTGGTCATGCTGAATCCTCAAGGATTTGGTGGTTTTTCAGGAGCAACAAGGTAATTCAGCCTCAGTGGAAAGCCCTGTAAACTGACCCCTGTAAACTGCCTGCTGCTGGTCCTCAGCCTGGCTCAGAGCAAGCCTCTGCTCCCCACGCCTTCAGGAGGGGGCACACCAGGCCCTCAGTTTCTGCAGCACCCAGGGAACAAAGCACATTCCTCAGGGGAATAAAGAGAAGCTTTCCTCCTTTGCCACTCAGCACTTCCTCAGTGCCCACTGTGGCTGGGCAATGCTTACACCAGTGTTGTGTGATTTTAGATGTGTCGAGCTGTACAGGCAGATGTGGGGCAGGGTATTCTAGAGAGCATGACTGCCAGTGTGATTTTAACTGTCACCACTACATGGAGTGCTGCCCTGACTTCAGGAAAGTCTGCACAGTGGGTAAGTTCCCAACCACAGCCAGTTCTTGGACAAAATCCCCCTCCCAGCTCCCCACCACACCAGGTCTCCTCTCTGAATGCCTAAATGTCTGTTAGTTCTCTGTGTCCTTGTTCCCTCTCATACGTGTTTTGTTCTCCCCCTCAAAAACTCAGGGTTCAGACTTGTAACCCAAATTGTGCACCCACAGCAAAAGACTTTGTTGTTTACAACAGCAAAGCCAGGCAAGAGAGAAACACTTCACTGCTTGTTTTCCTCCCCTTGGTGCATTTGTACTGTCTGTCTGTCTTATAAAAAAAGTAGTAAAAGAGAATTCAGAGTTTTACAGACAGAAATCTGGCACATTCCAACTCAGATTTAAGAACTGTGGATGCTGTAGGGTCTAATCCAAAGCCAGAGGGTGTCCTTCCATGGACAGAAATTGGATCAGAACCATGTCCAGACCATGCTGGAACAGATGGTTGGATGAGTATTATTGTATGCTTTACTTATATGCAAAACCTTACAGTGTGAATAAAGACATGTATTTCAAACTGTTCACCAGGAGTTAAAAACCACCTTCTTGGGAAGCACCAGTGTCAGAAACATCAGTGATTTGGATAACTGCAGTTTGTTCCAGTGGGATTACAGGGGTGACATAAGATTTTCCCCACTGGAGACACCTTGTCTTCCAGCCTTCCCCATCCTCATTTTGACTGGAGGGGACATCAGAAAGTGCAAACTGAGGCACTTTAATTATGCATTATCTAGTTTATCATTGCATTTAATTATGCAATATCTAGTTATTGTGGGTCAGACTCTAAAGATCCTCTGGCATCGACATAACATTGATTCAAATGTTTAAGGCTAGAGGAAATCTTCCCTGTTCTGCCCCAAATCCATGAGTTCAGGCAAGCACGGTCTGTGCCATCCTGAGAGGATGCAGGCAGTCTAAGGGCTGCTGCCCAGCTGGAGTGGGATCAATGCTGACTCAGTTAGGGACATGCCAGACATCATTTGGGAATAAAACCTGCCCTAACATCATAATATAAAAACAATTCTTACCTGTGCATGTGGAGGAATCACTGGCATCAACAGACTGGCTCCATGTCTACACTAATCAAAAGGTGTCCAGAATCTGCTTATATAGTAATCCTAATTTTGCTAGATAGTGATTTAATTGTAAAACACAGTTTTATGCCCTGAGTGTCACAGAGACAATGACTTCAATAGAGACTTATGTACAGAAAGTGCTTTGTTTGAAGTCTGTAATAGCTGTGCACACTCTTTCCAAAATGATTTGGTCATTACTTGATATGAAATAGAAGCACTGCAGTGACTGAAGTTGTCAGAAGTTAAACAGTAATAAAATGTTAAACCCATGTCAAAACATGGTAGACACTCCTTTAGTGTTACCAGTATAAGAGCTGTAGTAAACAGTTCTAAACTAGTAACTCTGGGCAACTTGGTTAACTCATTCCCACAATTAACTTGCACTATTTGCCCAGACACACCAGGTACACCAGGTTGTGACCTAATTAGGCCAATTATTTTTCAGAAATGCTTTGGCTGACAGATCACTCTTGATGCAAAGTGATACCTTGAACGCCTTTTTGCAAACCCAACCCAGAATTTAAGTGTCATTCTTGAGACCACTGCTTTTTTGGTGAGAGAAATGGAAATTTCCTATGATGGGACCTGGCTAAAGTGAACATGGAGATCATGTTTTATTCCACCACAAATCTCAGTGGTCTCAGTGCAGTGCAATGTGACAGTGCAGTCCTGGTTCATGGCCTGATCCAAACCCCACAATCAGACAAATCCTGGATCAGGTCACAATAAGCACCTGATTTTACAGGGCTCTCCTTTACACCACTGAGAGCAAAGACTTCACTGTAGAAAGGTGCCAGCAGTGTGAGGTAGGCAGAGCTCCTGACTGTCCTCCTCTGCCTCATGCAGGACTCTCCTGTGAAGGAAGGTGCTTTGAAGCCTTTCAGAGAGGAAGAGAGTGTGACTGTGATGCCGACTGTGAACGATATGGCAAATGCTGCCCCGACTACGCCAAGCACTGCAAAGAGGGTAAGAAATTGCTTTATCTCTGTGTTTTTCAAAGATGTATCTAAACAGAGGTGCTTTGCTTTCTCAGAAAACAAACTATGTAGGCTTCTTAATGAGAAGTTAATGACAACAAAAAAAATTACTGAACAGCAATAGCAAATTCTTATTTTGCAAATATAGTGGCCAGTTTCTCAAGCATGAACCTTTTATGGGCCCATACAGGTAGATACACTGGGAGTCATCACCAAGACGTGAATTCTAAGGGTAAGGGTTTATCTTGCAATAGGTCCTTTTGGCTCTAATTCTCTATCAGAACTGTCCCCCACAATAACACCTGTAAGGACAGGTTCTGTACACCAATGAGAGAATTCAATGACACAGCCTTGGAGGGAATCATAGAATAGTTTTCTTTGGGATAGACCTTTTAGGATCATTGAGTCCAACCACTCCCCAGCACTGCTGAGCCCACCACTAACCCATGTCCCCAAGTGCCACATCCACATGGCTTCTAAATCCCTCCGGGTGTGGTGACTCCCTGGGCAGCTGTGCCAGTGCCTGACCGTCCTTTCTGTGAAGAATTTCTTCCCAATATCCAATCTAAACCTTCCCTGGTTCTACTAGAGGTTCTTCCTCATGTCCCACCTGCCCCTGCCCTGTCCCAGGCTGAGGCCGTGCCCTCTCCTCCTGTCCCTGTTCCCTGGGGCAGAGCCCACCCCCCTGGCTCCCACTCCTGGCAGGGATTGCAGAGCCAGAAGGTGCCCCCTGAGCCTCCTTTTCTCCAGGCTGAGCCCCCCCCAGCTCCCTCAGCTGCTCCTGCTGCTCCAGCCCCTTCCCAGCTCCATTCCCTGCCCTGCACACTCTCCAGCCCCTCAGTGTCTCTTCCAGGAGTGCCCAGAACTGGGCACAGCCCTCGAGGTGCCCTGGCTGTGCCAGCACAGGGACAGGCGCTGTCCTGGAGCTGTGACACCCCATGGGTGGCACAGTCCAGGGGCCACTGGCCTCCTACCCACCTGGTTACACTTGGGCTCATGCAGCACCCCCAGGTCCTTCTCTGCTGGGCAGCTGAATAAATGAATTACAGTAAAATCCTAGTTCATCTTACAAAAAAAGGTGTTACTGGGAAGGTTCACCTCCCTCAAAACCCCCACCCATCCAAAAGTGGAGAAGATCTACTCCATGCATGGGATAGCACCACCTGAACCTCCAGACTTCTCGCTTTGGGTCACGGCAGCCACTGGCAGCACATTAGAGATACACAGCCTAGATTGTCCCCACCTCAAAGCCAAGGTGGGAAGAGCAGTCCAGTGCAGAAACCCACCCTGTGGGGTGAGGCAGGAACTGGAGGAGCTGCCTGGTTCAATAGCACATGTTCACACTGCAGCAAGGGGAATTTTAAGGAAACACACTCACAACCTTTAGGCTGCAATTTCAGTCCAGGGAAGGGTAACACTGACCTGCACTCATTTCTGTGTATTCTGTTCTTCACTCCAGAACCTGATGGGGTTTTTAGCTGATCACAAAGACACAGATCTGGAAGTGCAGTCCTACCTTCGTGTAGCTTTAATGACACCGGCAAGTGAATTCTAGAAAACACCAAGAGAATATGTTGTGTCCTTAAACCTTATTTAGGTCTGCCTACAGACCTGAATTTGTTTCTGTGAGCACACTTGGGAACCCTGGCTTGGTCCCTGCACTCACAGAGCAGACAACCTCCACAGGACCCCATGCCCAAAGCCTGCAGGGTGGCAACAAGAGGAGTTAGGGATTATCATTTGGTGCACTTCACCCACCACTCCCAGGCACTGCCACAGTGCCAAGCACTGCACAGTGATTTGAGCTGAAAGAGGGTCTGCATTCAGCATTTTTGACTGAATGTCTAGAGGAGGATCAGTGTCTTAAAAGTGTCTTGAGGTGAATTTGCTCCTTTGAGGTTGCTTAATGTCTCTGAGTTTAACACACACAAACACTCACAAAAGTCTGTTAAACGATTTCACTTTTCTTCAGTTCCAATATAATGAAAAATTATTCAACTGTTCCTAATCTTAGAGAGTTTCTTCTGTGTTTTATGAAGCTCTTCTATTAATTTTGGTCAAAACCCCAACAAAAGTCCCCAAACCCAGCCTACCACAGCACTCAGTATTTTAGTCTTTATACCATGTGTGAATAACTGAGAAACCTGTTGAAGCTCTTGGAATAAATTTACTGTTTCAGCACCTTCTGAATTTTTTGTTCTGTACAGTAAAGCCAAGTGTATAATGCATATTTGGAGATCACAGTTACCTTCCCTATCCTCCAGTAGCCTCTTATCCCCTGAATACACACACAGAGAGCTAAGGACTAACTAAACCATTCCCCTCCTATCTACTGACTCTGAAAGCTGATTCAGCTCCCAAAGTGATTTTATCCAGCAACTACAATTTTTCTCCCTTAATAAAAGCTTCAGGACATAGTCCAACACTCAACCTTCCTTGCTTTGAGTTTGCTATGAAAGTAAATCCTTTGATACTATGGTCATCACTTTGAGTCAAAAATCCCACTCCTTTTGTAAAAAGCTGAATATACACACCTCAGGCAGTTACCACCTGCTTTGGTTGGATAAAACAGAATTCAGCCAGTTCCCAGAGCTCCATCACACTTTCTTCACAACTGACAAGTTCTCCAAGCCTATGTTAGTAGCTCCTTTCCAACTGTACAATTTGACCCAACAATTAATTACATAATCTTATCTGGTTCTTACTGGACTCAAGTGAAACCCCACACACTTTTCAGAGCCAGAAAATCTGAACACAACCTGTTCTTTCTCCTAAACCTCAGCCTGCTAGAAATTAGCTTAAGACTTAAACCTTGTGTTGTTTATTTGGTCCATGCCTGCTTTGTAGCTCCTTTCTATTAAGATGTCTCTCCAAAACTATCACGGGTGTAGAATTACCCCATCTGAAGAACTGCAATGTAACTAAATCTTCAGGGGATTATCAAAGTAAATCCTTGGCTCATATGACAATGCTCCAAGTTCCACTGCAGTGAGTTAGTCCCAAGTCACCTGTAGTCAAAAAAAATAAGGTGAGAGAAAAATAGGATGAATTTTGAGAACATAAAATCCACTCAGAATTCGTCTTTTTCCCACCTCAAAATTGCCATTAGCCAAGAATGCCTCACCTCGAACTTCTGGGAAAAACACCCCTCCCATCTGTGATGAAAGACTTTGGAATCCAAAGGGTATTTTTCACATGGATAACAGCATTAAGAATCCTCTAGACAGGAAGAAACTTAGATTTATTCAGAAGATGGTCACTGAAATTTTGTAATCACTTTCTTCTTGGATAGTTGGTACCAAGTACCTAGAAAAAGTAATCTGTTAATGGGAGTATTTATCTCTTTCAGCACACACAGAAAAGCCAACCCCAGAGGTGCCTCCAGAAAACAAATCAACATCTAAAAGGTCATCCACAGATGAGGAAAAGCCTCCAGAGGAAGCTGTGGAAGGTAGGCAAGTATGTGGATGAGACAGGATGGGTGTTACCTGAAGGAACATTAAAGACCATTTTCCTGCTCTGGAAACAGAAAGCCAGTCCGAGACATTACCAAAGAGTTACCAAGCTTGGAGTATAAACCAATGACCTCAGCGAGCCCTCTGCAGAGTTCACCCAGCACAGATGGTGGAGGCTGGTGATGTCTCCTGTGTCTCTGCTGGGTTTTCACACACATCTTCCCAAAATGTGCTGCAGAGCATTGTCAGTTCTGGCCACGGGCCGTGGCTGCAACAGGAAGGGTGTTGTATTTGGGGACAGTGACAGACTGGCAGGACCAAGACAGGAAAACATCCTGGCAGGTTTCTCTAGATTTAACCAAGCCTTATGCAGCTTCAGAGAACATGATTTATTTTTTTTTCTGACTGGAAAATATGTTGCTTTGCTGTGTTCTTTGGTATTTGAAGTGATAACTCAGGAGATCAGCCCAAACTTGAAACCTAAAGTAACATGAATGAAATGAGACTAAAAGTCAGTGCTGGACAATATTTTAACATGTCCACTTTGGGGTTTTTTATTGTTTTAAATTTGGAGTACTTACCTTTCTGCTGTTGTTATTTCTTATTAAAAAAATCAATATAGTGGGGCTAAATGAAAGAAAATTAAGGAAACTCAAATAACCATTGACAGGATCTCAGCTTGCTTATGGCATTTCAGACACTCTGGGTGGGAGTAAAAAACTATTTCTGCAATGCTCTGCTTGTACCAAGCACAAAATCTGTGTGAAAACAGAACTAAAGAGCAAAACTTCAGACAGACAATACCTAGTAAGACATTGAAATGCAGAAAAAATTACTGTTCCTTTTTGCTGAACATTAACAATTTGACTCAAGTCAATGTAACTATAAATACAAGCAGAGTCTTAAAGCCATAAATCACAAAGAGTAAAACCATCCAAGATGTAAAGATGCAGTAGGAGATGCTCTGGATTCAGGGATTATTTTCCTCCTGTTTCTCTATGTCTCTCCTTCAAGTTCAGCTCATCGGTGGAGGCTGAGTTCTACTGAAGGGCAGTGGAATAAATCAAAATAACAGACTGAAAAGGGAAGTGTCTGGTTAGAAGTTGTGTTTTACAGCATGGACAAGGCAGGAAACACCAGGCAGCCTCCACTACAAGCACCAAACTAACCCCTGTGGTGTGGCAGGCAGGGCAGTGCCAGCTTAGCCCAGGGCTGTGTTCAACCTGAGCCAGGCTGCTGTCAAAGGGACTCACAGGGAGCCCAGGTCAGGGCAGATTTGCCCTTCAAAAGACACCATTGCTGTTTGAAAGGTAAGTACCCGTGGCCCAGAGGTATAATGGGTTTATACACAACACCAATTCCAAAGTCTGAAATGAGGTTGTATTTGATCTACAGATCCTGGCACTGGACTGGAAAACCAAGAGACCACTCCTGCTCCAACTACAGAACCTGCAGAGACAACCCCTCCAGCCACAGAGGCACCAACTAGTGAAGCACAACCACCCACCACCCCAGAGGTGGAGGATACAACCCCTGACACCACAGAGGAACCAGTGACTGAAGAAGACCTTCCCACAACAGAAAAACCAGAAGAAATGACCCCTGATGCCACAGAAGAGCCCATGACTGAAGTGGACTCTACCGATATTCCTCCAACAGAAGACACAACCCCAGAGGGCACCGAGGCACCAACACCTGAACCTGAATCTCCCACCACCCCCAAACCAGAAGACACAACCCCAGAGGTCACCGAGGCACCAACACCTGATCCCGAATCTCCCACCACTCCCAAAGCAGAAGACACAACCCCAGAGGCCACCGAGGCACCAACACCTGAACCTGAATCTCCCACCACCCCCAAACCAGAAGACACAACCCCAGAGGCCACCGAGGCACCAACACCTGAACCTGAATCTCCCACCACCCCTAAACCAGAAGACACAACCCCAGAGGCAACGGAGGCACCAACACCTGAACCTGAATCTCCCACCACCCCTAAACCAGAAGACACAACCCCAGAGGCAACGGAGGCACCAACACCTGAACCTGAATCTCCCACTACCCCTAAACCAGAAGACACAACCCCAGAGGCCACTGAGGCACCAACACCTGAACCTGAATCTCCCACCACTCCCAAAGCAGAAGACACAACCCCAGAGGCCACCGAGGCACCAACACCTGAACCTGAATCTCCCACCACCCCTAAACCAGAAGACACAACCCCAGAGGCCACCGAGGCACCAACACCTGAACCTGAATCTCCCACCACCCCTAAACCAGAAGACACAACCCCAGAGGCAACCGAGGCACCAACACCTGAACCTGAATCTCCCACCACTCCCAAACCAGAAGACACAACCCCAGAGGTCACCGAGGCACCAACACCTGAACCTGAATCTCCCACCACTCCCAAACCAGAAGACACAACCCCAGAGGCCACCGAGGCACCAACACCTGAACCTGAATCTCCCACCACTCCCAAACCAGAAGACACAACCCCAGAGGCCACCGAGGCACCAACACCTGAACCTGAATCTCCCACCACTCCAAAACCTGAGGACACAACCCCAGAGGCCACTGAGGCACCAACACCTGAACCTGAATCTCCCACCACACCCAAAGCAGAAGACACAACCCCAGAGGCCACCGAGGCACCAACACCTGAACCTGAATCTCCCACCTCTCCCAAACCAGAAGACACAACCCCAGAGGCCACTGAGGCACCAACACCTGAACCTGAATCTCCCACCACTCCCAAACCAGAAGACACAACCCCAGAGGCAACCGAGGCACCAACACCTGAACCTGAATCTCCCACCACCCCTAAACCAGAAGACACAACCCCAGAGACCACCGAGGCACCAACACCTGAATCTCCCACCACTCCCAAACCAGAAGATACAACCCCAGAGGCCATCGAGGCACCAACACCTGAACCTGAATCTCCCACCACTCCCAAACCAGAAGACACAACCCCAGAAGCAACCGAGGCACCAACACCTGAACCTGAATCTCCCACCACTCCAAAACCTGAGGACACAACCCCAGAGGCCACCGAGGCACCAACACCTGAACCTGAATCTCCCACCACTCCAAAACCTGAGGACACAACCCCAGAGGCCACCGAGGCACCAACACCTGAACCTGAATCTCCCACCACCCCTAAACCAGAAGACACAACCCCAGAGGCCACCGAGGCACCAACACCTGAACCTGAATCTCCCACCACCCCCAAACCAGAAGACACAACCCCAGAGGCCACCGAGGCACCAACACCTGAACCTGAATCTCCGACTACACCCAAAGCAGAAGACACAACCCCAGAGGCCACTGAGGCACCAACACCTGGACCTGAATCTCCCACCACCCCTAAACCAGAAGATACAACCCCAGAGGCCACCGAGGCACCAACACCTGAACCTGAATCTCCCACCACTCCCAAACCAGAAGACACAACCCCAGAAGCCACCGAGGCACCAACACCTGAACCTGAATCTCCCACCACCCCTAAACCAGAAGACACAACCCCAGAGGCCACTGAGGCACCAAAACCTGAATCTCCGACTACACCCAAAGCAGAAGACACAACCCCAGAGGCCACCGAGGCACCAACACCTGAACCTGAATCTCCCACCACTCCCAAACCAGAAGACACAACCCCAGAGGCCACTGAGGCACCAACACCTGAACCTGAATCTCCCACCACTCCCAAAGCAGAAGACACAACCCCAGAGGCCACCGAGGCACCAACACCTGAACCTGAATCTCCCACCACTCCAAAACCTGAGGACACAACCCCAGAGGCCACCGAGGCTTCAACACCTGAACCTGAATCTCCCACCACTCCCAAACCAGAAGACACAACCCCAGAGGCAACCGAGGCACCAACACCTGAACCTGAATCTCCCACCACTCCAAAACCTGAGGACACAACCCCAGAGGCCACTGAGGCACCAACACCTGAACCTGAATCTCCCACCACTCCCAAACCTGAGGACACAACCCCAGTGGAAGCAACAACCAAGGCTGACCCTACAACCACTCCCAAAGCAGAAGACACAACCCCAGAGGCCACCGAGGCACCAACACCTGAACCTGAATCTCCCACCACTCCCAAACCTGAGGACACAACCCCAGAGGAAGCAACAACCAAGGCTGACCCTACAACCACTCCCAAACAAGAGGAGACAACCCAAGAGGCCACCGAGGCTTCAACACCTGAACCTGAATCTCCCACCACTCCCAAACCTGAGGACACAACCTCAGAGGAAGCAACAACCAAGGCTGACTCTCCCACCACTCCCAAAGTTGAAAAGACAATCCCAGAGGAAGCAACAAGCAAGGCTGACTCTCCCACCACCCCCAAACCTGAAGACACAACCCCAGAAGGAGCAACAACCAAGGCTGACTCTCCCACCACTGCCAAAGCTGAAGAGTCAACCCCAGAGGAAGCAACAACTAAGCCTGACTCTACAATCAGCCCCAAACCTGAAGACACAACCCCAGAAGAAGCAACAACCAAGGCTGACTCTCCCACCACCCCTGAAGCAGAGGATGCTGATGCTGAGACCACCGCTGTGTCCCCCAGGGCCGACACCACTGTGGTACAGACCACAACACCTTCTGCAGTGACAGCTACTGCCCCTGGATCAGCCACAACTGCTGATGAAGACACAGCCACTCCGAGCAGTGCTGCAGCCACAACAGCTGGGAAGGACACACCCGCTCCTGGAGCTGATACAATGCTTTCAGATACCACAACAGAGATCGAGGAGACAACAACTCCCAAGAAAGACAGAACCACTCTGCTTAGAGACATTGTAACAGCCACAATTGGGAGATACACAGCTACTGTAGCACTGGGGACAACATCCAAGCCAGGTGACTCTTCTAAAGGTATGGATGACATTGCAAACACATCTCCTGCAGCTAAACAACCTGTCACTGCAGCAGCTGAATCAGGAGCAACCACAGCAGCCACAGCCCCCTTGCCCAAGCCCACTGTGCTGACAACAACCACGAAAGAAGAATCAGCTCCTAAACCCAGTGAGGCTGTAACACCCAATGAAAAGGAGACAGCTCCAGAAGCGGAGCAGCCCGGACCAGTGGCAGCTGCAGAGAACGCAGGTGCCACTTGTGTTGTGGTGATGACAACAGCTGGCAAAAAAGAGGTAACAACAGTCAAAGAAACGAGCCCCGCACCTGAAAATGAATCAGAAGATGTCACCGAAAAGGCCCCTGTTACTGACAAAGGAGAGGTAACTACAGTTGCCAAAGAAACCACAACAAGGGATAAAAAAGACACAATAGAAGAAATGTATCTTGTTTCCAACGGGACATCCAAGCCAACAATACATTTCCAGGAGGTCACTGAGGGCAGAGATGAACCTCACCCAACCAAAGCCGACACTTTGCCAGTGAAAGAACCCGAGATAAACAAGCCTTTAATAAATATTGGGGACCTGCCAATGTTGCCTGGAGAAACACAAGGTAACTCACACCAACATGGCACTGTCCCAGTGCCCAGCCACAACCTCACCACTCCAGCTGCCACTGGCCTGACTATGGGAACCTCAGTTCTCAGTTGTGGGGTTCAATCAATTCTCCAGGTGGTTTAGAACATGATCTAAATTTATTGGTTTCAGTAATTGGCCCTGATGAAAAATGTTTGCTGCAAGTACTGTAGATGATACAAACAAAGAAAAAGTCAAGGAAAAAATAATGACTTTCTAAATCCCACGAAAATATTGCTTGGGAGTCAGGTTGAATATCCACCACTCATGGTACCTAACCTGGCATTTTGTAGCTACATACAAAAACTATAAGACATAATATAAAACAGACAAGAAGTTTTTCCTTGTATTCTCTTTCCTCTGTGCTTTTTGCCACAACGTTTTTCATGCCCTCGCTGTTTACTTTAATCAGATACAGCCTGTAGACTCTTGGGCATTTTTTTTCAGGCATATATTGAAAGATATTTTGGAGGGGAAAAGGTGTTTTAGATGGAAAAACACTTGTATTTCTATCCAAAAGATATTCATCCTTCCTTTATATTTAACTGAAAGTAAATATCAATGATTTTTAAAGAACTAAGGAGAGGGAAGGGAACTCACTAGAGCAGCTTGGAGAAACAAGAAATAAAATCCTGGAGCATGGGAAGATTACATGAGGGTTATTGCATACAATGTATTTGTAGGTATTTTTCTGAATTATGTGTACGTGGGGGAACAATAAGCAAAGACACCCACACCGGGTCACTTGGCACCACTGGGGCCACCCCTTGAGAGCCAAACTTTGTGAGAACACATTTCCAACCAGTGATTAAAGCCCTGGCTCCAGGTGAGGGCAAGGAGTAAATGAATGCCTTTTCCACCTTCCATTGAGCAAACGCACCTGGTTGTGTCTCGCAGGGAGGAGGCCCGATGAGAAGGACCTGTGCAGCGGGCGGCCGGCGGATGGCATGGTGGCACTGCCCAACGGCACCCTGGCCGTGTTCCGCGGTGAGCCTGAGCCTGCCCTGTGCCTGCCCCTGCTGCCTCGGACCCCGCGTGGGCACCTCTGCTTCTGCTTCTTCTTCCTCCTCCTCCACCCGCCCTTGCTCCTGTTCTCCCCTCCTCCTCCTCCTCCTACTTCACCCTCACCTGCTCCTGCTACTCTTCCTTCTCCTTCTCCTTCTTCCCCTCCTCCTTCTCTCTCGCCTGCCTCTGTTCCCCCCCCACTTCTACCTCACCTGTCCCCTCCCTCTTCCTCCCTCACCTGGCCTTGCTCCTGCCTTTGCTTCCCCTCCTCCTCTTCCTACCTCACCTTTTCCTTCTCCCTCACCTGTCCCTATCCCTACCCTGCCTCCTCTTCCTCCTCCCTCACCAGGTTCTTCCTCACCTGTCCCTGCTCTGCCTCCTCCTCCCCCTCCCTCACCTTCTCCTCCCTCACCTTCTCCTCCCTCAGCGGTTCCTGCTCCCGCTCCCGCTCCCGCTCCTGCTCCTTTTTCTCCCTCACCTGCTCCGTCCCTCTTCTTCCTTCCTCACCTGCTCCTCCTCCCACTTGTCTCTCATCTGTCCCTCGATCTCCTCACGAAACTCTCCCGAGTCCAGCGCGGCCCCCCCGCCCCTCCCGGTGCCGCCGGGCCCGGACCCGCCTCAGCCGCGATGTCCGCGGGGCAGGAGGGCACTGTCCCCGCGATGTCCGCGAGGCAGGAGGGCACTGTCCCCGCGATGTCCCCGGGGCAGGAGGGCACTGTCCCCGCGATGTCCGCGGGGCAGGAGGGCACTGTCCCCGCGATGTCCGCGGGGCAGGAGGGCACTGTCCCTGCGATGTCCCCGGGGCAGGACGGCACTGTCCCCGCGATGTCCCCGGGGCAGGAGGGCACTGTCCCCGCGATGTCCCCGGGGCAGGAGGGCACTGTCCCCGAGGTGTCCCCGGGGCAGGAGGGCACTGTCGCCGAGGTGTCCCCGGGGCAGGAGGGCACTGTCCCTGAGGTGTCCCCGGGGCAGGAGGGCACTGTCCCCGCGGTGTCCCCGGGGCAGGAGGGCACTGTCCCCGCGATATCCCCGGGGCAGGACGGCACTGTCCCTGCAGTGTCCCCGGGGCAGGAGGGCACTGTCCCCGCGATGTCCGCGGGGCAGGAGGGCACTGTCCCCGCGATGTCCGCGGGGCAGGAGGGCACTGTCCCCGCGATGTCCGCGGGGCAGGAGGGCACTGTCCCCGCGATGTCCGCGGGGCAGGAGGGCACTGTCCCCGCGATGTCCCCGGGGCAGGAGGGCACTGTCCCCGCGATGTCCCCGGGGCAGGAGGGCACTGTCCCCGCGATGTCCGCGGGGTAGGAGGGCACTGTCTCCGTGATGTCCGCGGGGCAGGAGGGCACTGTCCCCGCGATGTCCCCGGGGCAGGAGGGCACTGTCCCTGAGGTGTCCCCGGGGCAGGAGGGCACTGTCCCCGAGGTGTCCCCGGGGCAGGAGGGCACTGTCCCCGCGATGTCCCCGGGGCAGGAGGGCACTGTCCCCGAGGTGTCCCCGGGGCAGGAGGGCATTGTCCCCGTGATGTCCCCGGGGCAGGACGGTGCTGTCCAAGCGACGTCCTCCCCCTGTCCAGGCGATGTCCCCCCCGCTGTTCACCCCGCTGTCCCCTCCGCTGTCCAGGTGATGTCCCCCCCCCCCGCTGTACCCCTCGCTGTCGCCTCCGCTGTCCCCTCCCGCTGCTGTCCCCTGCACTGTCCCCTCGCTGTCCCCTGACGCCCGTACCCTCTCAGGTCACTACTACTGGCTGCTGAACGGGCGGAGCCCTCCGAGCACCGACCCGCGCCGGATCAGCGAGGGCTGGGGCATCCCATCGCCCATCGACGCCGTGTTCTCCAGGTGCAACTGCGACGGGAAAACCTTCTTCATCAAGGTGGGAGCGGGCCCAGCCCGGGGGGACACCTGGAGAAAAGGAGGCTCAGGGGGGACCTTCTGGCTCTGCATTCCCTGGCAGAAGGGGGAAGCCGGGGCGGGGGGTTTGGGGGGTGGGAGGTGTCGGGCTCTGCTCCAGGGAACAGGGACAGGAGCAGAGGGAACAGCCTCAGGCTGGACCAGGGCAGGGGCAGGCTGGATACTGCAAAGATTTTGACCCAAACTTGTTTCTAGCACTTTGCTTTCCTGAAAGAAAATAACGGAGTACCCACAACTCGTTAAGATGTTACATAGTCCTTTCCCAATGGATCACTCAGTCCTGGAATTCCAGCAGCTTGTTGTATTAATGAAATGGAGAGGTTTAGAAAGCAAATCCCTTTGCTCAATAACCACTTTGAAAAATTATTTTTTAGCATACTCTAGCCCTACTCAAAGACTACAGCAGGTGTTTAAGAAGGTGTAGTAAATTTTTCCTGTTTGTAATGAAATTAGGAGTGATTCCAACCAGATTTACAGTGTACCTATCAAGGTGCTACTGTGTATTTATGGATTATCTTTCATGTTTCTGTTGAAGTTCAATAACCAAGAATTTCCTCTAGACTCATTTTCCCCTTGGATCTTCAGGGCCCCCTGTACTGGCGTTTCACCAATGGAGTTATGGACAGTGGCTATCCCAAACCTCTGGCCAATGGATTTGCAGGGCTAAGTGGGAAAATAGTGGCAACCCTCCCTGTGGCAAGATACAAGAGCAGACCAGAATCTGTTTATTTTATCAAGAGAGGTATGTCTCTTCTTTCTGAAGTCCAGGGATCACCACAAGGTGCTTGAATTACCTTAGTCAGGAACAAAACACCATTTCTCTTGATGCAAACACCACTTTCGTTCAAAGCCAGAGACCGAAGCAATGTCAGTGTTTCAGGTGGTCAGAGTAGCCTGAAGGTTTAAGTTGTATTAGTACTTACAGCTCTTCCACTGCATTTGAAAACATTTCTGTATGAGAGAAAATCCATCACTGCAGTGGTCTAACATTAAAACACATTTTACCTGATGGAACACTTTTAGTCTCAAATTAATTAGAGAAGGGGAGGTTTAATCTTACTAGTTTGTCACTGTGTGGAAATCTCCCTATATTTTACTTTGTATTTTAAATTGATGCTATTTCTTTCCCATACATGAATGCTGTACTGCCAACATGTTATTTGTTATTGATTTTGTGTGTATAATGTAGACATCAATGACAATTTCCTACCTTATCAAGCTGGTGGTTGGGTGTTTCTTGGGGTTTGTTGAGGTTTTATTTTTAAACTAATGAAACAAATGCCTCCTTTAGATGGCAACATGCAGCAATATGTGTATAGACAAGAACCAGCCAAGAAGTGTCAGAGAAGAGCCCGTGTCACCATAAGGTACCCAGCTTTTGTGCCAAGAATTGTCATACGGAGACGCTTCCAGCGCGCCGTGCGAATGCCGACCATCATCCGGACCGTCAGGATCAACCCGTACCCACCCGGTGGTAACTCATGTTCCTTAAGGCTCTTTCATAAGCTGCTTTAGCCTTAGGAGGCTCTGAAACAACACTTTAATTTTTCCAAATGTAGTCCTTGCAGAGGTGTTTGGGGCAGGGGCTCTGGCTCGCTGTGGCTGACACAAGCACATGGCGGCTCCAGCAGACACACAGCGGCACCTCCTCACCGAGGGCTTCTTTTGCTTCCAGGGGTTCTGCGCAAGGAAGTCCAAATGACCACCTACTGGAGAGGACTCCCCAAAGTTGTCCACTCAACTCTTTCCATACCCAACCAGAACAAGCCTGATGGCTACGATTACTATGCCTTCTCTTACAGTAAGTTAAAGCACATTGCTACAGATCTCAAAAGACACACCGATGAGGAAGAGTGGGCACAGAGTGGCTGGAGAGCAGCCAGGCAGAGGGACCTGGGGGTACTAATTGACAGGAAGCTCAACATGAGCCAACAGTGTGCCCAGGTGGCCAAGAAGGCCAATGGGATCCTGTCCTGTATAAAAAATAGTGTGGCCAGCAGGCCCAGGGCAGTGACCCTTCCCCTGGACTCTGCCTTGGGGAGGCCACACCTTGAGTGTTGTGTTCAGTTCTGGGCCCCTCAGTTGAGGCAAGAGATTGAGGGGCTGGAGCGGGGCCAGAGAAGAGCAACGAGGCTGGAGAAGGGACTGGAGCACAAGTGCTGTGGGGAGAGGCTGAGGGAGCTGGGGGTGTTCAGCCTGGAGAAGAGGAGGCTCAGAGGTGACCTCAGCACTGTCTGGAACTCCCTGAAGGGAAGTTCTGGCCAGGTGGGGGTTGGTCTCTTCTCCCAGGCACTCAGCAATAGGACAAGGGGGCACGATGGGCTCAAGCTCTGCCAGGGGAAATTGAAGTTGGAGATCAGGAAAAAATTGTTTGCAGAGAGAGTGCTCAGGGATTGGAATGGGCTGCCCAGAGAGGGGGTGGATTCCCCATCCCTGGAGGTTTTTCAGCTGAGCTTGGCCGTGGCACTGAGTGCCATGATCTGGTAAAGGGCCTGGAGTTGGACCAAAGGTTGGACTTGATGATCTCGGAGGTCTTTTCCAACCCAATCCATTCTATGATTCTGTGATTCTATGAAGAAAGACACCCACGTTACCACTTGTGGTTCTACAAGACTAATTTTAAGCTATTAAAATGCCCTGAGAATTCAAATGTTGCCTGTAATCAAGAGATGTTTCTAATAGAATCAATAGTTACAGGACAACAAGCAGCAATGAACTACGGTGGTTCAAATCAGCCCCTTGGGGAATGTATTGCCATGGAGCTCAGGCTTGTAAAGTGACAAAAACCACTTAAATGCATAGTTATATATGACAGACTGAAATCCTGGAACCACCACACAGCAATAGTTTGTTCACTGGCTTCTCTGGAACTGTGTTTCTGACAAAACAAAAAAGGGAGGGACATGAGCCACTCTGCCTCTCAGGAAAACTTTATGAACCCAGATTAGGCAGATTCTTCCTGGTAGGCAGGATCATGTACAAGCATTCCTCAGAACTTTCTGGATTATTCATAAAAATGCTCTAAAAAAGAATTATCCAAATACAGGATACTAAGGTCCCTGTCAGGATGATCCAGCTCCTCACCTTAACACATCCCCATTCACACTGGGGATCACAGAGTTCCCACTTTTACAGTCAGTGCAGGATTGTTGTGTTTTTAGCTTGTTTGATTTCCAAATTCTTAAGACTATTTCTGTGTTCAAACAGTACAACACTATTTCTCCCTATGGCTGTTCTTGGGACAGATTTAATTATTAGCAGTACTATAAACTATAACACAACCAAGGACTTGTGAAAAATAAAGCCAAGGACAGAAATGTATTGTTAGAGCCTCTCAACTCCATACATGCACGTGGAATGAAATATCTCTTACTCAGGCCTAAATGACATTAAAATGCAGGCCTTAATTTCTGGATTCTTTCCATCTGTTAAATGTAGTTTCTGGAATTTAATCCTGACCTCTCTTCCTTTCAGATCGGTACTACAGTTTGGATATTGGCAAAAGAATAGCAAGACCTGTTACTGCTCTCACAGGAAAGACTGTATCCAAAGACTGGTACAACTGTCCCAGCAAGTGATGCACAGCAGAGGATTTAAACAACCAAGATGCCATTTGAATGTCAACATTTTTTCTAATTTTATTAATAAAAGACAATGAAATGTGTGCACACAACTCTAAGAATGAAATGCTGCTTTAAGTTCTGGCTTCATTACACTAAAGCAACCCCGGGCAAACTGGCACTTGTATACACAGCTGGAATTACTTTACAAATCATTTAACTGATGTTTCCTCTGTTCAGGCCTCCTCTGCCTCCCATGGCATGAGTTACACCTGTGATGGGAGAGAAAACAAACATGTTGAAGGGGTGAAAGGATTTATATTTAATCGGCCATTGGTACCTGTGACAATTCATCCTTCCCTAAGGAACTGCCACTGCAGTGGAGCAGACCCTTCTGACTGGTTCAAGTCCCCCTCTCTCCCCTTAGCCTGGTGACACACATACATGTCACTGCTGTCAGGTGAAAGGGTGGGGGCGACCATCCTGTGTTGGGTGCTGAAAGAACAAGCAGAGCATTCTTATCACACCTGAAATCAGTTAGTGGTGGTGTTGGTAGTAAATTAATGGTGACAGGTGAAAGGAAAATAAATCCTAGGCCTGTCTCCTCACTTTTTTCCCCTTTAAAATAGCAGATAACTTGCATTTCAATGCTAAAATTGACTCTTCTGCAATGTTAAAAATAATGACAAATGGAATACAATTCATCTAAGGATTTTCTTAATACAGAAGTTGCAAACAATAACTTATTGTTGTGGTTTAACTCTACTTTGCACTAGAAAAATCTGCAATACTTCCAGAAAGTTTTTTTTAATCACTGTAGGACACACTCAAAGTGCTAAATGGGAACTGCTCTGTAACACTAAAAACAAAGATTTCTAGATTTCTGTCCTAACATGATTTTTGAAACCTTCTCTTAAAACTTGGAAGAGTAAGATCTACTACTGCCCTTTCCTTTCTCTCCACTGACAAGAACCAAGTGCCACAGAAGAAGAAAGTTTGCCTGTCTAAAAACTGCTAACACATTTAAACAAAACTAGAGCTTTTAGGGTCTAGGGCAGGACTGCTGGATCACTCCGCGACTACAAGCAAGCACAGCCCATAAAGCAGTGCCTCACAGGTGCTCCCCAAGGGAAGGAGGTGCTAAAAGGCTGTCGGAGCCCCCCGGGCACTTACCCCTCTGCCTGTTGAACTGCCGCCCGCGCACGCCCGTCCTCAGCGTCGGCGGCTGCAGCCGCACGCGGCGCAGAGACTTGGGCTGGTTGCTGCTCGTGTCTGGGGAGAGTGGAAGGCAGAAAGGATGGGGTTTGTTACGAGTTATGCTCTCAGATTTACTTTAGAATTGTGAAGGTGCCTCCTTGTTTCATTGACATCTCCTCTGATATAAATAAAAGCCTCAAGCCAAGTAAGTTTGAGACCTCTTTTGTTACCTGTGCTAGGGGGCAAACTGGTAACTCGGCGATTTACTTTTCCAATTGAATGAAAAAATGTTTCAAAGCTGACAGCAAACATTTCAGTGGCTAAATCACCAAAGTATCAGTAATTTCTGCTCTCTGAAGCATTATTCTTACTCAGCCTACTCCAGTCCAGGGAAAACTGGTTTATAGGCATCAAAACATGATCTTCCTCTAAGAGAATTCGAGGAGACCTCAGAGCCCCTTCCAGTTGCTCAAAGGGGTTCCAAGAGAGCTGGAGAGGGACTTTGACAAGGGCCCAGAGGGACAGGACAAGGGGAATGGCTTCCCATTGCCAGAGGGCAGGGTTAGATGGGATATGGGGAAGGAATTGTTCTCTGGAAGGGTGGGCAGGCCCTGGCACAGGGTGGTCAGAGAAGCTGTGGCTGCCCCATCCCTGGGAGTGTCCAAGGCCAGGTTGGACAGGGCTTGGAGCAACCTGGGCTGGTGGGAGGTGTCCCTGCCCATGGCAGGGGGTGGCACTGGATGAGCTTTTAAGGTCCCTTCCAACCAAAGCCATTCCATGAGTCTGTGATTCTATGAGTTTTATCTTGCTCTTGGCTACCAGCCATGCTGCTGAACAAAGAGGTTCCCACACTTAAGGAAGTGGAATGATTTCCAGCAATCATCCTGTACCTGCAGATGAACTTGAAGGAGGATCCTGACTAGTTGAAGGAAGATCTGACTCGTCAGATGCTTGAACAGATTCTTCTTCTTGCTGGCTATCAATTTCTAGACCTGCTTCTGAAGTAATGCTGGAAGAGAAGTGGGGGGAGGAAAACCAGGGAAGTGTATTCACGTGGTTTTGGAAGGCTCAGGAAAAAAAAAGTGCTGTCTCAGAAAAAATGGCAGTCTTGGAACACAAAGATTCAATGAAAATCTAAAGTAAAATATGGCACACAATGATAAACTATCCCCTTTAAGATCTGTAATGTATTTGATCATAATACAAAATATAGCCATTGTTAGAAATATTAAAAATCCCATTAGTAAAATGGAAGACAAAATCATTTGCCTATGAATTTGTATTCCCTCCCATGCTACATCTTTTGTACATGCACTGTCTTAACTGACTTTATTATGTATCTGTGCTTTGGATGAGGAGTTATTTTTTATATTAAACAGGAATGCTTCAGCATTCATTCAGCACACCCTGCTCCTTCAACTGGCCCTTTGCCATCAGTTTTGACTCCTGCAGATACCTCTGTGTTCTTAAAAGATAGAGAATTATTTTTTTAATTTTATTTTTGTTAAATCGGGAGCAAATCAGAAGAAAACCTTTGGTTTTTGATGAAAAGATCAGACTGTACTGCTTGAGAAATTACTAACTGCTGTTTGAGCTGTCCCCCCTACTGTAGTAGTTTTGGCTTTAGTCAGCACAGGTCCCCATTTAGGCCTCAGTTTTTAGCAGGCCTCAAAGGTTGTGACACAGATTAGAGGGGACAGGTATCATCTGACTTAAGCAGCCAAAGAGGTATTTCATATCATCTGACATGTCAGGGAGTATAACAAGCAAGGGGGAAGGAGTCTCTGCTCTCTTTGGTCCCTGCTTCTGACCAGGACGGTTCCCATTCCCTGACTGCTGATATCAGGCCCTGCTGCCGGTCCCACGTCTGTTTACCCGGGGACGTGAGCACATTCCTGTTAATTCCTCTTTCCCTCTTGCTGGGAGGTTTCCTTTGGGGAGGGGGTTTGGTTGGTTTGGAGTTTCACCTGTTAGCTGGGGCGACCTCGGTGAGCCTGTTGTTGTTTTCTGTCACTATGTGCTATTTCATATTCTGTGTTAAGCTCTCCTCTTCTCTGTATAAACATAAAAACCTCACTGTGTCTAAAGCCTCGTTTCTGCTGCTTTCCCTCACTCTCCTGCTCTGGGAGTGGACTTTTTGACTGGGTACCAGGCAGTTGGCATTTCGCCAGCTCAAACTATAACACCTACCAGACCAGGTTAGACTGAGAAGGAATCACAGGCACATTTGGGTGACAACAAATCATTAAACCAAACATGCTGCCAAGTCCCTGTGAACCAAACAAGTCGTGGCTTACCCTTCAGATTCTGCCTCTGCAAAAACTTCATCCCCATCATCCCCTGCCCCAGGATCTGTGGTGGTGGACAGGTTGCCAGTGGAAGTGGTGACCATGGGCACGGACTGGGAGGCGTGTTCGGACGCGTCGGCCGAGGCGCTCTCGGTGAACACGGTCACTGCAGGGCAACACACGCGTGTCAGCGCCCGCTCCCCGCACAGCACCCACGGGGACACAGCCAGGGCCATGGGATCCTCCTGAGGGAGCTTCTGCACCAACAATCATTCCACTCTTTTCTGGGCAGTCAAGGTGTGCAAGCTTCCTGCCACTCACCTGGAGCTGCTACCTGTAAGGGGGTTGTGGGAACGCTGCGACCCCCTGACTCCTCCTCGTGAGCCAGGAACAGAGGGGTTTCATACATTCCTAAACCTGCAACACAAAGGGTCAGTGGCACTCCATCAAAACCACATTAACTGCTGTCTTCTCCCTGTACACTTCATAAATCCAGCAATTTGTACTTAAATATGCAGAGATTTTTTTATTTTAAGCTGTTTTGACTTACTGGCAGAGCTGATTAGAATTTATTGAAGGGTAAAACCTTGATGAAAATATTACTGGTTGGTTTTGTTTTATTTTTTTTTTTACTTTCATCCTTTTCTTACGCCATTATTTTTCATAAGCTTTTCCTTGTGTGTTCCATGTCAAAAGGAAACAGGAGAATGGGATAGATTCAGGACAACAGAGACACATTGCCTGGCCACTTCATAGTAGGTAAGGATATATCCCAAGATTTCTTTGCATTTGCTGTTTCCCCCTATTCTTTTACTACAGGAAAGCTACAACCAAGTTAAAACCCAGTCCTTCAATATTTAATTTCAGTTTAAAATCATAAAACAAGTAGAAATTTTGCAGTTTGAAGGAAACATCCTTTCACTTTCTGTTATTCTGCTGACAGTTATTTAAGAGTTGCAGGTTTCCACACTTCAACAATTTCCTGAGGTAGAACTGTGCTTTTTTGACTGAATTATTTCCTTTTCATTCAAAGCTCCCTGGCAAAGGAAGCACAGAGCTGATTTACCTCCTTGTGATGCAAGCTGGCCCAGATCAGAGTGACTGGAGCTAGTTTGTGGCATATCTTCAGGGGGTCCAAATCTGAACCTGGGAACTCCAGCCACCTGGGGGGAACTACCAAAACAAAGAGTTAAAGAATTCTGCAACTTCCCCAATGGTCAGGGCAGGGGGGGAGGACAACTTTCTGGCCAAAACAAGAGAACAAATTATACATGAGACAAAATGAGTTCATCCTGACCATAAAATCAGCTAAACTGCTGCTAAATAAATAACCATAGGCTTCTTAAACTCTTTGGAATGCATTCCAAATCAGTAGAAAAGTCCTGAAAAGAATACTCTTTACACATCCATCCTGTGGATTCTCACCTTTTTACGTGGATTGCTGAATGTGTCCAGAATATCCCAAAATCAAAAATGGAGGTAACTTTTCCTACTTTTACTGGTCATATTAATGGGGAGGAGGGAAGACAAGGATGGAAATTAGACAGAACTTTCTTTTGTTTATTTAATCTCTTTTTAAATCAGTAAGTTATGATACACTGGAGATCATTCAACTCCTAATTTGATGATCAGTTATATGACACACAATTCAAACAATGACTACTTATTTGTAGATGCAGTCATCCATCATACTACTTTAGCATGTTACTCCAATCACAAGTTCATTTAATTTAAATTTATTTTCATTTCACTAAGAAACAGAATAAAGAAAAGCCTTTTTTTTCACATCTACTTACTGAATTGCTTCTGCAAATCCATCAGTACGATGTGGAACCACAAGTGTTGGTGTGCTTGGAACTGTTCTGTCCTCATCATCAAAGAAGTGCTGCTGCTGGAAAAAAAGAGACTGATATGAGAGCCTACAATGTATTTCCAGTTTCTACCTGCTGAGTTAAAGGTTGATTTTTCCACATAGTCCAGCCAAACAATGGCAGATTTAGCTCTAACAAAATTCTTGTCTCATTTCAGACATCTAAATCTGAGCTACTTACAGATAATCCTTACAAAAAACACCCAAACCAGACCTAAATAAACCCCACACTCTTGTGGGCACCCATCT
This sequence comes from Pithys albifrons albifrons, assembly GCF_047495875.1. Taxonomy (NCBI): domain Eukaryota; kingdom Metazoa; phylum Chordata; class Aves; order Passeriformes; family Thamnophilidae; genus Pithys; species Pithys albifrons. The sequence continues at coordinate 2,823,448 of NC_092467.1, forward strand.
TTCCAAGGATTTTTAGACACCTATTCCAAGAGATCATCCTACCACCGAAGTGCCACATTGTTGACTGCAGAGGAACCTTAGGGTGACTCATTCATAAACAGACAGAAATTATCTGTATAAACACAGACTCCTGTGAGGTACTTGGCACACTGGATCTTCCCCTGTGTGAATAAACTATCTGTTCCCTTCCTTTGCTCCTGCACTGCCTACAAGGCCAGCAACCTCAGCTCCCTCTGCCCCCACCCTCCATCAGCCATTCTTTGCAGCTGCCTCCTGTATCTTTTGAATCTTTCTCTGCCCAAGGTCCCTCCCCAAGTGCTTGGTTACTGTCCAAAGAGCAGTTGGTTCTGAGACCAGTTCCATGCAGAAACTGAGGGACAGGTATGATGCCCTTCCTCTCAGAAGACACTTTAGTCAGTCACTGTCATCTCTTCCTCACTGAATTGCAATTGGATCTGTCAAATACAGCTTAATAAAGGGTTCAAAAGTTGATGAGAGAGCATAAATTACCCTTGTTCCTTTAGGATGAAGCTGAGAACATATTGTTATTTTTTCCAGTAATAAATCCACTTTGACTGACTCTAATAACAAGTAATTAAAACCACCTTAGCTAAAATCAATTCAGCCTCTTTTGAAGCCTTTGGCTTCTTAGAGTGTTCTAGTATTTAGAAATTAATATAGGATATACAGAAATTATTATGGAAATTACCAGGACTAAGGTATTTTCTGCAAGACTACAGAAACCATCCCACCCTGAAGCCAGCAGCTACACTTATGTAGGGAACAAAATAAACCTCAGGAGTTCTGAATGTTTCCTCAAAGCAGGTTTTCAATAGTAGACTTTAATACACTCACCATGCCCCCTATGCCAGGGGTCAGCTGAAGGCCTCGCCCCACAGACTGTCTTCGAGTCATCTGGATTCTCTGCACCAGAAAGAAAAAGGTGTGAATGCTGTCCTGGAATTCTTCTGACATAAAAGTGTTCAAGTAGAGCCAAGGATGGCAGCTAAACAATTGGAACAATTACCACAGGATCACAGAATATCCTGAGCTGGAAGGGACTCACAGGAGCACTGGTCCAGCTCCCAGCCCTGCACAGACAGCCCAACAATCCCACCCTGTCCCTCAGAGCATTGTCCTGGAGCTCTCCTGTGGAGCCTGTTCAGTGCTAACCACCCTCTGGGTGATTATGTGTAAATTCTGGGTAAGTGAAAGTTGTGTTCTACTCCACTTTCTACTGAGGACAGAAGACTTGCACACTGAAATATTCTGACCCGAAGGCTCAGCACAAGTTAATGGTAAAGGATCATTTCAATTACGATATTTTTGCAGAATTTCTGTTGTGATGTTTTAATTTACAAAACCTATAGGTCTTTGTCAAAAGTATAATCACGGGTCAGGCATTGATTGTGAAAGGTTTAACTTGGAAGATGAATGGCAACATCCTCTCCTTTGCCCCATCTGCACTGGCTGGGGCAGAGACTAAATAACATCCTTTCCAATCTGAGTTACGACCTGCTCAAAACCAACATTATTTTTTTTAGTTGAAATGCCAGCAGTCAGTGGTATAATAATTCCAAGACACAAATCCATCCTGCTTTTGATGTCCCCTGTCCAGCCCCAACCTGCAGGATGACACACATCAAGTCAGTTTGCTCAGCTAACATTTTTAGGATGGCTAAAGGCATGCCAACCGTTTTGCCCGTAGGTTTTATTTACTGGAAATAATCCAGTGCCTCCTTTCCAAGCGCTGTGCAGCGCTGGCCTGGGTGGTACCTGCACGGGCGGCCCCAGCTCCTGGGGCGGGGCGTGGATGGTCAGGCGCGGCGGCAGCGGGTGCGGCGGCCGGCGCGGTGACTGCGGCGGGCGCGGTGCCTGTCGCTCGGAGGCAGAGGACGGCTGCTGCTGCTCCCTCGGGCTCTCGTGAGGGAAGGTGGACTCTGCAGCACTTGTGCTCCCTTCTCCTGAAACATCAAGCACTGAGGGGTTAAACCTGGGCCCTCCAAACTCAGTGGAAACATCGAGGCAAATCTTCAAATTCTGCTACACACAGTTTTTCCTTTGCAGCAGCAAGAGCAGCTCAGCAATGTTATCTAAAATCACTGGAAAGAGGACTCAGGCCAGTTGCAAAACCAGCACTAAAACAAACTATTCATTAGGCAGGCACTGGTTGAGACAGAGACTAATCTACTGACCCATTAAGTCTCCACAGCAACCAGAGCTCACAGGGTTTCCAAAGCAATTAGAATAAACCCAGAAAGAACATCTCAAGAGAATCTACATTTAGCATTTCACCTTTCATTCTTCCTCTTAAGTGTGTATTTTAACACATGCAAAATAGCTTCTATATTTCCCTCCCCTTAAAAGCACAGATTGTGAAGAAACACAGAATAACCATACCACTGTTTTGGGAATCTGCTGCCCTCTGGTTGCTTTCAGCTCCTCCCATGCTCTCCTCAGTCTCTGTTCCAGGATCTGTACCATCAGCACCCTAAAACCCCACACAAGCATAGTATGACTTAGCAATTAACAAATTACAGATTTCAAAGAGAATTTATAAGAGCAGTACAAAAGTATTCAGAAAGTAAACAAAGTCAAATATATGACAACATAAAAATATTTCTGTAGATCTACCAAGATAAATGTATACAACTGTACCAGATTTCAGAAGTTTCGTGAGTGTATAAATGCACAAACATGAACAATGGATCCATCATCATTTAATAATAACAGTGAAATATCCAGCTTTTGAAAAGCCTTACCAGTTTTGCAACTACACTATTGGGCTGCTGACTCCTGTATTTCGTATTTTCATTCAGTCTTCTTCAAAACTGATTTTTCTTGTGGGAGTTATAAGAAATTACTATCACCCAGTAGCAGCCTCAGCTTTTGGGGATGAATTCACACCAGGATTTTCTCTTCCAAGCATTCACATCTGTGCAGATCCATTACAGCACTGATTTATTGCCAGAAATTTAACAGGCTACAAAAAAAGGTGCAAATCTCACCTCAGCATCATCTGCTTCATATCCATCATTACCATCAGCACTACCAGTTCCTTCATTACTGTCATCACCTTCATCTCCCATCCCTGTGTCTTCATCATCATCCTCGTCTTCGTCTTCCTCATCGTCATAGTCCTGTAAGACAGTGAAAGAGCCTTATGGAAGTGTAGGAAAGGCAGTGGAATAAGTTGAATGTGGTGCAGAACAACACCCACTCAGCCACTCCCTCACTCCCTCTTCAACAAGGACAAGGGTAGGGAAGAAGATGGAAAACCTGAGGGTCAAGATAAAGGCAGGCAAAAAAAATGAAGGTGAATTAACAGGTGTTTTAAAACACTACAGGTTCGCTCCACATAAATACAGACTATTGATACAGTCAAAAAATATTTTGATTAAGTTAGTCCTGCCTGGTGAGCTTTGTATCTGATCAAAGACAAAATCACAAAGTGATTCAGAATGTAATCCCACGATACACGTACTTCCTGCTCGCCTTCGTTTTCTTCATCATCGTCATCTTCATCATCACTGTCAATCACAATGACATCATCTCTCTTGGACTGACCATCCTGAGATGAAGAAGTATTTTGCTGATCTGACTGAAGAGATCCAAGATCTATTGGGATGGACTGGGAAGTTTCTTCACTGTCCTCCATGGCACCGTACTCTCCCTGGGTAACACCCTGCCAAACATCCAAGAAGTTACCAGAACAAACCGAACCAAATGCATCATTTGCAACAAGAGCACCAGACTCTGATGCTTAGAAGAGAAACATGAATTACTGCTGTTTCCTGAAAACTGACCAAAGAGAAGACAGGACAAAAGACAATGTGTCTCTCAGCAACTGAGCAGTACAAGTCTAAACTTCTGAAGGTTGGAAGTGATTTTCATGGGAAACCTGCAGGATCTAAGCTGAGATTTCACTTCTAAAAATACTGACTTTTGGGGGTAGATGGCTATTTCTGCTGAAGATCTTTTCTCTTCAGATATACTTACTTCTCCAATTGAGTCTTGTGAGTCTTGATTGTACGCTTGAGCTTCCACCTCTCCGTCAGTGCTCTCCTCTGCTGTCACTTCCTCCTGAAAGAACAAACATTTTTCTTGTTACAAACACATCATTAGCCCTAGAGGTTCTTTAACATGTTTGAGATTCTTTTTTCACTTCTTTTAAAAAAAATTATCTTTCAAAGATCATGTGCAAGATATTCTTGCCCTTCCTCAGCTCTGCTTTTATCTAACACCCTTGCCCTTCCTCAGCTCTGCTTTTATCTAACACCCCACTTCTCTGTCCTAGGCAGATACAATTTCCCCACTCAAGTCCCCATTGGATCTCAGCATCTCTTAATCTTTTTAGGACCAAAAATGAACCCTCAAGATTTCCCACTCCAGCGCCAGCGTCTCAGCTAATTAAGTGACAATGTTCTGACACAGTCTTGATTTTTTTCTGTTAAGCAGCATCCCTCTCACACAGAGTTAATAAAACATCTTTGATTTCCCAAACACTGTTCATGAGTTGCCTGCTCTGAGATTCTGTCTCAGGTTCATCTCTTTTTTACAGGACATCCCAATTCCCTCACTCCAGTATTCACAGGCATCTTCTGTAAGCTTTTCCAGCAACTAATTTTTGCTTTCCATCTCCTCAAGTACACACCAGAATAACTGTAGATAAAGACCTTCCAGCCCACACTGGACTAGGTTTTAACTTCTTCCTCCACAGTACCAGGATATGGCCCTCTGTCTTCTATCCTACAGTTTAAGATTTATATCATTCATTCAAACTGGTTTAACCTCTGCCTGTTAAAGACACCCAAACATAATTGCTTCCTCCCCAACAGGTTATAAAGTCACATTAAGAATCAACTGAAGTAATAAATTTGCTTTTCCCATTAAAATCCTCCAAAGGAGCAGATTAAGTAGTAGCATTTTATGTCCTTGCAAACCTCAGGTCCAACCCTCTGCATGATTCTCAGTTTCTTTGAAGTAGGTGCATCCACTGTTTCCTCAGAGATTTGGTCTGAGTTCTCCACAGTGTTCTCCTCCTCCTCTTCTCGGGAACGTTTGGACAGTGAAGAACTTGGGGTAGCTGAAACTTTAAAGAGCCTCTCAGTTATTTTCTGATCAACAAAAGTACAAACCAGAAAATCAAGTTTGGTATTTTCCTCTGAAATATCACCTCAATTTCTACACTGAATGATAACAGAATCAGAATCACATTGTGCTGTTTCCTAGGCCATGAAAATATCAGTTCCTTTTTAGTTACAAGTTTTAAACTCTTGGACCTAACTGACCCCAAATGTAAACTTCAGGGTACAGCTCAAGTATTTCTTCCAACATCTTTGCTTTGGACAAATACAGTTTAAAATATAATGGATAATCTGGAAAACAAAAACAGCTTTTGGGGAATAAATGTTCTCTTTGCACTGTGTAGGAAAAATAGACGTGCAACAGTGTATTACAGTGAGTAGCTTTGGAGTCCTTCTCTGCATTTTACACTCAAGCTTAAGGAGCTTACATGTGGCTCCTAAAATGACCCTTACTGCCACAGTACCATGGAAACAGAGGCAAGGTTCATTGTGTTAAACCCCAAAGCTGCTCTGAATGAGTAACACACACAAGGTTTATTCTCTGCTCTAAGGAATGCAGTGCCAACAGCATTTCAGAGGCACCATTTCTGACGGCTCAGCAAAGGAGCCAAACCCCAGAAGTTCTTAAAATGTGGGGAAAAAGACCCAAACTGAAGCAAGACCTTGGTTTGCCAAGGGTTCAACTTCAAAGGAACTACTGAGAAAGGCACCTGTGCCGAACAGCGCCGTGGAGGTGGAGGGCCTCTCCACCTGCGAGCTCTGCACCACGTCGGCGATGGCGGGCGCCGGCTCCTGCGCCGCGGGCTCCAGCTGCGCGTGGCTCTGCTGCGTGGGCTGCACGAAGGCCGTGGCCTGGCTCTGCTGCTGCACCGTCAGCAGGGGCTGCGACAGCGACGGCTGCACGTTGGGGCTGGTGGATCGCACCGAGCCGCTGGCGCTGCCGAACACCGGCACGTGCTCCACGGGCCCCTCCGACTGCAGCGCTGCAAGGCAAGGAGCGGCACGCTCAGCTGGTGGCACAGCACCCAGCACGGGCGCCAGGAATCAGCAGATTCAATGTTCTGTCAATGAATTAGCATTGCTTAGTGTGGTAGTTTCAGTAGGCCCTGATAATGTTAAGTAGATTAAGACACAAGTGTCACCTGACTTAAGCAACCAAAGAGATTTCGTATCATTTGACATCAAAACAAGTATAAAAAGTGAGGGAGGTTGTAGGGGTAAAAGGGGGGTGAGTTAATGAGGGTCAGAAGATCAGGCATTGCAGCATCAGAAGGTTTGAACTTAGAACTTAGCTTAGTTTTTAGTTACAGCTTCACCTTTTATCTACTCTTGTATCCAGCATTCCATCACACTGTTGGGCAGTCAGTTCACTAAGCATACATGGAAACATTCTACTGGTTACAAGGTATCCCACATTGTGCAGGCGGCTCTCTCCTCCTTAAGGGTGCACTCCAAACTGCTTTCCTTCAAGGATACACTCTGAACTGCTCCATATCAGTCACCTCATCAATTACCTCACAAACCTCCTGTCACCCCTACAGGAGGTGGAGTTTCTGTCTCTTTTTGCTCTTTGCTCAGCCCCGGGACAATGTTCTGCCACCACCTATGCTTGGGTCTCATCGCCACCCCCATGGCTATTGCATCTACGGAAGTAGCATCTTCTTATTGGTGTTTTTCTCCTCTCTTGCTGGGAGTTTTCTCAAGAAGAATCTTTTGAGGGATTTTTGTGGGTTTGGGTAGTCGGAATCTGTGTTATTTGGTTGAGTGACTCAGCAGAGTTGCTATTATTTCTTTTCACATTTATATATATGTGTATATATTGTATTCTATTTTCCCTCTCTGCTGTGTAAATATAAAACCTTGCCATTCTAAGTGTTAGTTCTAGGTTTTTTTTCCCTCCCTCCCTTTCCCTTGGTGGGGGGGACTGTGACAGGCAATTGGGCAGCTAAACTAAAACACTTAGACACATCTTCAGCTGAGGAATCATGAGCTCTGTTGCAACAGAAGTGGACATTAAAAGTGCAATACTCAGAGAGCTGTGGGACAATGACATTATCTGAGGCACTTTCAAACTAGTAACTACCAAGATTTGCAGGCAAAGGTAGCATTTGTGAGTACTGCAGATCCTTACACTGTGCCAAAAAGCTCACCTTCCTGAGTCTCCACCTGTGTTGTGGGCATCACTGTGGCAGTAGGGGTAGTGGTGGGGTTGGTGACTGTAGCAGGAGTGACCATGGGACGGATACTGGCTCTTGGAGTAGACTTATTCCCAGCTATGGCAGCAGCAGTCACTTTGCTGGGAGTTGACACGACAGGAGTTGGTTTAATGTTTGCTGTTGGGGGATCTGAAGTGCTAGCACTGAAAAACAGGAGATTGGTCTCACCACGATGCTGCAGAAAGCAGATTTTAAAAACACCAAATGTAAATATATTCTCATAGCCAGAGACACTAATGTTTTAAGGTTTAAAATTTAAAAGCCTGACTATAGACTAAGGAATAGTCTTCCAAACTTTTTTATAGTTGAAAAAAGACACACACACTGCCATAAGCCATAAGTAGCATTGTGAGCAGCTTAGAGGATTGACAGATTTCTTCAAAGGTAATCAACTAGAAATCTGAAAGCAGATCCAAAGGAGGATGTAGGTCATACTATTAGCTGTGCTAAGACTTTATTACAGTGAGCAACACATCTTAGTTCAAAACTGACTCAATCAGTAGAGGCCAACAAGGATCAGCCAAATAGGAGGAGGCATTTTTGAAAGCCTTGCTGCCATAAAAACTGAGAGGGACTTTGTTATCCAAACTTAGTAATATAGCAGTATTTCCTGGTTTAGAGCTCAGTCATTTGACTATTTTAGCTGTTGCTGGAGTTACCTGTTCAGTCCACTTCTCATGTTTGCACTTTTGCACAAGAAGATCCTCCCAAACCCCAAAAAGGTTACAAGTAACAATCAAAGATACATAACTTCAGGAATGTCTGAAAACACTTTAAAAAAATCTTTCCTGCTTCCCAGACACCATGTTACCAAGTTAATATTCAGTTTAACAGCTTAAAAGCTTTCATGATTAGATGTAGCTGAGAAAACAGGAGAAATCATGAGAGACCAAGTGGTTCATATTAAAAAGAAGAGCAACTGCTCAAAGACAAAACCAAGAGGTATCAACCATGGAAACTGTGCAAAGCCCCACGCCCTCGAACTCACATTCCTCTTTCACCTGAAGCCGGAGTGGACTTGAGTGAGATTTGCCTCTGCTGTTCTGGGACCTGACAGGTAAGAAACAGAAGTAGCACATTGTGTACACATGAACCAGAGCAAGCAGGTTGGAAAGCACTTGAGCAGAGAGATATCTTTGCTAGTAAGTCTGTTAGAGAAATGCTTGTTAGACCTTTACCTGGTCACACTCCTCGACTACTGCAAATCACTCTTCAAAAACAAGTTCTCCAAAAACCAAACCATACCAGCCATAGCAAGTCTTTAAACTGACCCAGTAATTTCTTAGGTATTTTCTGAGGCTTTAAGGGAAGGGCAGCCAGAACCCACTATACTGAACGTATAATACAGAGAGCAGAGTGCAAACAGCTCCTTGGTAGAGTCACAGCGAATGACAGGCTACCTGCTTGTTAGCACTGGGATTGTGATTATGGCAGGAAATAAGTTTTAAATGGAGTTCTGAACCCTCACTAAAACCAGGGAAACAGCAGAACCTGACCAGTGCCCTGTTTGCTGACCAAGCCCAGGTGGCCAGTGGTGCTGTGGCTGCCCCCAGGATGTGGTACCTTGTTTGTGGACTCCGGGGGCTCATCTCGCTGCTCGTGGTGCCGCTCCTGCTGCTCCCTGAGCTCCCTCTCCAGGCGGCAGATCCGCCCCTCGTACTGCGATTTCAGGGCACTCATCCGCACCTCCAGCTCCGTCTTCTGCTCTTCCAACGAGCTGCTCTTCTGCTTCCACTCCTCATTTTCCTTTGTCAGCTGTTCTTTCGTGCCTGGGTGAGGAGGAAAGCATTCACTGTTGCCACTGTAAAGCTGCCCAAGTCTGCCTGCTGATTAGCTGAGTGTTCTGCTGGGCCATGGAAGTATTTTGAAATCTTAATGATGAGTTATCCAAGGAGCTCTGAGAGCCAATTAGAACTTTCACAGCCAGTAGTCACAGTAGTTACAAAAGAACAAGGTGTTTTCAGCAAGTTCTTACACCATCATTCCTCTCAGCAATGTGTTTTGCAACTGTACATTTAGAGAAGGGGAGAACTACCTGAGTTGTTAAATAGGGTCAATCTGCTCTAATCAACAGAAGGCTGGAAAATGTTGGTTGGCCAAAAGTATGCAAACCTTTTTCCACCTCCAGTGTACAGCTAGTTACATGCTTTTATCATCTCCTGAATTAAGTTTTAATCTTCAGGACAATTCCTGTTAACATCTGATCTAGAAAACAGTTTTCAGTAAAATATGAAGTAGGCCACAGCATCTTGTCTAAAGGGTTTTCCACAGGAATAATCTAAAATCCCTAAAGACAGGAAAAAAAATTACAATACCAGCTAACTGTGCAATTTTCTGCTTGGCTGCAAGCAAGGTCTTCCTAGTTTTCTCTTCCTTCTCAGTGATTTGTTGCCTGAGTTGCTCTTCCTGTGTAGTCTTCTCTTGTAGATCTTGATGAAAACGGGCCAGTTCTGATTGTAGCTGCATTATCTGCTCCTGAAGATTTCTAACTTCAGTCTCCTTTTCTGCTACAGTCTAGAGAGAGAGAGAGGGTGCAACTGTTGGCCACAACCAACTACTCTGGCAAATATAAAGCTCAACAAGCTCCAAGGATCCAGTACTAGCTGGCCACTGGATTACGGTTAAAAGGCTTCTAATGAATAATAGGGGACTCCAGTTCTCTCTAGATGCAATGGCTGAGAGAAAAGCATTCTCCTTCTGACCTATTTATTCCAAGGAACAATGTGAGACACACTAGACACAGGATTTAAACCAGGTTTAAAAGGTACCTCTTTCCCAACAAGGTAGAGGCACAGTATCTTCACATATCTCTGTGCAAACACAGAAAACTCCCCTCACCTTCTTTACACATTCTTGACTGATTGTAGGGCACAGTACTCTGAAATCACTCACTGCTCTTACCTTTTGTAAGCTTTCAACCTGAGTCTCCAAATTCTTTGTCTTCACTTCAGCTTGACTGAGAGTGTCTTTCAGCTCTTGTACTTCCTGGGCAGAAACTTGGTCATCTTGTTGTTCTGCCAGAGACTGAGTTGATGCTTCGGCGACCATCTGAAAGGTATCAAGGGCACCAGGCTGAAGGGGACCATCTGATCAGAATGTACTCACTTTCACAACATGTTTTTGTGTGCCAAGGGATCAGTTTAAAAGTTGTGGGCAAACCCAGGAACTCCAAAGGAAGCTGAAGTTCAGTTCTACCTACCTTATCATGCTGTGCTTTCAGCTCCTCATACTGAGTCTTGTACCTGCGGCCAATTTTCTTGACCTGTGTTATAGTTTTCACTTTTTCTTGTATGTCAGCCACTTTAGCATCCAGTTCTTTCTGCAAAGTATCCTTTTCTGTTCTTATTTTAGTTACTTCATCCTTTAGGCTCTGAACGAGATTCTGGCTTGTAGTCAAGGATGCATTAGTTCTGAAGAACAGGAAGTCACACAAAAATGCAAATGAGAAGCTTGAAATCATATCTACATTTCAGTATCACTCATTTATGCAACATCTGTAGGCAGTATCTGTAGTGAATGATGTTTTCTAGGACTCTGCAACAGAACAGAAATTATTCTACAATACATTAGTTTAGAATAAATGCAGCTATAAGAGAGCTTCCAAAATAACTCTCACTTCATTTTACCTGCTCATTATCAAGCTACAGTAAGAATACCAAAGGTTTCACAGTTACTTGGGCACAGTTAAGAAATTACACTTCCAGATACAGCTTTAATTAAAATACTTTGCTTTGCACAAAACCTTTTACTAATTGACTAATACCACACCTGGCTACTTCTGCTTTAAGCCTGCCTGCTTCTTCACTCATTTGTTGGACACGCTTGGCATTTGCCTCCTTCTCTGAGAGCAGCTTTCGATACTCTTCGAGATCTGTGTCCTTCTGCTGACTCAACAGGTGCTGGAAGGGTGACAAAACAGTTTGCATTTTCTTAAGATGATTATACAGTTATAGACAGAATATCTCTTCAAATTAAAACTACTGCTCTTGCATGTTGATATGGAAAAGCTAATTTTGAAGCTGCATTGATTGCTGAGGCTTTTTCCCCACATCAGTGGAAAGATGCATTCCCCTACCTGAGTCCGGGCTTTCCAGCGTTTAACATCCTCCTCCAGCAGCTTCTTCTCTGCCTGTAACATTCCACTCTTCTCACTCAGCTCAGCATTGGACTCTTGCAGGGGTAGGATATCTGCCTCAAGTTTCCGTACCTGGAAGAGCACAAGTCTGACTGAACTCTGGATCTTATGAGACTGAAGGAATCCCTCAAGCAGAAGTCATGATATAGCTTCCTTCCTAACTTTCTGCCTTCCAGTGGGCAGCTGGGGGAAGAGAGGATGAGGACAAGAGCAGGGGATGATCCTGCAGAGAAAAAAAATATTGGCACGACTTCATAGCTTTGGCTTCTCATTTCCTGTACTTTGGTTCAGAAACAGATCATTAATCCCACGTCAGAAGCCAAGCAGCACTAACACTACACTGAATTCCATTCAAGTAGTATCTCCTTTTTAAACTCTTAATAAAGCTGTGGTCTGTTTTTAATGTATTCTTGTGCCAATTTTCATTTAGTTGCTCATGATATCCTTGTTCCTGGTATACCTCTAGCCAAGGAAAAATGCTGATTTTCAGTTGCATCTAAATGGAACTGAACTTTACACTTTCCAATGTTCTAGGTGGACTAATGTCTTTTAAAATGCCAAATGGAAAGTTTCCCCATTAGTGTATGACTCAAAGGAATAATCATAATCTAAATACTGTATTTATTGTAATTGCAGGGGTACATCCAGACAATTAACTGAATATATCCAAAAAGTCTACATGAAGGTCAGTACTAACCTTTGCTTGAATTTGTTGCAGTTCTTGTTCCAGCCTCTCCTTCTCTTCTCTTAGCATCTTGTTGGTTTCTATCAGTATGTTCATGGTCTCGGTTTTCTTCATTAACTCTTCATGCTGGGCAATGGTTTTTGCTGTTACCTTTGGGAAGATTGAACTTGGTCATATGTTTTGCTGGCACATGCACATTCATTGCCCCTGGCTCTGGCAAAGCACCATCTTGGAAAGCTGTGGTGGCTTCTGTTATCTCACATAGACATTCAAAACAAGTAAATATGGCTTAACAAATGGGAGGTGAATTAATCTTTGTTTTCCCTGTTTATGAGGACAAGATATTCCACTTGGCCACAAGCAAGCCCTGAATTCCTTCATGAACTCATTTTTGGGCACAGGCAGTGAAGACAAAGACTAGAACTCATAACATCCAACCATACCTGCACCTTCTCTCTCTCAGCATTGAGACTGTCCTGCAGCTCCTGGAGCTCCCTCTCCAGGTGCTCCACCCTCTGCCGGTACCGCAGGCTCTCCACCTGGGCCACCTCAAACCTGGTCTCTGCAATCTCCTTCTCCCTCCGGATGAACCTGCAGGGAAGGAGGGAGGGAGCACCACATCAGCCAGGGCAAGGGCAGGACACAGCACCTCATGTCTGCTGAGGGCAGAAATTGGCTCACAAAAAGCAAAACCAAAATCCTAGATAAAAATTCTTGAAAATATATAAAAATTCCCTAAAACCCACAATGAGACAAAAAAAATCACCTCTATCTAACTTGTTTGCCAATCACTTTTGCAGATTCCTGCCATAATTGACTCAGTTTTTACCTAGGAGAAAGAAATCTCTGATGTTAAATTACTGATGTGGCACAACCACCTCCCACCTAGTGAAAAAGTGCTTTCATTTTAGGCATTATCCTTCAAATAGAAAGCAATACAGAACTATTTAATTTCACCACTAATTTATAAACACTGAGAGAAGGAACCCAGAGCTAAAGTTACCTAAGAATTTCCAAGATCTGTTCCTGGGATTTGCCTTCCTCATTGAGAGAAACATTGGCTGCAGTTGGGATGGCTTCTTTCATGGAAGCCACCACCTTGTTACTCATACTCTCCAGCTGTTCATGCAACAATCGATTCTGTTTTTCCAAATCTTCACAGCGGGAAGCAAGTTTGGAAGCTTCATCCTACAAGAAATTCGTTCAGTGACTGTGGGTTTTGCGGCTGAATTTCTGTTCACCCAACAAAAGCCACGGAAACCATCAAACTCATCATACCTTGATCATTCTTTCCCTCTCTTCCCAGGAGGCTTTGGATTCCAACAGCTCAGACTCAGCTTTCCGAGCAGCTTCCTCCAGCTGCTGCCTCACTGCTGTGCTCTTGGCAACTTGGTCTTTAATAGCTTGCAAAGCTTCCACATCAGCAGCATGAAGCATTAACTCCCGTTCATACTTATTCTGAGCTTCAGAAGCCATCATTGCCTGCAGAAAACCACCAAAAATGAACTGTTACCTTTCATGTGTGTTTGATATGGATAAAAAGAGATAATATCAGAGACCACGAATCAAAAAGAAAACCACTGGCCCAAACCTCTGCTATTCTCAAGCACAAAAATCATGGCCATGCTCATTTACTACATTTTGGGTTGGATTAAACAACAGCCAGAAGTTTTTCTACATTCTTGACACTGACCAGTGTTGTTAGAATTCTCATTTCAGGTTGATTCCCTTTAAAAAAATAGCTGGTAACAAGACAATTCTTATCAGCTGCTGCTACATATCATACTGCCCATGGTTTTAAAAGAGAACAATTACATTTTGGGTTAGAAAGATTATTTTCCCTATTGTCTTCTTGTGAGAATTCACTGTTCTTTTTGGCTCCCCCCTCAGAACACTGAGGCAGTAATTAATTAAAAACAGTTAATTACATTCCCCAATCAATTTCTTTACATAATGAAACAGATTTTAGAAACAGAAATCTCTTGCATCATCCAGTTTCCTTAAATGACACAAACTGCTACAGCACAGTGCCAGTTTAGCTGATATTACCACCACGTTGCTCAGGTGCATTAAACAAAGCATTAAAGCTGCTCCCAAAAGAGAGAAATGTGCTCTTCCACCACTCTTCCTGCCTCCATCAATGTCTGAGTAGCAGTTCAGTTTTGGGTTCAACTGAAGCACTAACAAGGAGTTCCCCACCCCTGGCTCCAGTCAGGCAAACACTACAGACATACCTGCTCCTGGCAGTCCCGCCTGGCCTGCTGCTCGTTATTCACAGCTGTGCTGGCTCTCTGAAGAGCTTCCTGAACTTCTGCCTGCACAGCTGACAGGCTCTTCTTCAGCTCAGACAGCTGCAGGGGTGGGGGAACAACAGAAACTAAGTGAGAGCAAAGCCAAGACTAAGTTGTAAAGTATTTGACACGGTACTGAAATACAGTCATTAATAATGCAAAACTGAAGGGTAACTATTTAATTCTTTATAAATTAAAACCAGTATTAAAAAAAGAGAGAAATACCTTAAATATTTGGACTTATTAATATACAGAGGTCTTTCCTGGTAAAAATATATTCCTGTTCTTTCAGAGCTGGGCCTGTAGTAATTCTAGTTACAGTAGTTCTGTTTGTTTCTGAAACCTCTCTCAAAGGCTTTTACTCATGTTTTCCAGCAAACTGTGCTCAAAGTCCAGGAAGATACTGACAGCTCTGAACATACAACCAGTCCAGCAAAATGACACGGTTAATGTACTACTCATGCTTGGAAAGCTCTCCCAGATTCAGTCAGCCCTGTGTACACTGAAAGATTCAGCTCTGGGCACTACTATGCTGTGAAAACCAGCTGAAGTTGAGGAAGTTTTGTGAAAGCTCCTTGCTGTGGATCCTCTGCAAGGGGTTTTATGGGAGGGGGTGCTCAGTACATACCTGTTGTTCCATATTCTCCACAGCTTTACGCTTCTCCTCTTGCACTTCTTGTTTCTCCTTTTCTGACTCCATCAACTTCTTCTCCAGCTGTGCCTGGTACTCTGAGGACTCCTTCAGACGAGCTTCAACTGTCGCACGAACCTCCTCTGTCACCTGCATTCAAATTTGTTCTGAGAGATCAATTTTTCCCTCCCTTAAATACATTATTCTCATATAAAACCCATATTTTGTTAAGAACTTAAACCCAGAAGAGGTATTCTCAGCATCTCATTTAGACCAACAGCACTGAAAATGCTGAGAATCACAAAGAGCAAGGAACTCTAATAAACACTGCTAACTACTCACTTGTTTCTCCTTATTCAGAGATTCCTCCAGACTAAGAACCATGGCCCTGTACTGCTCCACATTACTAGAACTAGTCTTGAGTCTTTCCCTCAGGTCATTGACTTGTTCCTCAGCTTGTCTCAGTCGACTTACAAGATCATCCATGTCTTCACTCTGCTGACCTGCAATATTAGAACACATTCATTGATGGAAATTTAATTCATTTTTTAAACCACTGGTCTGTCAAAAACTGAAGTCTCTGTAGGATAATAATGTGGAAAAAACAATCACCTTCACAAAGCTTTCCTAAATAAAACTCTCACTCCTAACCAAAATAAGGGCTTACAATAAACATTGTAGACTATTTAAAAATACACACCCTAATAGACTAAAGTACCTTCAATAAAACCAAAAGGGATCCTTTAGTAAGTTTTGCTTTATTTTTCCCCTTTGTCAAAGACTGCTTGGACATGAGTTTTGCATTAACAAATCATCCTGGTTATCATTTCTCTGAATATGTGATGAACCAAGAGGTTTATTTCATGTACTGCCCTCCTAATTCCCAACTATTACCAATTATGAATATTACCATTCCTCAGGCAGCAGCTTTTAGCATAAAGAGAAATTAAATGCAGAAGAACATCTTACCCTTCCCTGAAGACCCCTGTGAAGACTGAGATGTCAGCTGAGCCTCAGTATTGTTAAGCTGCTGCTTCAACATGGCAGCTTCTTTTTGGGCATTCTTTAAAAGCTCCTTTGTGTTAACGTGACGGTTTGTCTCAGTCTCCAGCTGCCTCTTGAGATCAAGGATGTGAACCTGCAAACACAAGGTTCTTCAACTTGTAATCATTCCCAGATGGCACAAAGACCACATGTGTTTATAAAGGAACCCACAGAGCTGGCAGGAGCCACAAAGCCAGAGCTTTATGGTCCCCAGAACAAGTTTAGCATATTTCCACTTACCTCTTGATTTTTGGTGAGGGAATGCCTTTGCTCCACCTCACTTTCTAGTTTCTTCTTCAGCTGAGATATCTCACGCTCCAGCTTTTCTATCTGGTTATTAAGCCTCTGCTTTGTCTCTGTCTCAGACTTCTCCAGTATTCCCTGAAAAAGAGCACAATGCACTGGGCTTAAAATCATTTTAGTGATTTTATTCTGAATTACTGCAGCACTTTATACAAAGTTATCACAACACTTCTTCCATTCACAGAACAAGTAATAGGTAGATGCAGAAAATTATGAAAAGTAGCACTTACAATGTGTGACTTAGTTTGGAAAGATTTTTTTAATAATATTGATACCATAAATAGTATTGCAAGAAAATCTATTATCCATGCAGTCTAATTACATGGACAAAAAAACCCCCAAAATCTACTACAGAAATAGGGTTCAGTCACATGATAAAATGTGCAAACTTGCAGACACTGTGTCAATATACCTCACAATAAATTATATGAAAGTATTAAAGTAAATATGATGTAATAAGAAAATAAACTAAAAAATAACATACAGATTTTTTCCTTTCACTTTGTTTCATGTGTTGTGTTTCTATTTCATTGTGACAGCTCTTCTCTTGGACTCAAAATTCTCAGGACTTTGCCCAGGTAAATAACAGGGTATCATAATGTAGGACAGGAACCACAAACCCACTGAAACAAGCTACTCAAGTACTTTATGTTGAATGTCTATTTGTAACCATATAAAAATCCACTTTAAGACCCAATACCACAACTGTTTTATTTGATTTTGATGGGTATTTATTGAAAACTCTGAGAGACAATCCCAACCTGGACATGACAGCAACAGCACATACCTGAATTGTTCTGAGATTAGTGAGCAGCAAGTTCTGTCCTCTCTGTTCAACCAGCAGAGAGTCTCGTTGCTGGGTCAAACGCACATCTGACATCTTCAAGATATCCTTCTCTTTCTTCAAGTTCTCTGCTCTTACCTTTAAGACAACAAGTAATAAGGATTTTGTTATCAATCCCAAATCCACCCATGAATTTTATATTCATGATCAGCCACTACTATGTTAATAAAAAGTTTTAATATTATAGATTGTCTATTAAAATCCATGTGAATTTAAGCAAGAAGAGGAAGAACACAACCACTGGATACCCTGTTTTCTGGGAACAGAAACACCTTGGAACAGTCTTAGACCTTCCCTCAGTACTTGAGAAATTTCAAGATAATCCTAAGAAAAACTCTTGTACTAACCTGGAATATGCAGCAGTGCCACATATAATTACTAACCTCTGCCACTGCCAGTTTTTCATTAGCTCCCCTCAGGTCCTGAGTCATGGTGTTAATGATCTGCTCCTGCTTCTGAGTGGTTGCTGTGAGTTTCTGTGTTCTCTCCTGCAGAGAGGTGATTTCTCGGCGATATCCTTCCACATTGTCCTGCAGCATCTCGTACCTGCCCAGGGATCAACAGCACAGCGTGTTTGCCACGTTCAGCTGCTCTGCTGCAAGAGGTGCA
Source organism: Pithys albifrons albifrons (assembly GCF_047495875.1). Classification (NCBI taxonomy): domain Eukaryota; kingdom Metazoa; phylum Chordata; class Aves; order Passeriformes; family Thamnophilidae; genus Pithys; species Pithys albifrons. The sequence goes on from NC_092467.1 coordinate 2,841,293, forward strand.
TGCACACAGCTCTATGCTTCATGTTCTTATGCATCTGTTTGCACAGGTGTCTCTCTCAGCTAGAGGTTTTTGATCCTTCCTTCCCTATTTCCTCGTGTTCTTACACAGATTAGACAATACTAATGTTTAATTGGCAACTCTTCTTTAGCAAACAGTATCAAGCAGCCAACGTGATTGTGTCAGAGAACCCAGACCTAAGGCTGCCTTAAAATAGCTGATTTACCGTTTGGAGGCAAACTCCAGCTGTGTGGATATCTTGGCATTTTGGGACCTCAGGTCTGTGACCTGCTCCTGAAGCTTTTCATTTTGTTCGTTCAGCAACTTGTCGTTCTCTGCTTTTTCTTTTTTGTAGTTCTCAAAAACTTCCTGCAACTATGACAAAGAACAGACATCCAAGTGTCACCAAGAGTAGAAAGAAACAGTGATAAGTTTTTTCTGGTGCCTGCTGAAAAACGTACCTGCTTAAGAGCAGCCTTAGCCTCCACAGTCTCCACGGACTCACTCATGGACACTGGAGCAGGAGTTGACATGGCCTGAGGTAAATTCGGGCGCTTTGGAGTAGAGGTGAGACAAATCTCCTCTGGCACCATCCCTGAAGCTAAAAATGGATAAAGGGGATTTTAAAGGCAGCAATTCCTGCCAAGGCAGATGATCACACAGCCACAGTGGAATGGGGTTACCTTGCAGAGGAATGATGGCTCCCGTGGTCTGGGTGAGCAGGATGCGGAACATATCGCGCTGCCGGATGACGGACTCCACGAGCTGCAGCTGGTGCTGCCGCGACTCCCGCAGCTGCTGCAGCTCCCCGAGGGCTGTGTCCAGCTGGCTCTGGAGCTCAGAAATCCTGGAACAGCAGTGGCTTTCAGTAATGGACACTGAGAGGGGATCGTGCATATCAAGATGTTCTAGGCTCCTCCTTTCAGGAAAGACACTGAGGGGCTGGAGTGTGTGCAGGGCAGGGAATGGAGCTGGGAAGGGGCTGGAGCAGCAGGAGCAGCTGAGGGAGCTGGGGGGGATCAGCCTGGAGAAAAGGAGGCTCAGGGGGCACCTTCTGGCTCTGCAATTCCTGCCAGGAGGGGGAGCCGGGGGGGTCGGGCTCTGCTCCAGGGAACAGGGACAGGAGGAGAGAGGGAATGGCCTCAAGCTGGGCCAGGGCAAGGACAGGTTAGACATCAGGAGGAATTTCCTCCTGGAAAGGGTGGGCAGACACTGGAAGCAGCAGCTCAGGGAGGTCTGGAGTGCCCAGCTCTGGAGCTGTCCAAGGCAGGAGTGGCTGTGGCACTCAGTGCTCTGGACTGGAGACAAAGTGGGCATTGGGAGCAGGGCGGGCTCCATGGGCTGGGAAGGCTTTTCCAACCCCGGTGATCCTGGGATTCTATGACACAGTCCTGCAAATTTCTAGGAAGACAGGCCTTTGGGCCACCATTTGTAGATGAAAACAAAAGTAAGCCTTTACCACAAAAAGAATACAGGCAATTCTATTCATGGGAATAACTCCCAAAGTCAGCAGCACAGCAGAGTCAGGTTAAGAGCTTTTCACACAGGATTTCACTACCTGTGGGCTTTACAGTTAGTGAGGGAAATATCCACATACACAATTTTTTGTTCAGCCAACAGGAATGAAAAACAGCTCTGCTGTGTAAAATCACAGTCACTAAAAGACCAACATTTTTACTTCATATTTTGATGAGGACCTGCTACAAGATACACACCTATAAAGCCCTTTTAATCTAAACCTGAGGGCAATGTAGCTTAGTAAGAATTTGCTTTGATGAATTACATAGCTGCTCATGAGATATGCACACAATTAATAACAAGTAGAAGGAAAAAACTGACAAGTGTTTGACCAAATTCCTGTCACTCCTTAGTACAAAAGCTTGCAGAAGGAAGGGGTGACTCACTTGGATGAGGTTGTTTCCTGCTCCTCTTTTTCTCTGGCTTCTCCCAGCTCCCGAAGAGCCACCAGGAGACGCTGATTCTGCTGCTGGAGTTCTTGGATGTTTCTGTAGGAGACCAGATGCTGAGTGATCACTTCGGAGGAGCTGCTGATGTCAGCAGAGCTCACAGCCTCGTCACGGATCACATGATTGCCTCTGGCTTCTTCCAGTTCCATCAACAGCACACAAATCTGAAAAAGAATGTTGCAGTGCAAGGCTCGCACACAGACTCAAACATCTGCTCTGCAAAACAATGTATGAGAAATCAAATACTTGGAAATTAAGTGTTTCCACAACAGACAATAACAATCAATAAATCCTTGTGAGACAGTTACAGAAAAATCAAGGTGTCAAAAGGCAACAACATCAGAAGCAGATAATCCATGATCATTTCTGTATTCAGTCAAAGAAAGTTATACATGTGAGCTTCCTATCCCAGATATTTAACAATAGTATCCTAAAGCAGCACCACTTCGATCCAGCTGCATTTATTCCGGGTTTGACAGCAGAAATGGAGAAGCTTTTAACACCAGCAAAGCACTTAGGACAGCCAAGGTCTGCATGGGGCTGAACACAACTTCAAGCAAACATCAGAAACACAGCCCCACATTAATAAATAAATTACAAATATAGCACATTTAACCATAACATTTGTCCCACCTGCTGGGAGAGATCCTTTACTCGCACTTCCAGTCTCTGGCTTTCTCTTTCAAAGAAAGAGGCGTGTTTATTGGCCTGGTCAGCCTTATCCTGCAAGCAGTGGATCTCCTGCAAGCACACAGGACAGAACACATCAGACTCAGCTTGGACACATTCCTTTCCATGTAGACACATGCCTTGTGGGAAGGGAGCACTGAGGTGCAATTTTATGTCATTGGACAGACAAATATTACACTTTGTTCATAAAGATTCCTAATCTCTCAGAAAATAAGAGATTGTAAATCTTCACTAGAAAAAAACCTACAAAATGTGTTGGTTCTGTAAAATATTATGTACAGTCCCATAAACTGCAAGCCAGAAAGTTCCACAGATCTTTTCCCACAATAGAAGTTGACTGAAAGACCCACTTTATACTTTACCAGATCAATTAGGCTTAAAGAATTAAAAATTAACTTCTGCCATCATGTTGCATGCCCTTTTATTTTATACTGACCTTCATAGCTTGTTCAAGCTTTGCAGACAGACTCGCAACAGCTTTCTGGGATCGCTCGAATTCTTCACGCTGACGTTTTAAGATTGGGGCTTTGGCTTCCACTTCCTGCACTATTTCATCCAAATATTTATTGATTCTCTTGTTCTCCAGCTTTTCCATATGCAACTGATCCTGAGATTCTACATAGGCATTGTAGAGCTGCAACAAAAGGTTTTTTGGTTTGTTTTTGACACATCTGCTCTTAAAAAAGAACCACTGGTAATGATACGAGTCACACCTCAAGGCAGTGTAAGTTTATACAACTCCAGACTAGTTAACTCAGAGAAACACAGTGGACTTTGACAACAATGTGATTTTAGGGCTCATACCAAGGCATAACAGTTATACCTATTTATTTAAAAAAGTCAAACTTTATAGTGCAAGTCTCTGCAATAAAAGAACTCTGTAAAAGGCACAAATCTTAAGCAAATTTAAGACAATAGTAATGTCAAAAGTAGTAACACAGAAGAAAGCTGGACAGAACAGCCAGTTACAAACAATGAAAATACAAATTACATAAACAGAAGTGCAAAAACCTCTAGGATTTGTATGACCTGTGATTATATTAATTTTTTTAGGAAGTACAAGCCAAAAGCACAGCAGTACAGATTACAAAGTGGAAATAAGCAAAAAAAATCTGCATACAGAAAATAAGTTTATATTAACAAAACCCACTTATTTCTGAACTTGATCTACTAAATAAAAACTGTAAGATATGTTGACAAAAACTTCCAGTAACTTAGCCAGTAAAGTCTCCCTCATGTAAGACCTCTCTGACTTCAGCCAGGGATTACACCAAACCCAAAAGCTGCACCTCTGCATTATCCTGTCTCTCTGATGGTATTTCAGGGGCCTGGCTAAGCAAAGAGCTCCTCCTCACTCACCTCAGTCAACTTCATCCCAGGCTTGACCACTTTAGCCACGGCTGCAGCAGTGGGAGACATGGCTGCCAGTTCCTCCTCGGACAGGATGGCTCCTGGAGACACAATCCCATCAAAAAGCTGCAGTAATTCCCACCATAAAGATCCTTTAATAATCTAAACAATGTCTCATGCACCTTTCCAAATGGTGTATGCTAAACTACAATTTTAAGCCCTTAAAGTGACTCGTTTAAGAGCTTTCTGTAATGTCTCTTATACATATACATGTGCAAGTGACTGGTATTTCATACAATATTCCAAGTCATGCATTATCTCTGCCTGCTTTAACTGGAAATGCTGAAAAGCTTTTACTATCAGGACTCTTAAAATTTAGATCATTTCAGAACATCAGCAAGTGAAAAAGCTGGAGCAAAGTTTAACCTCAGGTTTCTTAGCAAACTGCCAGAGGTTTAGAGCAGCAGAACACTGGTTTATTTTCATTACATACTGGTTTATTTTCATTAAGTTAACACAGGAATATAGCAAATATACTTCATTCTTCTGATCCTTCCTGCTCTGCTCTTTTTTTCTTTAGAAATTGCTGATATGTAGCAAACAACAAAAAAGACAAAACTAGAACAGGGAATACTGAGTAAGATTCAATGTCAAATAGAAATTTAAGGACACAGGTTTGTTTTTAATTGTCTTTCTTTTTAAAGAGAAAAATAAGAATAGTTTATCATCTCCACTTCCACCTTTAGTAAACCATTAAGAGCATGATGACCCAGATTAAGGAAATGGTTCCTCTCCCTTTTCTTTGAAAAGGTAAATCAGATTAACTTCAAAAAACATTGGGATAATGTCCTAGTTCAGCAGGAGGGACCAGCTAACCCTGTGTGGGGGTGATCAAAGCTGTGTATTCTACCCCCTCTATTCATTCCCCAAGGTCAATGGGCCATTAGCAGCAGCTGCCCAGGGAGCCATTATCACCTTCACACCCAGCCTGAGGGGGGGCGGAGCTGCTAATGGGCCATCAACAGTTCAACACCCCCTGGCTCCCAGAGTTAATCACCCATTGTGTGAGTCCCCGCCCAGGGGGAGGGACTGAGTGCTCCCTGAGGGTACAGAAGTGGTGGATAAGAAGACCTCGGGAACTTCTCATTGGATCCAGAGCAGCAGCAGGACCTTGACAGGAGGAGATCACCGCTCTCGCCCAGACCACAGCCCTCGCCTGCACCAACAGGTTTTTCTTTTCCTTTTGCTCTGGACTTGGGGGAACCACAGGGGTCTCAGCACAAGGGCAAACAAACCCCCTTGGGTTTGTGCCCCAGGACACTGGGTTATACTGCTGGGGTTTTGTGAGTTGAAAGCAATTTCCCTTGTGTGTCAGTGTTGTTATTGTAATATTATTATTAAATTTTAGGTCTGACTTATAAACTCTCTCGTGGTGAGTTCATTTCCCCTGCTGGTTCGCCTTTAAACCAGCACAGATAGAAATGCACTTTCTGCTCATGGACACATACATGTGTGTGTAATGGTTGAAGCGACCACCGGATGGTTGGAGACATATTCAGTACCACATGCAACGGCCCAGAACACTATCTTGGGCCTTGAGAAACAGGTCTTGTGGAGGCATGGCACTCCAGATCACATTGAGTCAGATAACAGGACTCATTTCAAGAACAACCTAGTGGCCACTTGGGCACGGGAGCATGGTATCGAATGGGTATATCACATTCCATACCATGCACCTGCTGCTGGAAAGGTTGAAAGGTGCAATGGACTGTTAAAAACAACTCTGAAAGCACTAGGTGGAGGAACCTTCAAGAACTGGGATAAGCATTTAGCCAAGGCCACCTGGTTGGTTAACACCAGAGGCTCTGTCAATCGAGCTGGTCCTGCCCAAGCAGAATCCCTCCACACGGTAGATGGAGACAAAGTTCCAGCGATTCACTTGAGAGGCATGTTAGGGAAATCTGTCTGGATTACCCCTCCCTCGGGCCAAGACAAACCCATTCGTGGGATTGTTTTTGCCCAAGGGTCCGGAAACACCTGGTGGGTAATGAGGAAGGATGGTGAGATCCAGTGTGTGCCCCAAGGCAATCTAGCCTTGGGGAAGAACTAATTATGTGCTTTGAGTTGTGTTTTGCAGGAAACCAGACACAAGATGAGAAAAACCCAAACAAAGCCAGTACTGGTATCCCATGATGTCCAACGATAAGGCAGCCCTAAACTGTGGACTAGGCCTCAACTTGGAACTGTGACTCTAACCAAAAGGCAAAGGACTAAAGCTGAACTTATGATGGTGTTGATCCTTGATGACAAGACATCTGCCTTGAAGGACCGCATATGGACTATATATATATGTGTGGGATATAAGCAAATGCAATAATACAAAGATTGCGTGGAAAGACCAGTGTGAAATAAGGGGTGAAGAATGTAATGGTTTGACCCATGGCTTCCTCAGTAACCACTGTATCTAAGGAAGTTACAAGTATTCTACACGTGTCTTCCACATAGCAGGGGGGGAGCGGTTCGGTTCTGGGCTTCCCTGTCCTTGGCTGAGGAGCTGGAGGGAGGTGGTTGAAGTCTGGTCCCTCCGGTCCCTGGTGGTTCTCCTGTCCTGGGTGAGATTGTTTCATTCTTGTTCCCTTTCCTTGAGGTTTTTAATTGTGTTTGTTTTGATTCATTCGGTTTCTTTAGGTTGGGTTGGTGTCTTCCCTATTTTCCAGCTAATCAATCCCCTTTTCTCCCTTCCCCTCTCCCCTGGGGGTGGGATCCTATGTATTGTGTATAGTGTGGTTTGTAAATGCTAGTAAATATAATTTATTCTTTTTATTCAGTTCAGTTTCTTTAGAGTGCATGTCTTTTCTGTTTTTTTTTTCCCTTTCCTTTGCTGGGAAGGTTCTGGGAGGGGAAAGGGGGGGGCCAGTCCAGGGTTGGCAACAGCCAGGCCAAACCTGTGACATTATGTGTGTGTGTATATGGTGTACAAGCTTCAAAAATTAGTAACTCTAACTGAGAAAAGATGGTGTTAGATGAAAGCAGTTCCCCCCTCCAGAAATTCAGCACAGCATGCCATGCAGGACAACAGACAGCTGAGACTCTCAGTGCTTCAGGCCCCAGAGCCATCCCACCTTTGCGCTTCGTAGCAGACAGCAAGTCATTGGCGTTCTCCAGCTCCTTCTCCAGCTTACTGATCTTCTCTCTCAATTCCCTCTCCATGACAGCTTTGGACTCTTCCACCTCAGTCAAATGCTCCTGGGCTGCTTTATTAGCTACAATGAAATCAGAAAAGCAGTTGGGTTAATTTGTTTACGTTTATTTTAAAAATAAAGTTCACCTCTGTACCGTAACTTTTACTTTACCTCAATGTGATCTGCAGAAACTCGTGTGATAAAAAAACAGTAGCAAGAGAGAAGCATGAACCACTGCCTGCCACCTTTGCTTAGAAAAGGGCAGAAGTTTGAACTGTCCTTTCATTAGTGGAAAGGAATCTAAAATAACAAACTAAAGTGAAGTTTTATCTTGCAGAATTAGATCCTCTCATCATAATCAATAGTAAAATTCCAGGGGTATTTGAAAATAGTTCCCCAAACACAATTCAATTCATCAGACAAAATTTTTACTACAAAGTGACTGCTACTTTCATCTCCCCAAAAGCCCAATGAAGTTCCCTTCCTGAACACACAAACCCCATTTTCCATGCAACGGTTCTGAAAAGGAGCACAAGAGTTCTCCTTCCTTTGCCCTCTTCCACTCCCAGCTTACCTTCACCTGCTTCCTTCAGGAGCTTGTGCAGCTCTTCCACTGCTCCTGTCAGCTCATTGCTCTTTGCCTCAGAGTCATCAGCAGCACTCTAAAGAAAGCATTTTAGCTGCCCTTTAGTGCACAGCAACAGCAGCTGCATGTTTAAGAAAGCTTGAACTGACCAAGAATTATGAACACAGTTTTTTGAGAAAAATGCTAAAAGATTCACCTATACTGGGCAATCCTTTGCACTTGGGTTAAGTCTCCCTTTGATGCAAACTGCCCATCTGAGAGTAAGAAGCATCAGACATGGATTTGAGATAATTCTCAATACAATGTACAGCCTTGAGCTGTTCATAGCTGCTTCTGGCTTTGTCCCTTCTCCTCATTCAAGAAAACCAGAAGTTTTGAGGACTCAATTTTGATCAGTCTGAATAATTTGGTATTTTTAGGGAATTTTATATAATAATTCCCCAGTCAGACATCTCCCAAGTGCAAGACTGTACAATGTTTCTGTGGGTGTCTAAGCAAGAAAACTGAGGAAACAGAACTCAGTAACCTGTGCATGCAAACCAAAGAGCATGTGGTGTCTGCTTTAGCTGACTTTGTCCTAGTCAATACACTACAGGATATCTTTCACTCTTTGAGCCAACAAAACAAACACCAATTATTTGTTTAGGTGGAGTGCCATTATTTGGCAGAATCCAGGACATCAGCTGTGTCTTAATCAGGTCACTAATCCTTGCAGTGTTATCTGAAACAAACTTCTACGAACCAAACTCAGAAACATCTCTTGCAGTCACACTGTACACATAAACTTTTATATTTCAATTTATCCTAAGATGTAACCACATTCTTGCAAGAAACCTCAAAACAGTGAGAATAAAATTACATTTCAACCCCAGTTTAGCTTAATCTACAAAATAATCCAAACCACATAAGGTTTCAAATGCTGCCTAGGACAGCAGCAAAGAAAACAATGTTCTGGAAGTTTCAGTGTTCAGCAACAGAAGTCAGAGTTTGCCACATCCACCCCTTGTGGGGAAGAAACCCCAAACTGGCCTGCCTTACATTTAACCCTGAGATTCAGCCCCAGGTGTGCACTTGTAACAGATCAGTAACTCACCTTATACAAGTTGGATAATTTCATGTGGGCATTCAGCTCGTTGTGGAATCTCTCCTCCATACTTGCCTGCTGCTCTTTTGCCTGGCAAATTAAAGGAGAGACAGGGTAGGGGAGCATTCCACTATTTCTATGTCTCACATTTTATTTTTCCACCTGTAGAAGCAACTGTAATGCTGTTCGTATATTCATATATATATTCAAGTTGTCTCACCTCCTTCAGTTTATTCAGAAGTTCTTCCACATGCTTCTGAAGGTTTTCATTTGACTGTTTCAAGCTGTTCACCTGTTCCTCCAGTCTGGAAACCTATTTGAAGAAGAAATGACAACACTATATATATGTACAGATAGATATTTTTCCTTCTAGCCCATTTTACTTGGGAAAACACCCACCTTGTTGTTCTTTACTTAAAAAAAATCCCCACAAGTTGCAGAAGGAACATAAGTGGATACTCAAATAGAGTTATTAAAGTACTTGGCTTTGTTTGATATAGTTAGTTGGGTGTATAATTTGTAAGAAATGCCAGAAGCACTCAGTAATGACATTACCTCCTCCTTTTTGTTCTCCAGACTACATCTAAGCTCCAAGATTTCATTGCCTTTGTCCCTGGCAGTATGCAGAAGTTCATCTGTTTTGGCTTTCAGCTCAGCATTCAGCCACGTGTTTTGATTCTGCAGCAGTTCTTTTTCTTGTTCCAGCCTTTTCTCACGGTACTAAAAGGAAAATTGCCCAGTGTAATTGTGCTGGTTCCACAGAAAACAAATAAATCCTTCAGATCAGAGGAGGAGCAGCAACAATTTACTGTGAGTTGGTAAATAACACCAAATGACAGGCAGTGCTCCTGATCACACTGCTAATACCTTACTAAAAAGCTCTTGACACTTGAGTGAGTTTCCTCAAAGGGTACTTAGCTGGGAACATTAACTAGATTAGTACCCAGTTAAAGGAAATTTGAAGTCTTCCTCCTTTTTTATCCCTTCCTGCTCTCTTTATGGAGTTTATTCTGCCCACAGAAAAATGGTGCAGGTTCACAACTGATTACTTTTCTCCTTTCCACCTGCCCTCCTGGACCTGGAGTCCTTTCTACTGGGCAGAACTGCCACCACTGAGGCTTGGGAATGCTTGCCCAACTTGATACCCTTTGTCTTCTATAAATGCACATCTCACTTCCAATCACAGCCACCAATTTTATAATAAAACAATTTGCTGTAAGCAACAGGAGCTCACTTGACCTGCTTTCCAAGGGAATCAGGACAAGATGATGATTACATCACACACAAACAATGCACAGCACACACAACATGCCTATTGAGTCCCACTCACCTTCATGGAGACATCTGATGTTTGAAGCTCATCCAACTTCAGTTGAAGTTTGGCCTTTTCTGTGTTTGCTTCTGTGAGTTTTTCATTTAAGCGTTTTACATCCTCTGGAGGAGGGAAACTGGTGTTAAAAAGGCTAATTGTGTAACAGCTCTGGTTACTCACATAACTAAATTGTAAAGAATGACAACAGGCAAGATATAATGTATGTAATTGTATGTTGGGTAATAAGATACTGTAAAAGGCATGTTTTTAAATCTACAAAAACAAGCACCAAACTGCTGGTTTTCTGCAATTACTGTGTTATTTCCTGTCTTGTTTCCTTCTCTCTACAGTTTCCTGCCAATCCACTGTTTGGTGCTGCCTGGATGCTGGAAACTCCAATTCAAAGGTCCCAGCACCCCTTTTATTCCATGTTTTGTGTCTGTGTCCTTGGCTGTACCATTTAAATGTTCGACCTCCTGGGATCGCCTTTCGCTTGTTCGAACCAAGTCTCTCTTTTCAGCTTCCAGTTCTTCCTTCTCTCTATTTAACTGGCTCTGAAAAAATGACAAAAATCAATAAAGGCACGTGCTCAGCTCTCTGTAACAATCCACAGTCACAGCTTACATTCAGAATCACACAGCAGCAAGCCAAACCTCAGCAAGGCCCCCCAGCCACGTGAAAAGGTGGGTAAGAGCCTCACAGAGTGGGCAGCTGCACCAGCCTATGAAAAGGAGCTGTTCAAAGCTGCACTTCATTTTAATATTCTTTGAAAGGCAGCTTTGACAGCCAAGACTTCACTGAAACAGTTTTATTTGGTTAAATGAAAGAGGTAACAGAGTAAACAAGGAATGACTATGTGCGAAAATCAACACAAAAATCAAATCAATGATCCTGGATCATTCACAGGCACCAGCATTGCTTCTGCCTTCCAGGTGTCCCCACACAGCACCTCAGTCAGGCCCACAGGGAAGCCCCTCTGGGGAAAGAGTCACATCAGTCCTGTCACTCTTGAAAAATCAATCTAATGATGCCAAAAGGGTTTTTGTTCTGATTTTCACATTTTGTAGATTTTAGGAACACAGTAGTTGTAGATTTTTAGAGGGTTAATATTTCTAACAGTTTCAGTTTAATGCCTTTCTATCACTACCCCTGTCCCAGAACAGGGAGCTCAAATTCCTTTAGTTAATTAATCTTGTTTAGACTCCTTTCCAAGGTAAAGAGCTGAAGAATATCAGAAGGCCTTTAAAAGAAACATAAACACAGGTCAGAGTGACCCAAAAGCCAGAATTGGATGAACTCCAAGAGACCTTTGTGTGCCTGAGGAAGAGGAGCTGATGAAGACAGAGGGTCTTGACGACTCCAGACCCAATTCCAGGGGGTTGGACCAGGGGTGGGACTGGGGCTGGACTGAGAAATGTGTAAAGCAATGATTGGAGGGATCTTATTATAAAAGCCATGGAAACAAGAACTGGGACACATGCATGTCATCCTGTATTCCTGTGGGCTGTAGGCCTGGGATATTAAAGGACCTTTACTTTTTATCTTCCCCTGCACTAACGTGGCTCAGAGTCCTGTTTTGGGGGGAAGGGTCACTCACAGCATCACTAATAACCATGTTTTTGCTCCCTGCTCTGAAATTGCTGTTCTGCTGGATCAGTCAGCTCAAGTGGCTCACCCTGCAAGCCCAGATCTCTGAGCATAACACAAGGAAAACTGTGCCTGAGTGTGGCAAAGGATGGGGAAAAACAGAACTCTTGTTTCTACTTCTGTCTTCATTTTTGGGTTTGGCTTAAAGTCACTTCCCAACAGGGTCCAGCTGCAATGGAACAAGCCATTCAAACTGAAGCAAAAGCAACTGCTCAGCTCATTCAGTCTGCTAAAACCCCAGCTTTTCCTGGTGTAATCCCACAGTTTTCCAGTACACATGGCCATGGAAACCCTGCCCTGGGTACACTCTGGGACAGAGCCAGGTGAGCCACAGCACTGCAGTACCTGAATGGCCACGTTCTTGTCCTGGGCAGCTTCGAGCTCCTTGTTCTTCTCATTGAGCAACTTCAGCTGCTCATCTGTGGGGGGAGAACAAACAGCAGAGAGGAATCTCCACTGTAGTTTGTCAGAATTCACTCAAACGCAGCTAAGTCAAAAGTTCCCTCCAAAACATTTCATAAAAAAGAGAAGGAAGAGCTCCAGGCCTCACTCTGGATGGACAAGGTGGTCTTGTGGCAGACTTTGGCAATTTTTGGAGCAGCAGCACTTCTTGGGCAGAGTAACTCCCAACCCACTGTGCTACTCCTACAAACAGAAAGCCATGTGGGTTTTTTCCATTAGGACAAGAAACTCCATTAAAAAAGGCCAACTTAAACACAAACCCAAATCACCTCTTTACATGCAGAAGTAACAAGTGCAGCTGATGGGTGGAGTTTCAGCTGCTGTGTGACACCCAAAGCACTCCAGCAGGACACTGGACTGCTCCTGCCCACACAGTGACACTTACGAAGCTTTTTAAGCTCCTCCCGCAGAGTTTGACATTCCTGGGTCTCACTGACAAGTCTCTCCTGACTCTGAGCCAGTCGCTTTTCCACTTCAAAGTACTGTTGTTCTGCAAAACAACAAAGGCACCTCGGTTGCACTTCACAAACAGTCTTTATTTTCCTCACCTTTGCCAAGGATCCTTCTTAACAGACACCTCTACTGAAGATAATTTTAAAGAAAGTATCTAAAAATTTACTAAGACCACAGCAGAATTTGAAAAAAAAAAAAGAGGCATTTTTAAAGGCAAAGAGCTGCATTTCCACATTGAATTAACACTGTCACTTTGCTGGCATGAAAAGTTGTGATATGTTTCAACTGGTCTAGGGGGAGTTCCAACCATGGCAGGGGATTGGAACAAGATGAGCTTGAAGGTCCATTCCAACCCAAACTGTTCTGTGATTCTATGAAATGATCCATAAAATAACACCCTAATTAATCTGGGCAGTTCTCTGACATTTCTGATGTAACAGCACAATTGTACAGGAGCACAATTTACCTCAGGAGTATTTCTCTACATGTACAATAAAACTCACATAATCACAGGGATCAAGGGATTTGACTGGCAGAAGTTTCAAAGAACACATCTTAAAATGAATTCCTGAGCTCTACTCCCTGAGTACTGAAAATAATAATTAGGCTTGAATTTCTGTTATCTGAAAGAGTAACTGTGTCATGGAGCTCCACTGTAAAACACTCAGCAAAATCAGGACTCTTGGGCAGAATGGGCTTCTGAGGAAGTCCTGAGGGGTGTTTGTTCATCTCCTGCTTCGTCTCATCCCTCACAGTTTCAGATAATGCTGCCCCTCCTGCTAAAATCTGGGGGTTCCCTTAATCTGCACTGCACTGAGTAACTTTTAGCACACCAGGAGCGTGACACATTCCCAAATAATTAACCCGTTCACAGCCTTACATTCTTCTCCCCTGTTCTCTGCAGATATTACTGTTCTGTGACCAAGTGACCCCCAAACCAACCCAAAAACACTGATTCTCTCAGGACCATTTCACACCAGGGCCTTATTAAGCAGAGAGGTAAAACCCAAGGCTGTTTGAGAGCTGGGTACACAAAGCTCTGGTTCTGCTCCACAATGAGCTCAGAGTACACTGAAGCACAGAACCATTTGGGCTGCAGAAGATCTGCAAGAGCAGAGTCCAGCCAAGCCCCAGCACTGCCGAGGCCACCCCTGACCCACACCCCAAGTGCCACATCCACCCTTTTGTTAACACCTCCAGGGCTGGGCACTCCAAACCTCCCTGGGCAGCCCCTTCCAGTGCCTGCCCACCCTTTCCAGGAGGGAATTCCTGCTGCTGTGCCCCCTGCCCCTGCCCTGGCCCAGCCTGAGGCCATTCCCTCTCCTCCTGTCCCTGTTCCCTGGAGCAGAGCCCGATCCCCTCCAGCTCCCCCCTCCTGACAGGGATTGCAGAGCCAGCAGGTCCCCCCTGAGCCTCCTTTTCTCCAGGCTGAGCCCCCCCAGCTCCCTCAGCCCCTCCTGCTGCTCCAGCCCCTCCCAGCCCTGCAGTTGGCACACCCAACACCAATGCTTGCTAAAAACCCGACAAACCCCGCTCTTTATACTCCGGATACAGTGACCCTCAATATTCCTTTGCCAAAGGAAAAAACAAAGGGACTCCGACAGCCAACGCGAGAGGCAAAACCCGACCAGGCCTCTCTGCAGGGCCCTTCCCAGACCCTTCCCAGTTCCTTCCCGGCCTCGCCGCGCTCAGGGGACACCGGGAAGCCTCTGGGAGCGCCTCTGGAAGGGACTCCGGGAAGCGCCTCTGGAAGGGACTCCGGGAAGCGCCTCTGGAAGGGACTCCGGGAAGCGTCTCTGGAAGGGACTCCGGGAAGCGTCTCTGGAAGGGACTCCAGGGGAGCCTCTGGAAAGGACTCCGGGGGCGCCTCTGGAAGGGACTCTGGAAGGGTCTTTGGAAGCGCTTGTGGGAGGGCCTCTGGAAGAGAGTGCGGGAGCGGCTCTGGGCGCGCCCCCGACCCGGCCGGGCCCTGCCTCCCCTCAGCGCAGGCCCGCGGGCCCGCCGCGCTCTCCGCCCGCCCGCACTCACCGCTGTCCACCTTGAAGCGCTCATGGCGGGCGCGCAGCCCGTCGATCTCGCCCTGCTGGTCGCCCAGGAAGCGCTCCAGCTTGCCCTGCACGGCGCGGGGCAGCTTGGCGAGCTCGGAGCGCTCCAGCAGCTGCTGCAGCACGGCCGCCATGGCTGCGCCGCCTCGCGCCGCCCGCCCGCGCGCCGCCGCTTCCGCTTCCGCCGCCGCCATGCTGGGAGTGGCGCCGGCGCGACATGAAACACACCGAGGCTCGGTCTGCGGGGCGGAGATGAAGCTGCTGGTGCTGCCGAGCCGTCCCGTGTACCAGGAATATGCCAGGGAGGCGCTACCGCCGCTTTCACCGCTGTCACCGCTCCCGGCGCAGCCGCCACTTCCGCCACTCTCGCCATGGCGGCGCGGCACGACCGGCCCCTTTTCCCGCGCTCCGCATTGGCGCGTGTCATCTTCCTGCGCCGCGGCGCCTGCTGATGACGTACAATGGCCACCTCAGTGCTCTGCTGAGACGGCGGAGCCGAAATTGGGAACTCGGTGATGCTGGAAACGGGGGTGGGACTGGGGTTACCGGGTACGGGATGGGGGTGCCGGGCACGGGGAGGGCTTGCTGGCTCCAGGAGGGTGGGTACTGAGCGCTGGGTGGGTGTGCCGGGCACGGGGTGGGGGTGCTGCGAGTGGGGAGGGGGTGCTGAGCACCGGGGTAGGGGTGCTGGGAGTTGGGGGGGGGGTGCTGGGACCAGTGTGGGTGTGCTGGGCACGATGTGGGGGTGCCGGGCATGAGGAGGGGTGCTGGGCACGGGCTGTGGGGATGCTGGGACCAGGGGGGTGGGTGCTGAGTGCAGGGTGGGGGTGCTGAGTTCAGGGTAGGGGTGCTGAGCACGGGGGTGGGGGTGCTGAGCACGGGGGTGGGGGTGCTGAGCACGGGGGTGGGGGTGCTGAGCGCGGGGGGTGTGCTGAGCACGGGGGTGGGGGGTGCTGAGCACGGGGTGAGGGTGCTGAGCACGGGGTGGGGGTGGTGAGCACGGGGGTGGGTGGTGAGCACGGGGTGGGTGCTGAGTACGGGGGTGGGGGTGCTGAGTACGGGGGTGGGGGTGCTGAGTACGGGGGTGTGGGTGCTGAGTACGGGGGTGGGTGCTGAGCGCGGGGTGGGGGTGCTGCGAGTTGGGTGGGGGTGCTGAGCGTGGGTTGGGTGTGCTGAGCACGGGAGTGGGGGTGCTGAGCACGGGGGTGGGGGTGCTGGTCACGGGGGTGGGGGTGCTGAGCACGGGGGTGGGGGTGCTGAGCACGGGGTGGGTGCTGAGCGCGGGGGTGGGGGTGCTGAGCGCGGGGGTGGGTGCTGAGCACGGGGGTGGGTGCTGAACACCCATGTGTGGGGGTGCTGAGTACGGGGGTGGGTGCTGAGCGCGGGGTGGGGGTGCTGAGAATTGGGTGGGGGTGCTGAGCACGGGGGTGGGTGCTGAGCGTGGGTTGGGTGTGCTGAGCGCGGGGGTGGGGGTGCTGAGCGCGGGGGGTGGGGGTGCTGAGCACGGGGTGGGGGTGCTGAGCACGGGGTGGGGGTGCTGAGCACGGGGTGGGGGTGCTGAGCACGGGGGTAGGGGTGCTGAGCACGGGGTGGGTGCTGAGCACCCGTGTGTGGGGGTGCTGAGCACGGGGGTGGAGGTGCTGAGCACGGGGTGGGTGCTGAGCACGGGGGTGGGGTGCTGAGCACGGGGTGGGTGCTGAGCACCCGTGTGTGGGGGCCGGGGTGAGGCGTGTGGGCTCCCCCGTGCAGGCTCAGGGTGCCCTTTGCTTCCCTCCCTGTGCTCTGGGGCTCCAGCCTTTTCCTGCCTAATTGTTTTCCAGCCCTCGGTGCGTGCAGGGGTTTCAGACCAGCCCTGCCTGGAGGGGAGGGGGCTCTGGGGCAGCCCCTGCCCCTGGGCTCACAAGGGGGGCTGTTGGGAATGCCCACAGATGCCTTGGGAATTGGAATGGAAATGGTGCATGGCATGTGTCAGTGCAAGGGAGGCATTAGTGAGTTCCTTGTGTGAATGGAAATGTGTGTCCTTTCCATTCTGGCCTCTGATGAGACATAACGTAGCCAGAAATTGTTGCTTGCAGTGGTTCCACATCTCAAATCCTGGGAGCAGTTCTGGGCCTCTGAGATAAGAGAGACACTGAGGGGCTGGAGCGTGTGCAGGGAGGGAAGGGGATGGAGCTGGGAAGGGGCTGGAGCAGCAGGAGGGGCTGAGGGAGCTGGGGGGGCTCAGCCTGGAGCAAAGGAGGCTCAGGGGGCACCTTCTGGCTCTGCAATTCCTGCCAGGAGGGGGGAGCTGGAGGGGGGTCGGGCTCTGCTCCAGGAACAGGGACAGGAGGAGAGGGCACGGCCTCAGGCTGGGCCAGGGCAGGGGCAGGGGGGATAGAGTGAAAACCTTTTCAGTGAAATGGACAAGCATTGGAAGGGGCTGCCCAAGTGGAGTCCCCATCCCTGGAGGGATTTAAAAGCCATGTGACACTTGGGGACATGGGACAATGGTGGCCTTGGCAGTGCTGGAAAATGGTTGGACTGGATGATCTCGGAGGGCTTTTGCAACCTAAGCAGTTCTAAAGGATCTTTGTTGGGACTGTTTCCCTGTGCCTGCTGGTGCCTGTGCACCTTCTTTGACTTCATGGACTCCTTGTTTTGCAGGCTGGAACTGCAGCCCTTCGCTGAGCCATGGGCAGGACCTACCTGGTGGAGGAGGGCGTGGGGCAGTACCTGTCGGAGCTGAGCACTGCAGGGAGGCCTCGTGTGACCGGGCTGCTGCTGGGGCAGGTCAGTGTGCCCTGGCTGAGCTCTGCCCTGGGCTCCACCCCCGTGCCCAGGCCTGGAGCCCGCCCCGTGCTGGGTGTGCTGACAGGGGGGTCCCCCACAGTGCTCCCCACAGCGCGACTTCGTGCTCCGCGCCGTGCGCACCCCGCCCCGAGAGCAGCCCCCCGAGCAGCCCTGCAGCCCCCCCCAGGTGGCAGCCCTGGACGAGGAGTGGATCACCACACACGCCACTCAGGTCAGCAGCTCACCCTGGCAGGGAGCAAAGGGCTGGGAGGGACAGGAGGGAAAGGAGTTGGTCACAAAGTATCTCATCGCTTGTGTTGTCTCAGGCCTGTCTCTCAAAGTGAAAGAACCTGTAGGGGTAAAGAGGGGAAGTTGGTTTAGTTATGATGATCAGAAGGGACTGATACAGGTTCAGGCAGCAGCAGCAGGCACAGAAGGTTTGAACAGAAGGCTGAGAACAAAGAGCTTTATGTTTAGTTACAGCTTCACCTTTAATCTACTCTTGTATCCGGTGTGTCATCACACTATTGGCTGGCCAGTTCAGCTGAGCACAGAGGGCACATTCTGCTGGCTCCAGGGTCTGTTACACTCTTTAGGTGGCCCCTCCTCCTTAGGGGTGCACTCCCTCAGACATCAGAGGATCCACAGGCTCACTGTCACCCCCACAAGAACCTTCCTAACCACACAGGGCACAGATGTTTTAAACCTCTAAGGCTTTCAGATTTTTTGATGACAGGAGCCTTGGTAGGACTGAGGGGAGAACATTCAAGGGTTGGACTCGATGATCTTGGAGGTCTTTTCCAACCCAGTTGATTCTCTGATTCTATGATTTGTAGGAAGTGTTCCTACATTGCAGAGGTTCCTATGAGTGCAAACCAGCCTCTGCTCTTGATGCATACCTGTCTCATCAGTTATTTTTGATTATTGCATGCTGATTCGTGTTCCTCATTGCCCATTTTCATGTTTAAGGTGGCCAGAATGCTCCCTGGAGGGTTGCTGGTCCTTGGTGTGTTCATGATTGCCACTCCAGAGCTGTCAAAGGACGGGCAGAACGCTCTGCGCAAGGTGGGCACAATTCCTGCTGGGAAGGCAGGAGCATTCCAGCTGTGTGGCTGAGGAATTTCCTGCTGTGGACTTGAATATATACAGTTGTTTTGCTGCTTTATTTCAGAAAGTTCAAATACTGTGGTTTCTTGTGTGGGTCTGAGTCTGAAACATCAGAAACCCCTGTCCTGTGGGACACTATTTCCTGATTTCTGTTTCTTGTGGTGTTTGTTGGTGCAACAGCAAATCTGAATTTGTAGTTGTTGTGTTTATCTGTATTTACTGAACATGAACATTCTGGCTCAGGGAGAGCATCTTCTGTGTTTATATTAAGCTAAATCCTTGTGATGCAGGTTGGCTTTCCTTGTCTGAATGGATTGCTCAGATTAGAAATGTTTACAGTAATGAAAGATCCATAATTTTTATTCCTTTAAAAGAAACATCTTGTCTAGAAATAGTTTATTTGCCTTGGGTGTGTGGGGTTAAATGTAAAACCTGCTTGGAACTGTGTGATAGACTTGAAATGCATTTTTGTTGCAATATTGGGGCATTAAGTGCTACATTTAGTTTCTGCTCTGAAGATGTATGTTCATATTATCATTTTTGTAAGATAAGCATGATGAGTGATTTAAACATGAGCAGGTTTGGAAGCCTGAGGTCCAAGATCCAATTCTGGCATCTCAGTTGAGCTTACTGAAACTAGGAGTGGACTGGAAAAGGTGAGCTGTGTCTGCTGAACTAAACGTGGTTCTTTGGTTCCTTCTCATCAGGAGCTGTTTTGCACAGCTGTCTTTCCTGCTCCTCAGTGGATAGGCAGAAAGCTGTAATATTGCTGTAAGCAGAAAAGCCCATGTGAGTGGGAATTAGGATTTCACAAGCCACTTACACTGTGCAGAAGTTGCCTATGAATCCTTGTTGAATGTTCCTTTAACATGACATTTTGGTGGCATGTAAGCTGTGTTTCCTGCTGGTACAGAATTTTGACATCACTTGGTCTTAAAACTTTAGTACAAGGCTGTTTTCCAGAAATAATAGTGTGTATTTCTGTGGAAAAATCTATAATATTTTTTGGTCTTCAGCTAATCTTCGCAGTGGAAAAGTCCCTGACTAAAAGAAGGCTCTGGAAACCTGCTGAGGAGGAGGTCTCAGACAGAGCAGCTCTTCAAATCTGTTCTGCTACAAAAAAGTATCCTTTTTGAGCAAAGTTTGTTGGCTGAGGCTGCTACCCCTGACCTGTAATTATTGCTGAACTAATGAGCAACTGGGAGAAGGGAGCTGTTTAAGTTCAGATAGACACAGATCAAGGTGAAATCATGAAGTTTTCTGGTAGGCCATGAGTAAGACTATTGACCTTCTTATCCATGCAAATTTCCTATAATTTCTTGCTGTTAGTTTTGTCTGTGTGGTGGCATCACATTATGCCTTCCCCAGCCTGTCAATTTGCATAAATTGAACACCTAAAATACTGTTTAGCACCTTGATCTTGCTCTTACCAGTGGTACTGCCATGGAATTGGAGAAGCAGCAGGCACTGGGATCAGCTCTGGTGCTGCAGAGGAGTGCAGGGTCTCTTTGTCGTGGGGTGATTCAAGGAGAGAAAGGATTTTCCTCAGAGAGGAGGGAGAGACAAGGACAAATTGCAAATTGATGCCCTGGTGCTTCTCCCTGTCCCTACATATTGATCTTGATTTATTTGTAAGAGCTGGGACAGCATCACTGAGGTAGTTGGAGCTTTAGACAAATGTTTTTCCACTTTTTTCCACTCTCGAAAGGTGAGAACGTCCTTCAGAGCATCAATTAGCTCAACAAAGAAGTTCAGTAAAGGACAAAGTTAATTGTGAATTGGTTTTACTTGTTCTTTTGCTTTTCACCAAACCTTTTTCTTTAAGTAGCAAAGAGTAGTTTGCCGAACCTACGACGTGCAAGATCCAAAGGTGAGCTCATCCTCCTGTGCCAGGTACAGCTTTTAGTGCATGGCAAGGGATGTTCCCAAAACAAAACCTCCATCTGAATTATACAGGACATTGTAGATGTTTTATGGCTTTTTTTTTTCCTCTGCTCTCAGAGTTCAGGTAAACCAGCAGACTGGAAATACCAGAGTGCTCTGTCTGCTTCCTGGTTAGCCTTGGGCTGCACAGTGAATGTGAATATCCACATTCCACTCCTGGCTACATCCCCAAACCATGACCTGGAGAAGAACACCAAGGTGACTGACTGCCTGCACCACTTACTACACCAGTAATTTCTCTGTTGAAAATGAAATGAGAGAGAAATAAAGATGTGAATAATTAGTGCAGTAGAGGAGTAGGGCAAAGCAGGGGAGAATGTTTAGCAGTTACTCCTCTTTTAAATGTAATTCTTCTGCTGTGCTCAGTGAGAAGTTTCCTTTGCTCAAAGTGACTTAACAGTTGTCATGACTGTTCCAGTTAAATGTCTGTGCTGCCTCCCCTTGTGAAAGGTTACACCCAGGTAGAGGAGTGCTTTATTATAGATTGACTTCCAGTAGGCTGCAACCCTCCCTAAAACCCCAAATCCCTGGGGTGGCCCCTCGGTGTTTTGCAGTGCTTGCTTCTTAATGCCTGTGTTCTCAACGTGGGTTTCAGGGTTTCCTTTGGAAATACATAGGGACAGTTTTTTTCAGACTTTAAAACTCACTTGGAGTAACTGTTGAAAGATGTATTTCTGTAGGGTGAGGCTGCCCAGCCCTTTAGTGAAAGGATCTGATGGGATTTTTGTGTTTTCACATATTTTAAAGAATGGGTTAAACCGATGGTCCAAGCAGATAGAAGACAGTGTTTTCCTGATCAATGGGCAAGTGAAAGATGATGATACAGAGCTCCTGGAAGGGCAGGTGAGTCCCAAACAGCAAGGAGTTGAGCCCTCACAGCTGTGTGGTTGGCACTTCCACTGTGATGAAGCATTGACTGAGCCATCTTCTCTACAGAATTTGTTGGTCTAATTGGCCCGTTCCAGGTCACTGATCCTCTGGACTGCTTGTGTTCATTGCTGCAAGTTGCATCTTCCTCTGGCAACTTGAACACAATAATTGTACATGAAGTCAGACCAAAATACTGCTATTAAAGAACATGAGTGAGGTGTGAATGTAGATGATGAGATTTCAAAGATCTGAGTGCTTATCAAAGAGTGGAAGCACCTTGTTGAGCTGATGAATCCACCTCTCCTTTTAGTTTTGTAATTATATTCTCATGGCTGGCACCTGTGTGGCATTTTTTCTCTCTTAAATGCTATAAACTAAGGCACATTTTATGCCATAGTGAAGAGCCTTGATTCAGTAACTTTATCCTGTTTCATGACACAAAGAATTTTTTTCCCCCTCAGAAAAAATTAAAAGGAAATACTCAGTCCAGCCCTCAGTTCTGTGATGTCAAGGTTCTGACACAGCTGGTAAGTATTTAGTGGGTTGAAA
This sequence comes from Pithys albifrons albifrons, assembly GCF_047495875.1. Classification (NCBI taxonomy): domain Eukaryota; kingdom Metazoa; phylum Chordata; class Aves; order Passeriformes; family Thamnophilidae; genus Pithys; species Pithys albifrons. The sequence continues at coordinate 2,863,307 of NC_092467.1, forward strand.
AGTACAACCATACTGTTACATTATAAAATAGAATAAAAAATAAAGTGACATTCTGAATTACTGTGAAGAAATCCAGCTTGCTTATTCTTAAGACTTTTTTCCCCCTGTAGGTGTTGAATATGAAAGTGATTGTTGACACACCTGCACATTTTATGCCTTTAGAAATTCTTGTGGTCTGATAACCACATTGTCTATGAGTTGCACAGATTGGAAACCAAGATATGGAAAGGAAGTTGTGCCAACTGTGGTAGGATTGCTGTATGTACCTGTGTGCACTGATTTCAGGGTGACTTTGCATCTGAAGTTCAGTCACCCCCACACTTCCACTGGCCTCAGCTGCCTTGGACATGCACTTGGAGGCTTTTGTCAGCAGCTCAGTCACCAGCTCTGGATTAAGGCACAGGTCCCAGCAGCTGAATCACCATGTGGAGCTGCTAGGTCTGTGCCAGGGGTTTCCCCTCTGCCAGAGGTCACGATGAGCCCCAAATTCAGTGCCCCAGACTGAGTCCTGCAGTCCAAACATGTCCAGGCATTCCTTTGTAGGCATCTGTGCACAGCACAGCCTGTCCTGTTTGTCAGGCAGTTCCTGGATTCTCGAAGTTTTGTTCAGAAATGGGTAAAATGCCATCTTAAAGATTCCATGTTACTGTGTGTTGTGCTCAGGTTATTTTCCTGAGGGAATGGAAGACTCGATTTGGGCAGGAGGAGTTTGTGCATCCCTGTGTTTCCAGGTGTTGGCCCAGAGTGCCCCATGCACACACTCATTGTTGTGGTAATTAGGAGGAGCATTTCTAGGCAACAGTTTGATGCAGTGCTGAGTGTGACCACGGGTATAATTTGGTACTGACTGATGGGGTGACTCCCAGGACACCTTGGGTGACACTGACTACATAGTACACATTAAAACTTCATTGTTGAAAAAGGGTCTTAAGAAGTGTTCTGGATTACAACACTGGAAAGTTTTAGAAGGCCTGTAGACACAAATATTTGAAACATCTGAAAAAATAAATACATCTTCCATAATGCAAAAGAACTCTTCAGTCTTATCTAACCAAACTGAAAAATAAAATAAAATTGGAGTTACAAATTATGAGGGAAAAGGGGGTTGTATGTGACCATCTGAAGGGGTGCTGTTAGTTTCCTAGTCCTGGTTTTTGTTACTGGTGCTACAAGTGGCTTGGTAAGCAGCTCAAACTGCAGTGTGTTTGTTTTTCAGGGCCAGGGCTCAAGTGCCAGGTCAACAGCCACAGTGCAGGTGTGCAGTGGCTCCATCAACCTCAGGGGAGCTGTGAAGTGCAGAGCCTACATCCACAACAACAAGCCAAGGGTTAAAGAAGCCATTCAGGTACTCAGAAGGGTGTTAGTTCAGCAGAAACAGTTCTTCTGAAATGCATGAAATCTGCCATGCTGGTTTTGCTTTGCCAGAATGGTCCAAACTGGAGTCCAAATGTTCATCCCTTGCACATGGAAGTTTAGACACAGTCTCTGTGTGTGTGTGGGGTGGATTCCTTTCCTTTTTCACTTCTAGAGGGTGTTTCTGCCATTGGTAGAGTCTCTGGTGAATCTTAGTACAAATTGTCAGAGGGATTAGGCTTTGAAGAATTATTTAGAATTATGACAAAGTTACAGACTATATTTTTATAGTTGTAGAGATAAAATTCAGATTTACTTGCTCAGTAATTAATTTTTTCCCTTATTGACTCAATACCTTCTGATTATTTTTGTTTGGTTTTAATGCTAAATGCCTGGAAGTTGACAGATCTAGTCCTGAAACTCCTAAACTTTTCCTCAGCTTTTTATTTTTGCTTTGTTGTTTTCTTTCTGGATGTTAATTATTTTGATGTTGGCTTCTCTTTATTTGACTTAAAATTCACATTAGTTTTTATTTTCTGGGGAAAACTATTCTTTCACCATGGGTTAAATCTCTGAAGGACTTGGGTTGTTTCTTACTTGTCAAAAATTTGCAAATGTCTTTTATTACAGATGATTTCATTTTGTTCTTGCAGGCTTTGAAAAGAGACATAATAAACACACTGAGTGATCGGTGTGAAATGCTGTTTGAAGATCTGATCTTAAATGAAGGACCTCAGAAAAAAAGTAAGGAATGAAAAAACCCCAACATCTTATATTTGCAGTGAATTTTGGCTGTTGTGGGAAATTCTGCTGGTGTAGGGAAACTCCAGTATGGTTAGAGCAGAATAAAAAGCAAAAGGCACAATTTCTGTGTTGGGTCCAGTCCTGTTTAACATCTTTAGTGATGATTTAGATGAGGGGATTGAGTCCATCAGCAGCAAATTTGCTGATGACACCAAGCTGGGAGGGAGTGTCGAGCTGCTGGAAGGCAGGAGGGCTCTGCAGAGGGATCTGGAGAGACTGGAGGGATGGGCTGATTGCAATGGGATGGAGTTCAACAAGGCCAAGTGCAGGTCCTGCCCTTTGGCCACCCCAACCCCTGCAGCGCTCCAGGCTGGGCACAGAGTGGCTGGAGAGCAGCCAGGCAGAGGGACCTGGGGGGACTGAGGGACAGGAAGCTCAACAGGAGCCACCAGTGTGCCCAGGTGGCCAAGAAGGCCAAGGGGATCCTGGCCTGGATCCAAACTAGCATGGCCAGCAGGCCCAGGGCAGTGACCCTTCCCCTGGACTCTGCCTTGGGGAGGCCACACCTTGAGTGTTGTGTTCAGTTCTGGGCCCCTCAGTTGAGGCAAGAGATTGAGGGGCTGGAGTGGGGCCAGAGAAGAGCAACGAGGCTGGAGAAGGGACTGGAGCACAAGTGCTGTGGGGAGAGGCTGAGGGAGCTGGGGGTGTTGAGCCTGGAGAAGAGGAGGCTCAGAGGTGACCTCAGCACTGTCTGGAACTGCCTGAAGGGAAGTTGTGGCCAGGTGGGGGTTGGTCTCTTCTCCCAGGCACTCAGCAATAGGACAAGGGGGCACGATGGGCTCAAGCTCTGCCAGGGGAAATTGAAGTTGGAGAGCAGAAAAAATTCTTTGCAGAGAGAGTGCTCAGGGATTGGAATGGGCTGCCCAGAGAGGGGCTGGATTCCCCATCCCTGGAGGTTTTTAGACACAGGTTGGCCGTGGCACTGAGTGCCATGATCTGGTAAAGGGACTGGAGTTGGACCAAGGGTTGGACTCGATGATCTCAGAGGTCTTTTCGAACCCAATTGATTCTATGATTCTGTGATTCTGCTTGACAGCCTTGACTTTTTCTTAAATCTGGAGAGATCTGTCAAGTTCAGATGTGTCCTTTGGCATCACAGCTCTCACACCAGGTTTACATTCAATTCCTGTGACCATAAAATACGATTTCAGCTTCTTTCTCACTGGTTGGAAATATTGTAATTGTTAAAACTTTATAGTTGGAATTCTCCTCACTGACATTCCCAACTGCAACTTGCACATTTTAGATTTTTATTTTTTAAATCGCTGTATGGTATTCCCATACAATATTGCAGTATGTTAAAACTTGGTAGGATTAAAAGAATGAGCTGGATGTGGCCTTGCATGTTTTTCTGTCTCCTGTGTTACAAGTGGTAGTGGGCATGAGCCCTGAAATTCAGTAGTTCATCTCTATTAAATTAAATTGGCATTGTATGTGATAATTAAGGCATGAAGAATTATCCTGTTTTTTTGTAACTATACAAATGTATTATTTGTGTTGTCTCTGCCCCTTGAACTTATTTCTCTGCATCTCAGAGGTTTTGGGTCTTTTACAGGAGTGGATCTTGTTTTATTAGTAATTGCTGAGTTCATCAACCTGAGTTTAGCAGAGCTTCATGCAGGGACCTCGACATGGTGCAGAGTGGCCTGATGGAAATAAAACTGCCCCTCTTGGTTGCATTAAAAACTGGGGAGGTGCGTGCTGAGACCAGAGCTCTGAGCTCCTGCTGGGGGTGCTTTAAGTCACTGCAGTGGGGTCGAGTTACCTTGTCGTGTTTAAACCAAAAATCAGGTCATTGAAAGAGCAATTCGAGTGTTTTGATGCCAAGGAAAGCCTTTTCCTTTGCCTGCAGTTTTGAGTTTGCTCTTTAGGTGGCAGCCAAGCTTTGCAGCTCTGGGTGAGTGCAGCACTTCGTGGTGGTGGAATCCTTCTCTTCCCTCTCTCCCGGGGTTCTGCTGCTCATTCCAAACAGGAGAAAAGCTCTCTTTGAAGCTTTATGGTCTGTTTTGGAGCTCCTTTGGGTATTTCTGTAGAGACCAATAATGTAAGGCTGTAAATCAATGTAACAGCCAAAACTTTCACAAAACAGCAACAACTAAACAAGCCATGCCTGGAATCAGGATTTTTACATGGAAACCTTGAGCCCTTGTTTTGCAGTAGCTTTACCTCATTCTCAGAGACTGAGGATGAATCCTATCATAAGTGGGAAGGCTTTTCTTTGGCTGGTATTTTGCCCTCTTTTCTTGCAGGTTTTGGGAGGGAGTATCATGTGTTGCCTCAGAGACTCTTTGTGCCCATGGCTGGATCCAACGTGATGCTCAGCGATTACAGGTTCGGCGACGAGACGCCTGCTGAGGTGCAGGAGCGTTTTGGGGAGATGTTGGATCAGGCTGTGCAGGCTGAAGACATCCACACAGCAGAGGAAATCAGCACAGGTAAAGAGCTGAGAACCAGCCCAGGCTGCATCATGGGGCAGAAAGGGACCTGGGGGGACTGAGTGACAGGAAGCTCAACAGGAGCCAAGAGTGTGCCCAGGTGGCCAAGAAGGCCAAGGGGATCCTGGCCTGGATCCAAACTAGAGTGGCCAGCAGGCCCAGGGCGGTGACCCTTCCCCTGGACTCTGCCTTGGGGAGGCCACACCTTGAGTGTTGTGTTCAGTTCTGGGCCCCTCAGTTGAGGCAAGAGATTGAGGGGCTGGAGCGGGGCCAGAGAAGAGCAACGAGGCTGGAGAAGGGACTGGAGCACAAGTGCTGTGGGGAGAGGCTGAGGGAGCTGGGGGTGTTCAGCCTGGAGAAGAGGAGGCTCAGAGGTGACCTCAGCACTGTCTGGAACTACCTGAAGGGAAGTTCTGGCCAGGTGGGGGTTGGTCTCTTCTCCCAGGCACTCAGCAATAGGACAAGGGGGCACGATGGGCTCAAGCTCTGCCAGGGGAAATTGAAGTTGGAGAGCAGGAAAAACTTCTTTGCAGAGAGAGTGCTCAGGCATTGGAATGGGCTGCCCAGAGAGGGGGTGGATTCCCCATCCCTGGAGATTTTTCAACTGAGCTTGGCTGTGGCACTGAGTGCCATGATCTGGTAAAGGGACTGGAGTTGGACCAAGGGTTGGACTTGATGATCTTGGAGGTCTTTTCCAACCCAATCCATTCTATGATTCTGTGATTCTGTGGAGGTGGCACTGAGTGAGAATCCACCATGTCTTGATCCAACCCCACTGTGATCACCAGCCCAGGGCACTCCGTGCCCTGGGCTGGTGATCACAGTGGGGTTGGATCAAGGGTTGGACTTGCTGATCTGGGAGGTCTTTTCCAACCCAATCCATTCTGTGATTCTATGGCTTAGCAAAATGTTGGGTGATGGCACAGGGCAGTTTTACCCAGACATGGATGTGCCCAAAGTCAGTTTGCGTCATATCACACTCTAAGGATTTATATCTAATGACAAATTAAAGATATTTGTGCAGAATAGTAAAGCTTCTTGCAGTTTCTGTGTTTCTTGTAACAGGCTTCTTTTTGTCCTCTTAAATATTTTCCTTTTTCACTGCATCATCTGGGCCCCCAGGGCTCCATGAGGTGCAGTAAGATGGTCACACTGGGTTTGCATGTGTTACTCTGCACATAAGTTAGAGGTGATCCTATACTGGCAAATAAACTGTAAGGAAAGCCTGTAAAACTTTATATATTTATTCTTTCAGTAGTTCAGCTTTTTTAGAGCTGTTTAGTTCTGATACTACTTAGAATTAAGTGATTTACTCAAATCTACCGTTTTTTTACTGCAGAATTAAAAAATACTTTAAAAAATCTGTTAGCAAAAAATACATATGGTCTAATGTGCCCTTCAGGAAGTTTTCATGCTAAACCTCCTTTTTGTTTTTTTAAATACCTTTCTTTGGTGAGTGTTTTGTGTTACAAAGGCAGTGCCCAAAACTGAAGATTTGTGATTAACACAAAATGAAAATTGAGAGCACTTTTCATTTTCTACTGATTGTCTTACAAGTTTATGACCTGATTACAAGGTGTTGTATTATATTCCCTTTAACACAGATATTTTGCTGTAATCTAGTTCCTATTTTCCTTTCCCTGAATATTCCTGGTTTACATCATTCCCTGTTGGTTTTTTTTTTCCTATGCAATGTTGATTTTAATGTAGAAATGAGATTGAACTGCTTCAAATAATACATCCTGTGAGCTCATGGAAGAGATTTTTCTCCCTCTTTTCCCCCTCATTAATGTGAAGATATGAGCTGCAGGTCACAGTTGTATAATTTAAATTTAAAAAGAGTAACATTAATTCTCAGGAAAGAGCTGTGAACACTTTTTGGTGTTGGGATTTAGGGACAAAAGCTGGGAGGTGCAGCATGACTTGCTGTGAGTATTGATACTCTCCTTGACCTACTTGTTTGCTTGGAGGGGTTTTGAGTTTCTTGATTGCAGAGCTCACCATAAACTCTTTGTCTTTCTAAATGAATCAGTCTCCCCCCAGGCTTTAACTGAACCTGTGAACTGACTCATCCTGTGGAGAAGTCAGAGGTGTCCACAGCTCAGGGACCTCAAGGAAAACAGGAAAGCCAATAAAAATCTCCCTGGCATTATTAGAGCAACTTTAATACTCTTACAGCTAATTACTCCTGAGCTTTAGGGAACCAGAGTAACTTAGGGAGGCAAATTGGTGGTGTTGTAGCAGTGGATGTAGGTGTGGGAGGGAGGGGAGATGATTCAGGTGAGCTTTATTGTGTGAGCTGCAGGTAGGAAGGAAACACCTTCACACTGACAGCACTGACACAAGGACTGAGGCCAAGAGTGTGTGTGTGAAAGGATGGCCACAAAATGAGCTTGTGAGGTCTTGCTGGTTGTAGAGTTTGAGGGGGGGGGTTATACTCTTTAATCAAAACAAAAGCAAATTTAAAATTAAATATTAAAATAAAGGAAGTGCATATTTTCTTTAAAAATAAAGCCCCACAAAATAAAGTGCAGAGCAGAGAAGGAAAAACATGCAATGTTTTCTTAAAAAAATAAAGCCCCAGAAAATAAAGTAAGTGCAGAGGAGAGAAGGAAAAACATGCAATGTTTTCTTAAAAAAATAAAGCCCCAGAAAATAAAGTGCAGAGGAGAGAAGGAAAAACATGCAATGTTTTCTTAAAAAAATAAAGATCCAGAAAATAAAGTAAGTGCAGAGGAGAGAAGGAAAAACATGCAATGTTTTCTTAAAAAAATAAAGCCCCAGAAAATAAAGTAAGTGCAGAGGAGAGAAGGAAAAACATGCAATGTTTTCTTAAAAAAAAGTAAAGCCCCAGAAAATAAAGTGAGTGCATAGAATTATAAACATACAAATAGGATTTCAGGAAAACCTGGCCTTGTCCTGGAAAACACCACAGAGATTGTTCATAGAACAGGATCTGTTAATAGCAATTATATTAATAATGCTCTCAGCACAGTGCTGTTCATTCTGATAACTATTGGTGTGGCATCATTAACTTGGGGTTTATTGAAATGATAATTTTTTTATACACTTCTCCCACACCAGGAAGGTCATTTTAAAAATGAGACCCATTAAGTGTATAAGAAAAGTGTTCTGCACTTGAAGAAAAAGCATTAATTATGCCATTTGATTTGTATGGCTGCTCTGGTGTGAAGTGTCTGAGTATTGCTGTGGCCTGATGGGACATGGAAGTCTCCTTTGTGTGAAGGCTTTGGGGAGCATGTGTTGGTTCTCTGTCTTTATTAATAATAGTCAATATTCAGAAATTGGTTTGTCATCAGCCTTTCTATTTGAGTCACAGTTTCTGTGGTCTGAGGCACCAACCTTGCATTCACTCTGTGCTGAGGTTCTGGGAAAAGTTTACTGAGAACTTGGCTAAAATTCAAGAACACAAGCAGGCTTTGGAAGTCATTTCTTTTTGTTGCTCTCTAAGATGTGCACTTGGGAAGAAGAGCATCTAATCAGTGTAGGCAAAATGTTTAATTCTTAAACAGCTTCTAGTCAAAACATGGAATTTTGTGCTTCCTGAGCTTGGCCTCTGCTGCTGTTTCCTACAGTTTTATTCTCTTGATTCCCTGGACAGCTCTCCAGTCAGGACACTACTGGGTCATGCTTTAAAATGGTGCCATGAAAAATGGAAAGTAAACCCCAAGCTATTTATAAATGAAAGACACAAATAGCTCTAACACTGCAGTTTCAAGGTATTTAGAGCTTTAAAAGAGGCAACTGAAAGCTCTGCATTTCTGATTGGCTTTACTTAATCCCTTCTCCTCCTTGGTGCAGGGGGTGGAGATGGACAGAAATAAGGCCAGCAGTGGTAATCACTTCCCCACCTTTGCTGGGGAATTGAAGAATTAATGAAGAATTAAGGATTCATAGAACTGGTAATAGAAAACACCTGCTATGAAAACTCTTTGTGATTTGTGCTACAGCTGCTACACGTGCAGGTCTTCCAGAAAGGCAGAAATAGGTAACTAAATACCTCAAAGGTGGCTTTTTTGTCTTTTTTCTTCCTTTTTTTTTTATATTTTTCCTTGTGAGCAAGAGAGGAATGTGCAGCTGCCTTGATGTGCAGCTTCCAAAGGTGCCTGCAGAAAAGCACAGCAGTTCTGAGGGAGGCACAAAGAAACACAGAGAGCACAGACCATCCTACCTGCTCATCAGAGCTAAGGCAGAAAGGAACCTGCTGGATTTGGGCTTCAGAAGTGACACCAAAAATACTTAGGTGATATATTTTAGGGACTTCAGAACTCTGGACAGAATATGGTGCTCTCACTGTTGTAGTTGTTTGCTGAAAAGCTGTATTGCAACAGTGATTCCTCTGCTCGAGCTGAACATTTCTGCTCATATTTTAGGCAGCTGAGAGTGTGTTTTCCTTGGCACAGAAAAAACAATTATGAAACCATGGCCTCATTGAGGACTAGTGGGATTCAACAATATTTGATAATTTCTCTTCAAAAAGCCACACTTTGCATTGAAACACTGTGTTTGTATTTTGGTTTTAAGTGTATGTGCAGCTTGCAGAGAGATGTTGTGCTTTGTATGTACCTGTGTGTGTGTCTGGATATGTGCACATCTCTCTGGCTTGTTGAGTTCCATACCAGACAGGTCTGTGCTGGGCTGCAGCACATCCTGCACAAACCCCCTGGGTTTAGGGATAAAAAGGCTGAAGCAGGTCCTGCAAGTCTAGTTTGAGTGCTCCTCTGTAACAAGTCCTGTCCAGGTTTGATTTCAGAAGCTTTTGAAGACAACCATCCCACATGACTCATCTGAGATGACAGAAAGAACCTTTCTGCTCATGTCTAGATTATACATTTCCACCAGGGCTAATGATAGAGAAAGTGCTCTGTGAATCATTTGCATATGAATCATACAGAGGATGTGCCTTATTACTCAAGTATGTAATTTGTAAGTTATAGCTGATGGACAACCCTACCGTGTGGTTGTGGAAATGGGAGCTCTGTGTTTATTTAGATCAGTGTTCCATGGACTTCTGAACCTTGGCATGTGGCACTGTTGGGGGTTTCTTTGTCTTCTGGACAATCTCTTAGGCTTGGTCTCTTATCTCGGTGTGCCCATCCTGTTCTTGCCAGAGACATCCAGCTCTCCCTGCAATGGCACAAACACTTTCCTTTACTGTTTGCTTGTCCAGAAGGTGCCTGCACTTGTAGCTACTGAATTGTAATCCAAATTTTTGACTCATGATGCCTCAACAAGCTGTCCTGGGAATGGGAATGCAGGTTGAAGGCCTTTGGCCCACCACCACCAAGGAACCACAGCACTGAGCTGGGGATTCCACACTGGCTCTGTGTGGCATGACCAGTTCAGCTGCAGGACTGGAGATTAATCCCCTTCTTTCTCTCCCCACCCTCTCTAACAGTCTGGGTACAGCCAAGTGATTAGGGAAATCTTAAGAGAAGAAATAGATATAGATTTGAATCCCATCTGTCTGGAAATAGATCCAAGCTCTCTCACATGCTGGCTGAGCAGACTAAGGAATTAGTAATCATTCCAAAGGGGAATGAGTCCTCTGTGCCTGCTCTGAAAGGGTATTTTTATGGCATCTTCAAAAAGAAATGTCTGTGGTTTGAAAACAATGCACTGCTGGCTGTTGGGTAGGGAGGGGACGCTGGGCTCATCTTTCCATGGCAGTGGCTTTGCAGGTGGCTCTGAAGGGAAACTCTGAGCTTGGAAAGTGGTTGATGGTAAATTTTGGTGGTTCCCCCTCACGGCAGTCAAATGCTCCCCAGGCTGTGGAAAGAGGGCTGGGTATGTTACCATGAAAGCAGGGTGTGGAAAATGAGTTGGAAGAGGAACTCCTCCCCAAATGTGTTCTGTCTCTTTAACTTTACTCTTCCACCCATACAGAACAGCTTAGCACTGTGCTGTTGCTGCTGTTAGTTCTCCCATAAATTCCCTCTGTAGAGCTGATAATGAAGTTCTTGGCCTCCTGCATGGATTCATTGTAGAACACAACTGCTGGGTTCCCCCCTGCTATTTACTTCTTCCCTTGCTTTCCATGCAGTCGATATTTGTCCAGTTCCTGACACCCTGGAGGACACACAACAGACACAGCTGACAAAAGCAACGTTGCTGTTGAAGCTTCAGCAAAACATGGGTATGTTGCTCCCCAGGTTTTTGCTCTGGCAGTGCAGAACCTGCCCTTTTTGTCAGTTCCCACAGCATCCTGATTACCAGCCTCAGTAACTCAGGGAACAGCAGCCACAGGACTCTCCTTTCTGTTCCTGCTTCTCCATGGCACTGCCTCGTCCAGTCTCACAGACCTGTCTGCTCTTGGTACAGTTCTCATGGCTGTGAGTCTTCTTGTGTTAAAACAGTTATACTTTGATCCACAAAGCAGTAACTTCTATCTTCTGTTCATTCTTTGAAGTAGAACATTGTAACTGGAAGATTAAACAGCAGCAGGAAGTGTGTTTGCTTTAGATGTATGTTTTTCCTTGAATCATCACTCAAGTGTTTGGGGTTTTTTTGTGTGTCTTCTCAGCTGCATCAGTAATGAGCACATTAATCAACAGGGAAATGACTTGTGCTACAGAGACCTACAGAGCAGATGTGGTGCTGCACAGCAAAGACTTAATAGCTTTTGTTTCTGAAAGCTTAAACTTTTTCGCTATTTTTTCCCAGTCTGATTCCTAGAATGGAGTTGGTGCCTTATTTTATGGGCCAGGACATGGCCAAGGTACTACAGAAGTGCCAGCTGGATCTCTGGGAGGGTCCTGCTTTGATTGGAGATGTCATGTGGGGCTTTTAGCATTTCTTTATCTGACACTGTGGCTTGAAACTCAGGTTTAGTAATGTTAGATAGTTCAGAGAATCACAGAATGTCCTGAGGTAGGAAGGACTCAAAAGGACCATCCAGTCCAAGCCCTGCCCCTGGACAGACACCCCAACAATCCCACCCTGTCCGTCAGAGGATCATCCAAACCCTCCTGGAGCTCTGGCAGCCTTGGGGCTGTGCCCACTGCCCTGGGGAGCCTGGTCAGTGCCCACCACCCTCTGGGGGAAGAGCCTTGTCCTGGTACAAGCAATTTTTGTGTGGCTCCTTGGTTTCTCCTGGGCCTCATTCAGCTGCCCCTGCCCCTGCCCTCCCCTCCCTGCCCTGACTGCTGTTTCCTGTGGCATTCCAGGTGTGGTGGTGGCAGCTGCTGTGGCACTTCTGGCATCCATCTTCTCTTTCAACTACTTCAGTGACTGAAGTGCAGCCTCCGGAGCTCCTGGGAAGTGTTGCCCCTCTGCAAGATGGAAACCAGCTGGATTTAATGTATTGCTAATTAATTGTTGCCTAAATGTCCCCAGGAAAATGTGCAATATCAATGTAGGATCAGTTACCTTGTCCCAGCATGCACTTAATGTATCAAGTAGAATTATGCAGTTCCAGAGTCAAGTAGAAGACGAATCAGGTTTACAAGAAACCAACCCTGTGGAACCATTTAAGTGAATATTATTTTTTAGAGAGATCCCTCAAAACAAATATAGAAGCTTCATTTTCTTCCTAGTGGCTCCTTTAATGCAAAAGTGCTGCTGCTCCTGGTGTTTCTCAGGCTATGGGTAAGACTAGTGTAGTTACCTGGTATGACAATGTCTGCTTTAATTTGCCAAGAGAAATCTCATCTCATGAAAATTACTTGGGGAAGAATTAGAATTAGTGAAGCCATCATTTCACCATGTGCATTGGTTCAGAAAATTTTGGTTAGCTAGCATAAAAGGTATAGAAATAGCTTCTAGAAATTTCAGGACTTGGCCAAGGCAGCCTGTAAATACTTCAGTTCAGGACCTGGAGAACTCAGAAATCACTAAAATACATAGATCTGCTTTTTCCCCAGTGCCTCTTGGTGAGGATTTCTCTGTCCAGGTCCAATTCAATCATTGTTCTCTTGGAATATTAACTCTTTAAGCAACAGCTACACATAGACAGCCCTTGTGGTTTATCTTGTAGGTACATACTAGTTGTCCAAATTATTGCTAATCAGGATTTTTAGGCTATATACAGACAGCTTTCCACTGTAAGATGTTCTCCAGGATACACTGGGCTGTAACATGTTTACTTGCTATGGAGGAGAGTGGAAGGAGGGAAGATTCTAGGAAGGTTAATAAAGTTTATTTGTGTATGAAATGTGATGTTTACTTGGACCTGAACTACAACAGAAAAGAATTCCAGATTTTAAGGCATTTTAATACCACTGCAAATATTTTTGTAGTTGTTGTTTCAAGGCACTGGAACACAAAGGAAAAATAAACACTTTGGTTCTAAAGCATAATCAAGGATGTACTGGGATACTTTCATTAAAGGCAACTGTGAGAAAGGTGTCTTAAGTGCTATTGCCTCATCTGTGTTTTCTGCTTTTACATGTTTGGAAAAAAGAGCTTCTTTTAGTCTTGTAAGTGTACTCTGAAACACAGTGTTGACCTTTTGTGCCTGGCATTGCTCAAGTACAACCTGGCGGAGGAAGGTGAGTGTTGTAATGGGGGCACTGGGTTCAGGTCTGGGGTTTATAACAGCATTTCATCTGTGCCAGTGGGTGGGATCCAAAGGCAGATGGCATCAAGCACAGCCCTTTATCCAGGGGAGGCTGAGGGTTATCCAAAACTTGGGATTCATTTGGTAACATGCTTCAAAATGGGGGTGGTTTAAAAACTGCTCTGCTGAAGTTTCTGTTAGAAGGAGGAGCAGGGGCATAATGAAAAGAAAAAGAGTTTGTCTTTTGTCTCCTTTTTTGGGGAGGGGCAGGGTGTGGAGGTGAAATACAGAATGGTTATTCCATAGTTGCCTGTTAGACAAAACTCAGCCATGGAAGTGAAGTGCAGCATCTGAGATACTCAATATCTGACACCAGAGAAGAAAACTGTCATGAAACAGTCTTCCTGTAGTTCTGTTTACACCACAGGTGCTAAACAAGTACAGCTTGTTGGGCTGAATTATTCCATGGCCCCCTAGCAGAGAACTCTTGTTTTTCTCCCCTGCTGCAGGCTTGCTCAGTGTTTAGCAAATGATCCTTTTCTTTACTACAGATGGTCAAATTAACCCTTCAGCTGATAACTAACCAGGTCTCAAGGATCTGTGGAAGTCTCGTTTTCCACTGAAGGTTGGAAGAAGGCAAAGAAATTGCTTTTGATGAGATTTCTGCTTTCATACAAAAATAAGAATATGTGCAATAAGAAATTAATGCTGTCAAAGTAAAAATGAGTAATTTGACTTGTACCTACAGATTGAGCCTTCCAGTCATCCTGCCATGAGGAAACAGTGGATGTGGAAAAGAGCAGGTTCTCACTTGTCTGAGAATTACAGGACTAACCCAAGAGGGGATTTCATTGTCCCATCCTTTACATCCTGTTGGCCATTGAGAATGTAAGAAAGTGAGATCTTTAGGATAAATAAAAAGATGTGTGTAAGAGAGAAGAAAAGGAACCTTTTAAAAGTCTGTTCCTTGAACTACTGCATAACTCCAGCTCAGGTTTGATCCAGGATTATCTTTTTCCTGCTACCTCCATAATGCCCTGAACCTGTGAAAACTCCATTGAGACCGAAACTGAGCTTTGTTAACTTGTGTTCATGACTAGAAATCCATTTTAATTTTAATAGATAAGAGTCCAGAAGAATAGTTTGCACTCAAACCCCTGAAAATCTGGCTCTCCTAAGCATAGTTCTAAACATGATGGTCTGACTCAATGAGTTTTGTAGTTCCTCACATCTGAGGGCAGTGTTTAGGGTGGTAATAACAGCCTGGGAGGGTTTGACCCAGCTGGCAACCAAGGCCCACACAGGGCTCACTGCCCTCCCTGGGGCAGGGGCAGGAGGGCTGGAACAGAGAGAAAACCCATGGCTTGTGATAAGAACTGTTTATTAATTGAAATAAAGTAAAATACAGTAGTAGTAATGAAGAGGGAGGCAATAAAAAGAGAGGAATACAAGCCAAGAAGACAAGTGATGCCCAGCACAGTTGCTCCCCACTCACTACCAGGTGCCCAGCCCCAGCAGGGATCAGCCCCTCCTGGCCAGCTCACCCCAGTTTGTGTACTGGGCATAACATTCCATGGTCTGGAGTCCCCCTGTGGCCAGGTGGGATGAGCTGTGCTGGCCATGCTCCCCCCTGGAGGGCAGTTCCTGGCTGGCAGAGCCTGGGGCTTGGGCAGCCCTTGGCTCGGGGTGGGCACCGCTCAGCAGCTGCTCAAACAGCAGCATTACCAACATTGTTCTCTCCCTGAATCCCAACCACAGCCATGTGCCAGCTGCTGGGAGGAAAAACAGCTCTCCCAGCTGAAAGCAGCACCCTTGGATCAGCTGGAGGTTTTGTCTTGCTTTGATCAGCAGTGACAGCAGTGATGGTTCCCCCCCCACTCCACCAGAATATCTGGGGACACTCAGGGTCTCTGCTTTTGAGTCAAAAGGAGGAGTAACCATAGCCCAGGTGCTCTTTGAAGCATTTAGTCTTTGTTACTCAAAAACATTTGCACAGTAATAAATGCTTGAGTCAAGCCTTGCTTTTTGTTCTTTTTAAGGTGTTTTTTTTCCCTCCAGAAACCTGGCTAATTGCTGTGATCAGAGCTTTATTTGCAACTTCATTAGTCATGAGCTTCTGTTGAGGCTTGGTGCCACATGTGTGTTTGCTTTCTCTTTGTCTTTTGTTTTAAATTACAGGTGGAATGACACCCTGCTTAAGCATGTTTAGTGTGTCTTCTAAATTGGAGTGTCAGCTGTTTCTTACAATAGCTAAAGGTGCAGTTTCTGTGGTGGCATTGTTGGGTTTCTCCCTTTCAGCCTGGTTTTCAAAGAAAGTAACTTTATGTTTGGAGGCTGCTGATGTGCAGCCCAATGACTTTTGAGCCAAGCTGGATAAAGAGGGAAAGTTCTCAAGAGTGATAAAATCCCACAACTTACATGGAGATTTTCTGGCGTGTAGAGGACAGAAAATGTTCATGTCTCTTATTTAAAACACATAATTAAAAAATGCAAGGGAGAGATTGACCTGCTAATAATATCCAGATAACTAGTTATTTTTGTGATTGACAGAAATAATCCATTATTTTCTACATAACCTCCTATAAGATCGCTGGATTTTCATGATGTTGAGTGGATCTGGCAGGGGTAGATCTGCAAATATTCTGAGCACTGCCCCAAGGGAAAAGCCTTATTCCACCTGGGTTTCCCTTAGAAAGACTTATGATACTCTCACTCAGCAATTTACAGCATGGAAATCATAACATTTTGGGACCATCCTGTTTGAATGGAATAAAATCCTGAATTGTTTTACAGGGTGAAGAAGATTGTACAAGGGATGATAAAGGAACTTCATTTGTAAACTTGGTGTACGTGAAATGAGGTTTGTAAAGCTCTGTTAAAATATTCTATGGCAAAACCATATTAAAAGTAGAAAATCCAGCATTTTGATGGTTTCTAAAAATGAGCACGATAAAAGAGAAATAGTCTTTAACCTTTTGATAATTTCAAATGTTATCACAACTGTGCAGTTAAGATCAAGAGGAAGTTACAGATACTTCTGTCCTTGGGCAAATTCAGCTTTGCCAGCATGCAAAGGTCATTGAAGTGTGTCCAATGTTGTGGTGTGTTCTGTCAGAACTGGAGGAGGGGGAGTTTTTAGACTGAGAGAGGAAGGTTTATAGTGAGTTTTCCCCATGTCTTCCTCTTGAACAGATTGTTAAATTGTAGTTCTCAGCAGTTCCTCTTTAACAAAACTTAAAACTTGTTGTTCTGTAGATGTCTAGTGAGTGCTTACCAATATTTCACATGTTTTAAGGTTCTGTGCTACCAATACATTTCACACTGCCAGTGGCAGGTCTTGGGAGCTGTTAAGCTTTACTCAGAGTTATTACATAAGCACAAGATACTTTTTTCAGATACTGCAGACATTTAAACATTGCTGCTCAATATCTGGAGCACTGAGGAACTGAAGTGAGCTGGTCCTGTGTCTGTGTTTGCTGTGGTGAGAAATTCTGTAGTGTGGTCACAGAAGTGACAACAAGAAGGGGGAGAAACTTACACAAGCCCTGGACAAACTTCTCTCTTTTCATGAATATGGAATATGTGGAAGCATAAAATAATGTCCTGGTTACCCCAGTTCTTTTGGAATGCAAGGACTTTGGGCTATTTGTCCTTAAAACTGCTTCTTCCTACCCAGGCTGGTAGAAGTGTATCTGAGGAGCCAGGACTTGCCATGATGCAGAGCACGGACATGGCTTTTTGTGTGCACAGAGGGATGGATCAGTCCTGTCCCTGATGAAATAAAGGTCTTGCGCTTCTTGGAGACAGGTGTGGGCCCTCAATCTGAAATGTTTTTCACCTTAAAGATCACCAGTATTGTCTGCTCTTCCTCCTATTACTTGTGGCTGGCATAGAAATAATTCTGTACAGGACTGCCAGTTGTACATGTTTGAAGTAAAATTCACATACTAACAGTTAAACAATGTTACATCTTTGTATCTTACAAATAAGTTAGGAGAGATAACCTTCTCTAAATGAGATGGGTGTTACTGACATGGATTTACACCTTACTGAGGAAGAAGTGGAGCCAGCGAGCACCGTGGCTCTGATCACTCCACATCCTGCTCCTCCAAGTTGCCATTTCCCAGCGCCGGCAGCTCCCTTTCGGGCAGCAGCCCATACTCATTGAGGAAAGCCTCCACATCCACAGCAAAGAACTCCTCGTTGAACTGTTCAGAAACACTAATGAAATTGCTCAGCAGCTCCCCAGCCTTGTAGACCAGGAGGGAGGGCAGCACCTCGCTGGAGAAGCGCTCGCCGGCGCCCGTGCTGGACGCCCTGATCTTGCAGAACTTCACCGTGGGGTACTCCACGGCCAGGCAGGTCAGGCTGCTGTTGAGGGCGTCGCAGCCCTTCACGCCGTCCTCGTAGATGTGCACGATCACCGTGGTGGTCTTGTGCTCCTTCTCCACGGCCTCCAGGAACTGCTCCCCGTTCTGCAGCTCACACACGAAGCCGAACTTGGGCCCGAAGCTGAGGCGCTGGTGCATGTCCTGCATGCAGCGCTTGCGGTACTGCTGCAGGCAGCTCTCGTCCTCCTGCGCGTCGTGGATCAGCTCGTACTCCTGCATGCTCATCTGGGGACGTGGGGAGAGCGGGCTGTTAGTGAGGGGATGTGGGGTAAGGGGGGGCGAGTTAGGGCGGTCAAGAAGAGGTTCAGGCACAGCAGCAGCAGAAGGCTTGAACTCAGAACTTTAGTTACAGCTTCACCTTTTATGTACGCCTGTATCCAACATGCCATCACACTGTTGGGCAGTCAGTTCACTAAGCAGACGTGGAGACATTCTACTGGCTACAAGGTATCCCACATTCTGCAGGCGGCTCCTTCCTCCATAAGGGTGCACTCCAAACTGCTTTTCTCTCAAAGATACCCTCTGAACTCCCCAAGATCAATTCCCTCATCAATTACCTCAGAGGATCCACAAACACACTGCCACCCTCACAAGTGGGCACCCTGGGCTCAGGGAGGAAGAGCCCAAGAACATCAAAACTGAACCAGGAGAGCCATCACTGACTCTGAAAGATACGAGTGAAGATGCTGTCCCAACACTTCCATGGCAACTGGACAGGATTGGAGGCATTGCCACATTTGACAAAAACCTCTGGATTTCCTAGAGTTGGTAGGAATTTTGCCACTGACTGAGTGGGCTCAAAGTTTAAGTCTTGTGTTTTGGGGGTTTGGGTTCCTCCCTTCCAGACCTGGGAAATGGTAATGAGTGACAATCAGGCTCAGAGCTCTCTCCTGACTAATAGGTTTTTAATTATATTAAAAGTTTACCATTGCACTAACCAAGGATGGAGCATCGTGGCAGGGAAGAGGAAGAAAGGTCAGACTGTGCTGTGAGAGGTGGCTGAGAAATACACTGCTTGCTTTACTGGAGCCAGACTTTGCTTGAGAGAGGGCTGGACAGAGGGAATCAGAGAACTGTTAAGGTTGGAAAAGCCCTCTAAAGCCATCAATTCCAACCGCTAACCCAGCACTGCCAAATTGCCACTAACCCATGTCCCTAAGCACCACATCCCCATGTGAGTGGACACTTCAGGAATGGTGACTCCACCAGTTCCCTGGATGGCCTCTTCCAGTGCCTGAGAATCCTTCTGACAAAGAAATTTTCCCCCAGTATCCAGCCTGCCCCTGCCCTGGCCCAGCCTGAGGCCGTGCCCTCTTCTCCTGTCCCTGTTTGCTGGAGCAGAGCCTGACCTGCCCCGGCTCCCCCCTCCTGGCAGGGATTGCAGAGCCAGAAGGTCCCTCCTGAGCCTCCTTTTCTCCAGACAGAGCCCCCCCAGCTCCCTCAGCTGCTCCTGCTGCTCCAGCCCCTTCCCCAGCTCCATTGGTTGGCAGATGTGTTTGTTCTCAGATGTGTTTGTGAGAGCTCTGCCGAGTTACACAGAAACTGAATCTGGCAAATTGAGGATTTTCTGGTTTATAACTGCTATGTTCTATATAGAATCAAAATTAATTTATTTTGCTTTGCTCACCTTACGGCAGAATCTCTCTCTGGTGTCTTTATCATCTCTACTGAAGGACCTGTGAGGTGAGGACATTTGTCTGAGCATTTCTTTCTTGCTCAAGGGTAAGGAGTCTCCATCCTCGCTTTCTAGTTTAAACTTCCTCCAGTCATGGATCACACCTTTGGGCCCTAAGAGAGATGAAGTTGGGTGAGAAACTGGCTGCAACAAGGAACTTCTTGAGAAGGTTTTGCTCTTTGCTGGTTTGTCCTTCTGTGCCTCAGTTTATCTGTCTGTCCCTCGTCCTTCCAGAGCTCTCTCCAGGACTACTGACAACCAGAGCTTTGGGACCAGTGTGTCCCCCCAAAAAAGAGTTTTTTTTCTAACCTGGATCACTTTGGGGGTCTGGTTCCTATCAGGAGCCTGTGGAAGGCTTTTGGTGAGTATGTGAGTAGTTAAGAAGGAGGAAGATGTTTAAACCTGGTAAAACTGCCATATTGGCCAAAGCTTGTGTTTCACAGAAGTGTTTTTTCATGTCTCTATAGACAGTGCATTTATATAAATAAATGGTAGAAGGACTCACAGTAAAATTAAGAATACAGGACACTTGAGATTTTTTTTTAAGCCCATACCTGTTCCACTGGAAGAATAACCCATAAGGCAAATGCTACAATAATTCTGGTTGTAATGCAGATCTTGGTCTTTGGAACTGGTTGATTTAAAGTAGTTAAATCTTGACATAGGGGAAAAAAGTTAATTTCAAAATTCCAGTGCTGTTTTTCAAAATGAAGCATTTTAATCTTCATCTTGGATTATAAAGCAAAACTGACAATATTTCAGTGTTTTCAGACGTGAATTTTTCTATGGAAAATTTAGAAAAGGCCAGGTAAGCAGCTCTGCCTTCATGAGAAGAATGTGGTGTTGCCAAGACTCCTTTTTGGGTTAAGTTTTAACATCATAAAGTGGATGTTGGTGGAAAGGGAAGGTGACCTGACCTTTTACAAATCAGATTCCAGAGCAGGAATGAGCCTAAACCTCTTGGCACAGTGATAGCAGTACAGCAGCATCTCAATCCCAGAATCTCAGAATGGTTTGGGTTGGGAAGGACCTTAAAGCTCATCTTGTTCCAGCCCCCTGCCATGGGCAGGGACATCTTCCACTGGCTCAGGTTGCTCAGAGCCCCATCCAACCTGTATATATACAATAATCTTACCCAACAGCAGCAAGGCTTGTTGGGAAAGAGCCCCAGGATGATTTCTTGCAAGAGCTCCAAGGACTTTAAAGGAGCCCTTGGAGCACAGGGAGGGAATTGTCATCTCATTGCCTGCCTGTGGGTGGGAGGACATGGTCCCTGTGTGAAGAGCTGAACACCACATCAGTACTCATAAAAGTCCTGGGCATTGAGTGCTGCATTACAACAAATGATGCTTTTGAGCTTCTTTTGAAGCTTCTAAAAGCTGTGCTGTGTTTGCCAAGAGGACTTTTTTAGCTCTGAGTGTTCCTTCTACAGAAGGAAAAAATAATTTTCTCTTTACAGCGAAACCTTCCCATCTAATTCTAGTGTGGGAGTGTGGGTTTTGTTGCTGTTTGGTTTTCTTCTGCCCTCCCCAGAAGAAGGAAGGCCATCCTTCATGGCTGAAGCCCTAAAGCATCAAGAGCTACATTGCTCTTGGTGGCTCTGCCAAGTGTCTCCTGTGTTTGCTGTTTGCTTCAGGTATGAGGGGGATTGGCACGAAGATCAGCTTGGTGTTCCCCAGCCTTACCCCAAAACACATTCTCACTGCTTTTGGAACCTGTGTTTCTGTTCAAGGGGTTTGGTGAATCCATTGAACTGCTGGAATTCTGGGCTTCCCCAGTGAATAGGGACAGTTTAGCTAATTTTTAGGGAGGAAAAAAAGCAGTTTCCTTGCCTGTGTGTGTTGCCTGTCCTTCAAAGTCTTCTTCCAAGCTGGTGTTGGCATTTTCTTCCATTTCAGTGACTGGAGTAGGAGATGCTGCAAGTTCCAAAGGGAGGACAGTTAATAACAGGATGGAAAAGGGATAAGCAGTGTGGAATTTCCTGCAGTGAGTATCGGTGAAGATCAAAATACACATGATAATTATAGGGCTTCTCATGGTCCTATAGAAAGCAATTAGGATATTTGTCTGGGCAGATTCTCACTGAGAGCACCCAGGTGAGGGTTCTCTCATTCTACTCTTCCTTCCCAGTCACTGGAGAATATCTGGGACATGGTGGGAAATGGTGGGTGTAAAACTTCCTGCAATGGGAATGTGTTCTGAGTATGTTAAATCCCCCTTGGAATCAGGAACTTATTAATTTTCCAAGTGCTGTAAGTATCTATTTTTAGAGGTCGCCTGAACTGCTCATTTCGCGTACGAGAGATGAAGTCAAGCAGTTGAACCTCTTGGGCAAGAGACCTCTGAACATCCTGGAGCTGGTTGGGCCATGTTTGTTGCAAAATAGCCAAAATGATGGGGGTTATAAATCAAAATAACTTTCATGGTCCACCCATTCTGTAAAGCAGCAACTCAAGGAGCCAGGTGGCAATCTCAGGGCACCGTGACAGAGCAACACCCTTTTGATCTCTTAGGTGGGGTTTTTGAAGCAAACCCACTGTTTCCTGAGTAGTCCCACCTTGGAGGTGATCCCAGCTGGGTGGTGCCAGAGCATTACAGAGCACCAAGGAGCCTTAAGGCAGGGGATTTGGGTGCTCTGCTTTAGTCTAGAGCAGTTTTAGCTGTTCACATGTTAAGTTAAGCTTTGTCTGACTTCACAGTAAACCCCCTCTTTAGGCTAAGATGTTCTCATGCCATGAATGCCTTATTTAAAAGCTGCTGGGGTGTTGGCCTGCAGTGATGCAGTGGTGTATGCACAGGAGGAAGTGCACCCAGTTTTCCATTCCAGCACCGAGGGATAACGTGGAATAGTGGAATAACGGCTGAGCAGGACACAAGGAATCCTGATCTTGTGTGTATTGGGACTAAAGCTGATTAGTAAACATGGAAACAAGTTGTCCCATGCATGTACCCGTGGCAATAAATCAAAACTTGTGGAATCATTGCAAGGAAGTTTGGAAGAAGGGCAGGTAACAAATTAGACAGTACAAATTCTATAGGTTGGTCTATAGATAGGTTGTTGTCACTGAATAGATCCAGCTTACCGGATCAATTGCTATTCCCTCCACTCTGAAATAGAAATCTGAAGGTAATCCCTTCTCACTAGGCAAAACTAAGAATCCTTGCCATGTCAGGGATGGACAGATAATGTGGATATGCTGGGTCAAAGCCTTCAATCACTCCATGGCTTACACAGGGATCTGCACAAAGCTCTTGTCTGCTGCTGCTGCCCTGGATTTTCTTTGTTCTGAGAGGAACAAGAGGATTCTCTCTGTGTTTTGCTGTTTCAGAACTAGCCCTGAAAGGCACTAAAAATACAGAACGTGAAACTCGAACAGTCTGTTGCAGGCTGGAACCACAAAACTTGACCAGGCTTTTTGGTGAAACATCTCTCTTCCCAGAGATGGAAGCGGATTGCCCAAGAAGTGGAAGCTCTCTGTAAAGTTTATGTTACTGCTCTGTTGTACCTAATACGTTGGCAAAGATGAAGTGAATCATAAGAGCACAAAAGGCTGTGTTTCACCAGTAGTGTGGCATGAGGCAACAACCCTGACCACGCACAGGCTGGTGGTTGACCATGGGCTGGGAGGGGGGAATTCCCAAATGGTGGCTCTGCAGCTGAGTCAGGCAGTGAGCCTGGAGCCAGGTGGCATGCAAAGTGCCCCCATTCCTCTTGGCACAGTGGGAAATATTTAGTTATCAATCTCTGGGCACTGGGAGAACTGGGCCAGCCAGCCAGGTGTTCCCCAGGTGGGCACCTGAGGACACAGGGATGTGTCACTGCAGGGTGGTCCGTGGGAGGTGCCAGGCTGAGCTGGCTTTGCTTGAGCCCTCCCTTCCAAGAGGGTGCCAGTCCTGGCGTGTCATGTGTGGGCACAACCACCTGGGCAGGGAACTCCCCCACGTTGTCCTGAAGGCTTGAGGTGGAGCTGTTGTGTTGCTGCTTGGAGTTTTTTTTATGGGTGGTGAGGAAGTGTTTTATGTTCTGGGCAAACAGCATTTTCCAAAGGAAAAATAGGCTTCCCAATAAATGTGGAGATGTGGGTGCTGCCAACTCTGAGGCTTGTTCTGCAAGGGCAAGAGCAGGTCCAGAGAAGAGCAATGAGGCTGGTGAAGGGACTGGAGCACAAGTCCTGTGAGGAGAGGCTGAGAGAGCTGGGGATATTTAGCCTGGAGAAGAGGAGGCTCAGAGGTGACCTCAGCACTGTCTGGAACTCCCTGACAGGAGGATAAACGCAGGTGGGGATTGGTCTCTTCTCTCAGGCAACCAGTACGACAAGAGGGCACGGGCTGAAGCTCTGCCAGGGGAGTTTTAGTTTTGATATCAGAGATTCTTTCCAGAGTGGCCAGGCATTGGAATGGGCTGCCCAGAGAGGGACTGTGGATTCACCATCTCTGGAGGTTTTTAAGATGAGACTGGATGTGGCACTGAGTGCCATGACCAAAGTGATGACCAAAGTGATGATCAAAGTGGGGTTGGACCAAGGGTTGGACTTGATGATCTCAGAGTTCTCTTCCAACCCAACTGATTCTGTGATTATATGATTCTATGATTCTATGAAATGTCACTGCGTGGTGCTGAGTCAGCACAGCAGACAGGGTCAGGGCAGTTGGGAATGACCCAGCACAAGGTGTCTCAGATCCAAAGGTGTCACCTCCCTGGCTTTATAGGTGAGCTGCAATGTGGTGTGCCAGGCAGTGGGGATGGATGGAGCCCTCCCCTGCACTGAGTGGCAGCTCCTGTAAGAGCAGCAACCCCGTGGAGAGGCCACGGTGCTCACGTGAGTGCAAGTGGGTCCTAATTAGCTGACTGACTGTCTTGTAGAAATTCCTTATGGTCACCTGCTAGCACAGCCCCCTTCAAATGAGTCACCCTGAGGGTGTCACGGAGCAGGGGGGTCAGGCCAGACATTCCCTGCACAGGGGTGGTTGGATTCAATAGTGATGGATGGGCTTGTATGTCAGAGAACCTCCACCCCTGCCCATTGCAAGCTCCTCTTAGAGGTTCCTTACTGCTTTATAGATGATTATTTGGGGTTTTTTCATGTAAATGTGCAGTCTGTAAATCCCAATAAATAACTTGCTCAAGGTGAGAGCACATGGTGAGAGCAGAGGACCCTGAGCTGAGTCAATCAGCTCCGCAGGATGATGAGCAGTGATGGTAATGTGATAATTAATGCCATCACTGGAGTTATTTATGTCTCCTAGTTCTGAGGAAGCACCCACAGACCTTCCAGGCCACCAGTTGCATTTCTACTGATCCCAAGCTTCCCCTTTGCACCATTTTAACAGCATGTGACGTTCCAGATGAACAGCAATCTCAGGGGAGGGGGAAATTGCTGATTTAGAAGATCTATTGTAATTTCATTAGCTTTTGTCATTGGTTTTGGCAACTGAAAGTGGTTTCTGGAAAGTTCAAATGGGAAGACCAAAATTTCCTTGTCCAGTCTGTGGCCCATCAACGTATTAGGCCATATTTTGTCATGCATATGGACACTTCACATACGTATTTTAAGTGACTGATTATTCTGTAACTTCTTTCCTTTCCTGTCTTTATGTGAGATTTTCTGAGGGAAGAAAGCAAAGATTACAATTTCTTCTTGGAGGGATTTGAGATGTCTCTGTGTGCCACTAAGTCACTTCTTCAGCAGGAAAAAAGCCCAAACCCAAAGGATATGCTGATGCTGCATTGAATTGCTCTGAGCTTTGGACCTGTTGTAGCTCAGGAGCAGCAATTCCTGTTACTGCTGCTCATCCTTCTGGTGTAATTAAACTGGATGCACCAGCCTTACTACAGTTCAGAAAAAAAGCATTTAATGAAGGATTTCCTTTTTATCCAAAGCACAGAGTTCCAGGATGGTTTGGGTGGGAAGGGACCTCAAAGCCCATCCTGTCCCACCCCCTGCCATGGGCAGGGACACCTCCCATCAGCCCAGGGTGCTCCAAGCCCTGTCCAGCCTGGCCTGGGACACTTCCAAGGATGGGGCATTTTGTACCTTTTGGCCTTCACAGAGTGTTTTCTGTTTACCCAAAATCACAATTTACTTGATTTTTTTAATGCTTTTTCTCTTATAGATACTGAATTTCTGAGGTAGCTCAGAAAGAAATCACTGTAGCCATGTACTTGTGATGAAGTCTTGTTTAATCCTTGTAATAGATTGCAGCTGAACATACAAAAATAATGTATTCTAGTTGTAAATTATAGTTGCAGATGAAAATTTAATAGAAAAAAACCTCTAAATAAACTGTAAAAGGCAAGATGCATTCTGCAAAGGACAAAGCCAATAAAACTTAGTTCCAAAATAGGAGGTTTTGCTGCGAGTCCAACAAGTAAACATGAGAAATATTTTTCTTAAAATATAAACTCAGGCCCAAATTTGCTGCTTTCCAGATGTGCAAATTCCACTGACAAGGCTGTTCTGTGCCTGGGTTTAGACTGTAAATCAGCAGTGAATCCCCAGCAATAGGTGGGACAGTGGGAAACTGGGAACTGTGACATTCTGGGGACCCATGGAGGAGGAAGGATGAAACGGGAAGGATGTTTGTCAATGAGATGTTGCATGTGTTGGTTTTGAGCTCCGTGTGGGTGGTCAGTCAGGGAGCACACGAACCCCAGGTGTCCCCTTGGCTCTTGCCTCTTGGGGAGTGTCTGAATTTTAGCAGCATTTCCTTCTCCCCAAGCACCAATTTGAGTTACTTCTCTGCCCATTCTCCCTGCTTTCCATTTTCAGAACTTGTTTCCTGATATTCTTGTCCCCTCCCTCAAATGGTAACGGCCACCAGACCTACCTTGCTAAGCAAACAAGCCAGGGAGAAAGAGCAGCCACGGATTAAAATATTCCCCACACTGAAATCTGGGGGGAATGGGGTGCAATAACCCAGAAGAGTGGAGGGCGGAGGAGTGGAGCAAGCCCTGTGTGTGTGAGGCTGTGCCCAGCCCCTGGGCAGGGGCAGTGCCCTCCTGTGCTCCCAGCAGGGACAGGTTTCCAGGAACCCTTGCTCTTGGCTGCACAGAGAGAGCTCCGTAAGAGGCATTAGCACCATGCGTAGGTGCCAAGGGCAGGGCTTGGGCTTCCAGCCCCATTGCCAAAGCCATAAGCACATTTAGTGCTGGTGGGCACCTCTCCAGGGAGCACCTGGCATCAGGGGCAATCAGATCCCTTACCTGGAGGTGGCAAATACAGGTCTGAGGGTCACAGCCACCTGCTCTGAGCTCTCCCACCAGCCTCGTGTCACCCCAATACGCACGAACAGGCTCGTGGAGTGGAAAATGGAAATTTCCTGCCTTACCTAAAGGAAAAACGTGGTGTGTGGTGTCCTGATGAGGTCACCACGTTGGGGGGAAAAACATGATTTCCAAACTCTGGGATGGGACTTTTTTTTTGTGCAGAGGAAGAGGTCATGTGCTAGGAATAAAGGCCAGGGCAGGCTGGGCTGACGTAGGGAGCTGCCAGCTCCTGTGCACGTCACCGGGGCCGGTGAGAGGGTTATGGGATTGGATTAGTCCCTCTATCCGCTTTAGCAGAACTGTGCTGGGCTTTATTTGGGAGATGGAAACATTTTAAATAGATGAGTCCAAGGTTTCATTTATCCTTAAGGCTTTGCCAGTTAGGAAATTCCTTATGTGACTACCCCTGGCTTCAGCATTTTGTTGGGTTTAAAGTCATAGGATTAAAAACGTTGCCCTTTCTCTTTGTCTGTTTTTTTGTTTTTTTTAGTCTTTCAAAATGTAGCCTGTAATTATGCACTAGGAATTATTCCTCTTTTCTGGATTGCACATTTATTTTTGGAGATCACTCCAAAACAGGAAATGAGCTTGTTGTCTTTCACATCAGTCAATGACAGGACAAGGAGGAACAGCTTCCAACTGAGAGAGGAGGTTTGGATTAGAGATTATGGAGAAATTCCTCCCTGGGAGGGTGGGCAGGCCCTGGCACAGGTGCCCAGAGAAGCTGTGGCTGCCCCATCCCTGAGAGTGTCCAAGGCCAGGTTGGACAGGGCTTGGAGCAACCTGGGCTGGTGGGAGGTGTCCCTGCCCATGGCAGGGGTGGCACTGGATGGGCTTTGAGGTCCCTTCCCACCCAAACCATGACATGATTTTATGATTCGCTTCTACCAGAGTACCACTGGTTTTTGTCTGGGAAAGCAAAATGCAGATCTTTTAAATCAGAACTTGTTTTATTATTTCAGAAGGAAAAGTATTAGTTGACATTAGTAATGTCAAATTTCTGTTAACATTAACAAAAATTTTTTATTTCAAAAAGCTTTCATTTGGGTGAGCGTCTTTTGAAACTCAGAATTCAAATTTTTGCAGCATGTTGCAACTTTGCTGGAGCAGTTACATGGTCCTTACTATTGTGATGAATTAATCCTTTTTCTAATTATCATTCTGTCAGGAAATCTATCATTCATTAATCTCATTTTTAAGAAAAGGGGGCTGTGCCAAGTGGGGTGGAAGAGGAGCATGGCTGGATGCTAAAGAAGTGTCTGTTTGGAGCAGAACAGTCAACTTTTTCAAATGCAGATTATTTAAGGGCATGAACCTCAATCCATGTTTAACCTCAATGCTTGGCCCAACCTGTCAGCTGCACTGAACACTTCCCCAGAGCACTCTCAAAGCCTGCACAGAGCTCCCACTTCATGTTTAGGTTTGTATTTCTTTCTGAACCCCGAGTGAGTGTTGCTAAAGCTGACACGTCCTTCAAAGCTGGAGTTTATTGCTGTGCTTAGCAAAGTCAGGATGAATGGCAAGAGCCCAGGGGAGAGGTTTGACACATTTTCCCCCCAAGCTCAACAGATGTTTGCAATGTGTATAATCCCTATAATTTGTCCCAAATCACTTGTGTCAGAGCTGTCACTCCAGCACTGACTGGAGACAGGTGTTGGGAGAGGTCGATGGCCAGTGTTTTATGGAAAAGAGAAGAATCTTGACATTGTTGTGAGATTAATTAAAGATCTAGAAGCAGCACTGCCTTGTATGGACTTTAAACAAATCCTTACAGTTCCTTTCCATCCAAAAGGAAAAGGTGCCTGTTGGGAAGGGCCAGGAGGAATCAAACCTTGTGAAGGTGGAAGAGCATCCGCTGCTTTGGGAGAGGGTCTGACCAACAATGTCTCGTAAGGCTCTAGATATGCAAAAAACTGCCCACAGAAAGCAGCCAACAAAATAGTTCTGCCTCAGAAATTGTAACAGTTCTGGTGTGTGGGGAGGGGTTTGTTGGGGGTTTTTGTTTTGTTTGTTTTTCTTTAGCTTGGTTGAAGGTTTTTTTCAAATATGTATTTAGAACTGTGAAGTGAATCAGTAGGAATTGCTGCTTTTGCTTTTTTCATATTTACACTTTGCTATCACCACTTGCAAAAGGCAGGCTTGGCTTAACCAACAGGTTTGCTCTTGTGCAGGGTCCAAACAGGCTCTATCTCAAATCTGAGAGCTAAGCAATTTTGGGAAAAGTAACATTGTTCTTGACAGCCTTTATGTATCCTTCATTCCTGCCTTTCTCTGAGCACTGACGTGCATCCTCTGGGATGTGTGGAGATCTCATTTGTTGCTTTTCCATCATTCCAAACGTTAGATCATCCTCAGTTCTGACCCTCTATCATGGAGTTGGTACCTTTGTCTGCAGCTGAACCTCCTCACCCTGTGGGACATCCCTGGGGAAAAGAAAGGAATGCAGCATCTAATGCTTTGGGCACTGGGAAATGCTCCTGCCCAGGAGTATTTATTAACTTTTTGGCAGTTTAATTAGATTTACATATGTCTTGTGGTGATGGTTCAGGTGTGAGGTCACAGCAGGTGAAGCAAGGCTCTGCTGGGCTAAGGAGGTGTCTCCTTGGGTGGGCAGGCCCTGGCACAGCTGCCCAGGGCAGGGGCGGATCCCCATCCCTGGAGGGATTCAACAGCCCTGTGGATGTGGCACTTGGGGACATGGGGCAGTGGTGGCCTTGGTAGTGCTGGGGGCTGGTTGGACTGGATGACCTTAGAGAGCTTTTTCAGCCTAAATTCTGTGATTCAGCTCGTGCTCTCCAGGATTCCTGGTGTCTCCCAGCCTGCTGCAACTGGCTTGTGGCTACCAGGTGCTTCCTCTTCCTCCATCCCTTATCTATCTCCCTGCTCAAGTGTCCTAAGGCTCTGCCAAGTGCATCTCCATGTCCTAGAAGAGCTGATGGATTAATTTCCATATTTATCTTAAATGGGAGGGACAAGGTGCCAAAGTGGAGTATCTGCATCTGTCCAAAGGAGGTGGAGATGCTGCCAGGAGGATGCTGGCACTCTGGAGCTGGGCTCAGTGCAGCCAAAAGAGAAGTACTTTCCTCTGTTGAACTGTAAAGCTGCCACCAGCTGGATGTGCTTTTGCTGCCTTTTTTTTTTCATTTGACCATATACCAAAAAATGCAGTTATAATGTAATGGATTAAATGCTGGTCCTGTCCCAAGCAGCTGCAGCTTCCCAAAGGGAAGTGCTGCAGGGCTCCTGCCTTGCAGTCAGAAATAATGGCATCTCCACTGCATGATCCTGACATCCCTGTGACTGTGTGAGGCCAAAGTGACAGCAGGAATGTGCTCCTCGTGTTGCTTTTATTGCTCAGAAGGTGAAGGCCAAAGCATACAGGGCTGTGTGGGCACCCAAAGCCCTGGAGTGTTTCCATCAGCTCTGTGGCTTCCTGCTCTGCTCTCACAGAATCACAGACTGGCTGGGGCTGGAGGGACCTCTGGAGACCATCCAGTCCAACCCCCTGCCAGAGAGGATGGATCCCATCCAGGTGAATTTTGACTATGTCCAGAGGAGGCTCCACAGCCTCTCTGGGCAGCCTGTTCCAGTGCTCAGTCACTCCCAACAGTGAACAAGTTTATCCCTTTTCTGCAGAATTCTCTCGTATCACTTACGTCATTCCAAATGCTTCCTGGGATTTTTGGATCTTGTGATTTGATTCCTAATTATAAATGGTGAACCTTCATCAGCTAATTTGTAAATATCTTTACAAATGCCTTGCAAAACTGCATGAATTAAGGATGTCTGTTCTTGCTTCCTTTGCAGACCCAAACAAAGCAGGCTGGACTTGCAGTTATGCAGCAACTAAGGCATGTACACGAGTTTCTCTGAACTTCTATTGAATAAATGTCATGCTTTGGAGCAAAGGCTGATGGCTCAAAGGCATGTGTTCCCTGTCCTGCTCCAGGACGTGACTCAGATGAACAGCAGAGCAAATCCTTTCCTGGGGACTTGCTTTTATTCATGTACAAACTGGAGCACAAATGCTGGGGCAGCTCTTCTGTGTCCACTTCTTGTTTCTAAGACTTCTTTGCAGGGACTGCCATGGCTCTATCCTAGAATTAATTCCAATGTTTTAGCCTTCCCTGTGCTCTGCTGTAGTTTTATCATCTACTGAGAAGCCACCTGATAGTGATCTGTTCTTGGAGGCTTCTGACATTCCCTGAGCCTCAGCAGCAAAGGGCTTGTTGGAACAGGCAGGAGGAAGGACAGGAAGTTTGTTCGTAAGGGAGAGCAGGGGAAAAGAAGGGAAAGGGAAAATGAAGGGAACAAAATGATCTGATGGGAAAGGATCTTGCTGTAAACACCACACCTGTGATTCATTTCATCCACTTGATGTGTGCCCAGCGGCACTCCAGGGCACTGCAGTGCCAGTGGACCTCCCAGGGATGGAATTTGGAGCAGGGCCTGGGGCAGTTCCCACCTCCTGTGTGCTGGGAAAGCTGCTCCTGTGAAACCCGAGGTATCACAGATACTGCAGCTCTGGGCGTGGGCAGAGGGTTCCTCTGGGACCTGGGACAGCCTGAAGGGCAAAGGCAACATCTACTCAACGGTGGGAGTGAATGAAATGGGCACTGCGGGGGAAGTGCCCAAGCTTGGTGTTCCTTGGCCTGCAGAATTCAGGGACATTCTACCCTCGCCCAGAACTGCTCCTGCCCTGACATGGTGAAATAAGCCATGTCCTGACCTCTTCTGTTTGCAGCAGGTGGCCAGGGGATCAAGAGAAGTCAGAACAGGAGGTACTGAAGGTGTCCTGCTGGTGGGTTCTCTCCTCCCTCCACCCCTGGGCTGGAACCAGATGTGACATGTGGCTGAGCCATTGCCTGGCTGCAGCAGGCAGGGCAGGGCAGGGCAGAGCAGAGGATGGAGGGGCACTCTGTGCTCTGTGTGTGGTTAGGAAAGGAGGGGCATTCAGGGAGCATCACAAGAAATGAAATCTAATTTCTCCAGGGCTTTTTTTCCTAATTCTTTTGGCACCTAAAACTTTGTGCTGAGGTGTCAGAGCTTGAAGAGGCTCTACTTGTGGATCTTCCAGTGCTAAAGAATAAGATGTGAATGTAGTGAGAGCACTCCCTGTGCCCTTGGGAGAATCAGGCTCAGATACCAAACCAGAGAGTGCCATAAATCAGAGACTAAACTCGCTATTTCAGGCCGCCATGATGTCAGATTTACTTGATAAATGAGTATCACAGCATTAACTGTCCCAATGGAACACTTCAACTGTGAATCAGTTTGCAAGAGCCTCATTTATTGATGTGTTCCAACAAGTCCCCTTTAAAAAAATCAGATCATAATCCATTTAACTCTTTAACAGTCGAGAAGCACAAGGTTGGGCTCTCTGACTACAAGCCCACATTAATCCCTTTGTTTTGAACATTGTAGAAGGGTCTTGGGTGACTCATCAATATTCACATTAAACAGAAGAGCATAATCAAATTTGAAATGTCCTAAGATGATTGTTACTGTGTTTTAAATAAATAGTCACTTTCTGAAATGAATTAAGTCATAGAATGGGTCGGGTTAGAAGGGGCATTAAAATCACCTTGTTCCAACCCCCTGCCATGGGCAGGGACACCTTGACTGTCATCTGAGGAAGATCTGAACAAATACATCCTAGTGTGTCATGGCTTACAGGACAAGATGCTTCAGTGGCCTCAAACCCTTGTTTTGGTGAGCTACAGAACTCAACTGACCTGAGAGGATGCAGGCATGGCTAAAGGGGACCAAAAGTTGGTTTCACTGAGAGAGATGGTCTCCTGGAAGCCAAGGGGGCCTGCAGGTGGCTGTGGGGGGGACACAAGGAAGTCCCCAAGGGCTGAAAGCTCTATGTTTAGACCTTGGACAGTCCATGTCTGGCTTATTTCCTCCTCTCATAGAGCCTGACTTCTCCTAACTCTTTCTGAGGGTTTGCTTCATCCTGTTTGGCTTAAGGCTTAGGCAGGTTATTTTCAGCTGGGCTGTGTTTTCAGATGAGCCTCTTGCCCGTGTCCAAATGTGGTGTGGCACAAAATAAACCTGGGCAGCCTCCAAGAGGGAAGGGGCAAAGGTGAGCAGCTGCCAAATGCTGCCTCCTGGCATCTCAGAGAAGAACTGAGGTCTCCCCATGCCCAGTTGTGTGCCCACAGGACTCAGCACTGAACTGGTGGCCAAGAACATCTGTGGGCTTGGGGTGAGCTTGAAATGGCCAGTGAGGGGGTTCATCACTGTGTGCTTGCTCAGAGGGGACCTCCAGGGCCTTACCCCCAACATGCTGTCAAACAACCTCCATTGCCTTAATTTCAAAGCTTCCAAGACCTTCCTGAAGGGATCTCTGAGAGAAGGAACAGCTGTGCTGTGCTTGAAGCCCAGGCAGCATCTCTGCTCCCAGGAGAAACAGCTCTGGGGCTGGATTTTGGGTTCTGCTGGAGGCAGCTTTTTAATGGGGTTCCAGCAATCAGGAGGGACTCAGCACCCCAATTATTTGATTTGATGCTCTGTGTTGAAGTGTCAAGCCTGGATTATGATGTGTTTTCATCTCAAATTGAGGGCGAGTCTTTAATGCCATGAGAAGTAACACTGTAAGATATTGCCCAAGTGGAGTAATTCAGGAATATTTTAATTCATGTCATGGTATGAAAGACTTTGCTGAAATGGCAAGGATTTGCAAATAGAAACAAATGTAATTTCCAGATGCCATTTGAATTTAGAACTCAAAAGTTTTTAAAACAAAGATGCTGCTTTTGTGGAAGCTCAGCTCTCTCTGCAGGAATCACCACTCCTGCTATCCCTCCCTCTGACTGAATGCAGGGAGAGAACTATTTCCTCACTGCAATTTCTTGCATTTCCCTTCTTTCTATTCTATTTTCTGTGTCTTTGAGACACCAGAAAGAGTTTCTTGTTTTGGCAGGCAAATATATGGAGCTATTTCTCAAGCTCATCATATTTCCTCTACTTGTTGGTGCCCTCATCTTCCATGTCTGTCCATAACAAAAATTCCAATGAAAAAATGGAAATGTTTCTCTTCAGCTCGAAAAAAAAAGGAATTATTGCAGGAGATGACATGAATTCATCAAGTCCTTCACTTGAAATATATGGATAAGATTTTTTTGGTTTTGTTGAGTTTTGTTCTTTTACCCAAAAAGTTCTATTCCCCTAATTCTGACCAGCTCTGCTCAACCTGTATTGGACAGACCCCATTTCTCACATTCATGTTGTGTTCTTCTGCTCACAGTTCTTTGGTATCTCCTTTCCAGGGAGCAGCAGAACAGGAATTGCTCTGAATTTGGACACTGACTGTGAAAATGGCCCCACAGCTTTCCCTGGAACTCTGTAGGCACTGAGCATTGAAGGCAGAAGTTTTGGGGGGTGCTCTGCACAATATAACAATATATTCATTTATAGCATGTTCCAGCTTATGTTTATATCTGTGAAAACATTTGGGCTCAGGCTAAAGCTTTGAGCTCATTCAAGGCATTCAGAATGAAGGGAATAATTCAGTCCCACTGTGGTTTATGTGTAGGTTAAGATGGGACAGCACAAAGCTGGTTACCAGCCCCTCCAGCTGAGCTCTCTGTGTCACTCTGCCACCTTAAACAAACCAAACCTTGGGCACAAGCTGCTTTTCTTCCCTCTCCTTGCTCACCAACTCCTGACTGAGAGGCTGCACAGACTCCAGAGGTTTCTCTCCACTGGTGGTTTGTGCTTCTGGTATCACACCACTGTGTGAAAGTGGGTTCAGAAGACAATATATCTAAAAAAAATATGTGTGTGTGTGTCTGTGTAGCGTAAGGATGAAGGGAGGAAAATCTAAGATCCTTACAACCCACCTGAGCTGACTAATCCCTGCAATCCAGTCCAGTGCAATATTTACTGAGAATTATTTCTGCACAGATTGCATTGATTTTTTTTCCTGAATTGGTGCTCTCTTTGCTCTTTTTGCTTTGGAGAGCTGGCAAGGGGCAGGAAACCCCCTTTGATGGTGGGATCCACCCAGGGAAAACCTTTGCAGTGGAGCTGAGGATATAAACAGGTGGGATAACGAGTGCTTGAAGGGATAAAATACCTGTAGGGGGGTTTCACTTTGTAAATGAGGAGTGAGGGAACCCTGTGATGGCTTTGGGATCCACTGCTGCTGGAGGTGAATTCCCTTTAGCACTGGAAACCAGGAGCTGCCTGTACTGGTGTCTGGGAATCATTTTTATCCGTGTAACTTGTTCCCAAGTTGTATTATGATTATCTGTCATTCCCCAATGCATTTCCCCATGTTTGCAGCTGTGCTGTAATTATAATTGCTGGGATTAGACATTGATATTTATAACAGAGATCAGCTTCAAATCCCATTCTGAGCCAGGATGAAGTGTTCACATGTCATTCCAGCAATCTGGTGCAGATCAGCTGCACAAGGGTGACTTAGGTTGAAACTATTCCCTCCTGTCAAAAACATCTCAAGTACTTGCAGAAAACCTGTAAAGCCACTGATTGTGCAGGTCATTTTTGTTGTGTAATGGGATGGAAGGAAGAACCCAAGGTCTAATTTTGCCCTGTGGTTTCTGGACCACTCACACCTGTGCAGTTCCCAACCAGCTCACCCTCTGGGGATCTGGACAAAGCAACCAAAAGTGGGTCAAAAATGGGGGTTTTCTTCATCTTTTTATGTAACACATAATTTATACCTTCAGTTACATACTTGGAACC
This sequence comes from Pithys albifrons albifrons, assembly GCF_047495875.1. NCBI lineage: Eukaryota > Metazoa > Chordata > Aves > Passeriformes > Thamnophilidae > Pithys > Pithys albifrons. The sequence goes on from NC_092467.1 coordinate 2,898,465, forward strand.
TGCCTAACCCCACTCTTGTCCATTGTCCATCATTCTTTCACATCAATATTTATACTCACCACAACATTATTTGGCAAGAAAACAATTGTTGCCACACCAAGCTGAAATTAGACACCTGGGTAAGAAGGATTCATTCCAAAGTTAGCATTTAGGGTTTCTTGCAGGCTCCAAAAGGGACCCAGACACGAAAATGTTCTGGAAATTACCCCAGAGATTTGAGCCCTTCATTCAGCCTTCCCCAGGGTACCCAGTTCCATCCCAGCACACGCAGAAATTGAGTGTTTGGAGTCTCTTGCAGGTTCTTATCCAGGTTAGTATTCAAAGGTAGGTTACAAAAGAGCAGAAATCCCATTTGGAATTAAAATAATGACCAAACAGAGAGAAGGAGGGTTCCATTCAAGGAATATAAAAGCTCTGTTAAATTAGATACAGGTGTCACTGCCAAAAGGCTGGACACACACCATCACAGCTCAGGGGCCTGGTTTGTCATTTATTTCCCTTTCTCCCAGAGTGGAGTAATTCATTTATTTCCTTTCCCCCCACTGGAGTGAGGCACCACTCAGTGGCTGTGCTGGAGCAAAACCTGCACTCATTTAAAGCACAAATAATGAGAGCTCTCACAGCTTGTGAGTCTCAGCTTAGTCAGAGCCTCCTGCCAAACTCCCAGCTGGAAACCTGGCATTGGTTTTGATCTGAGCAGCTGCATTCCAGCCTGATGCCAAAGGTGAGGCTCTTCTGGGAGACCCTCCCAGTTAAATTTCTTTATTAGAACTTTTGACACACCACCAACACATCTTGAACACACCACATTTTGTCCCCCTACTGAAATAAAACCTGAAAGGCAATGGACATACAAATCACTCTACCTGAGAGGTTCAGTCCCTCAGCTCTGCTTTTCCTGATGTCCTTGGAGGTTCCAGGAGAGGAGCCGGATCACAACTGAGCACGGAGAGACCTCCTCTCACACTTACATCTCCCTGGAATGATGACCCTTGCAGAAATAGCTTTGCAAAGGTAATAGGATTATCAGGAGGGAATTAGAAAATTCTGCTCATTAGTCTGAGCCAATGAAGCTGCAGACTGGATAGAGGTTTAAAGGATTTAGTGCATGCATATAATTAGGAAGGGAGGAAAACAACAGAGCCCCAAGAAGAGCTCCAGATGTGTGTTCAGAGCCAGGTGTGTTCAGGGGTCTGGAGAAATACAGATGGATCATCAGCACAGTGTGAGAACCTGCCACTGGGTGCAGGAAAGTTGCCCTTGCAGTCCTGATGGCCTTTTCAATAGTTCTGAACTATGATGGGACTCCAGTTCATAAAGAGGATGGAAAATTCAAGGAAATGGTGTTAATATTTCAATAAATCACCCAGTCATACCTAGTTTCTCATTACTAAAAGTGAAAAAATGGGGAGGGAGAAGTTTAGTCTATGGAAAACTATAAATGACTTATGTGGCATTAGAGAACATTCAATTCAGAGCAGTTTGAAATGGAAGACTTGTATTTAGACATTTGCAGCTGTGGCTGTGACATGTGGTTGGATCCTTTGCAATCAAGAAGGTCATAAGATCACAGAATTCCAGACTGGTTTGGGTTGGAAGGCACCTCAAAGCCCATTCAGTGTCACCCCTGCCATGGGCAGGGACTCCTCCCACCAGCTCAGGTTGCTCCAAGGCATGTCCAACCTGGCCTTGGACACTTCTCTGGGCAACATGTGCCAGAGCATTCCCACCTTTCCAGGAAGAATTTCTTCCTAACATCCAATCTAAATCTCTTGTCTTGTAGTTTAAAGACACTTCCCCATGTCCTATCAATCCACATTTATTTTTGCACCAGAAGCAGCACATTGGGCACAGTTAAGGAAAACATACACAGCAGGAGAACATCCTACAGAGGTGTAGTGTGAGAGTTGCTGGCCCAGGTGAAGAGTGAGTGAGACCTGCAGGGCACCAAGAGCGTTTGGAAATGTGGCTCTGGTGGGGCTCTGGGGTAGCTTTCTGGTAGCTTGGGTTGTCAGTGGCTCATATTAGTGATAAAGCAATGAATGGTTCACAGTCACCTGCCAGCCCTGCTTTTATCCACCTGCTAAAACTGAAAGCTCTGCAGAGAGTGCTCATTAAGACCAGCCTTCATTAAGCCTCATCCTCCTGATCTCAGGAAGCCTGGCACAAGGAAGGCCCCTCCTTCTCACAGGGCAGGAGGGTCAGGTTAGGGGACATTTACACAGATGGGATGTGGTGAGGTCTACAGGAGTTGGGGTGCACCCACAGATGTCCCTGCAGGGCCACTGTCCCCAGCTCAGCACTGGAGAGGCACAGCTGGAGGGCTCTGTCCAGTCAGGCTTCCCCAGTACAGGACTGGTGTGGCTCCACTGGAGCGAGTCCAGTGAAGGGCCCCAGAGATGATTAAGGGATTGGAACATCCAGTGAAGGGCCACAGAGATCATTAAGAGATTGGAACATCCAGTGAAGGGCCACGGAGATGATTAAGGGATTGGAATAACTCTTGGATGGAGAGAGGCTGAGAGAGTTGAGTGTGCTCAACCTGGAGAGGAGGACGTTCCAGAGGGAGGGACCTCATCCACAGGTGTGAATATCCACACAGGGGCAGGATAAGAGGCTCTGGGCATGGACTGAGACACTCAAATCCAAGCAGTGTAAGAAAATGCCTTCTTCCCGTGGAGGAGGCTGAACACAGTGGCAGAGGAGACATTAGGGAGCCTCCAACCTTGGAGATACTCAAACCCAACTGGTCAGTCCTGGGCACCCTGCTCTGGCTAACCCTGCTTGAGCAGGGGCTGGACTTGAGCCATCTCATAGAATCATTCAATCAATGGGGCTGGAAGAGACCTCTGAGATCATCAAATCCAACCCTTGATCCATCCCCACTTTGATTGCAAGGTCATGGCACTCAGTGCCACGGCCAATCTCAGTTTAAAAACCTTCAGGGAGGGTGAATCCAGCCCCTCCCTGGGCAGCCCATTCCAATCCCTGAGCACTCTCTCTGCAAAGAATTTCTTTCTGATCTCCAACCCAAACCTCCCCTGGCAGAGTTTAAGCCCATGCCCTCTTGTCCTATTGCTGAGTCCCTGAGAGAAGAGACCAAACCCCACCTGGGTACCACCTCCTGTCAGGTAGTTCTAGACAGTGCTGAGGTCACCTCTGAGCCTCCTCTTCTCCAGGCTGAACACTCCCAGCTCCCTCAGCCTCTCCCCACAGCACTTGTGCTCCAGTCCCTTCTCCAGCCTCGTTGCTCTTCTCTGGCCCCGCTCCAGCCCCTCAATATCTCTCCTGAACTGATGGGCCCAAGTGCTGTGTCCCAATTAAAAAAAAAATCTTAATTTTGAGTAGCTGAAATGGCAATAGTTCCCTTTAAAATTAGGCATTCCAGTTCAGAGACATTTCTCCCCCAACCTGTAGAATTTATGTAGACATTTATATGCAGGAGTTCCCTGTTTGCCTGGTTTTGTTTCCTGCCTGATCTGGGGGAAGGTGTCCCTGCCCATGGCAGGGAGCTGGAACTAGAGGAGCTTTAAGGTCCTTTCCAGCCCAAACCACTCTATAATTCTGTGCCTCTGCTTGCTAAGCCTGCCCTGAGCTCTTCCCTGCCTGACATGCTCCAGCTGCCAGGGATTTTGGGTGCTTCCTTCCTTTCACTTCCTTATGGACTATTTAAATGTCTTTTATGAGATAGTTGTTAATTTTTAATGGAAGATCCCATTAAACTGAGAAGCTCACTTAACTCTGCTCCAAAGGGCAAAGCAAGGAGTTTCATACCCTGGGAAAAAATGTTTTCAGACACATCATGGGGCCAGAATTCCCTTCAGCAAGGAAGTGGCTGATGGAGCTTTCCCAGGGCCCAGCAGGAGGGGGACATGGGCAGAGCAAAGAGGGCAGGCAGGGAATTTCTGGGTATAAACGTGGCAACTTCCAGCTCAGTGAAGGCAGAAGGTCACATCCCATTTCAGACCACTTTGCACTGGAGTAGGATATTGAATAGCATTATTTTTAAATGCTTAACCTGCTACTTTCATCTGTTTTGTCCATTTTTACAAGTTCAGACCATGAGGTGTGCTCTGTGATGTCATTATTTTAGTGCAGGGCCTGGATAGGACTTAACACCACCACCCTCCAGGTTCTCCCTCCTGCAGTCACAGGAGCATAAAAAAATCATTAAAAATTCCCAGTATTCCTTGTGGAGGAAACCTTTTAAATTAGCATGGCCAAGAAGCTTTGTCAGGCCTAAAAATGCCATTTTGAAACAATTTTGTCTTCTGCAACTGCTGTTTTCTTAAATTTTTATGTTTTCCCCTCTTATTTTTTTTTATATTTTTATTTCCTCCTTATTTCACCTGAGATACCATTTCTACAGCTTTAGGTTAGAACATGCCCTTCCTGTCTTTAATTTAAATTACATTTTCTCTTAGTGTATGTGCCATGATTGCAGAAAAATATCTCTGGAAAAAGTAGATTTCTGGTGTTATTTTTGTGATAGTTTCATATCTAATGATGAAGAACTTCCACTTGCAAGAATATTTACAAAATTCCAGTTATTCACCATTGGCTCCAAAACACCTTTGTTGCAAAAAGGTGGATTAAATCTTGATGTGGAGACTGATCCTAAACCAATTAGGGAAACTCCACTTGTCTGCATCCTTGTCATTAACACAATGAATATTAAAATCCAGGACAGGAAGAGGAGCAACGTGTTTCCCACATCCCCTTCCTCATGGAGCTGCGACATCTCATCCTGCTGTGGTCCTCAGGTCAACATTTTTGGCCCATGGAGGTTTTTTTTCACTGAAGAGGTCAGAGCAGCCTCCTGCTGTTGGGGAGAGGCTTGTCCCACCTTCCCCCTGCCCAGCCACCCATTGGCCTTCCATGGGTTTGTGCTTTGGGCCATGATTTGTGTCTTGGTTTTCCTCCTGGAGTGGTCCAACCTCCATGGACAGAGAGGTGGTTCCGTGCCTGCTGGCAGTGCCTTGTCTTTGATGTGGGACGAGGAGAAGCCACCCCGGCCATCCTCTGGCATGTGACATCTTTAGTGATGATTTAGATGAGGGGATTGAGTCCATCAGCAGCAAATTTGCTGATGACACCAAGTTGGGAGGGAGTGTCGAGCTGCTGGAAGGCAGGAGGGCTCTGCAGAGGGATCTGGAGAGACTGGAGGGATGGGCTGATTGCAATGGGATGGAGTTCAACAAGGCCAAGTGCAGGTCCTGCCCTTTGGCCACCCCAACCCCCTGCAGCGCTCCAGGCTGGGCACAGAGTGGCTGGAGAGCAGCCAGGCAGAGGGACCTGGGGGGACTGAGGGACAGGAAGCTCAACAGGAGCCACCAGTGTGCCCAGGTGGCCAAGAAGGCCAAGGGGATCCTGGCCTGGATCCAAACTAGCGTGGCCAGCAGGCCCAGGGCAGTGACCCTTCCCCTGGACTCTGCCTTGGGGAGGCCACACCTTGAGTGTTGTGTTCAGTTCTGGGCCCCTCAGTTGAGGCAAGAGATTGAGGGGCTGGAGCGGGGCCAGAGAAGAGCAACGAGGCTGGAGAAGGGACTGGAGCACAAGTGCTGTGGGGAGAGGCTGAGGGAGCTGGGGGTGTTCAGCCTGGAGAAGAGGAGGCTCAGAGGTGACCTCAGCACTGTCTGGAACTGCCTGAAGGGAAGTTCTGGCCAGGTGGGGGTTGGTCTCTTCTCCCAGGCACTCAGCAATAGGACAAGGGGGCACGATGGGCTCAAGCTCTGCCAGGGGAAATTGAAGTTGGAGATCAGGAAAAAATTGTTTGCAGAGAGAGTGCTCAGGCATTGGAATGGGCTGCCCAGAGAGGGGATGGATTCCCCATGCCTAGAGATTTTTAAACACAGATTGTGCTTGGCACTGAGTGCCATGATCTGGAAAAGGGACTGGAGTTGGACCAAGGGTTGGACTCGATGATCTCGGAGGTCTTTTCCAACCCAATCCATTCTATGATTCTATGATCTGCTCCTTCCTTCCTGGTTGCCCACCCTTATGTACCTCAAGCAATGCCAAGAGTGGACAGCCTTGGCCAGGAGGGTCTCAGGTGTTGCTGTGCAGTCGAGATGTCCATGTTCCCTCGTGGTCCCTTGGGACCTGCGTGAGGTTGGGATCCACAGTGGTTCTGGCACTGGGAGGTTGCCTTTGTCAGCCATTCCCTTGGCATAAGGAGTGTTTTGTCTCTTGAATTAAGTCTGTCTACAGACAAAATCTGCTCCTCTAAAGGACAACCCATGAGAGTGTTTTGGTGGGGGATGTAACTGCTGCTGAAGTTCACCCCTGCATCCTGATCCTTATCCATATGCATGTCCTACTTCAGCATAATCACTGTCTCACAGAGAGGTTAACCAGGCTTTGGAAACTGGTTTTCAGCCACGTTTGGCCTCTCTTTAATGCTTTCTTTTGCACCATTCCATGTTGCCCATAGAGGTCGGTGTTTGCCTGGGAAAGCAAAGCCTGGAGCAAGGTCTGTCAGTGAACGTTCAGCTTCCTTCAGATGTGCCTCCCTTGGCTGGAAACTACCCTGAGCTCTTCGGAGCTTCTAAAGATGTAACTGAGAAGGAAGACGCTGGTGTGTATTCCAGGGCATCATTAGCTTTGCTATCTTTAACACATTTTAGCAGATCAAACATGGTATTTAAAAAAAACTCCAACAACATGACATTTCAGAAAATTGCCTAAAAGAGGAAGAGAGGATGATTCAGGGTGAGAACTGTATCTGTAGTTATCATTTCTGTATATTTAATGCTGCCATTTGTGACTGAGAATACTGAACATGCTCAGGGATGTGCCTGTGGAACGAAGCCCTCCCTTTTCTGACACCCATCCCGTGCCCTGTCAGGGGAAGTAACAGCACAGGAGCAATTGCATGACCTGGTGCCTGAGATGATGGAAAATACTTGGGGAAATAAATTCTGTCGAGTGGTTTTGAGGGAGGGAAGTAGAAAAGCTCAACAACCAATGACCACAGGTGGCATTTTGTAAGGGCTGTCTTCTCAAATGCTCTTTGCAGGAGCCAAAGGTAATGTTCCTAAGCACATTTAAAGAAATATGACTTGGGATTTGTTTCTGTGAGAGGGGAAAATTGTGTGGATTGTCCCATGCTTAGTTATCATCTCAGCCATATTTGTGACCTACCCCTGGCTGGTGTGAATGGCACTTTACTTAAATATCTTTTACAACTAGAACTGTTCCATGAGTTCACTGCTTGGATGCAAACCTCAGATTATTTCCTTGCTAAAATAAGCAATCCTGAGCCTCACTGGATGACATGGCTGGAAATGATTCTGATCAGGATGTCTGGCTGCAAAATAGTCTTGAGTTCTTGTACTTCACACCACTTGATAAAGGAAAAACTGCCATTACTAGCACTTTAATTAATAGTTCTGTGTGTTCCTCTATGTCTTGGTTTGAGATAAGCAACTGCCAACCCCCCCGAGCACACAGAGAAAAGCCTCCCTCCTAACACCAGGGAAAGGGAGGAAAAGAGAGGGGAAAGAAAAAAACCACTTCAAACTGCATTTATACTAAAACTACATATATTTTTCACAGAAAGAAAGAGACAATTAGAAGAGAGTACAAATAGACACTCACACAAGTCTGCAACAACAAGTTCCCCACCTCAACTTCTTAACAAACACACAAATTCTACTGTCCTAACTACACATTACTTAACAAAAGACTTATTCCCCAGGGAAGCAAATTCAAGTAGAAAGGAGAGACCCAGAACAACACATTTTACTTTCCTGAGATACCCTGTGAGCCAGTGGTGGGCCTGGTCCTCTCCATCCCCCCTGGGACAGCATCGTGAGTCCTCCCAAGAGGAGGGCTGAGAAGCAACTGCCTTAACCACTCAAACCACTTAAATGGGCCCAATCCCTCTTGGAAGAGTGAGCATTTTTCTACAAAACCCCAAGCAATTGATGTAATTTGGTAGTACCTGGGATTCCATTCACTGTGGGGTTTGCAGGTTATCAAGGAAATGTTTGGAGAAAGCCTGGAGCAGCCTGTGCTTTTGGAAATGTATCTGTGGGAATCTTCAGCTGAAGGGGTTCATTTGTCTCTTCTGATATCTATTTGCCCACTTAAAAAGTGTTTTCCATTCCTGAAGTGTCTTGGCAATGGGTGAGGAGTTCTGATAGTGTTGAAATCCTGTTTGCACCCAGCTTTGTGTCCCCCAGCGTTTGGGGTTTTTTTTAATTGTTTGGGGTTATTTTAAAGTGATTTCTCAGACCAATTTCCCCCCCCCCCTTTTTTTTTCTCATTTTAAATTAAGTGCAGAGGACAGCACGCTGCTTGACTTTCTCAATTTGTACGTAGGCAAAGGAAAATCGCTTCCTTTCAGGTTTTCCCTGGGATGTGCAGCCAGAAGGGAGCACTCTGAGCTAAGGCACGGGGGTGTTCCCCTCCCGCCCGGTTTTCCTGCAGCACCAGGACGGTGGGTGGAGGTGGCGCTGGGAACCCTCCGAGATGCAGGCTCGGCACTGCTCTGGTGCCACGTGAGAGGAGTTTTGTGCCTCTTCCGTTCCTGCTGGTGGCCTTTGTTGCTCAAATTGAATGGCAGCTCAGAGAGAGGGGAAGCAATTCCTCCATTGTCTTTTCGTAGGGATTTGCCATGGGTGTTTTTCCAAAACGGTGATGTGTGACCCTCATTTTGCCACTCCCCAATATGATCATGAAATCCTTTGAGCTGGAAGAAACCTTAAAGAACATGTAGTTCCACCCTCCTGTCGTGGCATTGCCTTCCTATCCTACATATGACTTGGGTACCACTAATATTATTCATAAATTCATGGAATCCCAACTGGTTTGGGTTGGGAGGGACCTTAGAGATCATCCTGTTCCACCCCCTGCCATGGGCAGAGACACCTCCCACCAGCCCAGGGTGCTCCAAGCCCCATCCAACTTGGCCTTGGACACTCCCAGGGATGGGGCAGCCACAGCTTCTCTGGGCACCTGTGCCAGGGCCTGCCCACCCTCACAGGGAAGGATTTATTCCCAATATCTAACCTAAGTCTCCCCTCTTTCAGCCTAAACCAATTACCCCTTGTCCTGTCACTACACACCATTTTAAAAATCACTCTCCAGCTTTGTTCTAAGCCCCCTTTTGGTACTGAAAGGTTGCAATAAGGTCTCCACAAAGCTTTTTCTTCTCCAGGCTGAACAATCCCAAATGTCTTATCTGGTCTTTATTAGGGGAGGACCTCCAGCCCTCTGACCAATTTTGTGGTCTCCTCTCTCTCCAGCAGCTCCATGTCCCTCCTGTGCTGGTCCCAGTGCTGGGGCAGCTCTGCAGGTGGGGTCTCACCTGGGGGGGGGTAGAATCCCCCTGTCCTGCTGCCCACACTGTGGGACCAGCCCAGGGCATGGGGAGTTCTGGGTGCCAACACACGTGGATGGGTCATGTCCAATTTGCCACCGTACCAGAAGCCCCAGATCCTTTTCCCCAGGGCTACTCTCAGTCCTTTATCCTGCAGCCTGTCCTGGCATTGAGGATTGCCCTGCCCCAGGTGCAGCACCTGGCACTTGGCCCTGCAGTGTCAGTCTGGTGTCATCGATGCTGTGTGACCCAGGATGTTACCAACGTGGCAGCATTTGCCATGGCCAAGGGGTGAAGGATGCATTGCACAAAGCTGGTGTGAACATGGGCAGCAAAATTTTGACAGAGAAAAGCAACAGGTTTAAATTGAACTGAGTAAACTGACCTGTCAGTCTCTCCCTTATTCAAAAGCTTTCCCAGCCCAGTGCAGTTGGATTGCAGGTGTTTGTTTTCCTTCCCGGGCATTAACAGAGCTCCACATATGGCTCAGTGAAGGCTTTGAAAGCAATTAGGGAGTTTTCCCCTAACGGGGTCCAGGTGAACTCCTAGAGCTGTTGATTTACCCCAGCTGTCAGCACAGCTGGTAGCTTGAAGCAGGTGGATGTCTGGATAGAGCAGGTCAGTGTTCCTGGTCCAAAGAGTCTGGAGCTGAAAGAACCATTTCCCAGTGCCAGGCTGCTTGGCCTGTCCTGCTCTGGGTGGTGTGTCCAAGAATGAGAGCACACATGGGCCACGTGGTGGAGAGCCATGCCATGTGTGGGAAGTCACCCACTGAGCAACCACAGGACCACAGAGCATCCTGAGCTGGGAGGGACCCCCAAGGACCATCCAGTCCAACCCCTGAACCTGCACAGACACCCCATCAATCCCACCCTGTCCCTGAGAGCGTTGTCCAAAGGCTCCTGAAGCTCTGGCAGGCTGAGACCTCAATGTCACTGAGCCCCCGGGAAAGGTCTTTTGGACCTCTCTCCTATTTGCCTGTTTTGAAGCAAACCCAAACAAACCACTTCTGACAGCACAGAAGTGCAGTGCTTGCTTGCTCTCCTTAAGCTCCTCAGCTTTCTCTCCAGTGGCCAGCTGCTCCTCCAAAGTTTATTTAAAGCTGGATGTCATGGGCAGCACTGAAACCCTAATTGCTGTGCCAATGCTGTGGGGTTTGTACGGTTCATCCAGGGCATGTCTTTGGCAGCTCTTTGGAGAATCCCCCACGGGAGTGCCAGGCTGTTTGTGCCAGGGGTCCAGTTACAGCACAGAGAGCCAATGAGTATAAAACCAGAGGGAAGGCCACAAGAAAGGCAGATGTGAGCGGGGCAGACGGACAGTTATTCCTGGGTGCTGAGATAACCCCCCACGTCACAGAGTGATGCAGCGCTGAGCCAGACAACTTTGGAGCAAAACAGGGAAAACAAGCCAGCAACACACTCAGGTCTTTAATCAGCACGGAATCCCAGAGAGGGGTCTGGAAGGAGCTCCTGGGCCCTGCTGTCTTGCGTCATGGAAGGGCTGAGTCCTGCCCAGCGGTCACTGCGTCCAGGGGAGATGTTCCTTGGCAGCCACTGCACCGTCCGGGGCTGACAAACCAAGGGCTGTGACAGTGACAAATGTTCTGCTTTGGGCTCCATGGTTACTGCTTCCCAGGAAATTCCACGCCAGGATTTCCAGGGGAGAAGGAAACTCGTTGTTTCATTGTCCAAACGGGAGTCCCAGCAAATGTTCTTTGGGAGCTGAAATTGTGGGCTTTTGCTGTCTTAGCTTTTTGCTAAAGAATCTCTGGCTCACATGTTGGTTTATGTTGTCCTATATATAAATTGGCCCAATCCCTCTTAGAAGAGTAACCATTTTTCTACAAAACCCAAGCAATTGATTTAATTTGGTAGTACCTGAGATTCCATTCATTGTGGGGTTTACAGGTTATCAAGGAAATGTTTGGGGGAAGCCTGGAGCAGCCTGTGCTTTTGGAAATGTACCTGTGGGACTCTTCAGCTGAAGGTGCTTATATGTCTCTTCTGATATTTATCTATTTATATTTATCTATTTATATTTTTATTTTATGTATAGGACAAAAAAATCTATCTATCTATCTATCTATCTATCTATCTATCTATCTATCTATCTATCTAACTATCTATCTATCATCTATCCATCTATCTATTATCTATCTATCCATCTATCAATCTATTATCTATCCATCTATCTATCAATCTATCTATCTATCTATCAATTATCTATCTATCTATCCACCTATCTATCTATTATCTATCTATCTATCTATCTATCTATCTATCTATCTATTATCTATCTATCTATCTATCTATCTATCTATCTATCATCTATATATCATCTATCCACCTATCTATCTATCTATCTATCTATCTATCTATCTATCTATCTATCTATCTATCCATCCATCAATCTATCAATCATCTATCTAATATCTATTATCTATCTTTTATCTATCTATCTATCTATCTATCTATCTATATATCTATCTATACATCCATCTATCTATCAATCATCTATCTATCTATCTATCTATCTATCTATCTATCTACCTACCTATCATCTATCTATTATCTATCTATCTATCTATCTATCTATCTATCTATCTATCTATCTATCATCTATCTAGCTATTATCTATCTATCTATCTATCTATATATCTATCTATCTATTATCTATCTATCCTCTATCTAGCTATTATCTATCTATCTATCTATCTATCTATCTATCTATCTATCTATCTATCTATCTATCTATCCTCTATCTAGCTATTATCTATCTATCTCTCTATCAATCTATCTATCCATCTATCACCTATCTATCTATCTATCTATCTATCTATCTATCTATCTATCTATCCATCTATCCATCTATCTATCTATCTATCTATCTATCTATCTATCTATCTATCTATCTATCCTCTATCTAGCTATTATCTATCTATCTCTCTCTATCAATCTATCTATCCATCTATCAATCTATCATCTATCTATCTATCTATCTATCTATCTATCTATCTATCTATCTATCTATCTATCCATCTATTATCTATCTATCTATCTATCCATCTATCATCTATCTATCTATCTATCTATCTATCTATCTATCTATCTATCTATCTATCTAAAGATATGTCACCTGTACCTATCTGTGTTCCCACATTCAGACATGGCAGAGTGTTACTTAGGGAGTTGTTGTTTCTGCTTCCTCAGTGGAATTTAAAAATGACAGAGGTTTAATGAATGGAAAATTACTTTTCTAAACAAGATTTGCCCTTTTGGTGCAGTGAGTTATGCAAACAGACTGTGTCTAATCCATGTGTGATCCTGGGGAAAATTTGTGAAGAATTTCTGGGGGTTTAGGTCCTTTATGCACACTTTGTTTTGGGGTTTTGAGATTCAGGTTTCATTTTTGTGCATGTAATGAAGCAAATCTGATTCCTCTTTGTTTGCCTGAGTGTAACTTCCCCATTGGGAGACACAGCAGTTTGAGTGGATGTTAAATGTAATCTCAGGCCCAGAATCACACTTTCCAAATGAGGTTTTCTCTCGATATTTTCAAGGTAACACTGATTAATTCATCTATTACCTTCAGCAGAAGCATTTTAAGCACTTTTTTCCTGACTCTATGGTCTAAACAGAAGCCTTGGAACAGAAAGACCTTAAAAATTATATCTAAGGGAAAGGGTTTATCAAGTCATTTTTTGTTGACTCAACAGGGAAGAAATTAAAACCAAAGCACCTTAAGAAAGGCAATTAAAAATTTAAGCTGCAAGTGGGTCAGTGCTGAGCTGTGGCTTTGTGGGACATCCAGAGCTGCCCCAACTGCAGCCAATGGCTCAGCAACCACCAGGGCTGCACAAGACCTTTACTGTGAGCTTGGTAACCTGTTACTGCCACCCCTGACCACACCAACACACCCTCATCTTGCTCTGCTTCAGAGTTTCCCACCCCTGCGAAAGGGAGTTTGGTTTAGGTTCTTAGTTGTCACCTCTGGCTTCAGCCTGGTGCTGAAGCTCTTCTGGAGGTGTTGGGGTACATCTTACCAGCTTCTAATCCAAGACTGAGCTTTCAGAGGAGTGGTGGCTCAAGACACGACAGTACAATCTGGAGAAAGGTGATGTGCTGACTCTGCTTTTTAAGGGCAAAGGCCAGAGGTTCCAGCTATAAACTCAAGCTTGAAGCACTTTGCCTTCATTTATGTTAGCACACAGATGTCCAAATTCCCTTTCTTATGCCACCCAAATGAGGTCCTGGCATCTGTTCAGGTTTGGTGTGATGACAGAGCTGGAGATGGAGGAGGGCCCAGCCCTTGTTGGGGCACGAGGGCTCTGCAGCCTGGTTGGAGGACTCGGGTGGGTGTTACTGTGGTGGCAGCTCCTGAGCCCTCGGTGTGGCCCCTCTATCTGTCTGGGTTTGGCACCTGTCACCCCTTTGCTGCTACTCCTGGCAGCAGAATCCAGTGCCCTTCACTCACTCTGAGCTCTCTTTAGTGCACCAGAAAAAATCCTTCTCATGTTCCAGGTTGTGACTTTGCCCTTTTCTGAGTGAAAACTCCTTTTGGACTTTCTTGCTATGAGTTTTTCCTTCTCAGTGACTTTCTTCTGGGTAGATTTTACCCCTTCATAAGGGCCTTGAGTATTTCTTTACTAACTCCTTTGCATGGATATTCCTGATTTCATAGTCTTTGTCTTGCTTTCAAGTCTTTGGCTTTGCTGAGGTACAGCTGAAGTAATAGGATGGTTTGACTCCCTGTCAGGGCAGGTTCAGGAGCCCAAGAAGATAGAGAAGGGCTATAAATAGTCTCCTGGCCTTTTCTGCTCTTTTTGGGTTACCTCATTTCACTTGCAAAAGAGTTCCTTTGTTGAACCTGCCCATCAGTGCCTGAGGAGGAGGATTCCTGCCCCGTCTGGTGTTAATGGCACTGTGGCACATCCCAGATTTTAAGGGAAAGAGATTTTCTTCTCCCTGTCCTGGGGCTGCCACTTTCTCTGTTATTTAAATTAATGCATTTCTTAAATCATATTTGTGTTGGCTCCCATTCTTGCCTGATTTATGTGCTGCTAACAAGTCTGTGCTGAAGGTTCTTTCCTTTTTCCAGAAGCCTCCCAGGGTTTGGATCCTTTCACCTAATCAAAAGCACACCTTAACATCTTGAGCTTCTAAAAACTTCTCTGTAAAAATAACACAAACCCAGCTACTTTATTTTCTCTGGCTGTGGAAATCTCCAGCAGTTTGGTTTTCTGTGTGGGGATTAATGTCTGAGTGTCTCTCACAAGTTGGATTTCCTGGCAGTGGGAGTGGCACATTCCTCTGCTCAGAAATGTTCAGCTGCAGAATATATCATGATGCTTTATGTGGATGAATGTTTAAGCACTGGATGTGAGGAAAGAGACTGATCTGCAGGTCATTTCTGAACAAATCTTTGATTACCTAATATTTTAAAAATCTAAGATCATGCATGTGAAGAATCTTTATAGATTTTTATTGATGGCTCTGTCAGCATTTAATAGGGGCCCTTCTAACTCGACTTCTAGAGAGGTTGTAGGAGTGCCCTCTGGAATCGATCTTGGCAGTATTTCTTCCCTTACCAATTGAATTGCAATGTGTCCAGGGAAATGCTGACAATTATTGCTGTAGTCATGATTATTTCATCAGTAATGATTGCCTGGCTGATCACCCTGAGTGTTTCAATCTCTTGCTTTCTTCACCACAAAAAAGGAGGAGGAAAAGGTCTGGAGGGCTTTGGTTTTCTTATCCATTTATGTATTTTTTCTGATATTTCTGTGGATCTGATATCACCAGGTTGGGTGAGATCATCAGATCTTTTGTCCAAGAAGTTCCATACCGAAATAGATCTCGTTTAACTTGGAGTGGCATCCCTGAGTGTGATGGTGGTGTCTGTTTTGGAAACCCTTCAACCAACATCAACTTGCTCAGGAAAACTTGCACTGCTGCCCACTCACCCCAGGTTTTAGATGCTAACAGGGGTGGCCTTTGCCATTTCTATGCTGTGTGTGACCTGTGTGTTGTTGATCAGTCAGGAACCTGAAGCCTCTGACGTGAGCGATAGGAATTTGCTTGTAAAAGAGCAGTCTGGTCAGGACACAGCAGAGGATACATGATGTGTGTGTAATGTGCGTGTTGAGTGCCCAGCAAACGCCCCTGGTCTGGCCACACAACCCCCTCAGCCCTCTGAGGAACCCCAGGCTGTGGAATCCAGTGGGGGAATGAAAAGTTCATCATTAGCTGCTGGATGAGAGAGGAACATGCTCAGCGCATCACGTCATCCATCTTTATTAGAAACATGATTCATGAGGTACAGCTGAACTCCAGAGCATCCCAAGGAGAGTTAATACACCCAGGGAAGTCTCACCAGGACACACATGTCATCTGTGTGTGTGAGGGAGGGTGGGCAGGCCCTGGCACAGGTGCCCAGAGACGCTGTGGCTCCCCCATCCCTGGGAGTGTCCAAGGCCAGGTTGGACAGGGCTTGGAGCACCCTGGGCTGGTGGGAGGTCCATGGCAGGGGTGGAATGAGATGAACTTTCCAGTCCCCTCCAGCTCAAACCATGCTGAGATTCTCTGTAAAACGTTGTCCAGCTGTGCTGGGATGGTCCAAGTGGAGAGGTCCAGGGAGGTGTGGGTTTAATTTCACATTGTTCTTTATTGCCCTTGTGACAGGAGCAAGAGGGAAGTGTCAAGTCAGAGTTCAGCTATTCCCATAGTGACAATCCAAGGCCTTCTGAAGGGCCTGTCAGCTGCACAGGCAGGGTCAGCATCACCATGGCCTGGGGGTGCTGAGAGCCTGCAAAGGGTTTGCTGAAGGGACTCCAGAGAGAGGGAAAACTGTGTAAACTTTTGGGTTTTATGGAACAGTGTTCATTTCTATCTCAAGACAACAGCAATGAATTATGCTGCAGAGATGTAGTTCTTTATAAGCAATGGGATTTCTAAGCAGCAAGTGACAGGCAGGTAATGAGGAAACACTGCAGATGAGGCAAGAACCCCAGAGGAGGATGAGGGGAATGAAGGTTTAAGGTGAAATGAATGAATCTTGCTCTTTTCAGGTGCAACAGAGAATCACAGTTTTACAAGCCACTGAAAACAGAGTAAACACTTAGAAAAAAACACAGTTTTCTTCCTCCTTTCCCTTTCCATCTTGACAACAGGTAGTGAGAGTGATGCTGCAGAGGAGCACCTGCTGCTCACAGTGCTCCCTGGCAGCCCCTGGGGTGGTGGAAAACTGGCTTCAGTTCCAGCAGGAGACTGGGAATTGTGTTCCATGGCTGTGCAGGCACAGCTGGGCTGGGCTTCGGGGACCACGGAGTTGGCTTAAAGCTTCTTCCACATCACAATGCCTCTCCAAGTTAAATACATCCCACAGCTGTTTCTGAAGGTTGGGACCATTCTCTTTCTTGGTTTTTTTTTCTGCCTTTAGAGTTTGTTGTGCAGTTTCATAAAATGAAATGCCTGAAGCAGGAGCTTGTTAGAAAGAGGCTTTCTCTCCTTTCTGCTGACCTTCTCCTGACCTCTCACTGGGAGAGTTGGAGAATCTTTTCCAAGCTGGTGGATGGGACTCCGTCTAGTAATGGAAAAAACTCATTCCCGTGTTCCAGTGGTGTTAGTCTGGACTCCTTCCAATCCTGGATTTTGTCTTGTCTCTGCTGCAGCAAGAGAACAAAGGCATGAAGAAGGTGGGACTGGCTCTCCTCTCCCTGTTAGGGCTCCTTGTGTATACATTTGCTTATTTCAATGGGTTGCTCCAATGTAAATATTTAAAGGAAAAGGACGGAAACCCCAGACTGGAGTGGAGAGCGGTTTCCAGAGCTGCTTCAGAGAATGTCTGTGTCAGGACAGCTCTTGCCTGCGAAGGAGGAGGGCACAGCTTGTTACCAGAGATGGGAGATAATTGCCAGGCAAAATCACAGAGCAGCCCAACACTCCTGTCTGCTGGCCTGGCACCCAGAGGGCAGGAAACAGGCTGGGGTGACCATGGGGGACTGGGCAGCAGGGCTGGGGGAGCCCCAAAACCTCCCTCCTTCCTCCTGCTCCTCAGAATGTCACACAGGCTTTATCTGGCTGTTCCGAGCCACACATGGAGAGCTGTGCCACCATGGGAGTGCCCTGGGCACACCCTGAGAGGTGCAACAGTGTGAGTGCCCTGGGCACACCCTGAGGGGTGCAACAGTGTGAGTGCCCTGGGCATACCCTGAGGGGTACAACAGTGTGAGTGCAACAGTGTGAGTGCCCTGGGCACACCCTGAGAGATGCAACAGTGTGATTGCCCTGGGCACATCTTGAGGGGTGCAACAGTGTGAGTGCCCTGGGCATACCCTGAGGGGTGCAACAGTGTGAGTGCCCTGGGCACACCCTGAGGGATGCAACAGTGTGAGTGCCCTGGGCACACCCTGAGGGGTGCAACAGTGTGAGTGCAACAGTGTGAGTGCCCTGGGCACACCTGAGAGGTGCAACAGTGTGAGTGCCCTGGGCACACCCTGAGGGGTGCAACAGTGTGAGTGCCCTGGGCACACCCTGAGAGGTGCAAGAGTGTGAGTGCAACAGTGTGAGTGCCCTGGGCACACCTGAGAGGTGCAAGAGTGTGAGTGCAACAGTGTGAGTGCCCTGGGCACACCCTGAGGGGTGCAACAGTGTGAGTGCCCTGGGCACACCCTGAGGGGTGAAACAGTGTGAGTGCCCTGGGCACATCTTGAGGGGTGCAACAGTGTGAGTGCAACAGTGTGAGTGCCCTGGGCACACCCTGAGAGGTGCAACAGTGTGAGTGCAACAGTGTGGGTGCCCTGGGCACACCCTGAGAGGTGCAACAGTGTGAGTGCCCTGGGCACACCCTGAGGGGTGCAACACTGTGAGTGCCCTGGGCACACCTGAGATGTGCAACATGTTGGAGCAGATATTGCCAATCATCAATAAAGGACACCGTGACTTGATTTCTTTGAAATGATGACCCTGATGATCTTGGAGTTCTTTTCCAGCCCTGATGGGTCTATGCTTTTGTACCTTCAGCCAAGAGCCCTCCAGTGAAGGAACTTCCCCTTTCCCTTCTCAGGAATCAGGAAGCCTCAGCTCAGTGCAAGGGAAACCAGACATTTCTGGTTTTGTTTTTTTCCTTCTCATTTTCTTCTCCGTTATGACTTCAGTCTCTGAAAGAAAAGAAACCTTTGAGCTCTGAGAACATCTTTCTTTTTGGCTTTGTTTTCTTTTTGAAGAAAAAGTGCTTTAATCTCTGAATTTATGTAAAATTCAGTGCAGCCATGTCAGCTCTGGTTCTGTCCTGTACCACACAGATCCCTGAAGAAATGTTTGGCACACAGAATTTGTTTAATAAGGAGATTTATTTCCCTTTTCTCTCCCCTTCTGTTGGGCCAGTTGTGAACTTCTGAAATGGAAAAAAAAAACACTTTTTTTTTTTTCTCTTCCTGCTGAAAACTCCTTATTTGCTCCAATCCATGTGCTGAATGGACTTTACAGGTCCTGTTTCTGTAGAGTTGGGCAGAAGAGAGACGTGGCTCAGCAAGTAACTAAAACTTAAAAAAAGAGGTTTTTGGAGCCAAAATAACATCCTGCTTTTTTTTTTTTTAAATGGAAACAGTAAAAAGTGATTTTGACTGAACTTTGTGCCATGTGAAGATATATTATTTAATTTTGAAATCGCTGATCTCTTTGGATAACCTTTTGATTTTAATTTCAACCAGTTTAAAAAAAATCTTAATGGTTTTGCTGTGCTTGAAGTGAAAACTTTCAGTTAACAATGTCCAAAGGGATTTGAACTTTCTGACTCCTTTCCTCCACCAGGGGAAAATAATCAACAATAAACCCCCTAATTCTGTGTGTTTTTAAATCTTTGCCTCACTCTGAAGTTATTTCGTGTTTTGCTTGTTGGGGGAAAACTGAGGTGGGTGGAATTCATGTTGCCACACAAAATCTCCCAATGTTTTTTGGCCCAACCCTCTTCTGTGTTGACTCTTTTTTAAGTGGACCTGACATTTGAGGTCTGACCTTCTCCAGGGGGAGCTGCTGTGCCCAGGAGGTGCCCACAGGGCTGCTGTGCCCACTGTGTGCCCAGAAGGCAGGTCACCTGGGTGGCTGATCCAGGTCCAGGTCAGCTCAAAAGAGCTGGAATTCTGCTGAGATGAGTGGCAATGATGCAGATTTGCAGGGCCATTGTCTCACAGGTCACCAGTTGATGACACTTGCCAGAGCACCCCAGTGCCACCCATGGACTCGTTACATGGAGCCAGGGATGGATGCATTCCCTGGGATGTTTGGGCACAGGGATGTTTGCAGGAGCTGGGTGGGATGTTGTTGGGTTTCATGGTGCAGGGAAGGTCTTCTCCCTGTTTCCATGTCATGGCACAGACAACCCCTGTGGCACCAGCAGGTGCTTTAAAACACAGGGGCACAAGTTGGCACCAGTGAAGCCCATTGAGAGAGATCTCTTGTCTCTGGCAGAAGGGCCCTCTGAACTCTCCTTCCCCACCATGAACTGGTTGGTGTCAACAGGGGAGATGGTGAATCCTCTCTCCTCCCACGTGGCTGCCATCACTTAGCTGTGCCAGCCCCAGTGCCATCGTGCCCCGTCACCCCCTCACGTCTTGCTGGCCAGCCCAGGGTTTTCCCACAGTGATAACTCAGTGTCTATCTGCCCTCAGTTCCAGGCTTGACATGAAAGGTTTGCCACTCCTGGTGCCACCTGTGGGTTGCCAATAACTCTGTTCTTCACTGGCTTTAACGTTCAGCATCACCCCAAAGAGCAGAACGGTGCCCAGGCCCTCAGAAGGGACTCCTGTGGTGGTGACATGACTCCTGCAGCTCTTCCTGCTTCCTTTGTCCACTGATTGTCCTGCTGGACTGATCATTAGGGTGTCAGAGCACCTCTCCAGCCCTGGGGATGTGTCACACTTGCCTGCTGATGCTGATGCTGGTTGGGTTCCTCCTCCTCCTCTCCTTGCTCTTCCTCCCTGTCCCTCAGCACGTAGCCACTTAACGGTGAACCAAATGAATCACAACCCATTGTAGTATTTTTTTTTTACTCATTTTGTCCTTTTTCCAGGTTACTGATTCATTCCAACAGAAGGAATTTCCGTGGTAAGGCCTAAGGTGTCAAAATACCTACCCCAGAGCTTGGTTCTCTTGGCTGCTGTAATTTCCTTTCTCAAATGTTTTGACTGGAAACAATGCTGGAGGACTGAAGACTGGTGACTCATTTTCATAGAATGGGGACTTACTTGAGTTCTTGGAATCAGCAAGGGGGTAGGTAAAGCACCCCTCCAAATTTTCACAAGGGTTTAGTGTGAGCAACCAGGTGGTGACCACTCTTAGGTTTCACGAGGATGGCTTTGAACTCATGAATTTCAGAGCAACTGTATATCCAGGGCCACAAAAGGGCAGGAGTGTGGCCTTTACTTCAGCAATGATTAATAAAATAGATTGAGGTAATGAGCTCGTTAGTGTTTGCGTGTGGACCGCTCAGTGCAGCTTGTTTGTCTTACTGGGGCACAGCAGGTAATTCCTTTCCTGCTCAGCAACAGTTCAAGTAAATGTTTTGCTGTTGCTCATTTTGCTTTATAAATGACCTGCCAAGGGATGTTATTACAAAAACTCTTTCTGAAGCTGTGATGGGCAGAGGGGTGACCAGAGGCAGGGGAAAACTTCTGAGGAAATGTTGATGCAACTGATGTTAACACTGTCACAGTCAGATCTCTGACTGCTCCTGGAGATGTTCCACAGTCCCCAGTCCTGGTCTTGCTAACCCCACAGGGATGTAACTGGGTGACCTCAATGCTTCCTAGATGTGCCTTCCATGGCTCAACCAGCTCCTGGCTTTTGCAATGTGAACCTTAATGATTGGTAGAGGTTTCCTAGGACTTCCAGGGCAAACTTTTATCTTAGCTTCAAATGTAGCTACCAATAACTCAAGAAAACTTAATTTATCAATGAAATTAAAGTTACTAATTCATTTTAATTTCGGATATGTTTTTTTTCCTGAGAATTCAGTGTTTCTAGTCAATGCAGACCAAGGTTCATCAATCATCACAGCTGTCACCAGGAGGAGCACAAACATAATGCAGGTGCTTCCTTGCTTTCTCAGCACTGTGTTCCTCATCTGAAACCCTCCCTCAGTCCCACCTCCAGGGACACCTTCAGCAAAAGGAGAGCTCAAGGACTTGGGTTCCCTTTTCTCACCCAATGCCTGTTCTCTATTAATGCATTTTATGCATTATGAGTTCAACCTATCTGAAAAAAAAATGGCCCTAATTTAACAGAATTCTTCCAAACAAACAATTAACTGCCAAAAGTAACCCCTGACTACCCTTCATCAAAGACCAACGTAACCTGTCAAAAATAGGAACTGGGAATTCTCCACTCCTGCTGGCATGGCTGGAGCTGGTCTGGAAAACGTGACACAGGTGGAGCAACAACCCTCTTTCAGCTTCCAGCTTTCCATTTTGAAGGGGAAAGATCTTGCCTGGGTGATGTGTCAGTATTTCAATGTCCTGCTGCAGGGAACTGGTGGTGGCATCTTCAAGGATCTTCTGCAGGTGGAAAGGTCTTCATGGGGTTTCCAGAGCGTGTTGTCCCCCTGATGCTTTGCCCAAGGTGAGTCATTTCTGAGCTGAGTGGGCCATGCCTGGAAGTCCCTGATGTGGTGGAGTCGGTCCTACTCAGGGGAGAGACCTGGATTTAATACCTCTGTCCTCAGTTCTCAGGAATTTCAGATCATGGGTTGAATTGTCTGAAATGGCAGCCAGAGGCTGTTTGCTATTATGGCAATAGAATGAAGACAAATCTGTTTCTCCTCCAAATTTCAGTCTCCATCAGGTCTCATGTCTTGAAATTCTTCTGGTTTCTACTCGACTTTGCACAAGAGAAGTGGTAAAAAAGCCTCCCTGGTGGTTTTGAGATGGGCTCTCAGCTTTTGACCCAGGCCAACAAACTCAGTCTGAATTGTTCTGAACATCCTGACAGCTCTGGGGACTGTGAGGAGCTTTCCAGGTGCCTACATGGGAGCTTTGAACTCCACCAGTTAAGAGGAAAATCCCTGTTCTCACCAACCTGTTGCAGCTGAAGAGTAACAAAGGGCAACCATCCAATATTCCAGGAATCTGCCCTAATTGCTTGAATGAGTGGATGTGATTTGGAGTAATGCTCCTCATTTTAATCCATGTTTGAAGCAGGACACACCCTGCCCAGCCACGCTCTGGTGGGGTTTTTTTCCCTTTTCCTTACCCTGTGATTGAATTGTTCCATAATTGCAGCTATTTGAATACCAAAACTCAACTCAAGAACTTGAAAGAGAGGGAGTGCAGGAGAAGACACGAGTGTGGCAGTGGGATGATTTCAGTGCTTCTCTCCCTCTGTAAATGAGAAGGATTTATGCTCTAATCCCTCCCCCAAAGTGCAGCAAACCCCATTTTAACACGAGACCAAATAACTCCAGTTACATTTTTCAGCGAGGAAAGGTTACAAAGTGCATCTGTGCTGCTCTGCCTGAAAACGTGTTGCCCCAAATATTTATTTTAGTGTCTGTCTTACTGTAGATATTTAATATCGTGGTCACAATTCTTTTTTTTTCAGGTGTTAGGGAGCCACTGTCACAATCAATGTTACTTTCCTGGTTTTTGTAGAGGGAATTTGTCCATTTTTCTGGGTTGGGACCTCTGTGTCTGGCAGGTTCCTCATGCACACCAGAAAATCTGCCCTGTCCTCAAGGTCTGATGCCCTGTAGGTACCAGTTCACCTGAGCAGGACCCTCCTGCTGTCCTAACCCATATGGATTTAATCCTGGCCCAGTTTCCTGCCAATGGAACATAAAATGGACCTCAGTGCTCTCTATTCCATCAGTAGTTGCTTCATGAGTCTCTTCCTTCCTTCCAGCCCCTGTGAAGACCTCCCAGCCCAGAAGCAGCTGCTGCTGAGGCCACCACGAGCACCTTCACCTTGTCTGGAAACACTACAGAGACAAGAACAGTGGAAAGTATTTCTGCTTGTTTGGATCATTTCCTATTTGCTTTGACAGCCTCCTGATAAGATTCCAGAGGGGGATTATCCACGTGCTCCCCACAGATATGTGGAGATTGGTTTGGGAGGAGGAGGTCTGGAGAGCAATGGGATGGTTTTCTTCTCCAAGCTCTGCCCCAGAGTGTCACAGGGAGCAGCAGGGTCACTGCACTGCCTTTGCTCCTCCTGTGGTTTCAGTGGGAATCCTTTCATCCCAAATTTTGATCCACCTGCTGCTAACCCAGTTGTGGCTGTCTGAACCTGTGGAATATTTTTAGTATTAGGGTGGGTTTTTAGATGTGTTTCTGTAGGATGTCTGTGTAGGGCATCAATAACACCTTGAGGTGTTGCCAAGTAAATCTTTCCAATCTGCTTCTCTGGTAGCACATTTCTTGTCTTCTCCTTTGAGGCAGGTGGAATGTTGTTGGAAGTGTGTGCTTGGAGGCTGAGTAGCTCTTAGTGGCTTCCCTGGAACTGGAAATCTTTCCTGGAAGAAATTAAGAATCAACTTCCTTGAACAACAGTTGTTCTGGAAGCGTCTGAAGGAGTGTTGATATGATTCAGTCTGGCATTTCCTGACACAATCTGCTGAAACCAGTCCTTCACTTTGCTGTTCTCCACAGGAAGAGAAGAGAATGATACTGAAGTGTCCTAGTTCAGCAGGAGGGACCAGCTAACCCTGTGTGGGGGTGATCAAAGCTGTGTGTTCTACCCCCTCTATTCATCCCCCAAGGACAATGGACCATCAGCAGCAGCTGCCCAGGGAGTCATTGGCACCTTCACACCCAGCCTGGGGGGGCGTGGCTGCCAATGGGCCATCAACAGTTCAGGGATACCCCCTGGCTCCAGAGTTAATCACCCATTGGGTGAGTCCCCGCCCTGGGGGAGGGACTGGGTGCTCCCTGAGGGTACATAAGGGGTGGGTAAGACCTCGGGAACCTCTCGTCGGATCCAGAGCAGCAGCAGGACCTAGACAGGAGGAGCCCACCACTCTCACCCAGACTCCAGCCCTCGCCTGCACCAACAGGTTTTTCTTTTCCTTTTGCTCTGGACTTGGGGGAGCCACAGGGGTCTCAGCACAAGGGCAAACAAACCCCCTTGGGTTTGTGCCCCAGGGCACTGGGTTATACTGCTGGGGTTTTGTGAGTTGAAAGCAATTTCCCTTTCTGTCAGTGTATTTATTGTAATATTATTATTAAATTTTAGCTCTGACTTATAATCTCTCTCGTGGTGAGTTCATTTCCCCTGCTGGGTCACCTTTAAACCAGCACATGAAGTGAACCAATTTAAGATCTTTCCTCTGGACTCCACCCCCTGGCAGGTTTTCCCTGCAGGGATCCCATAGGACCACGTGTGAACCCACATTCTGTGTGTGCCTGGGGGGGACTGTGCTCATCACTCACCACAAACTAATATTATCCCCTGATTTTGGGGTTGTATTTTGCATTTGATTGCTTAAGGATTTTGGATGGACTCCCACTGACCTTGCTCATCAGGGGAGGTTGATCCCACCCAAGTGCTGGGGTCATGCTGGTGCTGCTCAGGGAGGAGAAACCTTCATGAGAGAGAGTGTTGAGATCCACATTGCAGCATTTCATCCTTCAGAGTTCATTTGGTTTGCCACGTGTTCAGAGCAGAGCCTGTTCTTCTCTGTTCAACTCATTAAAAAGAAAGTCCTCTGTGAGATTCAGTTCCTGATCTCAGGCTGATTTTATTTTTTTGTGGAGCAACGAAGGGTCTGTTCCAATTTGCTGTTCAATTCGTGGCAACCCTTTTGAAGGCACATTTAAAATTGGGGGTTTCCAGCCATGATTCTTCATAAAGCAGCAGCAGGTCTGCAGAATCCTCAGGGAACTTCTCTTCGTCATGTCTTGGTCCCAGGAAGGCAAAGTCTGAGCACCAAATCCATCCGAAGGTGCCTTGGAGGGATCCTGTAACAGGGGAAAATGTGGGAAAATACTTTGTCCATGAGATTTGACACTGAGAGTTTGAGCCTCCAACACAGACAGAATTTAATTTCTTTTTTTTTTTTTAATACCTCATCACTTGGGAATTTGGTGTTAGAATTAACTTCAAATTTCTTTATTATAAGAAATTCATTTATTTATCTGGTTAGTTTGTATTTATTTTCTTTTGCTTGCTGTTGGGGGAGCACCTCACACAAAGGAATAATTTTGGGCATGGCAGCCTTAACTCCCTTAAGTTTTGCCAGACGTGAAATATTTTATATTTTAGGACATTCTCTTTTCATTTTTGATCCTGTTGTGCATTTCCAGCCAGTGTTTGCAGCTGGAAACAGGCTCTGCTTTGTTAACAAGGTATTGCTCTGAGTCCAAATTGTTTGGAAGTCTCAGAAAAAGGAAAACTGAACTGAAGTTTGCTGGGAAAGGCTTTCGTTTTTAGAAGAATTCCTAGAAAAAATAATCAACTGAACAAGCAATTGTGTCGTTGCCACCCAGAAAAGGAAGGAAAAAGGAAAAGGAAGAAAACTTTCCAAAGCATGAAAAGATTTAAACCCTTGAAGACAAAATATTTGTGTGGGCACTTTAATTTCCCTCTAATAAAACAATTCTCATCAGCTTATAAATTTGGAAATGGTAGAAGAGGTAAATGTTAAAAAAGGATTTAAAGAGACAGTGATAAAGCTTGAACAGTGGGGTCCTTGTGCCAGCTCAGCAACTAATAATTTTAATATTAATAAATAGTCTGGCTGTTTGAATCCCAAGGATTTTAATCACAAGGCTGTTTCTCTTGGCTCCTCGCCTATGAACAGAAGGGGTTAGAGCTGAGGAATTAAAATAAAATAAAATAAAACAAAATTAAAAAAAAGGCAATAAAATAAACCAAACCAAACTAAACTAAAAATAAAATAAAATAAAACAAATAAAAATAAATAACTTAAACCAAACTAAACTAAACTAAAATAATAAAAATTAAAATAAAATGAAAGTAGAATAAAATAATAAATAAAATAAAAAAATAAAATAAAATAAAATAATAAAAATTAAAATAAAATGAAATAAAGTAGAAAAAAATAAAATAATCAATAAAATAAAAAATAAAATAAAAATAAAGTAAAATAAAATAAAATAAAATAAAATAATCAATAAAATAAAAATAAAATAAAATAATAAAAATTAAAATAAAATGAAATAAAGTAAAATAAAATAAAATAAAATAAAAAATAAAATAAAAATAAAGTAAAATAAAATAAAATAATAAGAATTAAAATAAAATGAAATAAAGTAGAATAAAATAAAATAAAATAATAAATAAAATAAAATAATCAATAAAATAAAAATAAAGTAAAATAAAATAAAATAATAAGAATTAAAATAAAATGAAATAAAGTAGAATAATAAAATAAAATAATAAATAAAATAAAATAATCAAAAAATAAAAAATAAAAATGAAGTGAAGTAAAATAAAGTAAAATAAAATAAAATAATAAAAATTAAAATAAAATGAAATAAAGTAGAATAAACTAAAATAAAATAATCAATAAAATAAAATAATCAATAAAATAAAAAATAAAATAAAAATAAAGTAAAATAAAATAATAAAAATTAAAATAAAATGAAATAAAGTAGAATAAAATAAAATAAAATAATAAAAAAGAAAATAATCAATAAAATAAAAATAAAATAAAAATAAAGTAAAATAAAATAAAATAATAAAAATTAAAATAAAATGAAATAAAGTAGAATAAACTAAAATAAAATAATAAATAAAATAAAATAACCAATAAAATAAAAAATAAAATAAAAATAAAGTAAAATAAAATAAAATAATAAAAATTAAAATAAAATGAAATAAAGTAGAATAAAATAAAATAAAATAATCAATAAAATAAAAAATAAAATAAAAATAAAGTAAAATAAAATAAAATAATAAGAATTAAAATAAAATGAAATAAAGTAGAATAAACTAAACTAAAATAATAAATAAAATAAAATAATCAATAAAATAAAAAATAAAATAAAAATAAAGTAAAATAAAATAATAAGAATTAAAATAAAATGAAATAAAGTAGAATAAACTAAAATAAAATAATAAATAAAATAATATAATCAATAAAATAAAAAATAAAATAAAAATAAAGTAAAATAAAAATAAAATAAAAATAAAGTAAAATAATAAAAATTAAAATAAAATGAAATAAAGTAGAATAAAATAAAATAAAATAATCAATAACATAAAATAATCAATAAAATAAAATAATCAATAAAATAAAAAATAAAATAAAAATAAAATAAAATAAAATAATCAATAAAATAAAATAATAGATAAACCTCTGAAGCTTTTTCTTCTTCAAAGACAATGTTGCCCCAAAGGTTTTCTGTAGCTATTTTTAGTTGCTCTCAGTTCATTTCAGGAGACAGACACTACAGCAGCATTAATAGAAATATTCCTTTATTTCTTAATTCCTGTGTGGCTCGAGGCAGCCTCAATTATATCAATTTTATGAGGTTTTTTCCTTCACGAAGCAGCAGTAATTGGAGAGAGGAAGATTAAATCTTGGGCAGGTCGTTTGCAAAGCACAGGTTCCTTTTAGCAGCTGCCCCTGAAGAACTTGGAAGTTCCATTGGGATGAGCTGCTGCTTTGGAATGACAACCTTGATTTTCCTGGATAATGATTAAATCAGGAAGGCAAGGGCAGGATGCTGCTGCCAGGGGCATATTTGGAGCATAAATAGCATGTCAGACCTTTCACAGGACAGATTTATCTGAATGGGCTCCTTTGCAATTGTCTTGACTCCTCTGCTGGGTCACCTTTGGACTCTGGGAAAGTCTCCAAATGTCTCTTATGCTTCTGTTCCCTGTTTTATACCTTTGGAAAACAGGAGTAAAATGTTGGCTCGTGAGAAACTTGGAATTTTTAATTGCCAAAATACAGGGGTGCACCTTTTCCAGAAGTTTCTTTTTGAGTCATTCAAGTTTCTCTTTCACCTGACAAAAAAAGGTTCCGAACAACCAACCAACACCTGAAGGTAACTCGGTGTCACATTTGCCTTCTCACAAAAACTCCTCCAGTGAAGCTCTTCCTGATTTCATCAGGTGAAGAACCACAAGGCAAGTCTGTATTTTCCCCTGATTTCCTGCAGGAGCTCCCTGTGGTCCCTCCCCTCTCCCTTCTGCTCACTGAGGAACCTCTCTGGTCCCACTCACCCTCATCTGGGGGCCCTTTGCCCAGGAAATCCGGAGGTGGATAACTGGACACGGGGCTTGGCTTGGGAGCATCTTCTTTGGCCATAAACACCCAACCAAAAGGCATCCTTCATCCTCTTTTCTCCCTCAAACAAACCAGACCAGACCACACCAAACCAAAGCAAAGCAAATCAAATTAAACCAAATAAAACTAAGCCAAGCCAAGCCTAACCAAACCAGACCAGACCACACCACACCAAACCAAAGCAAAGCAAATCAAATTAAACCAAACAAAACTAAGCCAAGCCTAACCAAACCAGACCAGACCAGACCACACCAAACCAAACCAAAGCAAATCAAATTAAACCAAATAAAACCAAGCCAAGACAAGCCTAACCAAACCAGACCAGACCAGACCACACCAAACCAAACCAAAGCAAAACAAATTAAACCAAATAAAACTAAGCCAAGCCAAGCCTAACCAAACCAGACCAGACCAGACCACACCAAACCAAACCAAAGCAAATCAAATTAAACCAAATAAA